>NW_028227261.1:95122500-95846666 GCF_978045245.1 Mus caroli
TAGGCTAGGCTGACTGACTGATGAGCCTACGTATCTACTTGTATCTGCCTATGGAGGGCTGAGTTTCTAAGCATGTACTGTCAGGCCTAGCTAATGTCAGTTCTGGAGATCAAATGCTGGTCTTATTGTTTGCATGGAAAGCACTGCTTCAGACACAATAGAAGAGAGCATTGGATCCCATTACAGATGGTTGTGAGCCACCATGTGGTTGCTAGGAATTGAACTCAGGACCTCTGGAAGAACAGCCAGTGTTCCTAGCTGCTGAACATCTCTCCAGGCCCCATGTGTAATTTCTTAATAAAAAGAATGCTCCACCTGGAGAAACAAATGGAAACAGCTCAGCCTTTGCTTGGTTGGATTTTTTTACTATTACCTGAAAACTATGCTTTTCTCCTTGTTTCCTGTCTAACTCCTGTTGAAGGACCTCCACTTAATTTGAAAGTATTCTACAGGATCCCTTTTTTCTAAGACTTTGTCTTTCTTTTCCCCTAATAGGATATTTTTTTCTCCCTTTCCCTTTAGCCCTGATCATCTTACTGTTTGGTCCCTGTTTACTCAAGTTTTCATCTGAAGGCACCACTCAGTGGCTAACTCAACATAATTACTAAGTCTTTATGGTGCTTAGAATAATTCTGAGTTTGTCTTGGTGTTTGCAGTTGTGTATCTTACAGTCGGTCCCCTCACACTCGATGCCTCCATTGGAACTGACCTCTGTTTTATTGACACTGTCACAAGGCTTCCTATAGAATTGCTTGTCTAGAATACACAGAGATGCTCTGTGCTTGCAGTTACATACTGTGTAGCTCAAACTTTCCCCTAACTTCCAGAGATATCTTCTCTAACCCATCATGGTAAAGCCTCTAGGATTTCTCCTTCGTCCACTTGCTGGATTATATGACTGGAGGACCCTCAGCCTGTGAATCTCTGTACTTCATTCTCAATGACTAATAGTCTATCTCATATTTGTTTGTTTAAACAGAATCGCACTGTGTAGCTCAGACTGTCCTTAAATTCATGATCTTTTTGTTTCAGTAATGGAATTAAAAGCATGTGTCACATTGTTCAGCTTTATTATTTCTTTTCTTCAGCCCAGTTCTCCTTCAAAACAGTACAGTTTAACAAGCATTTGATGGCTTTTCATATAGGGAAAAAAATGCTCTCTGTAAACACAAGAATCTTAGCCTCGTCCATACTCCTTTAACAGCTAAGCTTCATCCAGGAACCCATCAGCTATCAGCCCCTGGAGGTAGCAGGAGCTTTCTATACTTTGGGGATCACTGACTGAACAACTCTATGATTCCATCTTCAGTTCCACTTATAATATATTCTCACATAGGCATTTCATAGTGTGTTGATAACATATATATAGCAGGCAATATATTTATTGTAGCTTTTTCTTGACAGGTGCACCGGGTATAATGTCCTCTCCATATGCAGGGGCTGCTGGCTTTGCCCCAGCCATTGCATTTCCTCAAGCAGCAGGTGAGTATTTTCAGGTTGAGTTTGAAATGAACCTTTAAATGAGCTTCTTTTTTTTTTTTTTCCCTAGGAGCTCACCGAATTTGGGCAATTAAAAATAAAGGCATTAGGTCTAACAACCATGGAGTGACTTGTTTGCACACCATCTTTATATTTACAAATAGTTCTCTCTTGTTCCACTGGGTACACCAGTAATTCTACTGTGTGTTTGAATCACTTAGTTAACTGTAGGTTAACTACATTAAACTAGGAAACTATTAAACCTGTGTCAGGTTGTTAGATAAGGTGTATGATCTTCTAGCTTCTTTCTTGTTGATAAGCTTATTATGTGTTGAACAAACTCGAGTTTTACTTATCTTTGTGACTTCAACTCATTTGGAAGGAACATAGCCAGTAAACACATCAATTTGAGCATCTTTGGGGAATGTTTTAGCATCTCTGAGTTCTCAGTAGTACCCGTGAAGGGTATGTGTGTCATTTATTTCAGGGGGTGCAATTTTTTTCCTGAGAATATTTATGGCATAATAATTATTATTCCTGGAATAATTAAGAAATAGGAACTAGCCCTGGCTGTCCTGGAAATCCTTGCGTAGAGCTGGCTGGCCATACCCTCACAGAGATCTCTCTACTTCTGCCTCCCCGAGTGCTGGGATGTTACCACCACCCAACTTTATGATTTTTTTATCATGTACTTTATGGTTTTATCTCTGTGAAGAAAACAGGTTTATAATTAAGAAGTGGTATGAATCTGATCTTATATATTAACATTTCTGATTTTCAACTATTTGTGAACATAATAGCTGTATTTTAAATTTCAGAGTAGCTTCTTTCCAGAAGTTATTATTATACTTAAAAGTTTTAATTCTGGAAATTATAGTGACTGTCTCTCTCTGTTGGGCAAAATAGAATTAACTAAAAAGAAGACTGATTTTTGAAAATAAAGTTAAGTCCTAGTAAGTTGTTGGGTAGTTTAATATATTGTAACACATCTTTATGTGACTGTTCTGGTTATTTAAAAAAAGCAAAACAAAACATAAAATCCCATAGCATTTGCTTTTTGAATTTCTTTAATTTCTGTGCATCTAGAAGTGAAGGATTTGTTTTCCTTTGTTTCAGATATTATGTTTAGACACACTGTAGTTTTAAAACACAAAAATAGACATTAAGGGGATGAGAAAAAGCAACGAATATTTAATTTGGTAAGACTTGCAAGGCTAAGTAGAGCACACACTATAGCTCTACTTTTAGCTACCGTAGGCATTATGATAACCCACTGTAGGCATTAGCAAAATTGCGAGTTTGGAGTAGAAGGACATGAGAAGAAGATCATATGAAGGAGAAAAGAATTAAGCTAGTTGTGGTGGTGCACACCTTCCTTTAAAGCACTCAGGAGGCTGAGACAGCAGGATCTCTGAGTTCTAGGCCAGCCAGAGATAGAAAATTGATTTCCACCAAAAGGCATTCATTTGGAGAATGCTATCTGCACAGTCTTAAACCTCTGAGATTGCCAAGCAAAACAGGATACATTTCAATTCTACTGCAAGTTAATTACATGGTATAAAGTAGTCAAGGAGTATGAAAAAGAATGTTAAACTGAAATAACAAATTGAAGCTGGGGATATAGCATAGTGATAGTGTTTGCCTAGTACTCAAGGGCCTGGTTTCATTCCCAGTATTGTAAGATAAGTAAAGAATTGGCTCCTTTTATAGAATCAGAGGCTTCTATACCCTTAATTCCTTTTAAAGCAAAGGTATACATGGTGGGACTAATGAGACAATGTTGTTTTAAGTACAGTGTCAGTATATCAGCCTTCTCAGTAGTTCAAGAATGCCTAGGGCATTAAAAGTCTGAATTTTTGTTACAAAATATAATAAAATTATTACTATATAAGGTTAAAAAATATTTTTCCCATGTAAGCTATTATGTAATACTACCCAGTATACATCTTTGATACTTCTATTGAAGGGCTATGCATGTGTATACCACCTTGATATATTTGAATATGAAAATTACATTCACTTGGCATAAAGGTGCTGGATAGAAAAGTGGTTGTAGGTCAAAGGTCCTCTGAGAAGCCTGAGTTTTTGTGGTGGGAAGCAGAGGGTGGAAGGTTGAGACAAGATTTCACTGTATAGCCTCGGCTGTCCTGGTCCTCACTCTGTAGACAGAGATCCATCACCACCCAGCTTCCTTACTAGTTAAGACCAGTGAGTCCAGTTACTCTGTGGAGCACAGTATGAATGGTATTAATTATGGATAATGTCAACAAATATGTTTACTTTCTTGGCTTAAGTTTTATCCTATCAAATTTTATCCTTTAGATGATTAGAATATAAGAAATACTGTTGGTGTTTTTAAAAGGTCTGTCTGTCCCAGCTGTTCCTGGAGCCCTTGGTCCTCTCACACTTACCTCCTCTGCTGTCAGTGGAAGGATGGCCATTCCTGGGGCGAGTGGTATGCCAGGGAATTCTGTTCTGCTGGTCACCAACCTCAATCCTGACGTGAGTGGAAAAATGGTCTAAATCTTTCAGGAAGGGGTATGGTGGATTCTTACATATAGTCTAGTTTTGTGTTATAATGCTTAAGTTTGTTTAAGGAATTTAAATAAAAATTATCAATAGGATGAGTAGAAGCATAAATAGTGCTGTAATAGGATAAACTGTCTTTATTATATTATAAATAGTTGTTTTTAAGTTGTGCTATATTTAGTTATATTTTTGTGTTATCCTTTTCAGTTTATCACACCACATGGGCTTTTTATCCTATTTGGTAAGTTTTTTTAAATTGTTTTTAATATTATCTGTGAAATGAGCATATTTTATTCATTTAGAAATACTTGTTTGCAGAGTAGAGACTGAGAAGGGGGACAATATTCGAAATGTAAATAAATAATATAACCAATTGATAGGAAACAATAAATACTTGTTCATTGCTTTATATGTTTTATCTTATGTTTGACACTGGAGCTAGAGCAAAGATTATTTCCCCTTTTGTGATAGATGACTGACTGTGGTAACCACTAAGAATAAACAAACAAACAAACCAATGTGAATAAATTGGTGTGGTGAGATGTGGAAGGTGTTAGGGTAGCTCTTGAGTCCATAGGATAGCTGTGACGGGTATGAGTTTAGAAGTGGACATTTGTGAGAGCTTAGAAGGCCAGAAATTCCAAAGGTGCTGGGGATTGGCTGAAAGATTTTAAGAAAGGTGTCGAAAGTTGATGTCTGACAGGAGCAATTGTGTGCATAGTATGCATTTATCTTTAGCCAGGGTTACCCAACACCAGAAATAGAAAGATGTGACAGGGATTGAATCCATTGGGGCATATACTGAATTCAATGTGTTTATGAATATCTGGGGCAGATTGAGAGATAAAAGCTGTGAAACTTATTAAGACAGTATGTATAAAATTGTATGGTATGTAGCAAGAAAAAGAAACCTGTAGATACAGAGAAAAAATTACAGCTAGGCATTTAGATTCAGTACTTTGTGTTTTGCTTTAATTAGGAGTGTATGGCGATGTACATCGAGTGAAGATTATGTTTAACAAGAAAGAAAACGCCTTGGTGCAGATGGCGGATGCAAGTCAAGCCCAGCTAGGTACTGACAGTGGTGATGCCCACTTTGCATATTCCTTCCAAATGAGTGTTGTAGAACTGGTACGGATGTAATTTTGCAGCAGCACTTCCTTATGGTAGTGTTTTCATTATCATTTGTACCTGCTTTTTTTGAGGCTCTGAAGTTCATTATGTAAAACACATAACACATTGTCAGTGCTGACAGCTTGAACTCAGGGCTTTCTCCCATTTAATTTAAACTTATAACTTATAACAGGTTTTTTTTTTTTTTTCACTTGTTTGTATGGGTTTTCATTTTTCTTTTAAAAGCTGAAAAATTAAGCCGGGCGTGGTGGCGCAAAGCCGGGCGTGGTGGCGCACGCCTTTAATCCCAGCACTCGGGAGGCAGAGGCAGGCGGATTTCTGAGTTCGAGGCCAGCCTGGTCTACAAAGTGAGCTCCAGGACAGCCAGAGCTATACAGAGAAACCCTGTCTCGAAAAACCAAAAAAAAAAAAAAAAAAAAAAAAAAAGCTGAAAAATTATGTATGAGAAGAAACAAGTATTTTTCTTCTAAGTTGGATTTTCTAGAACCGTTGAATAATTTAAAAGTTTTGGCAAATTTCCTAATAATGGTACAAGAAGGAGTTCTTCTCAGGCATTAAAGTATAGCTACTCAGATGTCTTACAAAAATGTTTTAATTAGGACAAACGCTATAGTCATATAACCATTCGTTGAGGGTTTGTTATGTTCCATGCCTGTAGCTTTCTGGTACTCTGTTCAGAAGTTACTTTGTTTGGTTAGGTTAATTTTTAATTGCTTTTATTATAAAATGAAATTTATTTATTTTTCCTGTCAGCTCTTGAAATGCTTTTGGTTCATAAAGTTTTATGTGTATGGGTATTTTGTCTGCATATTTGTCTGTGTACCACATGTGTGCCCAGTGCTCGCAGAAGCCAGAGAAGCAATTGGATACCTGGAACTGGAGTTAAAGACAATTAGAAGTTGCCATGTATGAGCTGAGCCTTGAACACGGGCTCTCTGGGAAAGCAGCAAGTGCTCTGAGCCTGTGAGCCATCTCTCCAGCCCTGAGCTCTTACACTTTAAATCTTCAAACTGATTACAACTTTAAATGACTAAAAAATTTTCAATGGTCACATATTTTTTGAGAATGTTAATCTTAATACTCAAAAGTTTTCCTATTTTCCTTCCTATCCATCAGCAATGAACCACCTAAGTGGTCAGAGGCTCTATGGAAAAGTACTTCGGGCTACACTGTCCAAACATCAAGCTGTCCAGCTCCCTAGAGAGGGACAGGAAGACCAAGGTCTGACCAAGGACTTCAGCAATAGTCCCCTGCATCGCTTTAAAAAGCCTGGCTCAAAGAATTTCCAAAATATCTTCCCTCCATCAGCCACACTTCATCTTTCCAACATTCCGTATGTATCTAATAAGTTATTTAGGTGATTAATCTATGATATGTGGTTTAGGAGAAGCAAAAGCCATAAAACTTTTCTAAACATAATAGTTATCTTGGTTGATAACTTCTTTTATGTACCATTATGTTGCAAGGATTCTGTGTTACTAATCATACCCTTAAAAGTGGAATTATCAACATTTGAGGATTTTCAAATAAGTAGTTTAATTAGTTGCTTCTGTGTTTAAAGAGGGCATAAAAATAAGAATATGCAGGCATTGTTTTGCTAGCCATTTGTTCAGTGCTTTATAGAAGAAGTACAGCTCTCAGACAATATAGCAACATCAGCTTGTCTAAACATTTGACTGAAGAATTCTGTGGTAAGAGTACATAACAGAAGGTATAAATGTCATGTAAATTCACACAATACCTTTGCTGCTTTGAAAATACATAGAAAACTGAGTGCTTACAGCAGAGATTGTATAGTCCAATGGCATGAGATATTTAGTCTCAGACCCTTCAAAGGAAATGTTTATTGTAATTCCTTAAATTTTTGTCTATTTTAAACTTACTCATGAAAGGGGCAGCCTTGGCATAGTGCTTAAAGTTGTAGGAGTGTATTTGTGTATTTATGTGTGTACAGTTTAAAAACTAAGGCGATGGATGGCTAAAGTTTGGAATATAATTGTAAGAACATGAACTAACAAGTAAAAGAAAAATAATTACTTCAGATAGTATTGACTGCTTTAGTTTTCCTGCTGGCTTGACGGAAATCTTCCATCTAAATCAGGCAGTAAAATCAAACTTCATACCAGTTATACAAATGGAGGAGTCATTTTAAGAAATTCTTAAAGGAGTCACTTTAAGAAACATTCTTAATATACATGGATTTAAAGATATATCAGCTCTCTGAGCGGTGGTATTCACACATTTAATTCCAGCACTCGAGACAGAGGCAGGCAGATCCCTGAGTTCAAGGCCAGCCTGGTCTACAGAGTAGTTCCAGGACAGTCAGGGCTACACTGAGAAAACCTATCTTGAAACCCAAAAAGTATAAGCTCATTGCTGTGGACCCTCTAAATGGACCTGATATTTTTAAGTGTATGTTTGTATGTTGTTGTAAGTATGTGTTCGGCTAGTTGGTGTGTTTGTTTGTTTGTTTGTTTGTTTTTGGGTTTTTTGGTCTTGTTTTATTTTCAGTGTCTACACCTGGTCCTCATGTATGGCCAGCAAGTTTTCTACCGTTGAGCTAGACACCCAGCCTTCTTTTTATGTTGATGCTTCTGAAACTTGAGACCTTCCTATCTCATCTTCTTCTTGAGCAGCTAGAATTGTTGACTTTTACCATTATGCCCAGTTTGTTTGTTTCTTGAGTGTAGCACATTATGGAAGAGCTGGTCACCATTATAGTTACATAGGACATTAGAGATGAAGAAAGAAATACTGGTATTTCTCAACTATTCCCAAGTTGTAGGCTCTGTGCCAGTGTTTTACACATGTCACCTCATTTTATCTCTACAGCAACCCTTTTTTAAAGTGGTTTGTTTATTTTTATTTCATGTGCATTGGTGTTTTGTTTGAATGCTTGTCTGTGAGGGAGTGTTGGTCTCTTGAAGTTTGAGTTACAGACAGTTATGAGCCTCCATGTGGGTGCCGGAAATTGAACCTGGGTCCTATGGAAGAGCAGCTAGTTTGCCTCTGAGCTATCTCCCCAGTCCCTATAACAACCTTTTTATTTTTGCTTTTTTAAATCTAAACTCCATATAACAAATACATACATTTTGACTATTATAAGTATATGGTGCAGTACACATTCTCATTAAGTACATTCATAGTTTTTGTAACTATCCACTCCTATCTGCATCACCATTCCATAATCCAAGATGAAAGGGTCCCATTAAACAATCACACTCCATATTTCTGTGAGCTCTAGTCTGGTAACTAACTATTCTACCTTGACTTACTAGTTTATCTATAATAGCCTTTAAAGCAGTCATTAGGTTCAGTTTATTGATGGTACCCACACTCAGGAGGACAGTTCATTCAAAAGAATATACAGCCAGGCGTGGTGGCGCACGCCTTTAATCCCAGCACTTGGGAGGCAGAGGCAGGCGGATTTCTGAGTTCGAGGCCAGCCTGGTCTACAGAGTGAGTTCCAGGACAGCCAGGGCTACACAGAGAAACCCTGTCTTGAAAAACCAAAAAACAAAACAAAAAGGATCTATAAATGAGAAGGGAATACAGTGTAAGCACAGCTGTTTCCTTGAAGAATCACTGATTATTTTTCATCATGTGACTCTGTAATAGATCATGTCATGTTAGTTATTATAACACTATATAACACTACTCCCAAACACAGCATAGTAGTAAATATTTATTATCTCATACTTTTAATCAGGAATGTAGAGGTGGCTCAACTGGTGATCTCTGAGTATGTTTCATAAGGCTGTGGTCAGAATGCAAGGCAAAGGAGTACCAGAGGATATAGCTCAGTGGTAGAGCTTGTACTTAGCATGTAGTAAACTCTGGTTTCAGTTCTTGACACATACTGCTGTCTCTGATATCCTAAGGGCTACAGGGGACTTGTTGTTACAGTATGAGAGGATAGCCAGGATGTAAATATTTGGAAGTAAAAGTAATTAGAGACCATCTCAGAGATTGGCTATCCCATACACATTCTGAAACCTTGAGAACTATAGAAAGTGTATAATTCTAGGCTATAGCAGGTAAGCCAGAGCTGGGTATGTAGCTTTGTTATTACTTGTGCTAATTACTAATGCCAGTAGTGTGAGAATAATAATCATTTTGAAAAAATACCTATGGCTGTTATTTTTAGTTTTTCCTTTATATACTTTTCACCATCTCCAGATGTGTATATATCAGTCTTGACTGTTCTGAGATTCAGAATACATTGTTGGGGATGTAAGTATGCTAGAGATTTGATGACAGTCTAAGTTCATCCTTGATTTGTTTGCAAGTGGGGCTAATATAGTTGACACTCTGATATTTTCACAGTCCTTCTGTCACAACGGATGACCTGAAGAACCTGTTCACAGAAGCTGGATGCTCAGTGAAGGCTTTTAAGTTCTTCCAGTAAGTCCTTGATTTCAAAAGTAACATTTAACATGGATTGCTACTTTTTTTTAAAAAGTAGTTTAGCAAAGTCCAAAGGAAGGGAAGATTTAAAAGCAACATTAATTCTAAGTATTTGTGTATTTTGTCATTTTAGGAAAGACCGTAAGATGGCTCTCATTCAGTTGGGCTCTGTGGAAGAAGCAATCCAGGCTCTTATTGAGCTTCACAATCATGATCTTGGAGAAAATCACCACCTCAGAGTTTCCTTCTCAAAATCCACCATCTGAGCTCTCTGTGAAATTGTCTCCTTATACTGGACCATAATCTCTGTAAAATCTTCAGGCACAGACTGAAGCAGCTCAAGACCAATTCTGCCTCTTCACAAAATAACTCTTTGGGAATTTGACTGATATTCAAGAACATTCAAAACAAGAGATAGTCCTTTTCTTCCTCTCATTTTCCCCAACAGTATATGATCAAATGTTTGCTTTGCCTTTGTATTGTGGTTTCTATGAAAATAACTTTCAGGAAAAAAAAATCAGGAAAATATTTTTTAAATAATTTAATTCCCTGAATTAGATTTTAAAAGGACAGAGTTTCTTTCTGTTTGGGTCCAGATCAGCCTTACATGACATTTCTAAACTCCTTTGTACTTTGAGAAATTTAAACATACAGACTTTTACAATTTCTTGATGTAATTTAAATCACCTACAACCAAGTTTTTTTTAACTTTTTGATTCAGAAGTTTCCCTGTAGAAAATGACATTCATTCACTTATAAAAATTATACCAGATTATTTGCATCTATTGATAGTTATTATACATAACTACATGGAGATATATTGGAACCAGGTTTATAAACGTGCATGCTTTCTTTCAGATTTCTTTTTCCCTCACTGTAGTACACTCCTTTGAATAATGTCTATCTTCTCTTTTTAAGACCATTTGGAAAAGTAAAGTGTTGCAGTTGTCCCCAGGGAAACAGAAGTGAAATTCAGCCTGGATTTATTACAATATCAGCATAATTAGTCATTTTAGAAAAAAAATCTTGTTTTAAATTTCAACATGACACTATCTAGTAATGTAATGTGATCTTGGAAAATTTTAAAAGAAAAATAATCCTACTTTTTTATAATTGTTTTCAGAAAAAAAGTTTACAGTCTTAAGGAAAAATATTCAGGTCTATCATATGGTTTGACAGATTTTTTAAAAGTTATTTTTGGTAAGGTCTTCTTTTAGAAAAAAAAAATCTCAAGGGTTTTTTGTACCACTATAATCTCTAATACTCAGAATTACTGTGTATTTACTTAATTTCTTATTATGTGCCTTATTATGTGCTTAAGATACAATAGATTAGAATTTTATCTAAATATCTAGAAAGATAAATTGTGGGCTTGGTGAGCATTCTGTTATTTTTTCCCGTCTTGGATTTTAAGGGTTTTGGTTATTTTTGTTTTGTTTTTCTTTTTTTCTCGTTGCAATTTTAAGTGGTTTTCAATAAGTAATAGTTTCTACTCAGAATTTTGGTGCTTTGGGATAGTGGTGGGATAGAGAAGGGTGAGTGGTTTGGGAATAAATAACTCAGTGTGCACCTGTAGACCTCTCTAGATTGGCTACCGTCAGCCGTCAGTGAAGTCTGAGCTGTAGAACTGCAGGCTCGGATCTGTGTCTGTCTGCCTTTACTGCCCGTTAGAATTTGTCTCAGGATTACTTGATTCTTTCTCAGCACTCAAATGAGAACTTGATTTTCTTTGTTAATGCGACTTCATTACAGATAGCCCACATATTTGGAGTATGAGAAAGTGGGTTATTTTTTTATATTCTGACCCTCTTACTTTTTTGGTTGAATGTAAAAAGTACATATTAATGTGCTTCAATGATTGTGTCATGTAAAATTACTTCTTTTTAATATGAAACTGCTTTTGTTAATTATTTCTTCAATGCTTGATTGGTTTTTAAAATACAGAATTTGTCAGAGGGATCAATTTTGTCCACCCCTTCTCACTTTTAATAATCTGAGTGGATCATCTCATCTTTTTAAAATATCTCAGTCTTTACTTTCAGCCATTAATTTGAACATTCTTTTTTTTAAAAAAAAAAAAAAAGAAAGAAAGAAAAAATTTTTATAAGTTGAAAGAGATATTATAGGTTGGTTGAAGTCAAATCAGAATTCCCTCAATACAAAGCAACTATTGGTAGGCTAGGCAGGGAAATGCTAGATTGGGACATTTCAGATGGGTTACCTTCATGTTGGTTGAATAGTTAGGTATGATGATTTTCCAGTGGGTGTTTTCCCACTTACATCTGAGGTGTATTTTCACCTGAATACTGAATAAGGGAGGGAAAAAATTAGGACTGTCTCCCCAAACTTGCTTCCCCCCCCCCCCCCACACGGACATTATATTAATTTTCAGTGGCATTTTAAATTGGATTGCTTCCTTTATTTTGAGTTGGGAACTACTATGTAATATATTAATTCATGGCATTCATATCATCCAGCATAAGTGTAGCAAAGGTTTTTGAGAATAGAAGGGAAATCATACTGGTGTTGAATGTAATTCTGAAGTAGGGATGGCCTTTAATTAAATATGAGAGGGAACATTGAAATCCTTTTCAGGGATTTGTGTAGATATGTGTGCGTGTGTATGTGTGTGTATAAATAAGTGTATATACATACATATACTCTTTTAATGTTATATATACATGTGCACATTACGTACATTTTAATTTATTGACAAAATTAACAGTGATTTGGGAACTAAGATATGCTTGTTTTAAAAGAGCATGTTTGAAGCCATCAGATTGTGTCTAAAATTAGCTGTAGCATATGGATGCTGTCCATATTTGAGCTCTTTACTGTTTATTATAGAGGTCTACAATATTTGTGTTGGCATAGTTTTCAATATCAGGGTGGTGGGAGAGTTGGATCTGTGTATTTTTATTTTGGCATGCAGTATTCAGTATCTTTTAAGCAGTGGTTAATTTGTGCTGTTGATGCCTTGCTGAGTTAATCTACTTTATTTTTCACTTTTCAAGGTATCCTGACTTTTACAAAGCATATATATTCAGGACTTAGAAAATAGCAGTACACATTTAATAATAGAGTTATATATCAAGATGTTTTACTTTGGGATTTAGATGTGTTTTGTGACAGATGAGAATATACAAATCATGCATTCTCTTAATTGACAATTTGTTAGAATTTCAGGATTACCTGGTATCCCCATAGAATGTTATGGGATCTTTGGGACTAAATACTACAAGCAGCTCTTTGTAGCAGTGTTTGCACTGAATGTTTTAGAGTCATGGTTGCTGTCTTTTTAATTCCTTCTTTGTCTTTTCCTACTGTGGTGATTAAGGGTCCTGTTGTGGTTTTGGAATTAGCCCTTATGATCCAGGCATAGAAGCACACAGCTGCAATTGAAGGAGGAAACTGATGGTTGTGACTTTAAAACCCAGCCTGGACTGCAGACCATGCTCCATGCTAGTCTTGCTATTACGTAAGACCCTGTGTCCTTCCCTTTCCCCAGTTCATCTCCTATCGACTTTAAAGTCCTCATGTCATCAAGCAGAGCATTTACTTGAGTATATTATCGTGCAGTTCCTCATCTAGTCCCATAATGATCTTTTGTGCCTCAGTGAATCTACTTGTAAACTCCAAGCTTCTCTCTTAGAAAACCCAGTGTGTACTGCTATTTTTAGAACCAAAAAGCATGACTATGATTGGAGCATTTTTCTCAGCCTTTCCTTTGTCTTGATCTATTGTCAATGCGAATAAAACTGCCAGACTTAAAATACTCACTATTGTGCTAAAACAGTTTAGATTGTACATAACTTTGCAGTGTAACTCAGCTGTCTCCTTAAGGATTGTGTTAGATATAAGACTGTTTGCAGTCCTTTTTTCAGAGCAAATCCTAACAGGTACTTGTGAATTGTTTTAGAAATAGAAAATTACAGAAATCTTAATTTGGGGTGGGAGCTTAAAGGGAGAAATACAAAACAGGACCAAAGTTTATGTGCCTTCTTCAGTAGTCTTAATTGACCTTTTCCTATTTGAGACTAAGGTAGCACTGGTATTTTGGTTTTCAGGAAATATCTACTATATAGATTAAGAGACTATTGTCCCACAAACTGGTCATACAAGTGAATAGTTACGACTGAGTAAAAAGTCAGTTACACTTATGCCTTCAGCACATAATGCAAAGAGCATTCATTGTACCAGTTGAAGAGCAGAACTGCTCTCAGTCTTTATGGTAGTCACCATAGCTTTCGCAGCTCGTCAGGGGCCTTGGTGTTGATAGCAGTCATAACTGAAAGCTGCTCATAGCAAATTTCACTTCACACTGCCAGCAGAGGTTTGTTGGTATGTCCTTTGTAAGAACAGGTATTTTAGGTAGAAGGTTTTTGGGTTTGGTTTTGGTTTGGTGTCTTTAAGACTATCATCCTCTAGTCTTTTTTGTTTCTTGGTTGTCTTTTGTTATTTGTTTTTTTTTCCTTGCCACTCGTTGTTACCCAGATCTTTAAAAACACATCCCATATCCAGGAAGTCCTAATCACCAAGATTGCTGACCACACCAAGTTTTACACTGAAGTTTCACCTCATTGCTCTGACCAAAGACTGCTTGTTCTGGTTTTAACTCAAAGGTGAAGCATTTTCCCTGAGCTCTTTCCTAAAAGATCCCATGCAGAGCGGCCTTGACTTTTCCTTTCCTATTGGTGAATAGACTACTTAGAGAAAATGGGAGTTGGCCATGAACAGAGCGAGACAGAAGGATGGACGGTTGTTTTCAGAACTGTATTTGAGGAAGGAATAGCACAGCTAGACACCTCACACATTGTCTAATGTTTTACATGGTCTGTTCATAAAATTCCCTTTTCTGTTTGTAAGGATGTTCATCTAACAGAAGAAAATGCTGTAAATATTTGTAACAACATTTTTTAAACCAGGCCAAAAAGAAAAAAAAAAAGGTTTTCGGGAACAAGTTAACATATAAAGTGGTTTTATATAAAACAGCGATTGTCTTGTATATTTTGATAAGCAGCAGTACCAGATTTCATTTGTAATACAGTTTGTGGTATTGGAAGAAAAGGATTCTGTGATTGTCTAAGTGAATTATGTTATAAATGCAAAGAGGAGAAAATATTAAAAACCGTATTTTCTAACTGTGTAGTGCATGGTTACTTCAAGCTTCTGTACACTACAATATTGATGCCACTTCCCTTAGGTTTGTATATTTGATAACTGTTCCTTGGAATCTCAGCCTCTTTTCCTAACACATATAGCATTGTAGCATGCCTTTTAATAAATGTCATGGCATCTGTACTCTCTTAAGGTTTTTCTGTGTTCTTGTCTGTACTTTGGGTTCCCTTTTGTCTTACCTGTAATCCCAATGATGTCATTTTTTTTGTTGTTGTTGTTTTGTTTTGTTTTCCCCATGGCTATCAATCTCAAGTTGTCACATCGGATAGTAGATACTTTAACAACTTTAAATGCCGGGGATTTAAAGAAAAAAAGCCAAAGTCATCTATTCTTTAGGTATAATTCTCATTTTTAATGAAAAAAAGCACTTCCCTGTTTTTAAAACACACTGCTTTGTCAGACATCCTCCAGTGCACATATAAATCAGTGTACTCCAAGGCTCCTCCCCTCCCTTCCCCCTGCTGCCTTTGTATCCAGGGAGGCATGGAGGATATGACCTTCAGTGAGTTGGAGTCCTTTTGAGTTCAGTTGCTAGCTGGCCATACATTGCTTCACTCCAGACAAACACTGGAGTTCAGGAGTCCTGAAGAGTCATGTCTGGTTTACTCAAAAATCTCTAGAAAGTGGGCATTTATTTTTAGCACAATAGGAAATTTTACAACACTGCTCATTACCTGCAGCTTACCCATAGGATCTATTATTCACTTAAATGTTACTAAATAATGTTTTCAGTCAAAAGGGGCAGAAGAAAAAGATAACCCTATAGCCAAATGAAACTTAGATCAGTTGATTAACTGAAATGTGTACAGCAGAGGGCATAGGGTTATCACCTAAAGCCGTGCCAGTTTTAACATGACAGAACTAAGAGACCATACTTCAGTTTTCAGTTGATTGCAGTTCTCTTTACCTTTACTGCCTGCTGCATGTAGGTGCTATGGTTTTATATTCCCAAGCACTGATAACAGCATGATTGTGAAGGTCTATCCACAGTGCTAGGGGGATGGGATGGGCAGGGCTTATGTTTTTTTACCAAGCCCAACTTAAAAGACACTGGGTATCTTTTAAAGACGACAGTGTGCTGGGAGCATTTTGCTAAAAAATTTAAGCTGACTATATAGTTTGGCAAACCTAGCCCTTTAAAAAGTTCATTCCTTGCCTGAAAATTCAAGTTGTTTTTCAACTTCAGTGGGAATTTGACACCATTTCTCTTCATGTGCAGTTTTTCTTCTGATACTACCTGTCTTGCTGTGTAGATCTTGTGGTCTTTGTGTGCCTCCCTGTGGTTCTCTTCCCTTGTATTTGTCCTAATCTTACAGGGCAAGCAAGCTTGGTGTAGTGGCACATGGCCTGTAGCCCCAGCACTGCAGAAGTAGAGACAGGAGGGAGGATCGCTTGGGTTCCACTCAGAGATGCTGTTTCAGAACAGGCATAATTAGGCCCAACCATACCATCTCACCTTGCTTTATCTACATATAGGCCTTGTCTCTAAATACAGTGTGAGATGTAGGGAGTTAGACTTCAACATGTGAGTTGGAATGAGGGGTACACAGTTCAGCCCACAGCACTGTGGAATAGGAATTACTCAGCAACTTACACTGCTTATGCCAACAGTTGAGTTGCATGCTGGGAAAGTAAACATTGAATGCATGTGGCTTTTGGGGAGAATGCAGTATAGTGGCCATAAAGACCATCTGATTTTAAATCATACCTTTGAATTTCTGCCTCTAAAGTTCCAAAGCTGGATGGTGTAGCTGCTGTTCTGCCAAAATAAATACTGCTGAAGCTGCCATACAACTAGTGATATGGCAGTACATATTTTGTAGTAATCATATACTTCTACTCTAGACATAAGCCATTTGAAAGCATTGATTGTTGCTCAGACAGGTGTTATTTGAAGAACAAAGAATAATAGAACACAAGTCTGTGTGTGTGTGTGTGTGTGTGTGTGTGTGTGTGTTTGGGACAGCGTTTCTCTAGCTCTGGCTGACCTGGGATTCAACTCTGTAGACCAGGCTGGCCTCAAACTCAGAGATCTGCCTGCTTATGCCTCGTGAGTGCTGGGATTAAAGGTGTGTGCCACCATCGCCCAGCCGGAACATGTTTGCTGAAACAAGGTCCCATGGCCCAGGCTAATTTCTAACTCTTAAATAGTGCTGGGGTTAAAGACATGCACCACCACTGCCTGGCTTCTGGGTCTAGTTGTTAATCCTCAGTGTGTTAATACTTGGATGGTGCTCCTGGGTAAAACAGATGGTTAAAAGGATTAAAACTATCTTGTGTCTGTTATAGAGATTTCTTTCCCAAGACATTCCTACGTCATGCCTTTTTGTTGTTGTTGCTGTTGTCTTGAGATTAATGGGAATTTGTCTTTTTCGAGTTTCTATCTCAACAACTAAAAGGATAAAAATAAATGGTTTCATGAAAGTTAACTACATTTCTGAACCATTGGGTTTCAGCATGGAATTCACAACTAGTCTAAAGACATAGAAAAAGAATGGCTGAATTCCTGTGAACAGGTAGTAATGGTTCTTTTGGAAGAAAGTGCCCTCTGTTAGATTTAAGTCAGCACCTATATCTTTGTTCTTAGCCTAAGATTATGGAATTTGCAGAATTCTTGATCTTGGAAGAATACAAATGTCAAGTTGTAATCTGCTTATATTGTCCTTAACCAAAAGAAAGCAGATGTTGAGTATCTAAATGTCAGCAGATGTACATACACTTCAGAATAAGATGCAGATCAAGGGATAATAGAACATTTTAAAAATGGGGCTGTACAGTGATCCAAGTGATGACATAGAAGAGTCTCGCAGATGGGATGCCAATCAAAAGGAGCAGTGCAGAACTTAGAGGATGCATTTGCATCAGCTTCAGAAATAGGACCTTGGAGTGACCTTGGCAAAGGGAGAGATTGAGAGGCGGATGAGTTTGTATCTCACGTCTGTACCAGTTGCTCAGAGGCGTTGACTTTCTGATAATACATCTTGGTATATGTAGGATTTGCGTTTCTGCCTTGCACTTTAATGAGGTTTTAAGAAATTAACAAGCCAAAGGCTTGTGTTGCTTAAGTCAGAAGAATACCCTATCCACTGAAGTTGTCTTAGGAAGAACTCAAAAATGCCATGGTCTAAGTTTACTGCAAAATTCTTCCCCATGTGTGTGTATATCAAGTTTCACTAACAAAAGACCTTGTTTTAAGTAAAATTGATCTTCTCAATGGTTTGATACCCAGCTAGATTCAGAAGTGTTACATGTCAACGCCTTATTAGCTTTGTATTTGCAACTCAGTGGGTTGTTCTCAAACCAAATGGTTTTTATCTAGAGGAGCCAGGCAGACTATGTAACTCTAGCATCCCAAAAAACTGTAGTAAGCAGCTTAATTAAACTTGTCACTAATATTCTTAACCCACACACATATAATATGATAGAACCCCATGTATCTAGTGTCCAACTGCAGTTACTTAGCTGCACTGGTAATCAAATGTAGGGCCTTATGCATCTGCATCCTAAGCAAGTATTCTACTGCTGAACTATACACCCAGCTTTCTTTTGTGTTTATTTTGATATGCCGAGGTTTGAACCAATGTCAACATGTTTGCTAGGCAAGTTCTTGACGGCTAAAATACATAACACAGTCTCTCCTCTGATCATCAACAGTCACTGCTGGCCAGTGTGGTTTCTTTCACGTCTCTCCCCTTTTTTGCTCACCTTCAGGGTCTGTATTAGAGTGTGGTTGTCAGTAACAGCTTTTCTTTCCATGATTTGTGTTTTGCTGTTGAACTGAGCTCCTGTAGAAAGCTTTTGCTGTCTGGATGTTTCGGATTGGGTTTCCCAGTGATCCTAACTCCAGTATCTTCTGAAAATTGGTTGCTCACTCAGACTAGTTTCCTTCCTTCCCTGCTTCTATTTCTATTCTTCCTTTTTTATCTGGCAAGAATACTTCATAGATGACAGTGTGTCCTGCCTTGTGACAGCAGTAACTATTGATAATCATTTCCTAGCTCCATTAATTTTAGCGACTACAAATTGGTAAAACTGTGCTGTTGGGGATTAAGCCCACGCACGACCTTGTCCACGATAAACGAGTGCTCTTCCACTGAATTACATCCCCAGCCCACAAAGCTCTAATTCTGTGGCTTGCTTCCATGTATTAATTGGATTGATTCTGTATAAGAGAATTGTCTCAGTACCATGTATTTGGTATTCTGAGATAGATATACAGTTCTAGTAACAAAGAAAGAAATTCCTGTAGAATCCTTCCCCACTTTGTAAATTATTTTGAATCCTCCAAATCCCTTTAAAAAATAAAAAAAGACTTGTGTTCCTTTGACATTTTTCTAATATTTGTGATAGTGAAGAGCTGTATAATGCAGCCTTGTTTCTCTCACTCAGCTAAAGCAATTCATGACTGCTGTTTTATATACCCAACATGCCTTTCCCCTTACTCGGAGGAGCAGGGCCTCTTGCAGAAGACCAGCACATGGTGGGTATCTGTTGATATAGTTACTTGCCATGTGCTTTGAGTGTAAGTACTTCTGGTTGAAGCCTCCCTTTTTCTTGGCCGCCACCAGTCACTACCTCTGAAGCCAGAGAAGCCATGGGCTTTTCTAAATAATAAGACTAGAGTGACCCTAAGTTGGGCTCAGTAGTAAAAGGCAGCCAGCTGAATGGGCACTCAGAAAAGGAAACAGAGGCTGTATCTCAGCCTACCATGATACCTCCTCTTAACTTCAGGGAGTTTGGTGCACAACAAAAAAGTAGAAGCATTTTTTAAGAGAATTTAGATCCTGGAATCTATGTCCTCACTAGAACTGTTGGTTCTAACCGCTGTATTTTTCTCACTGATGTTTTGACCTGGACAATCCCAAGGATGTCAGGATATTCTGCATGTTGTTTGATAGGGCTGTCAGAACAGTATCACAAACTTAGGTGGTTCAGATAATAGTTGACTGGGATGTAGTCATGGCCCTGGGTCTCTCCTCAGCAAAAACAAGGTAGAGAAGTTCATATCTTACGTTCTTGAAATTGCAAATATGAGATCAAGGTGCCCATGGGTTTAATTTCTTCTGAGATCTTTTCCATTTACTTTTGAGAGAAAGAACCAATTGGATGGATGATAGAATAAGGATTTGGGGGAATTGGTCCACACACAATCATGGATGCCTGTGCTCTGTGCTCAGTGCTCAGGGTTTGTTGAAGCCTGAGGCCTCAAAAACAAGCATGTGTTAAATTCCCTGCCAAACAGAAACACTTCCACAGACTTCTGGAAATGGTTTTAAGGGGAATCTGCAAACCAACATTTCCCCCAGAATATCTACAAAATGGTCAGAGTCTGACCCAGAATAGCTCCTCTGTCTGCCATCACAGCTCTCAGTGCTGCATCTCTGCTGCTGAGGTTAAATCCTAGCATGGTAGAAGTAGGAGCATTATTTGGCTTAGATCCTACTCATGAAATGGAGCTATTTCTTGGGGTATAGTTTCTATGGGGTTCGGGTCACTTCTGTGTCAGCTTATGTTGTGGGTTTTTTTTGTTAAAGGCAACCCTAGCTGCTCCCACTACAGACTCCTGGACAAGCTGAGCCAGTCTGCTGTAAACAGTTTCCTTCCCTGTTCCATTTTCCCTATTCCCTATCTGCCCCCCTCTCCCTTCTCTCTTCTTTTACCTTTTTTTTTTTTTTTTTAATTTTTATATTGGCTCATCTTTGGATTTTAGTCCTAGCAAGACTCCTCAGTCAGAATTTCATATTAATGGAAATACTCTCAATATTTGGTTCAATTCCCCATTTCCCACTGTTGATATGGCCTGTCCTCAGCAAGAATTCCTTTTCCATACCTGATAGCAGCGAATGTGTTACCATTGCTACTCCTGTATCAAGAGTTTGCTTTGAGCCCTGCTAATTTGAGTCTTGAGTGATTCCTAGCATGATAGTTTTAAACAAAATTCTCTTGTAGTGCATTTGGGGATAACTTTCCCACCAACCAGGGGCCCAGACTGTCACTCAGAGAAGCACACTAGTGTCCCAGCTCCAGTGGGCAGCTCTGAGATGATAATTCAGGAAAAACAAACAACAAATAAACAAAAAAGCCAGACCATAAAACCATTCCTAATCTGTAAGAAGGATCTGCCTTCTGGGCTGCTGACTACTCAGGTCAAGAGTACTTGTCTACTGTTCCTTGGACAAAAGAAACCAGAACTTTAAGAATCTATCCAGTTGAAGATGCCAGAACTGGATTGGATAAACTGTGGCGCAAGCTATGCCCCCAGAGCATAATTAAGAACTGTAAAGCAGTCATCTGACAACAGTGTGTTTTAGCAGCCAGGGGAGAGAGGAAGTAAGCCCTACCAAAACCACTGATTCTGGATAGACTCTGTCCAAACACCAGTAGAGTCTGATCGTGGTGCAGGGAAAATGGACTTCATTTATAAAATGAGTACAAGGAAAGCAAGTTCCAGAGGATGGGACCAGTAACCAAAATCACTACAATGTTTTCTGAGATGTGCAGTTTTTAACCATGTAGAGAACAGAAGCATTGTCTATAAAGGCAGCAAAGCAGAGCAATAGGAATCAGTGTGCTGGGGCTAGAAGGAGACTTACTGTAGAGCACCCAAGTTCACAACTGCCTGTGCTCCAGCTCATGGAGATCCAAGGCCTTTCAGACATCACACTCATGTACAAGCATACACTCACACACACACACACACACACACTTTTTAAAATGATTGTATTAATTAGAGACACTAAGTGTCATATTTATTGGAAAAGCATTTTTATAGAAGCCAATATGTATATTCAAAGAATGAAACAATGCATGGTTAAAGAAATAATCAAACATCCAATGTTACGTTAAATACACTCTCAGAAACTTATTGCATGGAGCCATGGAACTTAAGGAGGGAAAAGAAAACCAAACAATGGAAACGGAAAGTTCACTAGAGGTTTCCAATAGTACATTAACTGACAACAATTAGAGATTAGATCATTTGAGGAACAAAGGAAATAAAGAGCCTTGATATAGGAGGCTTCCACGTCATAGGGGAGCATGTTGAAAATCAAAGAAAAGAACATCTTTAAGCAGCAGGGGGGGAAATTAAAAAAAACATTACTTCTGAAGGAATCATAATAAAATTAGCTGACTTGGCAGAAGCAGATGAGGCAGAAAGCAGTGGGAGGGACAACACTGAAAGTGGAGAAGCCAGGTGTAGGACTGGAGACATGACTCAGTGGTTAAAAGCGCTGAAAGCCAAGTGACGATGGCTCACAACTCTAATCTCAGCATCCAGAAAGCTCGGCAAGAAGGTTGTCTGTTTTGAGTCTAGCCTGAGTGATCTATGTAGTTCTGGCCAGCCTTTGCTACAACGTGAGACCTTTTCCCAGCTATTAAAAAAAAAAAAAAATCTATCAACTAACAGTCTTGTATCCAACAAAACTGTGGTTCAAAATAAGACGAATACAAAGGCTTCCCAAACAAAACAGACTCATGACTTTGGTGTTAGCAGACCTGCCTTAGAAGGAAATATTCAAAGCACGTGACCTCTTGTCATTCTTGCATGTAAAAGACGCTAGCCAGCATTTCAGCACTTCCCTTGTGGGGTGTTGTAAATTGTAAAATCAACAAGAAAAAGAAAAAAAAAAAAAGGCAAGAACATGACATTGGCTATGAGAAGGAACATTTGTTACTGCCAGGTCTGAAATGATGCCAAGCAAGTCACCCTGTCCCATATCATCTAGGAATGTGTATGTTGGGCAGGTCAAATTGTTTTTTAAGTCACCGTGCATGTCGTGAATTACCGAACAAGAACCCTGAGTATTGACTTATGCGTTACAATTTTTTTTGCAAGCAGGGAACCCCATAAATACTGGTGTTGGCAAGACTATATATTGTTCAGCAGCTCCATCAGATATGTGAATAAATGACTTTATTGTTTAAGATCCTGTTAGAGGGTCTTGGTGACAGCCTCTGGAGCCTTTGTAGCTACCACTTCAGGTGACAGTAGAGCTGGGAAAACTATCTGACGTTTCTCATTCCTCTGACTAAATATTGAACAAAACAAAACAGTCTCCACTCACACACCCCAAAACCCCTAGGGCTTATTTTTGTTCACAGTTTGCAGCAGTAAGCAATGTTATACAGACCCCCTTTTTGGCTAGTGTAGGAGACGTTATTATTGGCACATAGTCAGGTCTTCAGCATCCACACCTTAATTGTCCCTCTTCCTGTTTTACTACTTCATACTTAAGGTTGGGCTAAGGAAGATTGCACATGGCTGCCCCAGTTCTTGCCTGTTCCAGGAGAGAGGAGGCAGAGATGCTGTCTTCGTGCTCTTGTTTATGGGAGAGCAGAGGATCTTTATACCTCTATTAGCTGGCTTTCTGTTACTGTAACAAATACCTGGCATAAATCACCTTAAATAGAGGAAATGTTTGTTTATGCTGATAGTTTCGGAGGTATCCACCCATGATCAGGTGATGCCTTTGCTTTGTAGTCTGTGGTATGACATCATATTATAGCAGGAAACCACAGACAATGGTGCTAAGCTGCTCACCACAGATAACTGGGAAGCAAAAAGAGAGGAAGGAGCTATATAATTCCTCTATTCTCCAAGGGGATGGCTCCCAATGACCTACAACCTTCTGCTGGGCCCCAGCACTTAAAAGTTTCTACCACTTTATATTGCCAAGGTGGGGGACCAGTCCTCTATCCCATAGGCCTTTGGGGGACAGGGAAAAATCCAAATTTTAGCCAATATACTGACTAGAATTGCATTGTCTGGTCATGTGGCTGAGAAGCCAGGAACATACACGGATCTCCACTTTCTATGTTAGAAACAAAGGGAAAAGAAGACTATAAAGGGCTACCAGATAGACCCACCCAACATGACCTACTTCCACAGTGAGTTGAAGACTGAATAACATAGTGGAGTATTTGTCTCAAACCTGAACACTGAGAGCATCTACTTCCACAGTCAGGGTGAAGACCTCAAGTCACATCTTACTGATCTGTTTTCCTGCTGTCTACCCCTTGCTCAGGTTCACCTTCTCCTCTACTCAGAGACCTCGTTCTATCCCATCTATAAATCCTGTCATCTAGGTGTTACAGAGCAAGACTGTAATGTGTTTGGTGGGGTGCCGGGGAGGACTCCTTGCATTGGTGGCACCAATGTAGATCTGGTGTAAGGATCTTACACCAGGGGCCTGGTTTAGCCTTCTGAACTTTGTCTTCTACTCTTGTCGCCTTTCTTCTTTCTGTCACATGAAGATAAAATCCCTCACCAAACCCAGCACCTTGATCTGGGACTTCCTGCTTTCCAGAACTGTGAGAAAATGAAACATCTGCATTGCTCATGTCAGATAGCCCGCACTGTCTATCCCTCTATGCATTCTCCATCCCTGCAGCTCTTCTGGATTAGCCTACCAGTCTTTAAAATATGCTCAGGCCTCTCCCAGCTTAAAGCATAAACCTCCAGGCTCCCTTGCTGACTTCCTTGTTCTCCGTTGCTCTCTTTACCCTTCATAGGCCAAACTTCTGAAAAGAATTTTCTTTGGTTTTTTTTTTATTTGTTTTTGTTTTATTTTCATCTCTTTAATTGAAGCCTCCTACTTTGTGTGTCTATGCACGTGTATGCATACGAAGGCCAGAAGAGGATGTCAGGAATCTTCCTCTATCACCTCCTACCTTATTTGTGTGTGTGTGTGTGTGTGTGTGTGTACTCATGTGTGCACATACAGACTCCAGAGGAGTCGTCAGCCATTCCTTTTCTCCACCTTTGTTACTTATTTGGAGCCCAGGACTTTTACTGGACTTGTAGCCTGTGAGCTCTTGGAATCCACTGGTCTTCACATATCAATGCTGGGGTTACAGGCACACAAGACCATGCCTAGCTTTTTGCATAGGTGCTGGGGACTAGAACTCACATCCTCTTGCTTTCACAGTAAGCACTCTTATTCACTGAACCATTCCCTTGGCCCTTTAAATATTTTTTGCTGTAGTATAATGATTCAAAAGCCAAAATTTGCTTTTAAAATTAAAGCCTGCAGTTGCCTTAAAACAGCACTTACCTTTCATTTGTAGCTGCAGCCATATGGCGCCAAGCCCTTCACATGAGCAGCACTCCCTGGCTGTCATCTATCTGCCCAGTGCCACCTGTTTCTGCAGCTGCTGAGCTAGCTCTCCTCCCACATCAGCCACGTACCTGCCAGCCTAGCACCTTACATTCAAATCTCTGTGTTTTGTGTTGGGGGAAAAAAAGAGTTTTCAAAATACAATCAAACTATTTTCTTGCTGTTCTTCAGTCTGAGAGTTGAATGTGCAGCCTGCTGACCCAATGACTAAGAATCCCAGTGCCTGTAATAAACCTTCAGAGAAGTGGTTAAGTCCCCCTTTGTTAGATAAGTCATTTACCCAGTCCGCCTTTCTGTGTTGACCCTGTTAACGTCTCCAGCAGTATGGACAGTGAGAATGTAAACAAACATTGCAGTTGTGGCGTCAGAGTGGCAAGTGACCTTTTTGAAATTTCCAGCTGTGGAAATGTCACTGTTGCTCTTTTCGTTTGTGACTAAAATTTAATGTCTTCAGCCAGAGTCTCTCTGTCTTCTGACTACCAGCAACTGTATAAAGAACACAGCTACAAGTATCTGAATTTGCAGAGACCGTGGACCTATTTCAAGGGAGGTGATCTTTTGTTTAAGGTACGGTGGAGATGACACCAGGGAGAAAATAACCTTGGTGTGACCAGTACAGTCACACCCCAGGTGCTATTAGATGGAAAAGCATCTGACTATAAACTTGAGAAGTGTTTGGCCACGGATGCCTTCGTTCAGCATCTGTCAAGTAGCTAACGTGCTGTGGACATTCTTGATGAAAACTCGAATAAGACACGACACCCAGATCCTGGCTAGTGGGGGCAAGATAAGTAAGCAGGCTCTCACAAGGTGTTAGAAGAACCCGGTTTATAGAACCTCAGAAAGGGAAGAAGCTGTGGTGGAGTCTAGAGAGGATCTTAAAGAATCTACATGATGCTGATACAACAGTAAACTGTGGCTTACCGCCAATGAAAGCTTATTTCTGTGGGTGGGCGCAGCTCCCAACCTCCACTTTGGACCAGTACCATGTAACTAATATCCATGCCTCCAGAGCCTCCTGAACAGGGAGCAGAACAATGACTGTTTGGCGGTGGTACTGTTGTTTGCATGGTTTTGAGACAGAATCCTTCCTATGCAGCCCAGGTCGGCCTTGGACTTAGATCCTTCTATCTCAGGTTGCAGAACGCTGACATTACAGTCAGGTGCTACACCACTGGCCAGCTCCTTGAACACCTGACTTTTAAAATACCTTTTCTAAGCAGTGTCATGAGTCTCGTGCTCAGAAGCCACTGGGTTGCTAGGGAGGCTGGGAAGGTGTTTCCTGGGCAACTATCTCCAGTTTATCATAATTGGAATTCTCCTGAAAGGGTCATGGGTAGGAAGGACACTGACTGAATGCAGGTCCTGAAGCTGGGCATGGGGAACGTTTGAGGAGCAGCAGTGACTAGCTGCTAGATCGGAGCTGGGTGGTGGTTGCACCTCGAGGTGACCTGGGGTGCTGTGAAGACGGTTCATACAATGTCGGGCTGAGATCTTAGTGTCAGGTCCAAGGGAAACTTCACTTTCCCAAGCTCCAAAACCTGGATCTTAGGAGGGTTTCTGATAGTTAAATAAAAACCAGTGTTGCTCAGGAACTTGGGAAGCCAGTTCCTCTCTACCGAAAGGGACCATTTCCCTTGCTGTGGTAGAAGGGACATATGGTGACCTGTGGCACCTGTCAGCACGTCAAAACCCTCGCTGGCCTCTAGGTCCCCTCAGTATCACAAGCACCTGTTACACATTTCAGAGTCCATGCTGGCATCCTAGATCCTAGTCCTTCTCCCCTCCCCTAAACTCCCGCCAGCTTATGGACTTTCCTCCCCAGATGTGGTGCTCCTCATAAGCATGGAGTGGTCATGTTCTCAGTTTGTACAAGTAGGACTTCATCTTCTGGAACAGGAGAATTCCAAGAAAGGAGTAATGGAGCTTTTGTTTGTTTGTTTTTCTAACAGCACAAAGAAAGACTCACTGCGCTGTCCTGAGCCTATGCTGGAGTCTTGGAATCTTTATCTCTGTCTTTCTGTGCCTCCCACCCCCGTTTCTCTGTCTCTGTTTCTGTCTGTGCTCGTGTGTGCATGTGCATGTGGTGTGTGTGTGTGTGTGCGTGTGTGTGTGTTTGCGAGGTGATAACATGGTGGTTGAAAACATCTGAGCTTGTTTCTCTCAAGCTCTCCGTGAGCCTTGGGAAAGGCTCTTTTCCTTCCCTGTCAGTTTTCTCATCTGGAAGTTAGGATTGTAGTAGGTACCATCCAGTTGCTCCGAAGGCGTTGAGTTAAACCACAGAAGGTACTTAGGAAAGGTCATGGCGTAGAGAAAATACTAGGTGACTTTGATGGCTATTATTTCCTCATTTGTCAGTCTCCTTAGTCTCAGCCCCCCGAGATCAAATGTGCAACCGATGGCAACATTAGAAGACCTGTCTTGTTAGAAACATTATAGAATGGAATGTCAGCCATTGTGGGGTGTGTTTCGCATCAACTGGTCTCAAATATCAGCAGTGCTCCACGGAGGACCATTGCTCTGCTGATGGGTGTGATCCCCTGACTGTCCCACCTTCCACCATCTCATGGTCTCCTTGGGCGATGGCTTCACTTGGAGCACAGCCTGTAGCCCAGGGCAGAGGTGTCTATGATGGTGGGACCAGAGGCAGGGAGGGGGCTTGATGTTTTTAAACTGTAGCATACATAGATATAAGGCTTATTTGGACGCAACCAGTTAATCTGGAGTGAGTGTTTGCAGACAAAACACAGGACCCCTACTTGTGCTTGAACTTCAGATAAACAGAACTTTATTCAAACAAAAGAAATAGCTTAGACTACTGGACGACTCACAAGGCTGCTGGAGCAACCAGGAGTGCTGCTACAGCTCAAAGACCTCGCCTGGAGCTTGACCTCTCATACTCTCCAGGAGCTCTGGGTTGGTCCTACGAGTGTGCCAGTGGCCAGCAAGGCTGAAACAGACTGAGGTGTGTGTTGCTGCTCTAGTACTGAGTTCTCCTCACAAACTCCCACGCAAGGCACCGGAACTCTCTTCTCCAGCAGTAGCATCTCTATCTGGCCCCGTCAGCAGGACTCGGTGTGCTTCTGAGCAGTCTGGCAGGCCCTGTCTGTATTTGCAACCTGTGTCAAGAGCAAACAAAACCTGCGATAAGCTGGAAAATGTTCTTCCCCAAATACAAAATAGAAAGATATGTGGAAATTCTGACTTATACAAGACTGGAAGTTGGCAGACTATTAAGGATGATGAAATTTAATTATCACTGCACATGTCTGGGTGTTCTGTTGAGAAGACAGTGACGTCTGGATGGGCATAAACATAAATCATACAATGTTATGCGCAAAGTCCATAAAATCTGTCTTTCTTGTATTCCTTTCAACAAAATTACATTGGTACACTAAACATATTTACATAATTTGTATCCTATTGGCAGCAACTACCTAAAAAGTATAAGTTGGCCAATCTTTTCTGTAAACTACCAGATAATTTAAAAACGATGTTTTTTGAGAGCCATTTGTATTCTATGAAAGTTATTCAATTTCACCCTTGAGACATAAACCACCTACAGACAGCATATAAATTAATGAGCTCTAGTCAATTTCACACACAAAAATAGCTGGATTCAGCCTGTGGGATTGCAAATAAATTGTGATTAGGGTCAGTAAGATGCTTTGGGGGATAAAGGCGAGTGTGTTCAGCTTGATGACAAGGTCAACCCCTCCCCCCTCAGTACCCACATGGAGGAAGGAGGGAAATGACACTCCAAAGTTGCACTCCGACTGTGCACAAACACACATATGCACACGATAAAAGTAATAGAAAGTATAAATGAAATTTGATTGTAGTCACAGGATGTAAAATTTAAATATAGTATTTAAAGGCTTAAAGTAAAAAAAAAAAAATGAGGGCCAGGAATATAGCTCAAAATTTTGCATACCATTCAATAGGTTCAATCTCCAGCTCTGTAAATTAATTTATTAAATTAAAATTTAAAATCAAAATTATCTGCATAGATTTTCCCATACGTTGACTTCTAAAATATTCAAGTCTATTAAAATTAAATGTAAAACATAAATTATGAATACTGAATGTCAATTTTTTTAAAGCCAAATTATGTAAGGAAAGCTGACTTAGTTAATTTTGTAAATATTTGGTTAAAGTCTTACTAAAAACTTTTCTAAACATGGAACTATTTAGAGTTGTCGTCGTAATATTCATCTATTTGCTCATGTAGAGCAATGTCATTGGTTCCTAAGAGTGAAACCCAGGACGTCTTGTCACAATTTAAGAGTACTAAGAACTGTTGGATTTTCAGTGTGCCAAATGTTCCTCGCCAGGCTCAGGAACAATATTTGCAAATACTATGCAAATTTGTGCGTACTTCTGGAGCCACAGAGTGGAGCAGGAAAGGCAAGGAAATGGGTAATACTTCCATCACGCCAAAGCCTGTTCCCTCCCTGCTGAGTCAGGGGAGGATTTGAGCAGGTTAAATGCCCATTCTCTTTGCTGCGGTTTGTGGCTCCTCCCTCCGACGCTGGCATTGGTCCAGGGTGAAACTTCCCAGCTCCTGGAAGCTGATGCGCCCCTCCCCCCTCCCTGGTTGTTTCAAGAACAAGACGCAAGAAATATGGAGAAATATTTCCGGGCTCAAAACTTGTGTCAGAGTATGGGTGTCTGTAATTTCACTAACTCTAAGAAAAAGATGCCAAGGGACAAGACTCGTGTCTTTAAGATGGGGGCCTTACTATGTAGCTCAGGCTGGCCTTTAGCCCCTAGTTTTCTTGCCTCATTGTACTGAGTGCTGAGATTTTTGGGTGTGAACAATCAGATCCACACAAATTCTCTTTGAGCTCTCTCTCTCTCTCAGCCTGCATGGATATATGTGTGGTATGTATGCCCACGTGTACATGTAGTCATAGGTGTATGAGCCCACATAAGTGTGGAGTATTTTGCATGTGGAGGCCAGAGGCTGACACGGGGTGTCCGGCTGTCGCTCTCCACCTTCTTTATTGAGACAGGGTCTCTTGCTGATCTCAGAGTTCACAGATCTGACTAGTTTAGCTAACCAGCTTGTCCCAGGGCTCTGCCTGGCTCCCTCTCTTAAATGCTGGGATTATAGGTGTGCCATCACAGGCAGCACACACGGATCTGAGCTCAGGTCCCCACACCTGCACAGCAAGTGCTTTTCCTGACTGAGTGTCTTCCTCACCCCCACAAGTTAATATTTTTGTGTTTATTTCATGTCTTTCTTCTTTTAAGTTTTAAATTATATATACTCATTTTTGTTTGTCTTGTGTTTGGGTGTATGTGGGGAAGTGAGGGAGGGGTAAGTGGGTCCTAGAGCCGTGGTGCACAAAGGAGGTGGGAGAACCAACTACAGCCACCCAGGTCTTGATCCAAAGCAGGCAGGCAGGCATGGTGGCAGGCAGGCATGGTGGCAGGCAGGCATGGTGGCAGGCTCCCTCTGCTACTGAGTTGCTCACCAAATTTATTCTTTGTATGTCTTTCTATTAAAGTATTCCATGACTAGCTGGTGGTAATGGTCCGCTCCTTTAATCCCAGCACTCAGGAGTCTGAGTTAGAGGCCAGCCTGGTCTGTAGAGCAAGTTCTAGGCTAAACCCTGCCTCAAAAAATCAAGACCAAACAAACAAACAAACAAACAAACAAACAAACAAAATGTTCCATGACTTACTAGTCCTTTAAAAAAAATAAAATGAAGAGGCTAAAAAGTGACTACTCAGTGGTTAAGAACATTGGATGCTCTTCCAGAGGACCTGGGTTCAATTCCCAGCAACCACATGGCAGCTCACAAGTGCCTGTAACTCCAGTTCTAGGAGATTCATACATGCAGGCAAAACATCAATGCACATAAAATAAAAATAAATCATTAAAAAAGCCATCTTTCCTAAGTGAGGGAAGAGGCTGTCTCTTGAGAGTCATCAGGATGTGCCCTGGTACAGTTACTCTAAAAGGGAGAAGAAGGTGGTTAATTGAATCTAACAGTATAAAATATAAAGGGCATTAAAGTCCTGTATTTGAGATATAAAAATAAACAAGTAGCCAGGTATGGTAGCTCCTGTCTGTGATCTCAGTACAGGTGGCAGAGGCACCTCTCGTGGTCTACACAGAGTTTTCCAGGGATACTTAATGAGAGCCTGTCTCAAACAAAACAAAAAACACAACAAGAACACCATCAACAAAAGCAGCATTTTGCTGAGTTTTAAGTGTCAATATTTGTGGGAAAAGAGCCACTTGATTCTACTCTGGTCAGACAACCCTATTATTTTCAGTTTTAGCATACAATAACTTTCTATGTACAAAGTTACAGGGAGCCCACCAGAGGTGACTACTCAGATAGTTATGGGCAACTGAAAGTCTTTATTCAGCCTGCTGGGACTGCACTCGGGCCTTCAGGACCCATAAGGCAAAAGCCACATCCTGGTATCTTTCTCAGCAGTTGCGTGGGGGAAAGTTTGCACAAGCAAGCAGTTTAACAGAAGCTGAGGTGAATTATGCGACATCTTGACCTTGGGTTCCTAGAATAGAGTTGAATAGTTTTCCACAGAATTTTCCTTCAAGGAGAGCAAATTCTGGGTAAACCTGAAATGGCCTCAGCAATAATACAAGATGGAGGAAGTCTTGCACTGCCTCACCCTTGCGCACATGCAATTAAAACAAGGAAACAGGAGCTAACCAGAGTGACGAGAGCCCCGAAGCCATGTTAGAATGCCAACGGAGAAAGGTTTGAAACCTCCCAGCCCGTTTATCACATCTGAAAGCACTGTGAACTGAAGCAGGAAGGGCAGGACCTGAGCAGCTGGGGAACTCAGCTCAATGCTGTCTGAGGACTTGCTGTCCAGCATCCCTGTACCCTTCTGTAAAGACATGAGTTAGCATCTGCAGCAGGAACCACTTCTTCCTCTTGCAGTCCTGGGGGTCAGAACAGGCTGACCCCAGAGTCAGGCTTAGCCCTGGTGCAGGTTAGCTAATAATTGGTCTTATGACTGGTTTTATTGTGAGCACCAGCCCCAGAACAGTTGGTCCTGGACTTCCTCTCTGTGGTAGTTTGTATATGCTCGGCCCAGGGAGTGGCAGGATTAGGAGGTGTGGCCTTGTTGGAGTAGGTGTGTTACTGTGGGCATAGGTTTAAGACCCTAGCTGCCTGGAAGTGAGTATTCTGCTAGCAGCCTTTAGATGAAGATGTAGAAGTCTCAGTTCCTTTTGCACCATGCCTGCTGCCATGTTTCTGCCTTAATGATAATGGACTGACCCTCTGAACCTGTAAGCCAACCCCAATTAAATGTTTTCCTTATGAGAGTTGCCTTGGTCATGGTGCCTGATCACAGCAGTAAAACCCTAAGACACTCTCTTTCTGTCTGTTGGATTATAAACTGAGAAGACAGAAGGACTGTGGCTGCTGCCATCCTCTGATCTTGAAGGGACACTTGAGAATAGAACCAGACATGCTGAGAAGACAAGCTGGAGTCTAGTGATAGTATATGAGTCACTGACAAGTCACAACTGAAGTCATTGACATTTGGGAGCTATGAGCTAAATTATAGTGTGCCCTCCCTCTCTCCCTTTTCCATCTCTGTCTGCCTGCTGTTTTTCCCTCCCTCCCTCCCTCCCTCCCTCCCTCCCTCCCTCCCTCCCTCCCTCCCTCCCTCCCTCCCTCCCTCCCTCCCTTTTTTGAGACAGGAATGACCTGAACCACCAATTTTCTTTCTCTTGCCTCCTGAGCTCTGGGATTATAAGGCATCTGCCACCATGGCTGGCTTCTGGCTCAGACAGTACTGAGGATCTTGTAAGCCAAGGGTTTTTTCATACTAGGCAAGAACTCTATTAAGTGAGCTACATTCCCGGCCTGACTTTTTAAATGTTATTTGAACATAAAGTCTCCTAAGCAGGCCACAGTAATGCTATGACAAAGGAGATCTCAGAACAGATGAATTTGGAGAGAGACAAAGAGGGAAAGCAAGCAGCTGGAACGTTGATAATAAGGGGGAACCGGCCTGTTTGGACAGGTGCAGTCTGCTTGATTTAAACAATGTGTGGCAACATGTGTTTTATGCAAAGATCTAAGGTTTGTAGCTTCTGCTCCTGATATTGTGACTGATACTAGCAAATTGTATTTGTGAAGTAGTTGCCATGATGCAAAAGCATAATTTGATTAGAAAATTACCCATGAGTGCTTAGCGTTCATCCCACAAACCTGCCAGAGAAAATCAAAGCATGAGAAACCCTTTGAACTGGCTAATGTGTGCTTCTTTTTCCATCGTTCACTTTGGTACAACGTCAATACGTCTTACTCTTACCCTTTTTAAAACAAGTCAGAGCAATGCAGGGCCCATCGGAGTTTCGGAGACAGCCCTGGGGGCTAGATCATCCTAGAAACACTGATCTTTGAATGAGCAGGAAATGAGACGTGTAAAGGGTGACTCATCCCATCTTCCCCACACTGCTTGGCTCCATGGATGTTTAGCTGAGCAGCATATTAAAGTCTACTGGCAAGCAATCTGTCATTCCCTCAGAACTACTAACTAGACCCAAGGAATTTTACCAGGCACCATGATACTCAGCCAACATGGCTGTTGGAGTTCAATATATTTGTGTCCCAGATGGTGACACTGTTTGGGGAGGTGAGATGGGGCCTAGCTGGTGGAAGTTCCTGGAGGCCTGCCTTTGAAGGTTCCAACTATGTCTCTCTTATTGTCTCTGCTCCCTGTTTTCATGAGGTGAGAGCTGTTGCTGCCATGATGTTATGCCTGAGGTCGGGACCAAGTAACTTCGGAGTAGACTTGAAGTTGTGAGAAAAGCAAATCCTGGTTCTAAGTTACTCTGTCAAGTATTTGGTCACAGATTGGCAAAGGTAACTAGCATCATGACACATTCTCACGCCTTTTGCAGTTTATAATCTAATGAGACAGACACCCCTAAGGGCCAATCATGATCGTTGGGCGCTTTGGAAGAGAAATGCAGAAGGAAAATTGAGCAAATTACAGAGAAGCCAGTATGGTATAGGAAGGTATAGAAGGCTTTAGTGAACAATGCTATGTTTCATATTTACCAGTTGATATATCCTCATTTGTAGAACCCCCCTCCCCAATCCACAGTACAACAGTGATAAGTCATTATCAAACATTTGGGACCAGGAGACCATTTGTCTTTTATCCAAGTTATCAAGCTGACCACTCAAGACAGGCTGGAAAGGTCAATGTGTGGATAATAACACATTAGTAATTAATTCCAGGCCACCAACAATGCATTGGCATTACAGTAAGGAAAGGAATAAAAGCATCCACTGGACTCCTAACCAAGAGAGCATCCAGATTTGAACTCTCTGCTTCATTCTCCCTGTGTCTTTCCTCCTCTGTCTCTGTGTGGTATGATCTGAATCTCCTGCTGGAAGGCTGTTTTATGAATTTGTTTGTCCCTGTGTCTGTCTGTGTGTATCCTTGTGACTCTGTCTCTTGTTGGGCCTGGATGTATCTGTGTGTGGGTGGTGTCTGTCCCTCACAAAGGACTTCACTTTATATTGATTGGTCATCATAGACAGCATCTCATAGGGGAAGGAACAGGACAGTTTGCAAATCTTTAACAAAGTTGACAAGGGTATAAACCACTGGTTCCAGTTGATCCCAACTGGCCCAGACAACAGTCACTGTTAGCCACTTTTCCATAAAGGGCTACTTTCAACCTTTTTGATAGATTTCAGCAAATTGCTTTCAACTTCTGTGTTTGCTGCTGTCAAACAAATGATACACGTGCATTATCTGTGTCAGGGGCGTGGAAGAGTGTGTAGCCTAAGAAACCACTCTGCATTCGCTGAGGTTGTAAAAGTTGATGACACGGGAAATCCAAGGTTGGTAAGGTTAGTTATGGCTTTGCCCTCTTAAAGGCAAGCGAAACAGTTTGAGTACACAGTCCGGTGGTAGTCAAGTTTTAAGTGACTCCCAGGTGTACTATTAACTCTGGCTGAGAGATTCAGCAAAGGTTTTGGTTTCTTAGAATGCAAGCAAGATTTCAGAATGTTGCATCATTCCAGGCCAAGACAGACCAGTCACTTCACACAGCAGGGCTGGTGCTAAGGAATCTCATAGGCTGCTGGTACCTGTGGAGGTTTGAATAGGTGTGGGCCCCACAGATTCATGTGTTTGAATGCTTGGTCATAAAACTGGCACTATGAGAAGGAGTGGCCTTATTAGACAAAGTACGCCACTGTGAAGGCGGGCTTTGAGGTCATATATGCTCAAGTTACGCCCAATGTGACAGACACAGTCTCCTTCTGCTACCTGCGGATCAAAGTATAGAACTGTCAGCTCCTTCTCCAGCACCATATTGGCCTGCAGGCTGCCATGCTTCCTGCCATGACAACAATGGACTAAACCTCTGAGCTGTAAGCCAGCCCCAGTTAAATGTTTTCTTTATAAAAGTTGTCTTGGTCATCTCTTCACAACAATGAAACCCTAACTAAGATACCTTGAGGCAACCTCCACAGCCCTTGCAACCTCCCCCGAAAGAAATAAAAAATAAAATTAAAAACAAAACAAAAGAACAACAATAAAAACAAACACCAGCAAACAGCAAAATCTCATCATGGAATCTGCAGTATGCTAGTCACAGTCACATTTACTTGGAAATGCTCACTGTAATGAGTTTTTGGTCTGGTACAAAGCCCTGGCTTTAGCTACATTAACAGTACCGGATCCTCATCTGGATCTAGTCATTGCCTTGTGTCATGAAGATCCTGCAGCTTTGGAGCTGCAGGACTGGTCCCTTCACACACTCCAGCAGTTCATAGATGGGGTAGATGTTGGGGTGGGCCGACTCAAAGCCCTGGATCTGGGCCTGGGTGGTAGGTGAGTTGGTCAGCCTGCCAGCTCTCTCCTCCACCCACATCACCAGGGTGAACACTCTAGCACTGCCCTGGCTACTTCACCCAACCCCTCAGCCAGCTAGGGGCATGGCCAGCATTCCCATTCTCAAGCCTTTGAGGCCCACTCACCCATACTCATATTACTGGGGCCAGCTCTACCCAGGTGAGGTGCAGGGCCCACTCTGCTGAGGGCTACAGCCAGCAAGGGGTGGGACCAGCTTTCCCTCTCTGGCAAGTAAAAGGATCCCAGTTGTACTAGCCTAAGCAAAAATTCTTAACTCATCTTATGAAAAGAGTTTCTCATGGAACACTAGCAAAGAAATATAAGACTTGGGAACAGATTACAGTGTAGGGGATTGGAGCCCCTTGGGGGATGTCTCCTGTCCTTTTCTCTGTGTGCTTTATCACCCTTACACCTCAGTTTCCCCACTAAAACTGGCTAAAAAGGTTGGGTACTGTCTTATTTAGGGTTTCTATTGCTTTGAAGAGATACCATGTCCATAGCTTACAGCTCAAAGGTTCAGTCCATTATCATCATGGCTGGAAGCATGGCAGCGTGCAGGCAGACATGGTGCTGGAAAAGGAGCTGAGAGTTCTACATCTTGAACCAAAGGCAACCAGAAGGATATTGTGTTCCTTAGACAGCCAGGAGAGAACTCTGATTCCAGACTGGGCAGAGCTTGAGCATAAGAAACCTCCAAGCCACGCCCACAAGTGACGAATTTCCTCCAGTAAGGCCACACCTATTCCAACAAGGTCATCCCTCCTAATAGTGCCACTCCCTGTAGGCCAAGCATTCCAGCACATAAGTCTATGCGGGCCAAACCTATTCAAACCATCACACCAGGGTTGTAAGGAGAATGGGTATCTGGGAATGAAGGAAGCCTCTGAGAGAGAGGAGAGGAGCTGGGGGCTTTAGAATGTGTAACAAGTACTGTGACTGAGGCCTGAGGAATCCTGAAGGCTGGCATAGACTTTGATATGCTGATAGGTGCCACAGGCATAGGTCAGTTGGGGAGCCAGAAGGAAAGGAAATGACTCCTTTTGGCATACTTTTGGGAACCAGTTTCACAAGTTCTGAGGAATGCTGGCTTTTGATCTAACCACGAGACAGCTTTCCATTGTCCAGGTTGAGCTGGCCTAGATTTAATTTCGTACCAGTCAGGTAGCCTGCTCTTCTGAGGAAGGAGTACTCTTTGGACCTGACATACATGTGGGGAGTGTGGAGGCTGGGGAGCAGTGCTGTGCACTGGTGAGTAGAAATGCCCACGGAGGCCAGAAGAATCATCAGATTCCCTGGAGGCGTGAAAAACACCTGATGTAGTCAGTAGGAGTCAAACTCAGGTCTTCTGCAAGAGTGATCACTCCTAACTGCTGAGTCATCTCTCTAGCCCTGCCTTGGCATACTTCCTGCTATACAGAAAAACATAAAAAGTAAGACCGAGTTCAATAAGCACCAAATGAAAATTAAGAAATACTTTTTAGCAGCTAGAGAGATGGCTCAGCAGTTAAGAGCATTTGCTGCTCTTCCAGAAAACCCAGGTTTGAGTCCTAGTTTCAATTTCCAGCACTCACATACATATAAAATAAAATTATACATATATGAAAGAAGTACTATTTAACCACGTAGAGACTTGTACCTCCTGAATGTTCATAGAAGGATTAAACGTTAGAATAAAAGTTGAAGCAACCCGAGTGTTCACCAACAAAGGTATAGATTGTTTAGATGTGGCATGTTCCTACAACAGAATTTGTGGAGTAGAAAATCTGACCTTGTCCAAAAGAAGGTCGGGTCTTTGGCCTTAACGTCAGGAATGTGTTTCTGTTCTGTTTTTCTGGAATGTTATGGCTGATGGGAGAGTCTTTGTCTGCCTTTGGGCCTTGGTTCTTAGTGGATAGTCTCAACAAGGTGATTTAAAGTGGGGGTTGGTCACCCCCTCACTTGACCCCCATGGACTAGAGCCATATCAGAAATCAACAATGCACCTTTGGATGGAGCCTCGTTTGTTAAGCTGGAGGCTGAGATAAACCACGCACGGAGTTGTTGAGAATTGGTTCTAATGCCTTGTCTTATTTCAGTTCCCAAAAAGCCCTGCTGCCAGACCTGAGGGTCCCTTCGATTGATAATAAAGAGTTGCCGTCCAGCCATTGGCTGGGTAGGGAGACAGGGTGGGACTCTTAGATTGCTCAGGAAAGAGACCTAGAGAGAAGGAAGAGGAGGAGAATGGCCATGACAGGGAAAGAGAAAGATGAAAATTAAAGACCCGCCCAATGTAAGAATCCAGGAAAGTGGCCCCAGATGTTACTTCTCTGGTTGGTACTGAGGTAAAAGATATTAACTCAGGAATACTGGAGGGGGCTATTTGTTAGCCTCGGGGAGGTTTAGAAATGCTCAGTCATTGAGCAAGTCAAGGCATATCAAAACTAGCTGGTGTGTGTGTGTGCTGTTTAATTAATTCACCAATACATGAAATCAACCAATCAATCAGTCATGTGTATGTAGTAAACTAAAACTCTGGACACCAAGTACAATGTCCACTCACACTGTCACATGCTGAGGCTAGGAGCAGATGGTAGCCTGTCTCCACGAGAAAAGAAGCTTGGTGTTTGGAGTTCTACAGAACTCCACTCCATACATTTTTTTCTTTATGAGTTTTATCTGTGCCTTTGGCCTGAAATAAAACCTCTCCCTGCTAAAAAAAAAAAAAAAAAAAAAAAAAAAAAAAAAAAAAAAAAGGCTTCAGAAAGGCCTGTTAGTCCTTCTAGTGAATTGCCAAAATCCAAGATGGTTTTGGGAGCCTCGTGAACCTGTGGTAGGTGTAAGAGATGGAAGCAGTCTTGGTGGAAACTGGGCCCCTTAACCCTGTAGCTGGCTCAAACCATTCACAGAGTGGTGCAACAGTGGAAACAAATGTCCTTATATACAACAATGCACAGGAACCCTGGGCACATTATGCTACGGGACAGAAGGCAGGCACGAGAGGTCATGTGTTGTAGGTAATCACACTTATAAGAGGCTGAGAGGAAACGGAAGACACAAAGGGAGAGATAAAAATATTAATAATGATAAAACTTGTTCTGGAACTTGATCGTTCTTGCTCATAGCTATGAATCATATACTCAAACCACTGAACTGTACAACTTAAAATGATGGACTTTCTGCACTGAGCTCCATCTCAATGAAGCTGTCACTTAAAAAAAATAACATTTGCAGTAGCATTAGAAGCATAATTGGTTCGTGGTCATCTTCAGCTGTGCAGTACATTTGAGGCTACCCTGGGCTAGAAATTCTGTGTAAAACACACACACACACACACACACACACACACACACACACACCCCACAGTAAGGAATTGTCCAGAGAGCCTGAGGAGTTCTGATTTTTATTGCATTTATTTACAATGAGGGGCCCTGAGACCTAGCTCAGGCCCTATATAAACTGAAATCCTGATCACTTCAAGGTATGGTTGAGGGAAAGCCAGGGGGACCAGGGCATAGTCCTGAGCAGAGAGAGAAAAACTGGTAGATTGTGTGTGGCCAGCAGACTGGACTTGGCCATAAGAGGAAAGAGAGAAGGAGAGAGTTCATGAGGAACAAACAGGGGACAGAGAGAGGAAGAGAAAAGAGAGGACCAAAAAAAGCCCATGGCAGCAACAGCAGTTACAGAGGAATGAGAAGCTGGGGGCAGGGGGCCCAGGAGCTGGAGAAGCTTAGGGTAGGGAGTGGAGCGAGGAGAGCTGAGGAGAGTCACAGGTACCATGTGAGCCTGGAGGCCAGCAAGCTCTGTGGTCTGCTAATAGGCACCACAGATAGTCATTTGCCCTTCTGACAGTCTAGAGGAATGTCAGGAGGAAAGTTGCCAGAATCTGGGGGAGTGGAGTTTCCTTTGGACCTGGTAGGTCATTAGGCTTGGTGGCAAGGGCCTTTACCCACTCAGCCATCTCCAGGGCCATATGTTCTGTATTTTGGTCTAACTGGCAGCTGTATATAAACTCATAATGCAATAGACTTAATATTTACATATTTCACTGTTTATATCTGTCTTATGGCTCTTGGCTTCTAACTTTCTCCTTAAGACAGGTTATACAAAGTAGAATCTCTCTCTCCTAAGGTGGGTAAAGCAAATTTTAATCCCTTCTCCCTCCCCTCCCATCTTTTAGCTGACCATAATAAATTCTCTGACCTACTCTCATTCAACAATAGGTCAATAACCTTCCATATTCCAGAGCACGCCTGCTGCCCAGCCACAAGGAAAGGAGTCCTAAGGAGTCTAGATAGACAGGCTTTGCTGGGTCTCCCCACCCAGTCTAGCATTCATGCCTGCACAATGAAGCCTCCATAAAACCACAGAAGAGTTCAAAGTGGCTGATCCCACAAGCGTTCAGAGGAAAAGGAACAACACTCCCAATACGCAGGTAGGGTGGTACATGCCAATTCTGTGGACAGAAACTCCTAGGACTGTTCCAGATCTTACCTGCATATCTGTTCATCTGGCTGTTCATTTGTATTCTTTAAAATATGCTTTATAATAAACCATTAAGTATGAGTATACAGTTTGTCTTAGTTACTTTTCAATTGCTGAGACAAAACATCAAGACCAAGGCAATTTATAAAAGAAAGCATTTACTCTGAGGTTTGCAGTTTCGGAGGCTCCATGACCATCATGGTGGAGAAGCATGGTAGCTTGCAGACAGGCATGGTGCTGGAGCAGTAGCCGAGAGTTTACATGTTGAGACCAATCACAAAGCATAGAGGGCTTCCTGGAAGTAGTGTCATGCCCACTGACACACCTCCTCTAACAAGGCCACACCTCCTCATCCTTTACAAACAGTTCCACTAACTGGAGACCACGTATGCAGATAAATAAGCCCATGGGGGCTATTCTCATTCAAACCACTGCAGTTTGTTTTTATGTTTTATTCTATTATGTGTGTATCTTTGTGTGGTGTGCATGTGTGTGTGTTTATGTCTAGGAGAGTATGTGTGTGTGAGGGGCCTGTGCATGCCTTTGAGCATATCTGTAGAGACTGGAGGCTGATGTCCGTCTAATGTAGCAGTTCTTAACCTGTGGGTCCCAGCCCCTTTGTGGGGGTCAGGGTTGGGGTGGTGGTGGGATAGACAAACAATCCTTTCATGGGGGTCATCTAAGACCATCAGAAAACAGATATTTACATTATGATTCAAAACAGTAGCAAAATTGCAGTTATGAAGTAGCACTGAAATAATTTTATGGTTGGGGGTCACCACAACATGTATTCAGTCTAGAATCTTCATCAGTGGCTCCCCATCTCTTTCTCTGCAGTGGGGTTTCCAGTTTAACCCAGAGCTATTCAGCTTGTCTGTCCCTGCCTTCCAAGGATTTCAAGTGGGCTGCCACAGCTACCTGGCATACAGGAGTTCTGGGGATCTGAACTCGGAATGGCAAACGATTTGTCTGTTGAGTCATTTCCCCAGCTCCTAAGTGGATCAGCAAAGCTAGGGATGAATCTCAATCTCTCTCTCTCTCTCTCTCTCTCTCTCTCTCTCTCTCTCTCTCTCTCTCTCTCTCTCTCTCTGTCTCTCTCTCTGAGGTAGATTCTTTCTATGGAGTCCCGGATGACCTAAGACCCACAGCGATCCCTGTCTTAGTTCCTGGAGTGAAAAAAACCAAAAAAAAAAAAAAAAAAAAACCAAAAAAACAACTACCTCTACATTATTTTGAACCCACTAATTTTATATTCATTATATACTTAAACTATAAGGCTAAAATCAAACTTGGACATGCAAAGATTCAGAGAGTTGCTATCCAGGGATTCTTTCTTCAGGGAATATTCAAAGATGTATCTACAGAAGACCAAGAAAGAGGAGAAGGGTATGGGAACAGAACTCAACAGTGGTGAGCTAAGAAGCCATTGAAACCTGGAGCTAGGCCTGCTGTACAGTAGCCCAGGTATGGTCTTGTGTTTTGAAGATCATATAGTTTGTGAAGCTGACCCCTCAGGCCTTCACTGTCAGCTGCCTTTTATCAGCAAAGATCTATGATAGGCTGTGCCTTGGGGGCTGTTGATTGGTTTCTGCTGCCTGGCTGGTTTCTGCCCAGGCTAGCGGGCTAGCTGCAAGGCCCCTCAGCTGATCCGGAGGCCGGAAGGAGCTGTCAACACATTTCCTTTCAGGTTTTGTAGACCAAACAGACCAACGGATGAAGCTTCCTATAATGGGACAGGTGGTGTGTGTGTGTGTGTGTGTGTGTGTGTGAGAGAGAGAGAGAGAGAGAGAGAGAGAGAGAGAGAGAGAGAAAGAGACAGAGACAGAGACAGAGACAGAGAGACAGACAGAGGAAGAGACAGAGACAGACAGAGAGAGAAACAGAGACAGAGAGGCAGAGAGAGACAGAGAGAGGACAGAGAGGACAGAGAGACAGAGAGATCAAGAGCATCTCATCACTTTACTTGGTCCCCTTCCCTATACACCCTCATGTAAGGTCAGAATTGCTATGTTTGCATTTCTCACAACATCCCTTAGAGAGTGAAGTCTACTCCCAAATCCAGATCCTCCAGGGCCCCTGGGCCCCTGTGGAGTTTGCTTGCAATGTATGATGAGTGGGGAGCTGAGGGTCTCTGCCTGCCATACAGAGCCGTCTCCTTCCACCCCTGTGGCTCTGCCTTTCTGAGAACACTGGTGTCAGAGGGGGCACTGAAGTTTGAATGTGGTTTGTCTCTCCTGCAGATCATGGTTATTTTTGTAGGGTTTATTTATACATGTCTACATGAATTTATGTGCGCCAGATGTGTGCAGGTGCCCATAGAGGCCTGCGAGGATGCCAGATACAGATAGTTATGAGCTACCTAATATAGATGATGGGAATTGAACCCATGTACTCTGCAAGAGCAGCAAGTACTCCTAGCTACTGAGTCATCTGTTTAGCCCTCCTGTTGGGATTTAATGGTCAGTGTGAAATACTATGAAGATAGAAAGGTACCCTAGACTCTGGTGTGTAGGGGTGGGGTATCTATGAGATGGGTAAGATTAGGTAAGCTCTGTTGGCTTTCTAAGAAGGAGAATGAGCAGAAGGCACACATAGACATTCACACTTTCACACACATGCATGCCAAACACCACACATGCACACCACATACCACACATGCCCTCCTGTTTCTTACTATGTAATAATGTTCCTGTGATAACTTAGTACTCTGCTAATGAAAAGGTCACCACTAACTAGATGCTAGCCTTCAACTTTGGACCAGAACTATGAGCCCAAATAAACCTCTTGCATTTATAATTTAGCCAGCATGTAGAACTGTGTCAGTAACAACGGAATAGTGTCGGAGATGGTGTGGGCTATAAGTTAGTTGGTTCTAGCACAACCACACACTGCAGCTAAGACTGCGTTTGCTGCTCAATCCCACAAACCCATTCCAGATAGGATGCTTGGTTTGGGTGTGTGTGGGCAAGGAGGGGCGTGTGTAAAGAGGCTGATGGAGTCTCCTGTGCCTCAGAAGGCAGCAGTGTCAGAGTCACTGAGCTTTCAAAAAGGGGAAGCCTGGGTTCGTTACTTGTTGGTGGCACCTGGGCCATTTCCCCAGAGGATCAAAGCCCTGTTGTGAGCTGTAGTCTCATGCTGGAGGTGGCTCACTGGTAGAGCGCTGGCTTAGCATGTCTGGGGTCCTCTGAACTGCAGGTGAATAAAAATGAAGACAAAACCAATCTGCTAAATTGAAGAAAATTGTGGAAGGGGCCACCTGTCTCCTCTCATTGTGTGTTTGCCGATGTGGTTGGAAGCCTGCTCGTGACCTTCTGGGAAAGCAGAGCATTCTTTCTCGTGAGGAACACAGTTATTGTTCAGTGGAGTTTTCCCAAGAAAGTTCCCAGGATGTTTGATATCTGGCTCCTTGCACTCTTCCCTTCTGTCTTTTCCCCAGACAGCAGCCACCATTCAAACTCCAGACTCAACCACGGCAGCAGATGCTTTGAATGACAGCCCTAGAGGGAGGACTAGTGCTCCAAATGGAACCCCTCTATTTCTCTGCCTCCCCTTGTCATACTCTTGGTATCAAACTCAGTATTCTCCAGAAATTCCATCAGGGATTAAGATGGAGGTTTTCAAAAGACCCTGCCTGTAAATTTAATATCACATTAGTTTTTCAGAATCTAGAATTGATTTGTAAAGTCCTATATACTTGTGTCTGTCTGATACAACAAAATTAGTCTGTAGGTTTTCCCATTGATTCTTTTTTAACTTATTTGACTTTATTTCATGAGCATTGGTGTGTGTGTGTTTGTGTGTATGCAGATGCACATTTTTGCACATGCATGGGTGCACATGTACATGTGTGCACATGCATGTGGAGGGAGCCTCAAGTCTATGTCAGGAACCATCCGCCATCACTCTGCTACCTTATTCACGGAAGCAGGGTCTCTCATCAAAGCTCCTGGGTACGGCTCATCTCACTAGCCAGCTTGCTCTGGGGATTTTGTGTACCTGAATTTAGAAGTTAGAATCACTTTACTCTCCTGGCAGTTCTGTGGATTCTGGGCAGACAAGCTGTAGTCTTTGTTCCTCTGCAGCAAGCACCTTAACTGCCTTGCCATCTCTTCATTCCCTGGATCACTGGTAAATGCACAGTTAGTTCATCGCCAGCCTTCAGCACACAGCACTATAGCAATCCCCATCACCCATCAGTGATCTCTACACAGACCTCCAGCCTGGTGCCCGTGGACACCAATTCCGTATTCCCCGGACCCCTTGTCAAACACGACTCTATGCTGTCTCTACGTTTACATGACTTATTGAGTGGACTCACATACAGCAGTGTCTCTTGTGACTGACATGCTTATAACATGTTTAAGTATGTGGCCTATTTCAGATGGTTTTTCCTCCCTTTTTAAAGGCTGATACTACTCCATGGTGCATATGAACCACACATTCTTACCCACTCAGTTCTACTGGACCTATGTTTGCTTCTGCCTTTCTGGTCATCATGAATAACGCTGCTAGAGACACAGGTCTACACATATCTTCATTGTCACTAAACGTCTTAGTTGCATTCAATGCGCATTAAAATGGACTTTGATGTTTTATGACCTGTGATGACTAGCAACTCTAGGATTACCAGGGATTCCCTTCTTACACCTACAAGGGTTGAATAATTTCTCTCTGGTGTCTTTGGAAGGCTCTCTTGAGCATGCATATCCGTTCTGGGTCCTTTAGGATCCACTTTGAATAGGTAGGCTTTAAGTACTGTGTATGCATCGTGTGTGTTCATGGCGTGCACATGCATGTGCAGATATGCTTGCTTGTGTATGGGCATGTGCGGGCCAAAGGTCAATTTTAGGTGTCTTCTTCTAGCATTCTCCAGCAACTTAGGTTTTTGTTTGTTTGCTTGTTTTATTTGTTTTGTTTTGTTTGTTGACTGAGTCTCTCACTGAGCTTAGAGCTTGCAGTGAACCTTCAGGTTCCCCCTGCTTCTGACACCCAGCTTTGGGTCACAGGTATATGCTTCTCAGCCTGGCTTTTGGCAAGTGTTCTGGAGATCTAAATTCATAAGGCTTGTGCGGCCAGCATTTTGGCAACTAAGCCAGCTCCCTAACCTTTGAGGTCCTTCATTTAACTACATGGATGTCTTCTGGTAAGTAAATTAAAATAGAAAAGTTTTTTTTTTTTTTTAAATTTGAAATAAAGTGGAGACTGGTGTCCCATGCCATTCTAAACAAGATCTTTCCTAAAACGAAAAAAAATTAAAATGATATTTTAGTGGTGCAACAATTATTCTTTTTAAGCCAGGAAACTGGCATTTGTGTGGCTAGGGAAGTCACTGACTGTAGCGAACATTGTAGATAGCAACAAAATAAATCATTTTGCATTGGTAAGAAGTGTATTTTCCATTTTCTACAATGGTTCTTATACAGTGATTCTGAGTTAAAATGTAATACATGATGAAGACTGCACATGCATTCATATATACACATAATAACTTGTGTGTATGCAGTTTTTTTGTTTTTATAAGGGTCATTATTTTATTTTCCTCACACCAGCCCTTTGTGGAGGTCTTGTGTGGCAAAGCTAGTCTAATGCATTCCTTAGAACTAGCTGTTTCATTGATGGCTTGTTTTCCTGTTTAAAAAGCACTGTTGCATACTTAATTGTGAGCGTTTGAGAGGAAAGCAAGAACCCCAAACTGCTACTTCCATTTGTACTCTCTAATTCAACACAGAACATATGTGTCCATATGTGTGGGTGTTTTTCCACATACACAGTCAGAAGGAAAACAAGGGGGAGGGGATTAAATTGAACAGTTACACTGAACCAGTGACTTGGGCAGCCCTTGAACCAGAAGAGGTTCCGGGATACTTCAATGGTTTGATAGTATTAATAAACAGGAAAAGGAAAGCGAGGAACAGAAAATGCATGTGACTGTAGAAAAAGGAAGTGGGGTACAGAAAAAGGAAGTGGGGTGCAGAGACAGCTGGATTGGCTACAGGAGGTGGCCTCTTCAGGCTCAATATGCCCCACTGCTAGATGTCTCAGCTAAAGTCACACTCATAGACTCCCTGGAGGCTTCCCCACTTTAGCTCTCTGTTGTGTCCTAGAGATCCCCCAACTCCCCACTCTACCAATTTTTGTTCACTCTCCTGGCCCTTTCTCCCTACTCTATATTTTTCTTAAGCCAAATATTTTCACAGCAGCCATTTTTTCTGCTCCTCATTTGAAAGTGGTTCACTGTTCTCTTTTGATTCTTGAAACAATACTGATGAAATAATCTTTCATGTTGTGACTCAATGTGCGGATACCAGTGCTGGAGGCCACATGCAGAGGCCAGAGGGAACCTTCAGCCACTTTCCACATTATTGTTCCACATTATTGCTTTGCGAGAGTTTCTCTTAGTGAACATGAAACCTACTGTTTGGTTTAGGCTGTTTGTCCAGTGAGTGCCTCAAATTTGCCTGTTTCTGCCTCTCCGTGCTGGGGCTGGGTTAGCAGCATGGATAGCGATGCTTGCCTCTTTTAATTACTCCTGGAAATTCTACTTCATATTACAGAGCAAGTGTTCCTACTCACTGAACTGTCTCCCTAGCCCCACCCTGACTCCTCTTTTAAATATCTGAGACATTCAAATAGCCCAGGCTGGCCTTCAGCTTGTATTGTAGTTTGAACTCCTGATCCTCCTGCCTCTACCTCCGGAGTGCTGGGATCACAGCTTGCACAACCTCAATTTTATGCCCAGGGCTTCATGCATGCTAGATAAGCACGCTACACCCCCAACCCCTGGTTACTTTTGATCTTTATATTTAGGGGCCCTGGGTGAGCCGACAACACAAAGAGGAGATGGTTGCTGGACACAATGGAAGGCAGCAATGCCAAGAAGATGGTGCAGCAGCTAAAACATTCCAGAGCATGACAGCGCAGGATAGGGAGAAAGGCCATGGAGACATAGAGTACTGTGAATAGCTGAAGACAAAAATATCTGTGTGTCTAAGCCACGAGAAGAGTTCCAAGGAGCTGTCAAATGTCTCTGGCCACTGGGCTGCAGGGCTGTAATGGCTCCTATAAGGAGCTGATGATCCAAAAACCCTGAGCCCTTTCAGGAGTTGCAGTCCCAGTAGAAACTGGCTGCTGCTCCCTCATACTCCTTCATACTGCTGTTGGAAGAAGAGGGTTGCAACAGTTGCAAAATGTTGGGGTTTGCTGGTGGTTAAAGTCCAGAGGAACAAGCCTCCAGCCTGAATGCCTAGTCATGTCTCTGGCTTCTAAAGCATTAAGCAATAGGCCCCTAGTTATCACCGTCCCTTAGTCCAGCCCACAGGCTCTCTAGACCTATGACCTAGAGGGCACCAAAGCCAGAAAAGTCTCTCTGCTTGTCTCACAGTTTTTTGTTTTGTTTTTTTTTTTTTTTTTTTTTTTTTTTTTGAGACAGGATCTCCCTACGTAGTTCTGGCTATCCTGGAACTTGTAGCGTAGATCAATGTGCTTGGAACTCACATCCGCCTGCTTCTGCCTCCTGACTGCTGGGCTTAAAGGCATGCACTGCCATTGTAGTTTCAGGATTTCTTTCTATCCAGGTAAAGGACCCCAGATAGACAGACAGACAGCTCTGATTGATAATACTGTCATCAGGGTTATTTAAGTTAACGTATACTCTTATAAAGCCACAAACAAACCTAGTCAGTAGGACATTCATAAAAGTACACTTTTGAATTGAATAATCCACGGAAAGTGGATTAGATAGCACTTATTCCCATGCACGCTAAAAGAGACACCCAGTAATTTCCCTTCCCATGTCCAAGTCTTGGATAATTTTTTTCTGGCATCATTTTTTTTAAAGTATAGTATACATATTTATTTTGCAGAAGGGCATGAGAAGTGGAGATAAAGGTTGCTTTTAAAATGTCTTGAACAGTGGATTTGTGCAAACAATGACCTGTTCCTGGAGACTGGTTTTGCCCAAACACCCAGAGACATGTTCACACTTACACGGTGCTCTACTACTTCCCAAAGCAGGTTTCTTTCTTTGTTGGACAGAAATAATCTTCAAGAAAGCTTGTTACAAGAGACTAGGAAGTTTATTTTAACGGTTTCTTCTTAAGGCAGCCCGAGTTCAGCCCTTATATGGGTGTATTTGCCTGCGTTAGAGGTAGGGCTAGTTCACTGGTGAGAAAGCAAATGAGGGTACCTGCCGAAGTGGGGAGTGCCCCCTGCACTTGGACGGCCCCACAGACAAACTGATCTTCCTTCCTCAGCCTCCCTCAACCCCAATTCCTAACTCCCATGTTAACCCTCTACCCCCCACCCCCAGTCTCCCACACAGTCCACCCAAAGCATAGATCTAAGCGACATTCACAGTTTCTCTTTGATCTAATATTGTCCTTTCTTTAATATTGCACTAATCTTAAGACGTGGTGGACTCTGTCCCTGAACACTCCATTTCTGATTCTCTCCAAACTTCAGAGGATCACCTGCCCCTTCCCGGATCCCCTCACGCCCTGATGCTGACCCTACTCTCAGAGCAGAGTTCTTTAACTCTGCCATATATTTCTCTAACCTTTTGTCCCCACCTTAAAATGGTCCCTCGGTTTCTAGAATACACGGTTGTCCCTTCATCCATGTCTTTCTCACCACGTGTCTCTCCCCGTTCGATTCCTAACGTGCCAAGGAGGGCGTCGTCCAACAAGTAGCTGGAACTTTTGTTTTGTCACCTGTTCCAGCATGTGCACCCCGGGTGAACTGGCCCATGACTACTTTCCTTTCTTTCCCTCCGCGCGGGCGGCCACCACCTCCCAGCTCTCTGACCCGTCCAGTAAGAGACCCTCTCCTGTGACTATTGCACTTCTCTGGTCTCCACAAGTCACATTGCACTGCGATGTTTCCCCCCTAGCACAGTCCGCTTTCTCCCCGTGGCGCAACTCGCGCGCAGCCGGTGCACCAGGCGCACCTAGATCCGGGGACCTGGGACCCTGCTCCCCGCCGGGACCCGCGCAACGCTGCCCGGCGCCGGAAGCCTCTGCGCCGCCCCTTCCCCGCGCCTCTGGCCTTATCTCCTCGCACAGGGGCCTCCGGGGAGTGGCGGGCGCCGGGAGGGAGCCAGCGGCATGGGCCGGGGGCCCCGGGGCACGCGCCGCTCGCTAGGATGCGGGTTGCAGCGGCTGCTGCGGCTCGTGCTGCTTCTCAGCCTAGCCCGTGGCGTCAGCGGAGAGCCTGGCACGGAAGGTGAGTGCAGGGTACTTGGCGAGCAGGACGCTTCGCGCTCCGGATCTAGAGGCGCAGAGTCGGGGCGTGGAAGGATCATGGAGGCGGAGCGGCGAGAAGCACGCCAGGCTGCCCGCCCCGGGGACTGTGGGGTGTGTAGTGGAGGCGGCCCTGCTCCAACTCGCGTCTCCCGGAGTGGGTGGGGGTGGGGTGGGGACTGGACTCGGGTGGGGGCCTGGGGGACCGGTGCGCCGCGTGGAGGATGTGAGAGGGCGAGCCGTTGGTTCTACAGCTTCCAGTATCCCTGGCTTATGCGGGACAAATTCTTGACCTGTAGCGGCTCTCCCACCACCACCTGTCCCTTTCCTTATTTTTCACTTCCACGAAGAACTAAATGTTAAGAATGTAAAGAAGAATAAGGAAGTTTATAGGAAGAGTTTATCCTTTAGTTCATTCATCCATTCGTTTTTTTTTTTTTTTTTCTTTTTTTTGGTTTTTCGAGGCAGGGTTTCTCTGTGTAGCCTCGGCTGTCCTGGAACTCACTTTGTAGACCAGGCTGGCCTCGAACTCAGAAATCCGCCTGCCTCTGCCTCCCGAGTGCTGGGATTAAAGGCGTGCGCCACCACGCCCGGCTCATCCATTCGTTTATTAGTCTGTTTATCCATGCATTTGTGTATCCATCCATCCATCCATCCATCCATCCATCCATCCATCCGTAAAAAGTCCTTTAATATCCTCCCTGGGTCAGATGTAACTGTGCAATGTTGGAGTTCTAGTGGTTCATAGTCTCAAGGAGAGAGGCAGGCAAATAGTCTGTGTATTAGACAAATTGAGACCAGTGAGCGTGGTGGGATTTACCTGACACGGAGGATTCAAACAGGAAAGTGAGGCGAAGTCTGCCCACATAATAGCAGAATGGTGCTAAGTGCTCTGAGAAGGTGTACTGGTCAGAGGAGGGGGACAACTGTGTTTTACTGGGCAGCCATTATGCATGAGACAAGCTGAGTGGTGGGGACTGGTGATCCTTGGATTTAGGAAAAGGGTGTGTGTGTGCCCCATCCCATAGTAAGAGGTCTTTAGAAATGTGTGTAAAAAGGAATCCAATGTGTGAGATAGGCAGGAAGATTGCCTGCCGTGAGTTCCAGGCCAGCCTGAGCTACATAGTGAGTCCCAGAGTAGTTTAATCTACAGTGTGAAACACTGTGAACAAACAAACAAACAAAACGAAAAGCCCAACAGAGTAATGGATGGATTTCAGACTGGGGATAGCGTGGGAAAGCAGGACACAGAATACAGAGGGGGCTAGAGATGAGAAAACAGACTGGATTTTGCAAGAGGGAGTCAGTCTCATCTTGACTGGCAGAGAGAGCATGGTGTTTGGGTTTAACTGTTCCTTCCTGGTGAGAAGCCACCAGAAGCCATTGTAGGACACTGAGGGAGTGATGGCAAATAGTACATACATGTAAGGACACCCAGTCTCTCTCTGGCATCTCCTTAATAAAGCCAAGCACTGAGCTCCAGAGTGGCGGGTGGTTCATGCTTAATCCTAGAATTTGGGACACGGAGGATGGAGAATTGCCATGAGTTTGGGATTAGTCTGGACTACAGAGTGGGTTGTTTCAAAAACAAACATTTGCAAAACCAAACAGGCTCTAGAAGTGGAAAAGAAACGAGATGAGTGGGCTTAGTGGAGCAGATTCCTGCCCTCCCAAATTCTCTCATCCTGCTACTTTGTTGTTGTTTGGGTTTTTTTCCGAGACAAGGTTTCTCTGTGTAGCTCTGGCTGTCTGGAACTTTCTCTGTAGACCAGGCTGACCTTGAACTCAGTATCTCCCTGCCTCTGCCTCCCCAGTGTAGGGATTATTGGTTGCGTAGTGAATTTTACCATTACTTTGGGTATTTGATGTCTCAGCTTTCTAGAATGGCTCCCCTCCACCTCCGACATCTGGTACTTCAGTAGGCTTTCTTCCTTACCCATTGGGTCTCTGTCTTAGGGTTTATATTGTGATAAAACAGCACAGCCAGAAACAATTTGGGGAGGAAAGAGTTTATTTTAGCTTACAATTCTCAGATCACAGTCCTTTAGAGAAAGAAGTCAAGGCAAACACTCAAGGCAGGACCATGGAGGCAGGAATTGAAGCAGAAGCAATGGAGGAGTGCTGCTTACTGACTCAATCTCCATGGCTTGCTCAGCCTGCTTTCATGCAACACCCAAGACTACCAGCCCAGGCGTAAGCATCCTCCAGTGAGCTGGATCCTCCTACACCGATCTTCAATCAGGAAAATGCACCACAAGCTTGCCACAGGCCAATCTAGTGGAAACATTTCTCTCACTTGAGGTTCCCTTTTCCAAAATGACTCTAACTTGTTGTGTCAAGTAGACATAAAAGTAGCAAGCACAGTCTCCCATAACTGTGAATAAAAACCTATAGATAATTGAAAATGGTTTTAGGATCTGTGTAAAAACTATTCTAGCAAAGTATCAAGTGTGGTTCATTGAATTATTGGTCTAAGATGGCTGAATATAACCAGAAGTCACTCTGTCTACACTTTATTTCTTAGATGTTTTAGATGCTGTGGATTGAACTCAGGACCTTGCATCTAAGCATACACTTTACCACTGAGCCACACCTCCTGGCCACCTGGAAAGTGTGAGATGTTTTGGGGGAAATGAAGTTAGGGCTGCCATGTTGAATGACTCTCCTTAGGTAGACAGTTTCCTACAAACTTAGAATCCAGTTCTACAAAAAACAAAACAAAACAACCCCCTGCTTTCTCAAAGGTAGAAAATGTGGGGGTGAAATGATCGTCCTGCCCCAGCCTTAGGTGCTGAGAATTATAGGCATGTTGTACCATGTTCAGTTCAAGGATGGGTTCATGGAGCAGAGTAGTTTAGACGATAGGTGCAAGGAAGAGAGAAGGATGTAGCAGCTAGAAGGCTAACATTCCTGGACTAGTATGGTGCTGAGGAAACCAGAATTGGAGCTCACAGCATGCTGAGAAAAAGCCAGTGACTTTGACTGACAACACAGGATTGCGCTGATAAGTTAGAAGGAAAAGCAGGGTGCTCTTCAGTTGGGCTGGTCAGGTCAGAGAAGGATTTGGGGAGGAGTAAGTCCTGTCTACTCACACGTTAGACCAGCAGGCATTATTCAGCAGGGAGAGGTGGAAATACAAGAATGGGCATGCTATTTAATTGGGTCCTTGTAAAGCTGGGCCTCAGGTGGGAGAAGCTAATCCCAGGAAGGAAGACCAGGAAACTGTTGTTTCCTCCTCCTCCTCTTCCTCCTCCTCCTCTGTCATCTACCTCACGAGTGCTGGTCAGATTTCAGAACCAGGATGGCGGATCTCACTTAGTGGAGTCCACTGGGCACCGTCCACTTCTCTTTGATGCCATGCTACTTCTTCATTGCCTGCTTGTGCGTGTTGTGACTTTGTTATTACGAATGTGACAAGGGAATAAACAGAGACCACCCAAATAGGAATAAGCAAAGGAGTAAGCCATCATCACCTGAATTTGGGGTGGGGTGACTCCAAAGCTGGTTTTGGAGGTGGGAGAGCCTTGATGGTACACGTCAGGGAGGGCTTTAGGGATGCCCAGCCTGGGAAGCTGGTGGCTGTTTACTAGATGTCTTGTGTGATTGTTTAAGGGCTTGCTTGCCTTTCTCTAGTTGGTCTGGTTGTGTGTATGTGTTTGTGTTTCTGTGTGTGTGTTATTTGTTTATGTGTGTATATGTATGTGTTATGTGTCTGTGTATGCATGTGAGGTGTATGTGTGTGTATGTGTATACATGTGGTACGTGTGTGTTTGTATGTGTTGTGTATTTGTGTACATGTGTAGTATGTATGTATGTGATATGTGATATGTGTATGTGTATGCATGTGGTATGTGTGTGTATGTATGTATGTATGTATATGTGTGTGTATGTATGTGGTGTGCGTGTGTGTACTTTTTTCCTGAGACAGAATTTTTCAGTGTAGCCACAGTTGGATTCTTACTCCTAATTCTCCTGCCACGTGCTAGGTTGCAGGTGTGTGCTGCATTGCTGTCCTCTCTGTCACCCCTGTGGATCCCCTCACTAGCCTGTGCTGAGTTGCACTTAATGGCTGGTGTGTTTGGGAGAAGTGAGCTGAAGCTTGGGCTTGAGGGAAGTGGGGAGTTTAAACTGAGAGGCAGGAGGGTGTTGGTGGGTGGGTGGGGCGCCTGGCCCGGGATTCATGAGGTTGGTAATGGGTGTGGAAAGACCAAACCAGTCAGTCCTGTTCTCAACCTTTCTGTGGCTTTCCTCTGAGGCTGGGAGCTCCGTGGGACTTGTTGGCTCAGGCCTGACTGGGTTCAGGAAGGCCAGGAGAAGGACAGAACCAGGGAATCGTGGTGGAAGAAGGATGGGTAGAGCCGGGGAAAGCCCACTGTGTGAAGAGCCTCTGCTGTGTTTCCCTCTCGGTGTGATTCCCACGGTCTTCATGAGTGAGAGCAGGCAGCCTGGTGGACATGAGGAAAGAGAGATGGGGAGAGTGATTTTAGAGTGATGGGAGGATGCTCAGGACCAGGAGTGAGAGGAGATTTAATGAAGGACTTCCGCTGTGCCTTGCCTTACACACACACACACACACACACACACACACACACACACACACACCAGTAAACTTAACCCTGTGCGCTTCCATTTTCTTCTGGTCAAATCTAAGATGAGCTTTCTGGTGTCTACCACTCTAGCAAACAAGATGTCTGTTGGATTTACAAAATAGTGCACAGGTCTGGGGTGTACCTCAGTGTGGTTGTGTGCTTGCCTACCATTTGAGAGGCCCTAGGTTCCATCCCTAACACCACCAAGAATAAAAAAAAAATTCAAAATTCACAGCCTGCTGAGGAAGGTGTCGGGTGTGAGGCAGGCAGTGTGAGAGAAGAACAGAATGGCTGAAGTAGGTGACCGATGGGTGTGACCTTTGGTGTGGGCCCCAAATTAATGGCTGCTTAGCTTTAGAGTTGGGATTGGGACACTGGGTATACTTAATGTGGATTTAGTTTTGGTCTGGAGGACAGGTGTGGGGGCCACCGTGGATTGATCTTGGTCAGATAAGAAAATGAATGAGAGATAGCCAAAAGAAGCCAAGACTCCTGGAAACATTTTACACAAGGAAAGGCATAGGGTTCTGAATGGCCAGAGATAGCTATGGGTATAGGCTTCAGATTGCCTGTAATGACCACTTGACTTGGGGGAAAAAAACCTTCTCTCTTGAATACATGGAAAGTGGAGGCTACTGCTAGGATGACGATCATGGTAGTGCACTGGACTAAAGGAGAGGATTCCTTCCTTCCTTCCTTCCTTCCTTCCTTCCTTCCTTCCTTCCTTCCTTCCTTCCTTCCTTCCTTCCTCCTTTCCTCCCTCCCTCCCTCCCTCCCTCCCTCCCTCCCTCCCTCCCTCCCTCCCTCCCTCCCTCCCCCCCCCTCGTCTCTTTCTTGTTTTTCTGTCATGGATGAGTGAGAGGAGGGAGGGAATATGATATTTCTTGGGTTTCTGGGTTCTATCTCTGGAGTTTGATGTAGGTTTTTTTTTTTTATAAACAGTGCAGTTTGGTGTAGTATTCAAGACTTGCTTTTAGATATTTTTCTCTCTTTAAGAAGAGAAGAAAGGGACTCTGCTGGGTAACCCTCCCCCCCCTTGGTTATTTAATATATTTCCACATCTCCGTAAGTGTGGGGGAAGGGAATGGCAAGGAAGGTGTACAGTGAGTTTGTCAGGTTTGTCTGGTTGTCCTGGCATGGCTGGAGTTAGGTGAGGACAGCTGTTAGGTTTAAGGGGCTTCAACAAACCCCTTTGCATCCTTGATGGGAACAGGTCTCTCCATCTTCCAGGCAGGCTCTCTGATGGGAGCAAGTCTCTCCATCTTCTTCCACGCAGGCTCTCTCTCTCTCGGGTGAGTTAAAGGAGCTGCTGGGCTGTTGGTTTTTGTCAACTTGACACAAATCTAGACATATCTGGGAATTTTGAGAAAGTGCTTCCCTAAGACTGGCCTGTGGGACCTTTTCTTGAGTAGTGATTGATGGGGAAGGGCCCCACCCACTGTGGGCGGTGCCATGCCTGGACAAGTTGTCCTGAATGGTGGGAGAAAATAGAAGGAGCAAGCTACTAATCAGAATTCCTCCATGGCTTCCAGCTCAGTTCCTGCTTTCTGTTCCTTCCCTGGCTTCCCTGGATGATGCTATAATAAAGCTTTTCCGAGTTGATTTTGGTCATGATATGTTATCATAGCAACAGACATGCAAACTAAGACAGCTGGTGTATTAAAGAGCAAGAGTGGGTTCCTGGGGCCAGGGTATAGATTTCTTGGATGATGTGGACAGGAGGGCAGGAAAAAAACCCAAGAGGGCTGAGAAGGTACTGAAGATGAATTTCAGCTTCCCAGTCAGGCTGTGCTCAGAAGAGAGGGAGGATATGGGGAAGCCAGGGAATAAATTCATAGAGATTTCTATACATAATTTAGATATTATGGTTTGCACAATCTACCAGTCCATGGCGAGGCAGGCATCTGTCCACACAAAGGTCTTGGTTTGGATTTCTGCATCAAGCAGTCATCCACTGTTCCACCTGCTAACCATTCGGCTGGTTCCTGTAAATAGAAGTTGAGAGATTGTTCCAGTGTCGAATGGGCGTATTCTGATTGCTTTCCACATACTAACTCATTTACTCTGTAATCATCACAGAAACCAGGAAATGGGTTTAATATCATCTTCATTTTACAGACTTATGGGGAACAGATGTATAGAGATTATCAAGGCTAACCCAGCTAGCAAATGGCTAGTGAACTCTACACCACAGCTGTTCTAGAAAAAATAAAATATATGGACATGGACATATTTGTGTGATCTATCTCTTAATTTAATAATGCTTTAGAATACACTCAGCATTTATATTTCTCATCTCCTCTTCCTCCTCTTATTCTTTTCCTCCCTGCTCCTCTTCCTCCTTCTCTTTTGATACATGGTTTCCTGTAGCACAGACAGGTTTTGAACTCAATGTCCTTAAACTCCAGTTCCTCATGCCTCCGCCACCGGAGTGCTGGGCCCTCCTGAAGTACCTGAAGATCAAGCACGGAGCTTCATATATGTTAGGCAAGTGTTCTACCAACTGAGCTGCCTGATATGGGTGCTCGAAACCAAACCCTGGTCCTCCCCAAGAGCAGAAAGTGTCTTTAATCGCAGATCCAGTTCTCCGGCCCTTGATTTTTTCCCCTTTACATTTCCTTTCACATTGTATGGGTAACATAGTATCAATATAGCAAGGTCTGAAGGAAGCACGTCTTATAATAGTGGCATCAGAAACCGCCAAAGGAGCTGGCCTTGTTTTCCATTGCTGTTTGTTAAAGTGTTAATCTATTAAAATGGTTGAATGTATTTGGAAACTTTCTTCTGGTCTGCAGGTTGCCTGTTAGCTCTCTGATCTGGAGTCTTTCTGACTTTTTTTTTTAAAGCAAACTGCAACATACATGAGCATCCATGAGGTTTAGGCCATTACTCTTTATAGAAATGTTCACACCAAGTCTGGAGGTGGGGCTCAGTGGTGTAGCATGTGGTTAGCTTTCAGTAGGCCTGTTTTCCATCCCAAGCAACATCAGAAAGGCAAAACAAGAATTGTGCCTGCGCAAGCGGGTTCTTGTGCGTCACATACCCGTTTCTACGCCTGTCTCTCCAGCTACCCAGGGACCCTTTGTTTCTTTCTCTCTGCAAAGCAATTGCCATGTATTGGCCTCTTTTCCATTTGAAATATTGCGAACAGCCTTTGTCTGTTGTCATCGTCTATTTTAAGATTTATACTTCTAGGAGCTGGAGAAAGAGGATGCCTGGGGCTCACTGGCCAGCCAGCTTACTTGTTGAGATTCAGGGCACTGAGAGATGCTGTGTCAACAAACAAAACAAAACATGCAGACAAGACCTGAGGAATAATACTGAGGCTGTCCGCTAACGTTTACATATAGGAGTGTACACACACATACATACACATGCACGTGTGCGCACATGTGCATCCACACACATCCACATGCAACCCCCCCAATACAAAAAGATTTATATCTTTCTAATTCTTCCTTTTATTCTATTTTTTGAGGTGTAAGGGGATTGGAAGTATTTGAAACCCGCAGTGTTTACCCAGAAATCTTTCTTACACTTTTAAAAAATAATCTTTTTGAATTTTTAAAAGTCTATCTTCTTTCTTGCTTCCAAATTTCTTTCACTGAAAGTCCAGGTCTCTTCTGTGATTGCCTGATTTTTTTTTAATTACTTTTAAAAACATACAAAAACATACCAAACTCAGAATTTCTGCAATCAGGTTTTATACCTATCATCAAACAGCCATTCGGTATCTTTGTCTAAGAATGCTGTGTGAGAGTGTTGCATAAGAGGTTTTATTTTGAGGAAACTACATATAGGTTTCACTTTAAGTTTTATTCCATTATTACATGATGGTCAGATAATACACCTCTAAAATTTTTATTTAATGTTTTTTGCATTTTTTGTGGTCATGAGATATTTATAGGTATCCCATGGTAATCTGGTATCAGTAGTCATTAGTGATATATATTTGTTTCTGTTATCTTTGATTTTATTTTTGGTATTTGTTTGATATGATCTCATGTAGCCCAGGCTGGCCTCGAGTATGTTGTCTTTTGTTAGTAAAATGAAAAACAAAAGCAGGAAACACGATTAAGAGTATCTAGGAGTCTCCCGGTTTCTGTTGGTCTCATGCCTGGAGCAGCCTGAAGGTGAGGCTGTATTATCTGGCTGCAGATGAGGCCAAGGCTAGGATGAAATTCTATGCTGGAACATTCTCTTTACGAGGCTACTCCTGAAATTACAGAGACACGGGCATGAAACTCAATATTCTACATAGCCTTGAGTAGAAATTCTTGTCTGTTCTTAGGTTACATATCGCCATTTTGGTAAATTTAGGTATCAAGAGGTTTAGTCTCAAAGTTTCTGTTGTTTATCTAAGTAATGGGGTCTGGCCATCCTGTCAGGACTCGGTGCTTATCTCCCTGACATCTTAAACATACTTTCTCCATAAAGGGAAGGAGAGGAGCAGGCAGATGTGTTCCTCTCTCCTGCATTTACTTCTAGGGCTGTAGCAAGTCACATTTATGGGTGTTTTGCCTGCATGAATGTCTGTGCACACAGTGTATATGGTTCTCATGGAGAACACAAGGGGGCACTGGATCCCCCGAGACTGTAGTTACAGATGGTTGTGAACACTATATGAGTGGGAGGAATTGAACCTGGGTCCCATGGAAAAGCAGCCAGTGCTATGAACCCCTGAGCCAGCTCTCCAGCCCCCATTTTAGACCTTTTTCCAGTCCATAAAAATATGTTGAGCATCTATACTGTGATATAAAAACATACTGGACAAATGTCATAGTCCTCATCCTTGCCTGGCTTGTTTGTCGTCTCAAAATTGGATTAAACATAGATTAACATGATTGTTACGGGAGTGTAGATGCTTTGTGGGAGATTAGACGATGACACATCCACCTTTCCTTGGGAGTAGGGAGTTCAGAGAGAATGAAACATTCTGGCTAATGCTTGAAAATGAGAGTGGGTACCAGGCTGGTAGAGAAGTGCATTCCATGTGACCATGGCGAGGAGGATGATAGCAGCTATTAGGAAAGTGTGGTTGTCCCTTTGCCTGGATGGTGCCACGCAGTTAGAGTTTGGGAATGTGAAGCTGGAGGAGCTGGTGAGGAGACAAACACTGAAGAGTGCTGACTGACAGAGGGATTTGCATTATATTTTGTGGCCAGCAAGTCATTAATGAAAGTTGTATGGATGAGATTTGAACCTGACCTGGTTTATTTTGGAATTGAAGTTTTGGTTCTCTGTGACGCATGCACGTTGACTTCTCGCCTTTAACTTTCTGTTTCTGAAACGTGTGATCTCTGACTCAGATGTAGATGTCTGTGCCACGTGCCATGAACATGCCACATGCCAGCAAAAGGAAGGGAAGAGAATCTGCATTTGCAACTATGGGTTTTGGGGCAACGGGAGGACACGGTGTGTTGGTAAGTATCACTGGTGGGTTAAGCTGAAAATACGAATAAAACCCAAAGGTTTTCCAGTTTTAGAGTCAGTGTCCGTGTAGGGTAAACATTGTTATTTTGTTCACATGTTTTTCTTAGTGGTTTTTTTTTTGCCAATTACAACAAAATCTTAGGTTTTATTGTTTAGATACATTCTTATTTTCTGGTGTTTCTAAGGAAGGCCCTCTCATATTAGATGTTGTTGACCTGAACTCTCTGGAAATTCCTTGACCTACGCACACTGGAAGTCTGTTTTATGTCCTGAGTTTAACTTAACAACAAAAGCAAATATTACATTTCTTAATTTCTTTGGGATGACTTCAAGGAATACTTTAAGATAACTTGAAGGTTGTTTAGACTAGATGCAGCTAAGATTATTTATTTATTTTGCCTCCTGATTTCTATGCGGGAACAATCAGATAACACTGACATCCAAGCACAATTCACAGCAATTTAACTATAATAAATGTAGTAATGGCTTCTCCGTTTCCTCCTTGCTATGTGTTGTAGAAGTTTTGCCTTGTAGCTGTGGATAGACAGTGTCTGTGTCTACCCTTGTTATCATGCCTTTGTGTTGACTTTCATGTGTGAGTATATGTGTGTTGCGTGTGTCTTATATACACATGTGGGTGGGTGGAGGGCAGGTGTAGAGGCCAGAGGAAGATGCTGGATGTTCTTTATCACTGTCACCTGGACACAGGGTCTCTCATCGAACCCGGAGACAGGCTGTCAGCCAAGAAACCACAGTGGTTCTCCATGGCCATGCCTGGCTCTGCTCTCTTTTTTCTTTTCTTTGTTTTTTTCCTTCCTTCCTTCCTTCCTTCCTTCCTTCCTTCCTTCCTTCCTTCCTTCCTTCTCTTTCTTTTTCTTTCCTTTCCTTTCTTTTTCTTTTTCTTTTTCTCTTTCTCTTTCCCTTTCTTTTTCTTTTTCTTTTTCTTTTTCTTTTTCTTTTTCTTTTTCTTTTTCTTTTTCTTTTTCTCTTTCTCTTTCTCTTTCCCTTTCTTTTTCTTTTTCTTTTTCTCTTTCTTTTCCTTTTTCCTTTCCTTTCCTTTTTTTCCCTTTCCTTTTTTTTTTCTTTTCCTTTTTCTTTTTTCCTTGAGACAGGGTTTTTCTAGATAGCCCTAGCTGTCCTGGAACTCACTATGTAGAGCAGGTTTGTCCTCAAACTCAGAGACCCACCTGTCTCTGCCTCCTGAGTACGAGGTTTAAAGGCGTGCACCACAGGGCCTGGCTATGACTGGGGTTTTATATGGCTGCTGGTGGGGGCTTTGAACTTAGGTGCTCATGCTTGTGTGCAGCAAATGCTTTTACCTGCTGAGCCGTCCTCCTAGTCCTTTGTCCTGTGTGCATATTTTCTCGTTTTCAGTACTTAAAGAAAAATAACAATTCAATCCTGCATTCAAAGAGCTTTAGGCGAGCCATATTCCATTGCACAAATAGAAGCTGTTCCTGTGAACCATCGTCCACTCCACATGCTGGACTTGCTTTGACCAGCCCCACTCTAGAGGGCTGTTCTTATTAGAAGTGTAGCTGCCCTGCCGTCAGAGTCTCTCCTACTCTGTCCCCAACGGGGCCTGATCCCTTGGTTGCAACTAAAGTTGGAATTGAGGAGCTGGACACGTGTTCCTCTAAGGCAATGGTTCTCAGCCTGTGGGGTGTGACCCCTTTGGCAATCGACTGCCTCTTTCACAGGGGTCACCTAAGGCCATCGAAAAAACATAGCTATTTACATTATGATTCTTAACAGTAGAAAATTACAGTTATGAAGTAGCAACAAAAATAATTTTAGAGTTGGGGGTCACCACAACGTGAGGAGCTGTGTTAAATGGTTGCAGCATTAGGAAGGCTGAGAAGCATTGCTCCAAGGAATTCCTCCTCTCCTGGAGGCTAACTGTGCTCTCGATTGCTCTTTGCCTTCTAAGCAATACACGCACCTCTTAGGAGAGGAGAGGGCTTCACAACACTTGTGTAATTGTTCCCACTGGTCACTGCCTATTCTGGTACTTGGACGGCTGTGTGCATGAAGCAGGTTACTAGTGAGGTCACACATATGCCAAAGGCACCTTAATATGACATTATGCCAAACAACTTAATTCTAGAACTTTATCTAAACCTACATATCCCAAATGAAACCTTCAGGGAGACATTAAATGTCTCCAAAGGACACCAAATGTGCCTGTTGTGTGTCTGGTAGGGGTATTGTGATGATTGTTGTCAGGTCTTTGGGTTTTGTTTTGAGACAGGGTTTCTCTGTATAGCCCTGGCTGACCTGAAACTCACTATGTAGACCAGGCTGGCCTTGACGTCATGAAGAGCTGCTTGCCTCTGCCTCCTGAGTGCTGGCGTTAAAGGCATGCAGGCATTAGATGCGTGTATGACCATGACCCACAATAGGTATATTTTATGGCTGTTTTTTAAGGTTCACAAGCAGAAATGAAATGTAAAGAAAATGCTTTCTGGCCCCTGCCGGAAGTCTGAGATGGGGGCTTTAACTTCATTTTAACCTTCCGTTGTGACTTCAGCCTTCCCTGTTCTAGCTGTCCTACACTAGAATGTGTGACCGATGTGGTTCGCACAGGTCGCCGACAATGTGAGCATCTCCTGCCTCCGTATGAACCCTGCTCCGAGGCTTCACTGCTAATTCCGTTGTGTTTCCTGGGGGCTGACAATTCTAATTTTCCAGTTAAATAATTGGATATAAAATTCATGTTAGGGTCAGGAAAGGTGGTTGAGTGGCTAAGAGCATGTGCTGCCCTTGCAGAGGACCTGAGCTTTGTTCCCAGCAGCTTTATCTGATAGCTCAAACCACTTGTGATTTTAGTTGCAGGGGATCAGATGCCTCTGGGCTCCCAAAGGCACCTTCACTTACTGACATGAAGCTTGCCAGCACATCATAGAAACGTTAATTCTCTAATACAGAAAAGACCAACAGAATGGCTGAATTGGAAAATGAGATTATTCTAGGCTCATTTCCCCTGGCTTATAAAATGTATACCAAATTAATGTGTGTGCATGTGTGACGTGTGCCTGTGCATGAGCTTACACATCCTTGTGTGTATTCCTGTGGGTGTGTGCATGTGGTGATCAGAACACAACCTCTTGTGATGGGTCCTCCCCTTCCACCTTGCTTAAGATGGTGTCCTTTGTTGCTTGCAACTGTGTACTCCAGGCATGCTGGTCACTGAGCTTTTGGGGACCCTTCTGTCTCCATCTCCCATCTCTCCATAAAAGCACTGGGTTGCAGATGCATGCCACCATGTCTGGAATTATATAAGAATCATCTTACCCACGGAGACACCGTCCCGGTCTCTACATTTTAAAAATTTTATTTTCACTACATTCTATCTGTGTGTGTGCACACATGTGAGTCAGGGTGTCAGGTCTTGGAGATCAGAGGAAACATTTTGGGAGGTGGTTCTCGCCCTCCCCACTTAAATGCTAGGAATAGAACTGATGTTACCAAACCTCAGGCAAGCACCTTTATTCTATGAGCCACCCAGCTGACCCACCAATATTTTATTTTAAAAGTGTTATTACTCTCATGGGACTGAACGCAGAGCCTTGTGGATACTAGGCATACCAGCTTCCCACAGACTTACAGCTCCAACCCTGATTTTTTTTTTCTTAAACGTGAAAGTAATTCAAAAATAACCTACTGCCAGTCATCAAGTAAGATGGATTCCGAGACTGGAAGGTTGTGCTCCTCCTGTGGTTTCTTATACAGCAGGTATGTAATTATGAGCCAGCTCCTTCTAGCCTGGAAAACATAGTGGAAGGAAAAGAGGCTGGAGAAGCCGTTAGATCAGGAAACGGTTGTCACAGAGTAGTGAGGGAAACCTCTGGGTAAGAACACATTGTGTGGATGGAAAGCCGTTGTGTGAGTTGTTCCCATGCATCCATCTGCAGACAAAGATGAGTGCCAGTTTGGAGCCACTGTGATCTGTGGGAACCACACATCCTGCCACAACACGCCTGGAGGGTTCTACTGCATTTGCCACGAGGGCTACCGGGCCACAAATAACAACGAGACGTTCATCCCCAATGACGGCACTTTCTGTGCAGGTACTGAAGGGGGCTGCAGTGGGTGGGTGGAGTGTGGGATCATGGTGGAGAGCCTTGAGCTTGGACACAGTCTGAGTACTGTTTGTCAATATTAGAGAATTTAATACTAATAGTATGAGTTGGCCGGCCTCCTGTCAACTTGATACAAGTTAGAGTCATTTGAGAAGAGGGAGCCTCAATGGGGGAGTGAGGGATGCCTCCATAAGATTAGCATGTAGGCAAATTTGTCATGCATTTTCTTAATTAGTGGGCAGGGCCAGCCCTGAACAGTCGATCCTGGCTATTATAAGAAAGCAGGCTGAGCAAGCCATGAAGAACAAGCCAGTAAGCAGCAGTCTTCCATGGCTTCTGCTCCAGGTTCCTGCCCTGACTTCTCTCAGTTGCAGAGTGTGACCTGAGAGTTGTACAATAATAATAACCCTTTTCCTTCCCGTGTTGTTTGTATCCCAGAAACTCTAACTAAGATGTATTGTTAGATGGGATAATGTTACTGCGGTCCATAGAATGTTGTTATTTTGAGAGATGCATGCTGAATTGTGTGGGGCACTATTATGAAGTATTTTGTGATATTTTGATTTCTTTGAGATATTTTAATAGACAAAATGTGAATAGTGATTAAATAGTTTATGTATTGGAGGGTGGACACCTGGTAATTTTTTGCACTGTTTTTCTAGTTTTATGTATTTATGCATTTAAAATGTTATGTGTTTTCATGAGTATGTGTGTTTGTGTGTGATTATATGCTGTGTGTGGATTTGGTATGTGAGTGTGTGTGTGTGTGTGAAAGAGGGGGTGGGGTGGGGAATGGGCCTGTGTGCCACAGTGTGTGTAGTGTTAGAGAACAACTTTCAGGAGTTCTGTTCTTTTACTGCAGGTCCTGGGCGTTAGCATTTCCTCTAGGTTCCACCCAACAGTTACCTAGCAACAGCCAGGTATGAGCCTGGCTCACTATAAAAGGATTGTTTGGCTTCTCTCTCCCTCTCCCTCTCCCTCCTCCCTCCTTGCTATTCCCCTCCTCTCCCCTGTCCCTTGTCCCCTCTCCCTTCACCTATTCTCCCCCACTTCCCATGTGTCCCTAGTCAGCCTCTTTTTCTCTCCTTTCCCTTTTTGTCCTCTGTTCCTCTCCTTTCTCTGCCTCTACCCCATTCCCTGGGACCTCTTCCCTTCCTCCCAAATAAACTCCCTTTTATATTAGGCCTGTGGCGGCATGGTTTGGCTGTTCAGGGACACACCTTGGCAGGGCCCACTAGGGCCCTCCCTCACGGTCTATAAAACACAACAATGGGGATTGAATTGAGGTCCCTGCACTTGAGAGGCAGGCACCCTTAGTCAGCTGAGCCATCTTGCTGGCTCTTTTTACAACGAACAAAGAGGCTGGCACTCTCTGGAGACTGTGCCAGCTACATGTTCTGTAACTAAGCACAAACACCCACTAAGTTCCAGGGCTTCTGTGCCTCTTTGGAGGTCTGAGCTGGGCTGTGCAGGGGGCTTGCCACCACAGGACTCAGCTAAGTGACTGATGTGACTTTGGTCACCACAGTAACTTTGTTGGTATGATTCCCAGCATATGCTGGTTGAACGGAAGCCGTGGGCTAAGCCCTCCTGACGTTCAGTGACTATAGGTGGGCTCTGTTTCTAGGTAGCATGTGCTGATAATAGAGCTCCTCGGCTCTCTCAGATCCCTGAACAGTCACAAAAGGGAGAGGCCAGAAACTCCTGGTTCTGAGAGGCTTGGCAGAGACTCTGTGGCGGCTTGAAAGCTTTGTGGTATTTCAGGGTTTTCAGGGAAGAAAGCAGAGTGCGTTTACTTTTTCTATGGCTTGGAACCGCAGCTTCTGACCTCTGCCATTCTGGCTGACCTGGGCAAGAGGAAATTCCTGGAAGGATACATTCATACATTCAGCTTGTTCCTAGCAGGAATGAGTGTATTCTCTCAGAGAACACATTGTTTCCAGTGTCTATTGTCTTTGCAGCAAGTTACTTAGGCTATGTGGTTTTAAAACTGATGTTGCCATATTAAATTAGGCACATTAATAAGAAAGAAAACTTTTGATTTGTTTGTTTGTTTGTTTTTGAGACAGGGTTTCTCTGTGTAGCCCTAACTGTCCTGGATCTCACTCTGTAAACTAGGCTGTCCTCAAATTCAGAGATCTGCCTGCCTCTGTCTCCTTGTGGAGACAGTGCTGGGATTAAAGGCGTGTGCCACTGTGCTTGGTGAGATGCTAATTCTAAACACTATGTATGGTAATGACCTATTATCTAGCTCTTTCAGATACTTTTCTCATGTTTTTCTTCTCTGCGAAGGCCGTGCCAGTGGGAGGTAACAGAGGTGACAGACAGACAATTCCATTGTCACATGTTAGAGAAAGGTCACCTGGATGCGGAGGGTGGCTCTGTATTGTTCTGAGGCATGCATTCAACTTGTAAAAGAATGGTGAGGTGTGGTTGCTCGTGCCTTTAGCCTCAGAACGTGAGAGGTAGTGGCAGGTAGATCTCTGTGTCCAGGCCAGCCAGAGCTACACAGCAAGTTCACGGCCAGACAGAGATGTATGGCAAGTTCAAAGACAGGCAGAGGGACTCTATACAGTGAGTCCCTGTCTCAAAAAGAAAAACACAAGCAAAACAAAACAAAATAAAACAAAACAAAACAAAACAACAACCCAAAACACCCAAAAGATAGGAAGGAAGAGTGGAGGTGGTGCTGTAGCTGGGTGGTAGATTTTTTTACCTAGTACAAGCACCAAACAGGCAGAGGTTAGAAAGGTGGAGAGTAAGGAGGGGGAGGGGAGAGCCAAAGAGCAGGAAGGGAGAGAAGAAAATACTTTCTTCAAGGGTAAAATAGATGTCAGCCAAACAAGAGCCACCTTGCCTGGAACACAATCCTGCGCAGGCCCTGCTGGATTTATTCTATTTCTTGCAATTATTTAGTGACTTTCCTTTGAGAGAGAGAGAGAGAGAGAGAGAGAGAGAGAGAGAGAGAGAGAGAGAGGAAGAGAGAGAGATTGAGAGATTTCATGTTTGTCAGTTTCCCTCCCTGTGAAATGTTTAATCCAGTGCCTTTATCGTGTCCACAGAGTCATGTGCTATTGCCAGCAGCCACAACGCCTCAGGGAAGCCTATACCGCAAGGCAGTCGTTGCCTGATTTCTCAGTTCGAGGTAGCTAGCAGCTCTTTGTAAAAACCAACGGGGATTTTTCTTGGTGGTGCTGAGAAGCCCAACCCTTCGGAATCAGTTGCCAGAGAGACAAGAGTGCATGCTAGTTGGGATGTGGTTCAAGTCTGGGGGCACCAGTGCTTGCTTGGAACTTCAGTCCTCAAAGCCTGACCTCTGCACTCTAAGACATCTTCTTCCGAGGAATCTGTTATACTTGGCCAAGTTTAAGTCAGCCTCGAGAGCTGGTAGCAGATAGACCTCCAGTGACGGAGGGCTAAGCTACAGTGTAGTGCGGGGCTGATTCCGTCAATTCTGAAGAACCAGAAAATGTGTAATGTCCAGAGATGTCCCTTCAGTGACTCTCGCAAGCCACAGATGGATGAATGAGAAAGAAAGAAAGAAAGAAAGAAAGAAAGAAAGAAAGAAAGAAAGAAAGAAAGAAAAGAGTGAGAGAGGGAGGGAGGGAGGGAGAGGGAGAGAGAGAGAGAGAGAGAGAGAGAGAGAGAGAGAGAGAGAGAGAGAGAGAGAGAGAGAAGGAAGGGGCATGATTGCTCCTAGGTATGGTGGAAGAGAAGAGAAGGTTTTTTTGTAGATAAAAGGGAAAACATAGCCAGAGGCAGAGACAGGGATGGTCCTGAGTGGCCATGACCATACTGAGCTATGCCATGTTGGGAGAGGGTGAGGGGAAGGAAAAGGAGAGACCAACAGCCAGGTACAGCAACCATGTGACCCAAAGTTATAATGGATCTGGCAGTCAAACGGGTTGGATTATGTAGGGAAGAGCACCCAATCTCCTGGGCTGGAGAGTTCAGGGTAGAGGGCAGGGTATGCCACCAGGAGGTCCCTGTAACAGGTAGGGACTAAAGGATGAGATGAGAACCTGGAGGCCAGGTTTGCTCTGCTATGTGGTATAGGCAACTCAGCCATTTGGCCTGGGGTTTGAAACCTAGCAACGGGAACTGCCACGAGGCAAGGTTTTCAGCAACAGCAAGGAGAGGGTGATCTGAGAGTAAGTGGAGAGAGCTGAGACCCAGGTGGAGTAAGACCAGGGACTGTCATTTCCCTACCCAGGGGCTTCTGAGCAGGCATGGGTCTCCTGGGGTCTGTTGAAAACTTCAGGGTGACTTCCTTGTGCTTTTCAAGTCTCCAAGTCTTGCATACAATCCTGACTGGCAACAGCAGCCTTGTCACAGGAAGTTCCTGCATCAATAGACCATTGTGCTTTTACTTCAGGAGAAATGGAAGCCCCTAGGCCCTGGCTGAGAAAGGAGAACAAGGGAGTTCTGCCGCTCAGGAGCTCTGCACCCAAAGCCAGTGTTCCTCAAGTCTGCCTCACAGCTTCATGTCTAGATATTGGTTCTTACTCACTTCCCAGTCCAGGTTAGGTTTCTTAGCCTTTCCCTAGGGCAGGAGCATCTCTCGAAGAAAGCCTCCGTTCCCAAGCTTCTCTGTTCTTGCTCTCTGGTGCCTGAGCCGGCCCTGGCCTTCGGCTCAAATGTGCAATCTCAGGAAGACTGCGTGCCCTCTGTGGGGAACCACCCATTTGGCTTGCTTCTGCCTGAGGGTTTTCCCCCAGGAACTTTTCCAAATGAGATTGCAAAAGAGTAGATTCACTGTGAAAAGAATAAGTGTGATGGTTCCTCAAATATTAAAAAGAAAATGACTACATGGTTCTGCAGTTCAACTTCTGGACATTTGCCCCCGAAATAGTTGAAAATGGTATCTTAAAACGATACTTTTTGTATTTGCTTGTTCACAGCAGCATCACTCATGGTAGCCACAGAGCATCACTGAAGAAATTCATCTGTTTGCCCACAGATGAAATATAAAGGCAGTGCATGCCAGAGAGCATTGCTCGGCTTTAGCGCGGATTGGGGTGACATGGTAGGGCACATGCTTAGCATGAGCAATGGTCTAGGGTCAGTTCTAGCTTGCTTTCTCACCTCTTCCATGCCCCCTCTTCCCTCCCAGATGCTGTTGTTGCAAATGACCCTTAAGGACATGACTTTGAGGGAACATTCCACTGAGACATGAAGTTGTCAAATTTATAGAGTCAGGGAATAGAAAGGTGTTTGCAAGGGAGATGAGAGGAACATGGACAGGGCTGGGGAGATGGCTCAGTGGGTAAGAGCACTGACTGCTCTTTGATGGTTCTGAATTCAAATCCCAGCAACCACATGGTGGCTCACAACCACCTGTAACGAGATCTGATGCCCTCTTCTGTTGTGTCTGAAGACAGCTACAGTGTACTTATTTATAATAATAAATAAATCTTTATGCCGGAGCGAGCAGGGACTGAGCAAGTGGGGCCGACCAGAGCAAGCAGAGGTTCTAAAGTCAATTCCCAGCAACTACATGAAAGCTCACAACCCTCTGTACAGCTACAGTGTACTCATATACAGAAAATAAATAAATAAATCGTAACAAAAACGTCTGATGGACATAGAACTTTACAAGATGAAAGGAATCCTAAAAATGACTACCAGGGACTGTGGCACAACCCTGTGAACATTCCTAGCACTAACTACACTCTCAAAAATGATTAAAATGGTAATTTTTACATTATTTTATCATCATTAAAATGTCATATATTTGCTCTGATGTTCAGCTACAATGTTCAAGTGCAGTACAAATTATCAACAAAAACATAGTATACCATTAAATGAAAAGACTTGGGTGACATAGAATCTTTCCCATGGGAGGAAGGCATTCTAATAAGCTTAATATGGGTCAGTCACCCAAGATCCCAGCACAGACTAGAAAACGAATAGTTTCTAAGCATTATAAGCAGCAGGTGATTAAAAATCAAAATCTTGGGACTAGAAAGATGGCTCAGGAGATGAGAGCACTTGAATTCAGGTCCCAACACCCACATTCAATGGCTCACAGCTACAGTAACTCTAGCACCGGGGGGATCCAACATCGTCTTCTGGCTTTCAAGGGCACCTGCATTCATGTGGTATACACAGAGACACACATACATATAAATAAAAATAAATCTTAAGAAAGTCAATACCACAGTAATATCAGTTGTATGTGATAGGTGACATCAAAGATGAAAGCCATTAGTTACCTCTTCAGTTTCTTAAGATAGGGGACTGTGGACTGCAGGATACATAATCAGTTGATAGTCCCGACTGGTTATGAATATGGACTTTCAGGCAGGTACTTGGCTTCAAATTCTGGCATTGCTATTGCTGTCTGGACCAAGTGCTTAACCGTTTTGTCGGCTTTAGTTACCTCAAAATGGGCTATTGTGGAAATAAAATAAGATGAGTATAGTATTTAATAAATAATGAAGTGTTTAGGACAGTGCTTGATATGTGGAAGATGACACGCAGCAATTATTGCTATTAGCATGATTATGACAATTATGGCTATTAGGTTATTGAGTGACTGTACACAAAGCTAGCTAATAAAGGCTCTGTAACTCCTGCAGAGTTACTCAGCATCCAGAAGTCCCATGTCCTTTACATACCCCGCTACGTACCCATGTTTGGAAGTCCGGTGAGAAGCTCTGCGTTTCTTCTCACCCGATCTTTTTAAAGCTGTCTGCAGAGCAGGTGGGATGGCTGTCTCTGCCTCTGTGTCCATGGCTTAGATAAAAGGTCAGATTTTCTCATTAAGTTGACAGAAGTGAGGAAAAGAAGGCCAAGGGCAGATTCCTAACTGGCAAAGAAACCTTGCCAAGCTAGAATGAGTCAACATGCAGATGTCTCCAGGGATAACATCATCTTAAAATTTGTCCTCAGGGATGGAGAGATGGTTCATCGGTTAGGAGAGCTGGTTGCTCTTGCAGAGGACCTGAGTTCAATTCCCAGCACCCACACAGAGGCTCAGAACCCTCTGTAACTCTAGTCCCAGGGGAGCTGGTGCCCTCTCTGGCTTCTTCAGACCCCAGACACACTCACGGTGCACATACACACAGGGAGACAAACACTTACATAAAATGTAAAAACGAAAAACCCCACAACTTTTTAAAATAAGAAATAAATTGATCTAGATTGGGATTACATTACATTATATTATTTTATATTATTTATATTTTATGAATCTCCTCGTAACAAGCGCTCCTAGTTCTGTGGTCACCGACTGGTTTTAGACCTCCTCATTCTTTGTGGTGTCTTTAATTTCCCTCACTTTTGGCAGTGCTGGGAAGTGAACCCAGGCCTCCTGCCTGCTGAGCGCATGCTCTGCCTCGGAGTGACCCCCGGCCCTTCCCTTCCTGACACTGTTTCTTCTGCGCTGATTCACTGCCTAGAGTATTTTCTCAGCTCTTCTTTTTTGGAAGAGAAATGTCAGTGGCGCAATTCCTGAAACCGTTTGTATTCTCAACTGCCATTTCGCTGCTTAGCCAGAGCGTGCTGTTTTGTTCCTTTCTCAGAACTCTAAATGCTACTCAGTTCCTAAGAAGCCCTGTGTTCCCGACAGGAAGTCCTGGGTCAGGTTGAGTGGTTGCTCACAGGTTTATCTTTCTTTTCTCCAGAAGTTTCTGATTCTCTTATTTATGGATTTCAGATGGCCTTCATGTTTTGTTTTCCTTTTCTTTTAACAGCTACCCCTTACATAATACATATTTGTGTGTATGTTTCTGATGATACTTCCTGAGTCCTGTATATGCAGGTCTGCCTGCTTTCCTGCCTGCCTGCCTGTCTGTCTGTCTGCCTGCCTGCCTTTCCTTCCCTCCATCCTCCCCTCCCTCACCCAGGCTGGGTATGAATCTATAGCCAAGGCTGTTTTGAAACGAACCGAGTATCCCTGGCTGGTCATGAACTGGTGGTAAGCTACCAGCCTTAGCCTTCCAAGTGCTAGGACTGTAAGTATGAACCATCATACCTGGCTTGTTCTTTCTCTTTTAAAACTAGCTGTTTCACTAAGTGTCCTTGAAAGTGCCTACTACTTAAACTATACAATACAGCAGTGGTATTATATTCATAGAATTCTGATTTTTGAAAATCTTCCATCTCCTCACCAAAGTCCGTTGTCTCGCCACTTCCCACTGAGAAAACAACGGGAAACCCACTTGTGTCTCTGTAGTTTGCTTCTGGAGACTGCTTTTGAATGTGGACATGGTACCTAGCCTTTTATTATGCTGGGGTTTTGAAATAGTTCTGTTAATTATGTCAGAGATTATCCTTTTTTCTAGCTACATCATTGTCTTAACAGGGTTGCAGCAGGTGCCCTGTATCCAAGGCATAGAGAGCTACGAGTGGGGCCCGGAGACCCGGAGCTCAGAGAGACCCAGCAGAAAGGGTGTGCTCAGCCCCTCTGGAGCCCTGATGTCCAGCCAGTGTGCTGTGCTGACCCTATGAGAATGACTTTCGTTTCATGCCTGTGACCTTAGAGCTGTGTTTGGATTTGCATGGGCAAGCTGTGGCTGATGGTTCCCTCACTTTGAGATGAACCCTTGCATAGCCTTTCCTTCATTATCTTCCCTTTCTCTTCAACACGTGCTGGCTCTTTTTTTTGTCTGTCTCTGTAAGATTTTGCTTTTGGCTTCCTGGTTTCTGTCTCACGCCAGCTTTTTCACTGTGTCTTGGGAGGGCTCCTCAGGTTGGGATTTGCAAACCCGATTTTCAGCCATGGCCTCTCTATTGTTTAATGCCCCTTTGAGTTTTTATCCTGGGCATTCATATTTTGTTTTTAATTTACAAGATTTCATTGTTTTCCTAGAAATCTCCCGTTTAAATTTGATGTATTATTTTCTTAATTGCACTTGTTTGAGCTCTTCAAGTGTTCGGGGAATTCGGATTATTTATTGCTGCCACCCAGAGATCTCCCTCAAGCTCAGTGGCTTAAAAGAGCTACTTCTGTGCCAAGGAAAAGGTTTCCTACGTAAATGAAGACTGGAGGCTGGACCCCAAGAATCTATGTAAAGCCAGATGTGGTAACACATGGTAGCTGCAATTCTGGCTCTCTTCTGGAGAGATGGGAGCTGGAGACAGATGTGGACACACCAGCAGGCTTGCCTGGTGTGTGCCACAGAGAACAACAGAGAGACCCTGCCTCAGAGGAGGTGGAAGGCACACACGGATATCTGAAGTTGTTCTCCAGCCCACATGCGTTCCATAGCATGTGCATGCCTACATTCACACACATGAACATCTATGCGTTAACTTGTCTGTGTGTGCACATACACACCTATGCACACTGAACAATTTGGTGTTTCCCACAACTTCTGATTTGACCATATAATTCTTTTTATATCGCGTATGGACTGAGAGACTGTGTACATACGCTGAACTGTGATCTAGGTGACAGGCAAAAGGGTGTAACTGTGAATTGTTAGTCCTCACTCTCTGGGGGTCTCACTTCTAACCTCCTACCAGAGCTCTCTAGATTCGTGAATGAAAACAGAGCCAGAGAGAGACAGAGAGACAGAGAGACAGAGAGAGACAGAGATAGAGAGAGACAGAGACAGGCAGAGAGAGAGACAGACAGACAGACAGACAGAGAGGGAGGGAGGGACCAATGGGGGGAGAGAGAGGGAGAGAGAGAGAAAGAGAGAGAGAGAGAGAGAGAGAGAGAGAGAGAGAGAGAGAGAGAGAGAGAGAGAGAGAGATTTTTTAATATGCCTTTCTAGCTCAATGGCTGGGCGCTTCCAAATCTCCCTGCAGCTAACACATACTCCTTCTGCTATTCTTTAGTTAATATTTGCTAAATCTATATTTTATTTCTGCTACCCCAGACCCAATTGGGGGAGTGGCCCCTGGGACCACTTTCCTGGATTCTTACATGTCAGCAGGCCTTCAAGTCTGATCTTCCTGTTTCCCCTTCATGGCAATTCTGTTCTTCTCTCCTCTGCTCTTCTTGCCCAGGAATCTTAAAAGTCCTGCCTCTTTCACCCTGCCCAGCCATTGGCCATTGGCTCTTTATTTATCAGTCAAAAAACAATCGGGGGCAGGGACCCTCAGCATCTGGACGTGCATATTAGTGTGATTTGGGAGCCAAATTAAGACAAAGCATGAAAACCAGTCCTCAACAGAAAGCAGCTGATCAAGTATTAGAACTCCATCCTGACAAGTGGCTTCAGCTCTCCAAGCGGCGTCTCCCTCCCTCCACGTGGAAGGTAACCTCAGGGCTCTTTCTTGAGGCCTCTGTAAGCACAACAGCCTAAATGCAAGAGGAAGCTGCCAGCTTCTTCTAGACCAGGTCAGCAGGCTCTGCACTTCCTCTGCTCTGTTCTGTCCATCCAAGCAAGTCTTAGGACTTAATTTAATTATGTGTTACTTATGCATATGTGTATGTATCTGTGTGAACATATGCCACCTGTGTTCCGATACCTCTGGAGTCCAGAAGAGGGTGCTGAATTCCCTGGAGCTGGAACTTTAGGCAGTTGGGAGTGGCCCCGTGTGGGTGCTGGAAACGCAGCTCAAGGTCTCAAGAAGAGTGCTTGTAAAGTCTGAGCTGCGTCTCCAGCTCCACTCTCCCCTCTTCTTTTATTTGTTTCGTTTTTCTTTTGTTTTTTTATTTTTTATTTTTTTGTTTTTTGTTTTTTCGAGACTGAGTTTCTCTGTGTAGCCCTGGCTGTCCTGGAACTCACTCTGTAGACCTGGCTGTCCTGGAACTTACTCTGTAGACCAGGCTGGCCTCGAACTCAGGAATTCGCCTGCCTCTGCCTCCTAAGTGTTGGGATTAAAGGCGTGCGCCACCACGCCTGGCTTCCCCTCTTCTTTAAATGCCAAGAAGTGAACTACATTTCAACCCTGGAAAATAAAATGGAGGAAAGAGAGGGGAGGCTCAGTGAGCTTTTCCTTATTACTCCGACTCCTGCACCGCCATACTGTCCTCTGCTCATGGGCTGGAAAGCCAGCTTGTCTGCTTCTAGATTTTTTTTTTTTGTAAAGTCTTCTGTAACATTTTTTTTATACCTGGAACTTCAGTTTAGAACTTTTATTTGATTTATTATTATTATTATCAGTAGTAGTAGTAGTAGCTTTGGTGGTCAAATTCAGGGCCTGGTGCATGCCAGGCAAGTGTTTCACCATTTTGTAAACATTTGTTTGTTTGTTTATAAATTTTGAGACAGGATCTTACTATGTATAGCCTGGGCTGGCCAGGAACTCATTATGTAGACCAGGTTGGCCTCAAATGCATAATGCATACAGATCCACCTGTCTCTGTCTCCTGAATTTAAAAGTGTGTAACACTATGTTTGGGCTATTTAATTCACTTATTTCTCTCTCTCTCTCTCTCTCTCTCTCTCTCTCTCTCTCTCTCTCTCTCTCTCTGTGTTTGTGTGCTTGTGTGTGTGTGTGTGTGCGCGCGCTGGGCATTGAAACAAGGACCTCATTTGTGCTGGGCAGGCATTCTACCACCGGCTATATCCCAAGCCCCCTAACATTGCTTGTTTGTTTGTTTTTTTAGTTCCATTTTGTTGGGAATTAGGAAACTTTGTTTGTTTGTTTATCTCAGAACACACTGGCAAGTATTTATTGAACATATCCTATGTTTTCAGTGGTTTTGGTATGAAGAATTTATATGGAAAACCTACAAGAAGCAAAATAAAAGTATAGTGCAATCACAAGCAAGTGCATGCATTTATTTGGGTTGATAGGCAGCGTGAAACCGGGCTGCCACAATGTCCCTTTCTCTGTTCTTCTCCCTTCTTTTTACATTTTGGGATGGGTCTGAAGACATCGATGAGTGTGAAGATTCTGGCCTGTGCAGACATGGAGGGCGGTGTGTCAATACTCCTGGGAGCTTTGCATGCTACTGCATGGAAGGGTATGTGGCAAAGAACGGGCCTGAGCCTTTCCACCCACGCACGGATGCCACATCGTGCACAGGTAGGTGTCTGCCGGGGAAGCAGTACCTGAAGGTGAGATTTGGTAGGTGTCATCTCCTCATGTTCTGACGTTTATAGTCTGTATTGGAGGCATGAGTATGCATTACCTTCACATATCTTTATGAAATAAAATAAATGACCCAATCAAGATAGAAAGAGTCGTGGTTTTTAAAAAGTTAAACAAGCCCGGTAGTGGTGAAACATTCCTTTAATCCCAGCACTTAGGAAGCAGAGGGCAGGCTGATCTCTGTGAGTTCGAGGACAGCCTGGTCTACAGATCGAGTTCTAGGACAGCCAGGGCTACACAAAGAAACTTTCTCTGTGTGTGGAGGGATGGGATACCGCTAAACATGAGGGATTAGATATTTTGGTACTAACTGTTGCCTGTTAGATCTGGTAAGAACCCAGTATCTCCAAAGTGACTTTGGAAATTAAGAAAGTGCATCTAATATAAGGTAGTTTGCAGTCAGATTTGTACTTCATTGGACAAGGCATCTCTTTAATGAGAATGAGTCAGAGCCGATGGCTGAATTCTGTTTTGTGCATGTGTAGATGATGTTGTGTATGGAGCGCACGGAGCATGATAAAGACAACCATTGGAAATGTGCTCAGAAACATCGTGGAAATGAATCTAACACAGGGTCTGGGGTGTGAGGCATGGGGTGTGGGTGCAGAGAGATAGTAGATTCTGAAAACTTGCATTTGTAAAGTAAAGAAGTTGACACGGTTTTGTTTGCAGAAATAGACTGTGGCATCCCTCCTGAAGTTCCTGAGGGCTACGTCGTGGGAAGCTACAGCTCCACACTGGGCGGCCAGGCCCATTATAGCTGCAAGGAAGGGTTTCTCAGCGTCTCAGGAGACAGAATTTCACGATGCACAGCCCTGGGTGTGTGGGAACCTCCCAAGTTACATTGCCAAGGTGGGTTTTTAAAAGCCTCAGCTTTCTGCTTACAGTGTCCATAGGCTGCTTTTCAGTTTCCCTTTGGGAATAAATGCATTCAGTAAAGCCGATACACCGGTATTTGTTCCTGGCGGGGTTGTTTCTTTAGTATTTTTCAGGGTCTGTATCTTAGTGTCTGCAAACTATGACCCTACTTTTGTTCTGCACTTATAAAATTTTTCTATTACAGGGTCTTGACTAGTGTTTGCAGAATGAAAACCTAAGCAATTAACATTGAAATGTTTTACTTCTGACTTGTATGGAAATGATTCTGAGGTTTCAACATGAATTCAGCTTTTTAAAAAAATGTAAATTCACCTTTATTTATTTATGTGTGTATGCATGCAAGTGTACAAGTGTGTGTGTGTGTGTGTGTGTGTAGCGGTCAGAAGACAACCTCATGGAGTCAGTTTTCTCCTTCCCTCATGTGAGTCCCTGGGATCCAGTTGAAGTCATCAGACTTGGCAGCAAGCCACCTTTACCCGCAAAGCCATACCACTGGCTGTGATCTCAGCCCTTTGATGTGTGGATACCGACCTATTTATGTGCTGTATGTAACACTATGTGCCACATGCATTCTAAGCAAGTTCCCTGAAACTGACTCTCTTAGTCCTTAGATGATTCCTGTGTGTGACACTCGGGTGAGAAGGCTGCCTGCTTCCAGGCGTCCAGGTCACAGTCAGGGGCAGTTCTGGAATTAGAAGCCAGAGATGCGAGTCCGAGGCTGGGTTTTCAGTTGCTCTGCTGTTCACTTTGTTGTTTACTATTGTGATTACTTTTGTACTTTCTACTTTCTCATCTCCAGTGATTTCCAGTTCAACATTTCCCGGGTTTCCCAATAACCTTAAGGACGTGTTCGTCCATGTTCACTTTTGCTTTTTAAATCAGACACTAATTATTTTTTATGATGCCTTTTAAGCATGTAAGGTGACTTCATATATTTTGACATGAAGGTGACTCTACGTTTTCCTTTAATCAGTAATATGAGTTTCACTAGTACATTTCCTGATAGTGATTAGAGTCATTAGGATGAATTATTTTCAAGGCTTTGGCTTCTTATTATTTTAATCAGGATTGTATTTGCTAAATACTACTTAGAATTCTTCACTGATAACCGAAGGGATGACATTTTTGTTATATTTAGTATCAATGACATTCTGAATTTAAAAATATCAAAGCATTTTTTCCCTTGCTCTGTAGGATTTTTAAAGATTTGGGAGATTTCATTTGGAAAACCATCTGGATATGACACTTTGGGCATATCCAGCCCTTGAAGTATTTATAAAACTCTGATTTTTAAGAATCATCTCTCTGGATAACAATCCTGGCTAGTCTTTATCTTAGACACTTTTTAGGTTGAAGAGACTTTTGATATATATTAAAAAGTAACCATCATAGCTAATATCGATGGTCAATTGAAAGGATCTAGGATCATCAAGGAGATAAGATCCTGATTGCATCTGTGAAGGATTTTCCTAGGTTAGGGTCACTGAAGTAAGTGACTCCCCTTACCTCTGAGGGGCATCGATCTGTAGGCTGGTCTCTTGGGTTAAAGGAGATCACTCATTGAGTACAAACATTAACTGCTCCTTCCCTCCTGGCTGTGGATACAGTGTAACCAGCTACCCCTACCCCAACCACAGCCACAGCCACACCCCCACCACAGCCACACCCACACCTCCTGCTCCCATGCCTTCTACTGGGATGGACTGTATCCCTTCACACCATGAGACAAAATCAACTCTTTCTTTAAGTTGCTTTATTTTATTTTATTTTTTTTTAGTGTGTTCCCCTAGGCTTTATTTTTTTTAATTTTTAATATTTTTTATTACATATTTTCCTCAATTACATTTCCAATGCTATCCCAAAAGTCCCCCATAGCGCCCCCGACTTCCCTACCCACCCATTCCCATTCTTTTGGCCCTGGCATTCCCCTATATTGGGGCATATAAAGTTTGCAAGTCCAATGGGCCTCTTTTTCCATTGAAGGCCAACTAGGCCATCTTTCGATACATATGCAGCTAGAGACAAGAGCTCCGGTGTACTGGTTAGTTCATCATGTTGTTCCAACTATAGGGTTGCAGATCCCTTTAGCTCCTTGGGTACTTTCTCTAGCTTCTCCATTGGGAGCCCTGTGATCCATCCAATAGCTGACTGTGAGCATCCACTCCTGTGTTTGCTAGGCCCCTGCATAGTCTCACAAGAGACAGCTATATTTGGGTCCTTTCAGCAAAATCTTGCTAGTGTATTCAATGGTGTCCGCGTTTAGAAGCTGATTATGGGATGGATCCCTGGATACAGCAGTCTCTAGATGGTCCATCCTTTCATCACAGCTCCAAACTTTGTCTCTGTAACTCCTTCCATGGGCGTTTTGTTCCCAATTCTTTTTTTTTTTTTTAGGTTTTTCGAGACAGGGTTTCTCTGTATAGCCCTGGCTGTCCTGGAACTCACTTTGTAGACCAGGCTGGCCTCGAACTCAGAAATCCGCCTGCCTCTGCCTCCCGAGTGCTGGGATTAAAGGCGTGCGCCACCACGCCCGGCTTTGTTCCCAATTCTAAGAAGGGGCACAGTGTCCACATTTCGGTCTTCATTCTTCTTGAGTTTCATGCGTTTAGCAAATTGTATCTTATATCTTGGGTATCCTAAGTTTTGGGCTAATATCCACTTATCAGTGAATACATATTGTGTGAGTTCCTTTGTGATTGTGTTACCTCACTCAAGATGATGCCTTTCAGGTCCATCCATTTGGCTAGGAATTTCATAAATTCATTCTTTTTAATAGCTGAGTAGTACTCCATTGTGTAAAAGTACCATAATTTCTGTATCCATTCCTCTGTTGAGGGGCATCTGGGTTCGTTCCAGCTTCTGGCTATTATAAATAGGGCTGCTATGAACATAGTGGAGCATGTGTCCTTCTTACCGGTTGGGACATCTTCTGGATATATGCCCAGGAGAGGTATTGCTGGATCCTCCGGTAGTACTATGTCCAATTTTCTGAGGAACCGCCAGACTGATTTCCAGAGTGGTTGTACAAGCTTGCAATCCCACGAACAATGGAGGAGTGTTCCTCTTTCTCCACATCCTCGCCAGCATCTGCTGTCACCTGAATTTTTGATCTTAGCCATTCTGACTGGTGTGAGGTGGAATCTCAGGGTTGTTTTGATTTGCATTTCCCTGATGATTAAGGATGTTGAACATTTTTTCAGGTGCTTCTCTGCCATTCGGTATTCTTCAGGTGAGAATTCTTTGTTCAGTTCTGAGCCCCATTTTTTAATGGGGTTATTTGACTTTCTGGAGTCCACCTTCTTGAGTTCTTTATATATATTGGATATTAGTCCTTTATCTGATTTAGGATAGGTAAAGATCCTTTCCCAATCTGTTGGTGGTTTTTTTTTGTCTTATTGATGGTGTCTTTTGCCTTGCAGAAGCTTTGCAGTTTCATGAGGTCCCACTTGTCAATTCTCGATCTTACAGCACAAGCCATTGCTGTTCTATTCAAGAATTTTTCCCCTGTGCCCATATCTTCAAGGCTTTTCCCCACTTTCTCCTCTATAAGTTTCAGTGTCTCTGGTTTTATGTGAAGTTCCTTGATCCACTTGGACTTGACCTTAGTACAAGGAGATAGGAATGGATCGATTCGCATTCTTCTACATGTTAACAACCAGTTGTGCCGGCACCATTTGTTGAAAATGCTGTCTTTCTTCCACTGGATGTTTTTAGCTCCCTTGTCGAAGATCAAGTGACCGTAGGTGTGTGGGTTCATTTCTGGGTCTTCAATTCTATTCCATTGGTCTATTTGTCTGTCACTATACCAGTACCATGCAGTTTTTATCACAATTGCTCTGTAGTAGAGCTTTAGGTCCGGCATGGTGATTCCACCAGAGGTTCTTTTATCCTTGAGAAGAGTTTTTGCTATCCTAGGTTTTTTGTTATTCCAGATGAATTTGCAGATTGCACTTTCTAATTCGTTGAAGAATTGAGTTGGAATTTTGATGGGGATTGCATTGAATCTGTAGATTGCTTTTGGCAAGATAGCCATTTTTACAATGTTGAACCTGCCAATCCATGAGCATGGGAGATCTTTCCATCTTCTGAGATCTTCTATAATTTCTTTCTTCAGAGACTTGAAGTTTTTATTATACAGATCTTTCACTTCCTTAGTTAGAGTCACGCCAAGATATTTTATATTATTTGTGACTATTGAGAAAGGTGTTGTTTCCCTAATTTCTTTCTCGGCCTGTTTATTCTTTGTGTAGAGAAAGGCCATTGATTTGTTTGAGTTAATTTTATATCCAGCTACTTCAACGAAGCTGTTTATCAGGTTTAGGAGTTCTCTGGTGGAATTTTTAGGGTCACTTATATATACTATCATATCATCTGCAAAAAGTGATATTTTGACTTCATCTTTTCCAATTTGTATCCCTTTGATCTCCTTTTGTTGTCGAATTGCTCTGGCTAGGACTTCAAGTACAATGTTGAATAGGTATGGAGAAAGTGGACAGCCTTGTCTAGTCCCTGATTTTAGAGGGATTGCTTCAAGCTTCTCACCATTTACTTTGATGTTGGCTACTGGTTTGCTGTAGATTGCTTTTATCATGTTTAGGTATGTAGATCTTTCCAAGACTTTTATCATGAATGGGTGTTGGATCTTGTCAAATGCTTTTTCCGCATCTAACGAGATGACCATGTGGTTTTTGTCTTTGAGTTTGTTTATATACTGGATTACGTTGATGGATTTCCGTATATTGAACCATCCCTGCATCCCTGGGGTGAAAACCTACTTGGTCAGGATGGATGATTGTTTTGATGTGTTCTTGGATTCGGTTAGCAAGAACTTTATTGAGGATTTTTGCATCAATATTCATAAGGGATATTGGTCTGAAGTTTTCTATCTTTGTTGGGTCTTTTTGAGGTTTAGGTATCAGAGTAATTGTGGCTTCATAGAATGAGTTGGGTAGAGTACCTTCTGTTTCTATTTTGTGGAATAGTTTGTGAAGAACTGGGATTAGATCTTCTTTGAAGGTCTGATAGAACTCTGCACTAAACCCATCTGGTCCTGGGCTTTTTTTGGTTGGGAGACTATTAATGACTGCTTCTATTTCTTTGGGGGATATAGGGCTGTTTAGATCATTAACCTGATCTTGATTCAACTTTGGTGCCTGGTATCTGTCTAGGAACTTCTCCATTTCATCCAGGTTCTCCAGTTTTGTTGAGTATAGCCTTTGGTAGAAGGATCTGATGGTGTTTTGGATGTCTTCAGGATCTGTTGTTATATCTCCTTTCTCATTTCTGATTTTGTTAATTAGGATGCTTTCCCTGTGCCCTCTAGTGAGTCTGGCTAAGGGTTTATCTATCTTGTTGATTTTTCTCAAAGAACCAGCTCCTTGATTGGTTGATTCTTTGAATAGTTCTTCTTGTTTCCACTTGGTTGATTTCGCCCCTGAGTTTGATTATTTCCTGCCATCTACTCCTCTTGGGTGAGTTTGCTTCCTTTTGTTCTAGTGCTTTTAGGTGTGTTGTCAAGCTGCTAATGTGTGCTCTCTCTAGTTTCCTTTTGGAGGCACTCAGAGCTATGAGTTTTCCTCTTAGAAATGCTTTCATTGCGTCCCATAAGTTTGGGTATGTTGTGGCTTCATTTTCATTGAACTCTAAAAAGTTCTTAATTTCTTTCTTTATTCCTTCCTTGACCAAGGTATCATTGAGAAGAGTGTTGTTCAGTTTCCACGTGAATGTTGGCTTTCTATTATTTATTTTGTTATTGAAGATCAGCCTTAGTCCATGGTGATCTGATAGGATGCATGGGACAATTTCAATATTATTGTATCTGTTGAGGCCTGTTTTGTTACCAATTATGTGGTCAATTTTGGAGAAGGTACCATGAGGTGCTGAGAAGAAGGTATATCCTTTTGTTTTAGGATAGAATGTTCTGTAGATATCTGCCAGATCCATTTGATTCATAACTTCTGTTAGTTTCACTGTGTCCCTGTTTAGTTTCTGTTTCCATGATCTGTCCATTGGTGAAAGTGGTGTGTTAAAGTCTCCCACTATTATTGTATGAGGTGCAATGTGTGCTTTGAGATTTACTAAAGTTTCTTTAATGAATGTGGCTGCCTTTGTATTTGGAGCATAGATATTCAGGATTGATAGTTCCTCTTGGAGGATTTTACCTTTGATGAGTATGAAGTGCCCCTCCCTGTCTTTTTTGATGACTTTGGGTTGGAAGTCAATCTTATCAGATATTAGAATGGCTACTCCAGCTTGTTTCTTCATACCATTTGCTTGGAAAATTGTTTTCCAGCCTTTCATTCTGAGGTAGTGTCTATCTTTTTCTCTGAGATGAGTTTCCTGTAAGCAGCAAATTGTTGGGTCTTGTTTGTGTAGCCAGTTTGTTAGTCTATGTTTTTTTATTGGGGAGTTGAGTCCATTGATATTAAGAGATATTAAGGAAAAGTAATTGTTGTTTCCTGTTATTTTTGTTGTTAAAGTTGGCATTCTGTTCTTGTGGCTGTCTTCTTTTAGGTTTGTTGAGGGATTACCTTCTTGTTGTTTCTAGGGTGTGGTTCCTGTCCTTGTATTGGTTTTTTCCTGTTATTATCCTTTGAAGGGCTGGATTCGTGGAGAGATAATGTGTGAATTTGGTTTTGTCGTGGAATACTTTGGTTTCTCCATCTATGTTAATTGAGAGTTTGGCTGGGTATAGTAGCCTGGGCTGGAATTCGTGTTCTTTTAGTGTCTGTATAACATCTGTCCAGGATCTTCTGGCTTTCATAGTCTCTGGTGAAAAATCTGGTGTAATTCTGATAGGCTTGCCTTTATATGTTACTTGGCCTTTTTCTCTTACTGCTTTTAGTATTCTATCTTTATTTAGTGCATTTGTTGTTCTGATTATTATGTGTCGGGAGGTATTTCTTTTCTGGTCCAGTCTATTTGGAGTTCTGTAGGCTTCTTGTATGTTCATGGGCATCTCTTTCTTTAGGTTTGGGAAGTTTTCTTCTATAATTTTGTTGAAGATGTTTGCTGGTCCTTTGAGTTGAAAATCTTCATACTCATCCACTCCTATTATCCGTAGGTTTGGTCTTCTCATTGTGTCCTGTATTTCTTGGATGTTTTGAATTAGGATCTTTTTGCGTTTTACATTTTCCTTGATTGTTGTGCCGATGTTCTCTATGGAATCTTCTGCACCTGAGATTCTCTCTTCCATCTCTTGTATTCTGTTGCTGATGCTGTTATCTATGGTTCCAGATTTCTTTCCTAGGGTTTCTATCTCCAGTGTTGCCTCATTTTGGGTTTTCTTTATTGTGTCTACTTCCCTTTTTAGGTCTAGTATGGTTTTGTTCATTTCCATCATCTGTTTGGATGTGTTTTCCTGTTTTTCTTTAAGGACTTCTACCTGTTTGATTGTGTTATCCTGTTTTTCTTTAAGGACTTCTACCTGTTTGATTGTGTTATCCTGTTTTTCTTTAAGGACTTCTACCTGTTTGATTGTGTTATCCTGTTTTTCTTTAAGGACTTGTAACTCTTTAGCCATGTTCTCCTGTAATTCTTTAAGTGAGTTATTAAAGTCCTTCTTGATGTCCTCTACCATCATCATGAGATATGCTTTTAGATCCGTGTCTAGCTATTCCGGTGTGTTGGGGTGCCCTGGACTGGGCGAAGTGGGAGTGCTGGGTTCTGATGATGGTGAGTGGTCTTGGTTTCTGTTAGTAAGATTATTACGTTTACCTTTCGCCATCTGGTAATCTCTGGGGTTAGTTGTTATCGTTGTCACTGTTTAAAGATTGGAGCAGACTCTGTGTTCCACTCACCCGAAGTCTCAAAATCCTGTGGCGGGGGTTGTGGGTAGCTGGCGGGTGTCAGCTGACCCTGCGCTCTAGCTACCCCTGTGCTGTTCAGGCCGGAAGAGGCCTGTGGCCCTACTCAGGCCGGTTTTCTGCTTCCCTAACTAATGCAGTCTCAGGTCCCGCGCGCAATTGGATTGGAGCAGAAGCTGTGTTCCACTCACCAGAAGTCTTAAGATCCTGTGGTGGGTGTTGTGGGTAGCTGGCGAGTGTCAGCCGACCCTGCGTCCTAGCTACCCCGGTGCTGTTCTGCTTTTTTTTATTTTTAAGATTTATTTATTTTATGTATATGAGTACACTGTAGCTGTCTTCAGACACACCAAAAAAGGGCATCAGTTCCCTTTACAGATGGTTGTAGGCCACCATGTGGTTGCTGGGAATTGAACTCAGGGCCTCTGGAAGAGCAATCAGTGCTCTTACTGGCTGAGCCACCTCTCCAGCCCCTTGAAGTTGCCTTTGTTGGGTGTTATGTCACAATAAGAAAAGTTTCTAATATAGTAATGATGAAAAAAGAAAGTCTTCATTTTTGTTGAATTTATTGCATGGCTAAGTTAATCTTGATGCCGTTTTGACTTACTGGGGTTTTAAACATGTTTAGATATATTTTTATCATCCTCAGAGTTAAGGGACTGGGTAATGGTGCCACATGCCTTTAATCCTAGTTCTGAAAAACAAACAAACAGAAAGTTATAAGGGTATATTTTAGTTATTAGATTATCTTTTAATAGATCAGTTCCCTCCCTCCACCTCTGATATCTATTTGATTTCCCCTTCTAAGAAAGATTCAGCCATCCTCCCTTGGGCCTTCCTTGTTATTTGGCGTCTTTGGGTCTGTGGATTGTATCCTGTACTTTATGGCTAATATCCACATATTAGTGAGTACATACCATGCCATGTCCTTTGGGGTCTGGGTTACCTCACTCAGGATGATATTTTCTAGTTCCATCCATTTGCCTGCAAAATTTATGATGTCCTTGTTTTTAATAGCTGAGTAGTATTCCATTGTGTAAATGAGCCACATTTTCTGTATCTATTCTTCAGTTGAGGGACATCTGGGTTGGTTCCAGTTTCTAGCAATTATGGATAAAGCTGCTATGAACATAGTGGAACATGTGTCCTTGTGGGATGGTGGAGCATCTTTTCAATAAATGCTCAGCAGTGGTATAGCTAAGTCTTGAGGTAGAATTATTCCCAATATTCTGAGAAACTGCTGAATTGATTTCCACAGTGGTTGTACAAGTTTGCACTCCCACTAGCAGTGGAGGAGTGTTCCCTTTGCTCCACATCCTCACCAGCATCTGCTGTCCCTTGAGTTTTTTATTTTAGCCATTCTGATGGATATTAAAAGAAAAAAAAAAACAGGTAAATTGGGGCTGGGCAGATGGCTCAGCAGTTAAGTACATGAACTGCTCTTACAGAGGACCCAAATCCAGATCGCAGTACCAACATCAAGTGGCTCACTATAGCCTGCCACTCTGTCTCCAGAGGACCCCACATTACTGTCCCTCATGGATACTTGTACAGACACACACCCATATACATAATTAAAAATAATAATACAGTAGATATTTTTTAAAAGAATGGGGGAATGATCTGAGTAAATATTTCTCGAAAGAGTACTTGCAGTTGTATGGGGGGAAGTTCACTACGACTAATCATGAGGGACATGCAAATCCATCTCTACAGTCCTGCCATCTCAGCCCAAATGTGGGGAGGGCGAGGATGATGGGGAACTCCTGATGGGTTGTCAATTAGTGCAGCCACTGTAGGAAGCACCAAGGAGGTTCCTTCAAAATGGAAACTGGAACTATCACACAAGCTAGCTGTCCCACTACTGGATGCATGTGGAGAGGAAATGAAATCAGCAAATCAAAGAGACACCTGTATGCACATTCCTAATACAGCCACGCTCCCAACAAGTAATCAAGACTTACTCAATACTGGTGTCCATTGGCAAATATACAGACAAATAATGTTGTGTATTCAAATATACAGTGGACTATTGCACACTCATAAAAAGAAGCAAATACTGCCATTTGTACTGACATGAACAGAATTGGAGAAAGTTGTTAAGTGAAATGAGCCAGGCACAGAAAACCAAACACTGTAGGATTTCACTTATATGATGAGTCTGAGAAGTTCATCTCAGGTCAGTGAAATGGTTCAGCAGGTAAAGGTGCTTACTGCCAAGCCAGACAGCCTGAGTTTCACTCAAGATCCACATGGTGGAAGGAGAGAATTTACAGAAGTGTAAGCCACCCTCTGACTTCCACGTGGTCATTACACACACACAAACACACACATATAAACACACACATACACACAAACACACACACATGCACACACACATATAAACACACACATATAAATACACACATACATACACACAAACACACACATAAACACATATATATACATACATACACACACATACACAAACACATACACACATGAACACACACATACAAACACACACATACACACAAACACACATGCACACACACACACACACACGACAAACAGACAAACACAATAAAAGCCTTGGCATTAAAAAAAACCTTAAGATTAAACTGGGCATGGGGTGCATACCTTTAAACCCAGCAGCAGAGGAAGGAGGATTTCTGAGAATCTGAGGCCAGCCTGGTCTACATAGAGAGATACAGGATAGCCAGGGCTATGTAGAAAGACCTTGTCTCAAAATAAACAAAACAAACAAAAACAAAAAGGCTTAAGATTAAAACAACTTAAAGGGAGGCTGGAGAGATGGCTCAGTGGTTAACAGCACTGACTGCTCTTCCAGAGGTCCTGAATTCAATTCCCAGAAACCACATGGTGGCTCACAACCATCTGTAATGGGATCGGATACCCTCTTCTGGTGTGACTGAAGACAGGGACAGTGTACTCATATACATAAAATAAATAAATCTTTAAAATAAAAAAAAAACAACTTAAAGTTTCTCTCCTTAAGTAGAAAGCAAAGAATGGTTGTAGGATTAGGAAGTGTTCTAGAAGTTCCACGGAAAGCCATCCACACTGTTCATTGAAATAGGATCAATCATGGTTGTCTTCTTGCTTCAAAATGTTTGTTTCTTTTTTAAAAAAAATAGTACTTAATGTATTCTTTGAGGCCCTTGTGCAATGAATTAACCATACTCACCTCCCCACTCCTTTTCCTAACTCCTCCTAGACCTTCCACTTCCTCCCATTCTTATGCCCCTGTGGACCCCCAAGACCACTGAGGAGCCAATCCCATACAAACACATAGGGTTTTTATTAGGAACTTGAGGGCAAGGTCTCTCTTCTTCCCAGTCACATGCAAGCTTGGGAAATTTCTATATGGGTCAGCAAGTTCATATTTTAAAAACCACATTTCTGGCGTAATCTGCAGGAGCTGAACATGGGGGCAGAACAACCTGACAAACAGCATGGCTAAGTTACCTATTCTCTGTAGGATGTCTTAAGTTATCTATATGTACCTTGACCTTGCTTTTGGGACAGTACTCAAATGGATTTTGTAGTTTTCTTTCTAGAATTGGAGTTTAGCCCCTGGTCTCACACAAAATGGAGTTTCCTAAAAAACAGAGTTGATTGGGCTTTCCACTGTCCCCGTTCTGAATTCATGTCCTCTTTCTAAGCATATGCCACTCAGACCCCTTTGTGCTGCTCATGGACGTGGGAGTGGGCCATTCCCTGCAAAGTAGTCAACATTCTGGGGACGGCTCTTCCTCCCCGAGAAGCCATCAGCTGTGCACAGCTCCTCAGGGATGGAGCACCATGAGCCTTTTCCTGCTCAATGCTAGAATGTTGACTGGCTTGATCTTGTGTCGGTCTTGTGCAGGCCACAGCTCCATGAATTTGGGGTCCAGTGGTCCTGTCATGACCAAAAGTCAGCGTGTGCTACTCCAGTTTTCACTGTCTCTGTCTCCCTTGCTGCTGGGGCTCCTGTGCCTTGGGGTGGGGAGTGTGTAGAGTGTTTGGCGACTTACTTGTTGCATGCGCGGGCCATCCCTCCATTGTCCCTTCCGTATACCTGAAACTTACTGATTCATCCCAGCCACCCAGCTTCAGGGATTAACTCTCTCTGCCCCCCTCAGCACTGGAATCACAAGAATTACGGGTTTGCAACCATAATGCCTGGTGCATGTGTGTGTGTGCTTGTGTGTGTGTGTGTGTGTGTGTGTGTGTGTGTGTGTGTGTGTGTGTGTTTGTACATGTCAGATGTCAGCCCCAGGTAACATTCCTCAGTAGCCATCCACTTTTTTTTTCTCTTTTCCTTTTTTTAAATTCAGAATCTCTCTCTGGGATCTGGGACTTTCAGTGAGCCCCAGATGTCCATCCATCTCGGTCTTGCCCCAGATGTCCATCCATCTCTGTCTTCCAGCATGGGGATTACGAACCCACACCAATGTGCCCTATGGAGCAAGCTCAGGCTCAGGTTGTATGCACACCAAGTGCTTTGCTGACTGAACTATCATACACAGTTTACAGCAATCCTTTCAACATTTTAAAATTTCTTTGGTGGGAGGGTATAATTTTTAAAATAACCAGTGAATAGGAATTCAAAGGTTCTTTCATAAGGAATAACTAAATGTTTATGGATAGGGGAATGCTAAGTGCTCTAATTTGACCATGAGATGTACTCCATTAGCAAATATGGCAATGGGTTAAGTGAAAAGAAAAAGTATAGCAAATTTGCATATATAAAACCTGGGCTTTATGTAGAGGACTCTGTGATGCAGTTTGTCTGGACTGAGAGCGGAGGAAGATAATTTGGAGAGAGCTTCTTCCATTCCCCCAGGGCATTGCTATTTAAAGAATCTTACCTCCTCCCCTGTCACCACAAGGCCCCAGCTCCTCACTGCAGCTTCTCCCCTTGAAGCACGGACTTTTCTTATGTACCCTTCAGCCTTCTCTGGGCTCCCGAATCTGGGCCATGTGCCAGATGACACTGTATTTTTAGCCGTGCTCTGAAGCTACAGGAATTGGGAATCCCACCAAACGCACCCTAGAACTGTGAAGTGGGCTGCTACAGAGCAGGGTGCTTGTGAAGGGGACAGCTGTGTGACAGGCAGTGGCTTTTGGGACTGAGGGTGGGATTCCTTTACCAAAGAAGGAGTAGTTGATGGACAGCGTTTGTCTTCTCCTAGTCGCCGTATCCCCTGGAGTGGAGCCCGATAGGGAGACATCCATTCTTTTGGACTTGAACCGGTAACAGGAAGTGAGGTCTGAAAGCTTCCAATGGCAGATGTTCCTGTGGTCCCCCTTCCAACGAAGGGCCTGACACACATTTCCATTAACTCTGTGGAATGGAGAGAATTGCCTGCCCAAACTTTACATAAGTGTGAAGCAAAGAGAGGTGTGGGGGGGGAGCTGGGAGTTGGGGGGAGAACAGGAATGGGGTGGTACCAAGGATGGTCTGTGCAGGTAGAGTCTGCTCTCCTCTACAAGGCCCAGTGAGAAATGGTAAATCATGTCAGACCAGGTCTGTTTTTCAGGTCTTCTTCCCTCCTTTATGCGACCAAATCATCTATCCTTTCAGGATGGGGCTTCTCCCCATTAGTGTGTCTGACAGTGAGGATGTAATGTGCTTTAGTGCTTGCCGTGTGTGTGTGTGTGTGTGTGTGTGTGTGTGTGTGTGTGTGTGTAGACAGAGAGAGACAGAGAGAGAAAGAGAGACAGAGACAGAGAGACAGAGACAGAGAGACAGAGCGAGACAGAGAGAGAGAGACAGAGAGAGAGGCCCTGGGTTCAGTTTCTAGTACAGGGGTGAAAGACTGGATTTGGGACAATCACTTTCTTTCCTTTCCTTCCCTTCCCTTCCCTTCCTCTTTCTTTCTTTCTTTCTTTCTTTCTTTCTTTCTTTCTTTCTTTCTTTCTTTCTTTCTTTCTTTCTCTCTCTCTCTCTCTCTCTTTTTTTCTTTCTTTCTTTCTTTCTTTCTTTCTTTCTTTCTTTCTTTCTTTCTTTCTTTCTTTCTTTCTTTCTTTCTTATGTGGAGGTATGGTAGTATATGCCTATAATCCTGACAGGTGGAGGTGAGGCCACCTTGGGCTATATAGTGAGACCCTGCCTTAAAACAAAAGACACATTCTATGCTTGCTCTGCCCTCCCCACATTGCGGGGTTGGGGAGGAGGCGGGGGGACGTGGGGAGCAAAACAAAACAAAACACATTCTAAAATGTAAGTTGTATAATTCTCTTTTCTGCTTACGGCTGTTAAAACATCTAAATGACCACAGAATTTAGGAAATCCAACTCCTAACCATGGCCTCTGAATACATGTGTTCTGATTCGTCTCTCCCATCCTCTCCCGTCTCCTTCCCATCCCTATAAAAGTGAAGAGTTCCCTTACTGGAGCCCAGTCTCATCATGACAAAGCTTATAAAAGTTTGAAAACGTTCTTGCATAAATCAGAACACAAATCCATAACAGGAGACAGGTTACCTTCCTGGCATGGCTGCTTCTGAGTGTCAACCATTGTGGAAAGAATTTTCTTGGTGTGTTTGAGAGTTCATGATCCTACTGTTGCCCAGCCTGGTCTTGAACCCTTGGCCTCAAGAACTCTTGGCACAGGCTCCTGGGTAGTGGCAATGACAGGCTTACACCACTGCTCTTGGATTTGGAAAGGATTCTGAGACCACCTCTGGACTTAGCCTGGGGAGTGCTCTCCTTGACTAATGGTACCCAGCAGGGATGCAGGAGGATGGAGTGGCATCCAGCACATTTGGTGTTCATGGGCTCTGCTCAGCTGATGGGAATTTTAGTTCATTTGGGATCTATTTTCTAGTAGCTTACTGTATACTAATTAAAAAAACATTCCAGTAAGTTATATTGCCTTTCTTCCTTTTAAAACCATTTAAAAAAATCATTGCTAAGTAGATGCTGTTAAGATCTGACTCTATTTTGGAGGCACCTGACTGTGCCAGTTGAACTAGGACTTCGCTCATGAGACTCATTGCTAAGAGTATGAAACAAGAGCTTTAGAGATTGAGAGACCTCTGTGACTTCTGGGTCAGCCACCTGCTGGAAGCTTCTCATTTCCTTGTATAGAAGGGGTAAGGCGTATCTCAGCTATAGTTTTTTCGCCCTTTTAACATCTTGTGAAGCTTTGCTGAGAGAATGGTAGTACTGGGCCTGCCTGCTTTCCAGTTGCTACTGGATTAATGCTGCTCACAAACCAGAGGGTCATTCTCCAGTTCTCTCTCTCTCTTCTCTATTTCCACCCCGTCCACTCCCCCCACCGTGTGTGTGTGTGTTGCTTTGGTATATATGTGTTCATATATTTATGTATGAATGTATTTATGGAGGCTCAGGGTTGATGTTAGGTGACTCTTGTTTGCCCACACTGAGACAGGTCTCTCACAGAACCCTGGTTAGCTGGCCTGCTCAGGGATTGCTTGGATTGCTGGGGGAGGGGCACACCACCTTACCAGGCCTTTTGTATAGGTCCTGGAGATCCAGACTCTTAAACCACCCTCTGGCCAGCCTCAGGGCCTAGTTTTATTGGCAACTGAGGCTGGCCTCAAATTCAGAGGTGGCCTCATAGATAGCTGGTTTCAAAGTTCCTGTTTTTCTGCCTTAGCCTTCTGATCGCATGTGCCACTGACTGTATTTTTAACCATGTATCCCTGGCTGTCCTGAAACTCACTATGTAGATCCAGCTGACCTTGAACCCACAGAGATTCTCCTGCCTCTGCCTCCTGAGTGCTGGGATTAAAGGCGTGCACCCCATGCCTGGTTAAGTGTGAAATTCTTCAGTCTTTGCCTCAATTATTCATTGTCAAGCTGTAGAGTCTATTTACAACTGGAACATTAAAACGGGGACTCTAATGTTGTCCTTTGAGAAGAGAAACATCCGCAGCGCAGAGGCTTGAAAGCCTTGATGCTGATCAACACCTCTACAAATAGAAGATCCGGACAAGCCCGCTGAGAAGCCCCGTCCTCCTCACTCAGGTTCTTACCCGCCCTGTCACCTCCTCCGCAGCTTCTGAAGTGTTTCAATTCTAGCTGTTTCCAAACTAAACACTAGTTATTGACAGTAAGTGCCATTGTGTGAAATGGGATTTTTTTTTCTTCCAAACGAGCTCTCTCAATGAACATGAGCTGGAGAAAATATATCGTTTTGTCAGGGCAAAAGCTGATAGAACTCTTCAGATTACAAACTACATCAAAAAGTAATTTTCTATCTTCCTCCGGCCTTAAGGGCATGTGGCCTTTTGGGTACTAATGAGCTCATTAGCTTAGTTAGAGCAGCTAATAAGCTACCCGTGCACAGAGAGCACAGTGGCATAGAATAATTCTTCCGTTTTCCTCTAACAATTACAAGAACATTTTCTAACTTGCCCCATACTGAGGCATTGTATTCCAACCCCCATCTCAAGGATAGACACAATGAGGTGCCCAAACAGCCCCACAGGGAGGGTCTAACTACACATAGCTGAATTCAGAACGTGCTGGGCAGCATGTTAAACTCTGCTGTCGGCTACAGATTTTAGCTTCTTTCCTCCGGCTGTGTTACTTACACGTGACCATAACAATGTTAATGCCCTCAATGGTGTTTGTCACTTGGACACACAGTCTATGAGGAATGCTTAAAAATATAGGATGATAGGCACAGCCCACGAAACCTAGAGATTGTGTTGGATTATATGGTTCAGTCTGTAGAGTCTGGGGTCAGTCTGCCTAGGTCATGTGGGCCCTTACAAGCCCCACATTCCACCGCTCTCCAGGTGCCTATAAACTCGATTTGATCCTAAGCGTCATAGAGCCGTTTCTATTTATTGCTGGATAAAAATGAAAACCAACCTTAATATGTTTTTTTTTTCGGTTTTCTTTTTTTTTTTTTAAGATTTATTTATTTATTTATAAGTACACTGTAGCTGTCTTCAGACACTCCAGAAGAGGGCGTCAGATCTCATTACGGATGGTTGTGAGCCACCATGTGGTTGCTGGGATTTGAACTCCAGACCTTCGGAAGAGCAGTCGGGTTCTCTTACCCACTGAGCCATCTCACCAGCCCCTGTTTTTTTTTTTTTTTTTCCTTTTCGTGTACACACTTGTTTCTGCTCTTTTGTAGAGTTTTGTGCGTACTTAGTTTTATGAGGCTTTTTGCCAGGGAGGGAGCTGAAATCGTCGGAATGGCTCTCTTATCCATTCTCTGGGGACTGGCAAGACACCTGCCATGATTTACAGGCACTCCTGGTCACTTTCTTTGCTTCCTTAGCTTATTATTTATTGATCTCTAAACAGTTTTTGATGAAGCCTTATATTACTCTGCTGTTTCTGGCAGCCATTCCTATTACTGTGCCAGTGTTTATAATAAACAGTAGCCAGTGTGGGCGACCTTGTGGCGCAGTCGGTTTTGATAAGATGCTGAAAGTTGCCTGTACCTTCCATCAGACAGATTTCCTCCTGGACTATTTCCATGAGTAGGAAGACCATCACACCTCAATACAAGACATGATTTCTACTACCAGTGTGGCCTTTGAAACTTCCACAGCACATCCCCCCACCGGGGAGACCTGTTTTGAAGTTTATTATTCAAATAAAATTGTAGACAATGGGAAACTAAGGGAAAATTCCCAGCTATGCTCATAATTAGTTGACTGTATTTCTGGTGCAGGTTCAGGCGTCATGACTTAATAATGTAATTAGTCAGAGAAACATGAGCTTTAATGATCAACCTCATGCATATGCCATACGAATTTGTGTTTTTAAGTCTTCCTTTCCTTTGCATATAAACTGCTTTAATGTTTATTTCCTTACGATGGTAAGGGCTATGGAAGGTTTTAATATAGATTTGTATCTTTATTGCCATTGCTGAATTGATTGTTAATAGGGATAATCTCAAGCTTGCTGGGGATATGTGTGGCAGGGGAACATGTTTCAGGCAAGACCCAGACCAGACTCTCATATCATGATACATCAGCTCTAAAGTTTCAGGGGGTTACTGTGTTGTGTGGCTTTTCTTGGGGACATATAACAAACACCTGTTTACCCCACCTAAAGCACCCATGACAGATCAAAGAAATGGTTCCAGCCAAGTCCAGCTTGGAGGAACCAGAAGTTTTGCTTTGTGTTTTGGAACAAAGTCTGGGGTATTACATAGAAGGCATGGGGTACTCAAAGGCAGCTGCATTTCAGAAAACCTCACCCCAGCCTAGGTGACAACTCAGGAAAACTGAGTCTTGCCTAACTTGCAGACTGCTCCACTAAAAGGTCTGTTGTCACAACAATGTCCCATTTATGTGAGCCTGGGCAGGGCCTCCTGGGTCTTGCACTTTTCTAAGCTTCTTGTCAGCTTCCCCCTTCCCTATCGGAGGGAGTGTTTCAGTTTCAACTGGGAGATGACTGACACACAGCTCCAGTGAAGAAGTCTATATGGCTAGGAGGTCTGTTCCTAGCTCCCTCTCACTCTGGGAAATGTCTCATAGACAAGCTTGGGCTGAGAGGGTTACCTTAGAGTCTTTGTGGTCTGATCTAAATGTGCCTTCATGTGACTTCATCTCAAGGGTAAACTACTCTGTCAGGTCTGTCCTATTCAGGACCTAGTGTGAACTCCTTCACTGTTGCCTGGATTTAAAGATACCAAATTTAAATGGCTCTTACAAAGTTCAGTGCCTCTGTTTTTTGCTAGTAGTGTGGCTTTTGAATGTATTGTAAGCTCTAAGAAACTCCGTGTTCATATCGGTAAACACCATGCTAAAAGAAACCATCTACCCTACATGGTTTTCTGTGGGAATAAATGTGATGGTGTAAATCAAGGAGGCTGCTTATGTGTGGTGGGATTTCTGTGAATGCTATTGTTACTGAATTATTGAAGCTTATGGCATATGACATACCCTTGATCGTACTCACACACCCCTGGGGTCCTCCTTTCAAATCTCCCCATCTTTCTCTGACCCATTGCCTCCTCTCAGATACTCTCCCCTCTAGTTTTGCATCCTTTAAACAATATAGATTGCTGTCGCCTCGTCACTCGCCTCGAGGGACTGATTGAAGATTGACCCTGATGTGCTGGAAAATAAACTTCTTGCTTTTGCATGTGATATATATACACATGTGAGGGGAAACATGAGGTACTTTCTGAAAATGGCTGACACTATTTAACATCATGATCCCCAGTTCCAGACATTCCCTTGATCCTGGATGGTTTAAGTGTTCTTTAAAGCTGTATAATGCTCTACTGAGTCTGTGGGTCTGTCTTTCTCTATGTGTTAGTATCACTTACACTGACTCCGTACTTGACCGTTATAAATAGCTCCTCAGTAAATATAAACAAGTGTGTATGCCTATAGCATTTTGACTTAGGTTTCTTATATACCCAGGAGTGGTATAGCAGGATCATATGGTGTTCTGTTTTAGCTGTTTTTGTGAAACCTCTGCACCTATTTCCCTGTTGGATGCACTCCTTTACACTCCCAACAACAGTGACTGACACTTAATGCTTCCTCCCCCTGCATCCCAGTCAGCACTTGTTGTCTTGGGGCTATTTTACTTGACTAAAATATTCTCTAGTTCTGCACATGGCTGGGTCATCTCTCAGGTCCTAATAAGGAGGTTACATCTCCAGAGAGTTCACGTGACTCCTGACCCTCTATTGTGTGCTGCTTTTGTGTGCTGTCACTGTGTCTTTTACTTAGTGCTCAGCTTTTACCAGAGTCTGAATTGTTCTCATGATGTTTTTGTCCATTGACCCACGAGGTTCTGTGAGAGCAACAACTGTGTCTGTTGTGCTCACTGCTGTAGCAGCCAGCATGAACTTGCTACTCACTACACAGGCGGACATAGCACAGATATCACAGACCACGAGAGTGGGGGGGAACGTTTATGACTCACAGCTCTGTCAGTCATGCAATCGCATGCATTAGTCCTTGAGAAGGATTCTTCTAGGGTTGAGGGAGAAAGTACTTCTGGAAGACTAAGGATAGGTGGAGAGGAAAGTACTAGACAATTTCAGAGATGGGTTAGCTCTTGAGTTATCTCTGGAGCATCCCATAGATACTTCTAGGACTTTGGATGTCCATTATCCACTTGAGACATCTCTACCTACACGATGGGAGCATAATCCTTACTATGAAAGGTTACCGTGAGTAGTAATTATTGAATCTTTGAGCCCTGTTGGACTTAATGTGATGAATTAGATTCATATTCCATTGCTGCGAGCTCCAGCCTGGACAATACAGCAAGACACTGTAAACACACACAAACACGCACATGCGCACTCAGAAAGAGAGGTGCGGGGAGGGAGAGAGAGAAAGAAAGCAAACAAATCACCCCACAAGAACAATCAAAACAACAAATACAAAAACAAAAAAAACACCTCACCCAAATTCCAGCTGAGGATATACATCAAAACCAGTTGGGTTTTCTACCCCCTTCTAACTAAGTACTACTGAGAAGTTATCTCTAGGTAGAGACAGAGGTGGCCTTTCATCATGCTATCACGAAATACCCGTCACAACTTTAAGGAAGAGTGGTTTCTCCTGGGTCATGTTTTGGGAGGTAGAGACCATCATGCCACTGGAGAGTCTGGTTTGAGACAGTAGGGTCTGGGGGAGTAGTTTGCTATATCTGCAGAGGCGAGGAAGCAGAGGGCTTGAGCTGGAATCAGGACCAGTCTGTGATCCTCAAGGTCTACTGCCCATGTCACTCAGGAAGGCTTTGGACCCCCAAGTTTCTACAACTTTCCAAAACTGCACCACCAACCAGGGACTATGTCTTCAAACACGTGAGCCTGTGGGAGACATGTCACACTGAAATCATAATATTCTGCTTCTGGTCTCAGTGGACGCCCATGCTGACCCTCACAGAATGAAAAATACATTCAGCCCAACTCCAAGAGTCCAGATAGTTTTAACAGTTTCAACACTGGTCAAAAGTCTGAAGTCTTTTCGGAACTATAGGCATACTCTCGGCTGCGAAGTCAAAACCCCACATATGTGTTTCCAGTGCACTGTGGCTGAGGGTAAGTCTTCCCATTCCAAACGGAGGAATTAGATGATAGTGAGCAAAGGCTAGACCAGAGCAAGACTGAAACCTGCCAGGGAAATTACCAAACTCTGAAGCTCTGTCCAGTACTCGGGGCAGCATCGGGGCTTCAAGGGCCTTGAGTAGCTCTGCCCATACAGCTCTGTTGCCCGAAGCACGTGTGTCCTTTCCTTTGGGCCGGTACAGTCACATTTCTGACGTGTCTGCCATAACCATCAGAGCTTCATGCACAGCCCACTCAGGAACCCCGTGTAGGGAGTCCAGCTCTGCCACAGATTGTCTGGCCTCGCTGCCTTTTTTCCTGAAATCCTGATGTAAGCCCCCATGAGCTGAGACCATTTGATTCTATGTGCCTGCAGAGCCAGCCCCAAATTCCACTATCATCAGAGGTGCATCCTGGCTTTCACTTACCACAAGTGGAGTGGTCTTGGGGAGCCTGCCTGCCTGGCCCCAGGAAAACATTTTCTAGGCAGTCCTGTATAAGCAGGCGCAGGAAATCCTGTAGTGACATTCTCTGCTTATATACTTCCCTCCCCACCCCCACCCCTGATCCAGAAACTCTCCTTTTAAAAGAAAGTTTTACAATTAGCTTGCATTTTTCCGTCCTAGAACCTTCGATGGATGGGATCTCACTCTTGAGGTTATCATAGCGTTTGTGCCTTCACACCTCATAGTTTAAGGCTTTTTTTTTTAATGGTCTACTCTAATAGCTACTGTTCTGTCCACACCATGTCTCCCATGCTCCTTTCCTTGCCAAAAGTGCACTTGAAAAAGCTTTCTGTTCTGCCTTTGAATCTCTACCCACACTATAAATCTAGCTAGAGTAAGTGAACGGTGGTCAGGCCACATCCTCAGTGTTACGACATCTTAGAAAGTTTTCTCTACCAAACAAATGAATATTATACTTTCAAATTCAGCATCACTCAAACTTTGAGGGGCCAGGCGACCACAACTCTGACAGAATGTGACACAAACAGCCCCTAGCTTAATCCTCAGCAGGACCTGTGCTCTCTGACACTTTATGAGCTGGGCCTTCACTATCTGCACTTGGCTATTCTGATCTTTCTAGCTGCCGCCAGAATGGCCCATTACACTCTATTCTAAGGCTTCTCTGTGCCAGAGCTCCAAATTCTTCGACATTTCTCCAACAAGCTAGTAGAGGAGGTCTATGAACCGCACGGTCAAGTTTATCACAGCTAAGACCTCACTTCCTGACACTGATTTCTGTCTTCGATGCCCTTCTGGTTGCTGTGACAAACATCTAATAGAATAAGTTATGGGAAGAATTATTTATTTTGGATCACAGTCAAAGGGAAATAGACTTTTATGTTGGGAAAGGCATGGTGGCTAGTTCTGTCCATGACAGCCAGGAGCTGCTGGTCTAACTTATATCTTAGAGGATTCAGAAGTAGAAGGGATTAAAAGCAGATCTAGGATACTGTCCTAGGCTTATTTCCTAGGCAATATGTGTCTCCCAGCTTGGGTCTTCTGCAATCTCTGAAAACAGTGCTATTGGCTGGAGACCAAGTCTTCAAACATGGAGCCCATGAAGGCCACTGCACACCAAAGCTCTAATAGTCAACACACATAACTTCATACCTCCCCTGGGTGATTCCTCTTGACAAATGCTTAGAACAATGTGTTTTATCCAGATCAAGCAGTATTCCTAAATATCTTCTGACAAGGGATTTTGCAACTTGAACATCTCAGCAATGGAAACTCACAGAGCTGTGGGTACCGTCAGCCCTGAGCCTTCCTCTCGAGAGACCAATCCAATGACTTCCCATACATCTGGTGATTTTTTTTTTTTTACTATTAATTATAAACTTCTTGTAATCACAACCAAAGTCATCATGCCTTCATTGCTCTTGAGTATGTGTAAGACAGAAACCAACTCCACTCTCCTCCATGTTCTTACTCTCTTGGAATCTACATTCCTCTAATAATTTAGCTTTCTATTACTGGCTTCCTGTCCTAACCTCACCGCTGAGATCTTTGGGGGTCCATATTCAGGATGCACAAGGCTGTATTTTCAACTTCAGTTCTTCACTGATGTTTCAATTTTCAGCCTTTCTCTCTTAATCCCTCTCAGACCTGCTGTAGCTGAATCCTAGCTTAAACCAGATGTTTTGTATATGGATAACTGGGAAGTCTTAGGAAACATTAACTACTCATGTGGTTGGCCGCTCATGTGCACACAAATAATGAGCACACTGATGCCTTGCAATGTTTGGGGCCAGGCAAGGATTGATGCTGGGAAAACACAGTGAGTAAGGGGTCTTGTATCTGGTAAACATTCATAAAAAGAGAACAGAGCCCTGAGACCAAACATGGGATCTAAGAAGTAGGTAGAGATGCGATCTTATGAAGTGACCTCCTTATTCTGGCCCCGTAACTGCTTATGATTTGAGTCTATGTTGGCTGAAAGCTAAATTTCAACCAGCATACTAATATACTGAATATTCTGATATACTATATTAAATACAGAATCCTGGGCTACTGTATTTATTATAGCTCTCTGGATAGCTCCAACAGCAACTGCTGAGACTCTGATCTTGGAAGCTTCTCTTTGGAAAGTAAGTCTAGGTCCTACAACAGGCCAAGCATCGAGAATGAGGCAGAGAAGAGCTCGTTCATTTAGATCCGCTAACTCTATCTCAAGGATGTAAGAGAAACTTCCTCCTTCCAACCTTCTTCCACTTCTTTTTTTCTTTTATTACAGCATTGGGCCTTGAGCCTAGGGCCTTGCGCATGCTAGGCAAGCATTCTACCACTGAACTACACCCCTGACCCACATTTTACTTCCTATTTTGTAGCAAGGTTTTACTCCATTTTCCCTTCTTGCCTCAGCTTCCAGGGTAGCTGGGCTGACACCTTATACCAGCAGGCTTGGTGAGGCCATCTGTTCTTAAAGCCAGGCATGGTTGATGGGGTTGTGGGAGCATAAGATACCATTGTCTTTATTCTGAATGCTTTAACTCAATAAGTGAGCCTTTATTTTAAAGGTGTGGATGTCAGGAATGGCAGCTTTTCCTGGCTTTTTACAGATGAAGTAGAAAACTCAAAATCAAAACGAATAACAAAGATTCTTTCCTTTTCATTTTTAGGTACAGCTGAGATCACTTTTGAGTTATTATTATATTTCTTTCTTGTAGCCAGTGTTTTTGTGTGTGTGTGTGTGTGTGTGTGTGTGTGTGTGTGTGTGTGGTGTATTGATACTGAATGTATCCTGGGCTGACTTTTAATTAATTAATTAGTTAATTAATTAATTTGTGAGACAGTGTTTCTCAATGTATCTCTGGTTAGCACATAACCCACTATGTAGACCAGGTTGTCCTTGAGCTCACAGAGGTCCTCCTGCCTCTGCCTCCCAAGTGCTGGAATTAACAGCATGCACTACCAAGTTGACTTTGAACCTCTGATTTTCCTGCTTCTCTACCTCCTAAATGCTAGGAGTGCAGGCTCACACCACTACGCTGTGCTTGGTAGTGTTGGGGATGGGGATGGAACCTCAGGCACACTGCGAGGGCACCCTACCAACTGGGCTACATCCCCAGTCCTCCTGTTTTAGGTTTCTTTCTTGACTAGCATCGAACCTGTGAACCGCCATGCCAGTGGCAGATATAGATCTCCTGTTCCTTAAGCCTCACTGCTCAAGTTTTACTAAGGACCTTTGGAACTGTGTTTCTGTTGCTAATTGTTTTACATTGCTCAACCTTTAGAAGTGTTTAATAATACTATATTAAGTGGTCCAGTATAAATGGTTATAGAGATGTTATCTGTGTACCTTGCCAATTTCATTGTCCACCCATGTTTTTCCCAAGACCTATGTGCTCTGTTTCTCTCTCTCTCTCTCTCTCTCTCTCTCTCTCTCTCTCTCTCTCTCTCTCTCTTTCTTTTTTTTTTTTTGTTTTTCGAGACAGGGTTTCTCTGTATAGCCCTGGCTGTCCTGGAACTCACTTTGTAGACCAGGCTGGCCTTGAACTCAGAAATCCGCCTGCCTCTGCCTCCCGAGTGCTGGGATTAAAGGTGTGCGCCACCACGCCCGGCTATGTTCTTAAGCTATACCTGTTCTGATTTGTTTTCTTGTCAAACAGGGTTACTTTATAATTTTTGGTAGGAACCATAAGACTCTATTAACAAACAATAACCAGTATTTTTTCAAGTTCCTGTGTATTTTTGAAACACACATTATACAATCTTTTGCTCAACATATATCTGTAACTAACTTTGGAATCAAAGAAAGGGAAAGCCATGTAATAGAGATGTCTGTATTTTATACAGATTAAACCCACTATTTGACTCGATAATGTATTGTGGACATCTTTTCACACTAGTGCGTGGATCTTTCTGGTCTTTTTATGACTGCTCAGTCACACTGTGGCTTATGTTTCTCTGTCTCCTCTTGGGCCTCTTGTAGCCCAGGCTGGCATCAATGTAGCCTAGGCTGGCATCAGTGGGTTTTTTTTGCCTTCACCTCCTTGGTGCTCGGATAACAGATGGGCAACCACATCTAGCACCCAATTCTCTTTTGATAAACATTTGAGTTGTTTCTGATGTTTCAATATTAGAGACAGAATTGTGTACTCATTCATATTTATTTGTATGTCTTAAGTCTTTTATCTGAAATAAAATTTAAAAGTCCCCAAAAGGATGTTTGGAAAGTGGGCTTAGATCAAAATGGTGAACCCCATCATCTAAGTCAACACAATCAGTGGAATTTCAAGAAGGAGACTGAGTCTCCTCGAGCCATGGTTGCAGCCAGGAGGCAAGAGCAGGAGATGAGAACAGAGAACCATCTACTCACTAGACCCATGCTGTGTTGAAGACAGTCTCGATCTGCAGCCCAGGCTGGCCTTGAACTTCCAACTGCCCTACCCTCAGCCCCAATGCTGGGCTTACAAGGATTTATTAAGCCAGTATTTTATTAAATACTTTTGAGTTTTTGTCAGAAAAGGTACACATGACATTTTTGAAGGTTAGAAGTCTCTGGAGATGCTGACCTTGTGCTCTGAAGCCTGCTGCTTTGGCTGGATATATATAAGTGTGTGTGTGTATGTATGTGTGTGTGTGTATACATATACATATGCATATGGATACACATACGCATATACCTATACCTATCTTAAGGTTATAGAATAGAAACTTGAAATCACTCTAATGCTTTCTGATCTATCCACTTCTTTGCAAGAGACCTTTCTTTCCCCCTTGAGAGTTGAATGTAATGTGAATGTACAAAGGTGAGCACTTTCTTGTTGCTTTGTTTTAAGAATGTCAAGGGTTCTGTAATATTTTATTTACTAACCAGCTAACAACAGTTGCTACAACGGCACTGCCACCCACTGAGGAGTTAAGGATCTGAAGATACATAGTAACAAGTTCCAGAGCACCTTAGCTTGTAGATGAACCCTAAGATGTATTATTTCATTCACAAGGAACTCTGTACATAAGCCATCCCCTAATCTGTCTCTTCTCTCTGTATGCACGTTTGAAAACTTCATTAAATCCAGGCACACCGGTCTCCTATGCTTCTGAACAGCCTTAATTTTATATAATTACATTTGAGGGAGCCGGTTTTCTCTTTTCCCAGATGAATGGCCTCTGTTAACATGGCATGTTTCTTTCTGAGATCCTAATGCGGGGATGGAAGTCAGAGCTCCTCACTGTTGTTTCCTTGCCTCTCATTGCAGAGATCAGCTGTGGCAGCCCCCCTGAAGTTCAGAACGCCATCTTGGTCGGGAATCACAGCTCCAGACAGGGGAGCGTGGCTCACTATGACTGTCAGGAGGGCTTTGAGACTTCAGGAGGAAAGATCACTTCTGTTTGCACAGAGAAAGGCGCCTGGAGTGAAATCACTTATGCATGCACAGGTACAGACTCCTTTCTGCTGGCCTCCTGTGACCTGGGAGCAACACCAGAGGGGTCATGGAGTAATGGCTGCCTCTGGGTCAGCTCACCTCTGCCATTTACTCGGGTAGACATTTGGCTTCAGATCTATCAGCTTCATCTTGGCGATTTAGAAGGTGGATTAGGAAAATACAATAAGAAGGAATTTTACACATCCATCTTTTGAAACACCATAATTCATTGTGTGTGTGTGTTTGTGTGTTTTGCCTTCTCTCCTTAGCCAGCTGAGAACATATATTCTATGAACCATTTTCTTGCAGGAGTATACCCTTAACACATTTTGATATGACATCTTTTCACACAAGAGATGATAAAATTCAAGGAGTTAAGTCTTATCTAATTGCATTATACCGGTTTTTTTTTCATTATGCAGTCCGTTGGTATTGTGCACATCTACACCATGGTAGAACCAGTCTCCAGAACGTCTTATCTTCTAAAACTGGAACCCATCATTCCTTCCTCCCCACAGACGTTGGCACCCTGCCATTGCGCTTTCTATCTCCCAGGAATGAGACTACTGTAGGCGCTCCATGGATGCAGGATCAGATGATAGTTGAGATTTTTTTTTCAAAGCTTGGCTTATTTCACTTAGCATAATAATCTTAAGGCTCACCAACAATATAGGATATGCCATTTTCCTCACTTTTTAGAAGTGAAAAATATTCTATTGTATGTGTGTATACATGCATACATACATACATGCAACCCTATCTTTTTTTTTTTTTTTTTTTTTTGGTTTTTCAAGACAGGGCTTCTCTGTATAGCCCTGGCTGTCCTGGAACTCACTTTGCAGACCAGGCTAGCCTCAAACTCAGAAATCTGTCTGCCTCTGCCTCCCGAGTGCTGGGATTAAAGGTGTGTGCCACCACACCCGGCTGCAACACTATCTTTTAAATTATATTTTCTTTTTCCTTTGTGCTGTGTGTGTGTGTGTGTGCGTGTTTATGCAGGTGATTTCTCCATGTGTGTGCAGGTGCACATGGAGACCAGAAGACAGTCTCAGTGTTGTTCCTAGGGGCCTATCCACTGTTTGTTTGTTTGTGTTTTGAGACAGGATCTCTCACTGGCCCAGAGCTCACCAATTAGATTAATCTAGCTGGCCAGTGGACCCCAAGGATCTGTCTGTATCTGCCTTCTCAGTACTAAGACTATACAAGTAGGCCACCATGACCTACCTTTTTATGGAGGTTCTGGGTATCGAACTCGGGACCTCACACTTGTGTGACAAGCACCTATGGTCTGAACCATCTCCCCATCCCCAAGAGAGAATTTGATGACATCCATCCTGCCCATCTTTCCGTCCCACAGATAGATATTCAGTGTGCTCTGTGTGTGAAGCACTACATTTTTGGAATTTACAGTGTGGTAGGAGAACCAGATCTCTCCTGAGCAAGTGCACAGTCATATGTCCTCGTAATGTTTTGTAAATAAATTCAAAGCATTAGAGACTGCTGAAGCCTGTGGGGAAGGAACCCTGGGAGGAGATAGACAATGCTTACATTCAGCTATCGCCATCATACTTGCAAAAGATGTAGGCTGCAGAGTCAGGAGGAAACAGAAGGCAAGAATCCAGAGATGGAGGCTACCTTGTCTCCCTGGCCAAGCAGAGAAGCAAGGACAAGCCAGTACCATCTACCACTTTCTCTGAGGCCAAGCTCATGAGACTGATGGCCTCTCTGGCAGCACCTCCAGGACTTATCTGAAGGATGTAAGACAGCTTTCTCCCAGAACCTTTCCCCCAAGAAACAGCTTGGTGAGAGAGCTTCTTACAGCCGTGGTCCCTTTGCCATGTGTACGCTGCTCAAGGTCCTCTGCTGCCACCATTCAGAATCCAGTGGGGGCACAAGGATTAGTCACTACATGAAAAACCAGGGGATCTGCATGGGGCACAGTAAGCTATTAATTAGCTGATCCTTGTACAGCACTTTGAAGAACAAACATGTTATGTAACCGCTAATTATAATTACTGTCCTCAGCCCTCCACCTTTTACTAAGTCTGTGGCTCCAGCTGCAGCTGTTTCCATGGGCTTATGCAAGCTTTGATTTCGGGAGAGAAAAAAGGCATTCTCCCTGGGAGCTAGGCTCTTTCTGTGAGGAGGCTTGTGTGCCCTCCGTCAGGATTGGCAGCTAAATTCGATTTTCACAGATAAAGGGAGCGATTTACATGCTGATGAAGTCATGCATCTCTGGAGAGGTGGGCTGGAGAGGCTTCTGGAAGTGGAGCAAGAGGTGCTGGTTGTCATGGTTCTTGCCTAGCTGGCCCCCCTTCCTTTTCCCCGTTTTTCATGAGTCTTACGACATCCCGACTCCCACCCCCGAGTGTCTTGTATTTATTTTACTGTGTCTCATGGTTCACTTCTTCCCCTATCATCATCTTTCCTTGTATTCCCTCCGTCTTCCCCTCTGTCTGTATGTCTGTGTTTAATTCCAAACTGGGGAGAATGGATTACCTGGACACAGATTGTTTCGAATTATTTTAAAATACTTTTGAGGCCCTGTGCCTCTGAGTTAGTGGCTCAGATCTGTCATGTTTTTAATGGAGTGCGAACTCTAACAAGGTGGTAGGAGTTTTTCTTTTCTTTTTTTTTTCCCCTCTACGGCCAGTTTGAACTAGAAACTCCAGACAGCTGGGAATTAGGTAACTACTTTCGTGTCTGGAAAAACCCGACGTGGAAGCTTCACATTAATGACTCAGTTTTACTTCAAGATCAAAGAGGCTGATTTGTTCCTGATAAGGCTGTCCCTGCTTCCATTCTGTACAGGTCATTTACCTTTTATGTTTTGAGCCTGGGTTAATAATTACAAGGTTAACACTCCACACTCCATCACTCTGTGCTCTTAAGAGAGCAACAACTCCGTTGAAACACTGACTGTTCATCTCTCAGGAGCCTTTCTGCATCCCAGAATCTGCCCTGGGTCCTGCTGCAAATGCTACCACACTCCTGTTCCCCTCTGTCCCTTCTTGGTTATCAGCCCTTCTCACCAGCTTAGCAAGTGCTCACTTGCAGCTAGGAAAGAAGGGCTGGCTGGGATAAATGGGCACAAAACTACATTAGCCACACTACTGGGCTGAGTCTGAATATGTTCGTAACATTTGGACGACTGACATTATTGCTGTGTTCCTGCACACCACCTTGCACACCCAGGGTTCTCTTGGGGCCCTAATGCTTGATCTCATTCCATCCTCAAAACCTGTAAGACAAGTATTTTCAGTTCATAGCTGAGTGATCTGAGACTCATGGAGGTTAAGCAATTCCCTTAGGGTCATTCTGTAACCAGTACTTGATGGAGTTCTGATTTGAACCCAAGCCTGGAAGCCCTGGAATCCCACACATCCCTCTTCATGCTCGCCCAAGCTTGAACTATTTGCATACCACCCTGATGATCTTTGACATAACTAAAGAATTATTTGCATAGCTTGTTTCTTAAGATAACATATATGTAATTATATGAACACATATATACATATATATTTACACATTTTATACACACAGGCATATTTAGATAGAATTTTGCTACATTGCTCAGGCTAGTCTCAAATTCCTGTTCTTAAGAGAGCTCCCTGCCCTAACCCAAACAGCTAAATCTATAGACGACATATATCACTATACCTGAGAAACAATTTAAGTTTGTAGTTTTAATATACCAATCAAGGATTCCTTGTAATATGTGGTATATCATGACTCTGATGAAGTAGATGTATTTTTCCTAATGTGCACAAAAATTAATACCCAGTGAACATATAAACATTTATTCATGTGCCATAAAAATCACCATAAAGTGTGTGACTTACTTTAGTAGTTAGGCATGCTGCTTTTACCCACTTTACATAGCTTTACCTTAGGACTTCACACAAAGAAAGGAGGCATCGGGCTGTTTATAGCCAAGCACACATCTATTCAGTGATGTGTCCCTGTGTCTTGTTGCCGCAGTCATCAAAGTGTGCCTGCTTTGCAGTCTGTTTGGGAATGGCATCAGAGCTTGGCTGTGCGCTCTGTCATAAGATCATCGGGTCTCTTTTGGAATCAGGAAATGTTTAGACTGGAGATAATATTGAACTTACCCACCTGAATTTATTCTTTCACTGTTTTCAAAAAAACAAAGAAGGGCCCCAAACTAAACCAGGAGAGTAAACTAGACTGGTCCCTGACCCCGTACAGTGGGTCTCCTGAGAGGGCTATTTGGACACTCTGTGTCCTTCCCTTCCTTTGCTGTCTCAGCCTATCATGGAAAGGAGGTAGGCATCACTTCCCTTCCCCTACGAGTGACTGTCTAACTGCTAAACCCGTGTTCTGTCTTAACCCGACTCTGCTAACCCTTCTGAACTTTAGTGTTGCTGATCACCCATTCGTTCATTTAACCCATCAGTCAGATACGAAAACACTTTATGAGTGTCTTTGTCTGAGGAGGCATTTGCTAAGTTTAGAGAGATAAGGACACCTTTTGCTATGACAAAGTTTCACTCTGAGGAGTACACATTAAATAACTAATTAAAAGTACAGTGAATTCCTCGCAGAGAAATACTAGATGTTAATAGAATAGCAAAATCCATATATATATATACATATACATATACATATATATATATATATATATATATATATATATATATATATATCATATAAACATATACTATATTTATACAAGCACCCCTCCACCCCTGCCTCTGGGATAAAGTAAAGCTGAGTATGTTATTATCCCAAACCTAGTACAGGTTCAATAGGACCTTGTAGGGCTCTTCTTTGTGTCAAATTGGAGATGCCTATATGTCCCACAGCTAGACAGACCCAAGGCCTGCTCTCCCTACTTCTACCCAATGTCAAACCCCAAGTCTAATCTTGACTGGACGTCCATTTCATCAAGGAAAAAGGATAGAGGGTGGGAGAGAGGGAGGTCGCCTTTGCTAGGGTGGAGTGAGGGAGGTTGACGTTGCCTCTTGGCCTTAATGACATGCTGTGTCCTCCCTGGATGGAGTGAGGAAGCTGGAGAGTTGAGAGAGGCCACACTCCTTCGTACCCTTATCTTCCTTCACTTCCTGGGCCTACTTCCTCTTAGTGACTCACCTTCCTTCCCCTGCATTGCCCTTGTCTGAGGGTCTCCTTGGATATCCGCGTTCTTGGGGCTCTACCACTGAGCCCCTCTCCGTGAGCTACTTGGATATCTTCCTCTCACCCGCCCATGTCTTCTGTTTCCATGCACAGACCCATGGCTTTTAGGGCTCTTTTTCCATTGGACAGTAAGCAGATAACTCATATCTAACATGTCCTCAATGCAGTTCATTGCTCTGGCGCTTCTTGTGTTTCTTAGGAGAACAGTGGAGGGCCATTCATTCAGACTCTTAGGCTCAAAGGCTGGCAGTCAGCCTGGACTCCTCTCTGTTCCTCCTCCCTCACTTCCCAGTCACCTCCTTCAGAGTTGTTTCTTGTTTTATAATACAGCACCCCGCTTTCATCCTGTTGCCTCTTGACCACTTTAGTGCAGATGCTCCTAACAGTTGGGGTCTGACACATCTCATTGCGAGTCTGGACTCTGTCCCTCATGCCGCCTGACTCTTGCAGGTTACTTCACATCCAAGCCTTGGGACTATAAAATGGACATGGCTCTGTCCAGCCATAAGGTTATTTTGAAGGGTAAAGTCCTGTACATACTCTCTGGTCCATAGTTATAACTTAATAAGTGTTCATTCTTATTGTTTTTATTATTGCTTCTTATGGCTACTGGGCAAATGAGATCAGGCCTGTGAAGAGCAGTCTGAGCCTGACATATAGTTGTCGTGGAGGAAATAGCATTAGATTCTATTTTATGACCTCCGGTTCTTCTGTACCCTGGTGCTTCCTTTCAGATGGAAAACTGTCCCCCTCATTACCCTGCAGCTTGCCTCTGCTCGGAGGAGGGGTGTCTGTCCTCTGTCTAGCAGGCAAGCCCTTCCCCGGGTGCAGCCTGTGCTTCCTCTGCAGCCTGCTTCTGTACCTAGCTGACATTTCTCCCTCACTCCTCTTCCCCGCCTCGCAGGCCTTGATGTTCAGACTCGCTGTTCTCTCTGCCCTCTACTCTACAGCCACTTATGCCCCAAGGCAGTGTCCACTATGAAACTCAGTTTCCCAGGTCCTCCAGGCCTTCCTACTTTGTGCCCTTCTGTATTTGTGTGGAGCCTGCGATGATGCTATTGAGCTCTCTGTTGCCTGCGGCAGTGACTGCTCCTTCTATTAGGCAAAGTGCTCCTTGAAGGAAGAACTGATGGTCTAATCATCTTCACAGTCCAGTGTTTGGCACAGGTGGATGCTTGCCATCCGGTAACAATTCTGTAAATCATGGGCAGTAAATGGAAGAGGACAGCAGTCCGAAAAAGACTTTCGTATGTTTTTTTTCTTTGTTCCTTGTTTTCAATTTTTATGGCATTTGTCTACTTGGTTGTGTGTATGTGTAGGCACATGTATGCCACTGTGCACATGTAGAGGTCAGAATCCAATTTATGAAAGTATGTTTCCTCCTCAGGGTTTTGGGGATCGAACTCAGGTCGTTGTCTTGCTGGCCAGTGCCTTTATCCACTGAACTATTTTGTCAGTCCCTATGTGTTTTTCAATTACTGGCATAGTTAGAATTAGCGTACATTTTGCCAAGTGTTGTATTTTCAAAGGGCAGCATTAATGCAGGCATTTGACACCTGGAATTTTTGTAAAAAAAAAAAAGTCTTTTCAATCTGTTTGTAGAACTTGATGGGGGAAGACATCAGCCAGCTTGAGTAGGCTTCTCTTTGGGATGGAATATCTGGCATCGCTATAATCAGATCTGGGTCCCATCTGTGCAGAACATGGCACAGGCTACAGGCAGATGGCATCTTTGAGATGTCATTTACAGTTGTCATAGTGAACGAGCAGAAAGGAAGAACAAGAAAGGAAACCCTTTTCTAATCTCCACTTGGATGACACAGGCACCCCGAATAGGAAGGCTGTTTGCTTTATTGGCAATTGAGGGAGAAGATGAAGGGGGAGATACCTCTGCTTCCTCTGCACCAGCTGCTGAGTTACCATCAGAAGGCTGATTGAGGGAGCAGGGATGTTAAAAGTCCTGGACTTTAATGGGCAGCCACAGATGTGGCCAGTTATACTTGAAGTTTATCCAGTGATGGACTGACTGGAATCAACATCACCCTTGCTAACCAAGGAGACGAAAGAACAAGGCCATTACTTTGTTTGTTTATTTGTTTGTTTGTCTGGGGTTTGTTTGTTTTTGCTTTTTCCTGCTGACAACTGTATTCTTTTTTTTTTTAAAACCACTTTATTACGTTCTGAAGAGGAATATTGATGTAGAAACCTATGAATTTTTTTAGGCTTCATAGCTGATGCTCTGATGTCTCTGTAGAAATTTGTGTTTTCTTCTCAGCCTCAATTTATTTTCCGTTACTAATATATGACTTGGATTTACTCAAAAAACAAGTGTGGTGCGATGCAGGCATAGGACCATTTCAGTGGTCCAGGTGAACCCAAAGTTGACCTTGGTTCTGTACAAGAGAATTATGTTAACCTACGGGTGTTTCCGGCCCAGGTTCCTTGTTCCTCGTGGTGGCTAAATCTGTTCTTAGCCAATAAGAGGAGTATCACTGGAGTATCATTTCCTGAGGTAAAGAATTATTGAGTTATCATTCTCATTTCTCCACCCTCCCCCTGTGTGTGTGTGTGTGTGTGTGTGTGTGTGTAAGCCAGAGGTCAACCTTGGGTATTGTTCCACAGGAGCCATCTGTTTTGTTTTTTAACTTTAAAAAGTTTTATTATTTTCAATGATGTGTCTGTGTGGGTGTGTGCAGTGACTACAGGTGCCTGTGTCAAATCCCCTGGAACTGATCTTATAGGTGGTTGTGAACTGTTTGATGTGGGTGTGGGTGCTGGGAACCAAACTTGGGCTTTTGAAATGAGATCTCTCACTACTCTGATCTCACCCACTAGATGGGACAGGCTATCCATCAGTCTCCACCTTCCTAGTGTAAGCATATAATGCTAAGCCCAGTTCTGGGCCTCGCTCCAGCATCCCGGAGTAGATTCCAGTGGTATCTAGTGGCCCATCAAGCTGATTACAGTAAATAAATAAGTGAACAGGAAACAAATGAACATCGGGTTTGAGGCTCAGACACAACTCCTTGTGCCTGTGTGGTAAGCCTCTTCTCACTTATCTTGATGGCGTTCTTGAGTTAGTTTTTCCCCAAACAGAACCAGAAGTGCGTATTATTACATTAGTGGGGAGTAAAGACTCAGGAAGCAGGATTGGGGACCAACAGGACTAACTTAGGGAAAGAAAGAACGGGTATGAGGATGCTACAACATCCTGGACTCTGGGGGGGGGGTGTGCGGGGCGCTGCAGCATCCGGGTCTCCCTGGGTAGAGGGCACTGCAGCATCCTGGTCTCCCTGAGCAGGGGGTGTGTGGCAGCCTCTGGATCTCCCCTGGGTATGGGGCACTGCTCCACTGCGGATACAACTTTCTGAAAGGCTGTGGAAACTCAGTCACTTATGACAGTGCCTCCAGGGACAGAAAGGGCAATAGCTGGTTCACTAGTGCCGATCCCCAGGGGATTTAACTCCTCTCCCCTTCCAAGCTGCCTGTGCTGGAGTGCGTGAGCCAAAGCAAGGAAACCCCAGAGCAGGAGGCAAGAAACAGTCACGTTGCCAAAGTGTATGCAGGGCTGGCATACATTAGACTTAAGAACCTGGGAAGTGTCTGGCTCCGCAGGAAAGCTCAAATGGGGTCATGGAATATTCTTTTTTTTTTTTAAAGATTTATTTATTATTATATGTAGGTACATTGTAACTGTCTTCAGACACTCCAGAAGAGAGCACCAGATCCCATTACAGATGGTTGTGAGCCACCATGTGGTTACTGGGAATTGAACTCAGGACCTCAGGCAGAGCAGTCAGTGCTCTTAACCGCTGAGCCATCTCTCCAGCCCATGGAATATTCTTTTTGGGTGGAATGGCAATTCTTGTCTCCAGGAATGATAGAGCAATGCCTAACTTAAAATGGTTTTTTTTTGTTGTTGTTATTTTTTCCCTCCTTTTTGATGTTATGGTAAAAGAAAGTTGCTTTATTATCCTTTAATCATCTGTTCCTAGTGTACAGAAATGCATATTTACCTTATGTCCTGCATCATTCCCGAACTCCTTTCCTAGCCTTCATAGGTTGGTGGGTTTGTTTGTTTGTTTTTTAGGGTTTGAATTCTTTAGGGGTGTCTGCATCTAAGATCATGTCATTTGCAAATAGAAATAGCTATAGTTATCTGTCAGAAATGTGATTTTAAGAAGTGAGTTCCAGGACAGCCAGGGCTATACAGAGAAACCCTGTCTCGAAAAACCAAAAAAAAAAAAAAAAGTGAAAAGGTAGGCTTCCCCCATGCCATGCTGAACAACTTTAAGTAGTTGGATAGCAGCGCCCCTTGGAAACTATGTTACTTAAGGGAGTCGAGTGTTTTCCCACACTGCCAGATTCATCACTGAAGTGCAGGGTTTTTAGAACCAGCACAAGTGAGAGAAATCTGGCTTCTCACCAGATCAGGATCCCATGGCTTCTGCTAGAGGAGACCGAGGGTGACCAGGAACTCTGTGGAGAACTTACTTCTTCACCCCAAGCTTCATGGTAACACATGCCACTTCCCCCTTGGGATTCAGCAGTCACCTGAGTGAATGCCTACCACCCAAGCTGAGATGAGCAAGGAGCAGTATCTCTCCCCTGTATGCTTTAAGGAAGCTTCCAGTCAGAGCTCATTTCTGGGCCTCGCTGCAGCCTCCGAGTGGAACAGCAGTGGCATCCAGTGGCTCATCAGGCTAATCACAGTTGGAGCCCTTCCCCACCCGCAGGCAGGAATCTTTTCCTTTTTTGCCTGGTCAGGCAATGGGCCAGGCTCATTCATGATGAACCATCTGGGATTGCTTGAATTGCTCAATTCAGCATCTTAACCAGCGCGTGACTGGTGAGCAGCCGAGATACCAGCTGGACAGAGGCGCCGAGTCCACCAGGAGCTCCCCTAAGCCCATGGTTGAGGTTCATGTGTCAATTCTTTTATTTATCTATTTTTCTATTCTAGAAATAATGATAGAAATTCATGATGTGTCGGTGTTTAATGATACCTGTGTGAGATGGCAAATAAGTCCAGAGAGAGTGAATGCCAGGATCGTGTACTTGGTAAGTAAAGGGAGGTGCTTGACCTTGCAGATGCAGAAATGGAAATGTGAGCCAAAAGAACTTGCCTATAGGCGCTTCACTTCCCCTCCCCCATTTTCCCTCCTCCTTCCCCACCACCCACCATCTCCTTCCTTTCCTTCTGCTGGCTCCTCTTCCTTCCTTCAGTCACACAAAGTGAAACCATATTTGTTTGCAAATGTATAGTAACAAGCTACAGATAGTGTAACTCATGAAACAGCACACAGTTAATTACTTGGTATAAGCTGGTGTAGGCTCTCGCTTGAATATGCAAGTCTAGGTGAACTCCGTTCCTTGGCACATCTTCTTAAACAGAGATTCTTGAAAGCACACATCAGCGTTTCAGTTAGAGCCAACACAAAGGCCAAGACAAGGTTAGAAGATGCTCTCAACCTCCATTCATTTAGAAAAGAATTGTTTTCGCTAGCAGGCCGTGAACACTGTTATCACGCAGGTGACCATGGTGGAGGGCAAACCAATGATGCTTCTCTAACTAGGAAAACACCAACTAAACCACACTGTTTAGTGCTGCTGTCTTCCAGCCATACGGTTTCAATGAGAACTATGAAGGTTCTTAGTCAGTCTAATTGTTTTCTGGCTCTATTGCCCTGTTTAAAGAAATGGGTGGGATTTTTGAGCTATACGCATTTTTCACATCTAGCATGTATGCCATCTGACCAGGTATGATTGCGGGACTGGCATTTCTGTTTGCCATTCTCTTTATTGCTCGTTTCCAAGCACTTGTGCTTTCCTGCCCCAGAGAAGGCTGGACGCACGTGCTGATTTGGCAGGAGAACTTCCTTTTATTGTTGATCTTTTGTGGTCAGAAGAGCCATGAATTCTCACTTCTGTCTCAGCTTATGTTCCTGGGCTAGGCCTGGTCCTCAGGTACCTGATGGCAGAGCAGGCCCTCTCTCCTCCGTGGTTATTCACCTCCGTGGTTACATAGTATCCAAGATGGGACCCTCAGAGAAACAGCGCTCAGCGCTCAGCACCGTGAAGCCTCCGTTGTTCTGACTGGAGTCATGGTGGATTCTCTTGTCTTTCCTCTTCTAAAGATACACGTTGAAAGACAGCAGCCAGATGCTGCGGAATCAGTTTATGAGGAGACAGTCAATGTGACCACAGACCGCAGGACCCCAGAAGTGTGCCTGCACCTCCAACAAGGAACCAATTACACTATAAGCATTTCTGCAGCCCCTCCCAGGCGCTCTGTGCCCGCCATCCTTGGCTTCCAGACCCCTGGTAGGTAAAGGGAAAGAGGCATTTCCTCCTGGGGAATCCTGAGCACAGATGTGGAGAACCAAGAGGGGAGGGGACTTCTGTCGGTGTGGGCAGAGGAATGAAGCTATCCGTGGGTAGAGCCAGAGCAGGCGTAATAGGAAAAATTCTTATTCTGTTGAGGTCCAGCTGAATGGCGCTGGCAACGGTTTCTCAGCTGAGTTCTTGGGGACAAGTGGTGGTAGCAGAAGGGACATTAGATGATGATGTCTTCCAGGTCTACAAGAGAGTAGAGGATCTCACAGCTTATATTTGCTAAGAAGCCCAACAGGCCTTTCTTTCCTTTGCTTGAGAAAGAGGAGGAACAGAGAAGCTGAAGGGTTGGTTTCTTATTTACTATGATGGTCTGGCTGCTCAATCGGTTAACAGTGGTTACGTGGGAGCAGGAGGCAGCCGGAGGGTGCAGAGGGGTCCATATTGGTTGAATGGGGGAGTGGACCCAGAGGAGCATTAAGAAGTAGGAGCAGGAGCCAGATGTGGTGATGCATGCCTTTAATCCTCGCACTCTGTAGTCAAGTAGGTTTCTGTGAGTTCAAGGGCAGCCTCATCTATAAAGAAAGTTCCAGGCCAGTCAGGGCTGCTTAGTGAAACCCTGTCTAAAAGAAAAAAAAAAAGAAAGAGGAATAGGGGCTGGGATGATGGCTCAGCTCAGTTAGTAAAGTGCTGGGCACGTAGCATAAAGACCTGAGTTTGGATGCCTAGCACCTGTGTTCAAAGCCCTGAATAGTCATGTATCTGAAATCTCAGCACTGGTAGACAGGAGGATGCCTGGGGCTTGCTGGCCAGCCAGTGAGTTCCAGGCTCAGTGAGAGACCTTTTGTTAAACATAAATAATTCAGGACACCAGAGTTGACCTCTGGCTCATCTGCACACACATGCACCCTAGACACACGCAACCACACACACATATAAACACATGCATGTACAAAAACAGGCTTGTATGCGAAAAGTAGGGATAGATCACTGCATATAATTTATGGGATTTAAAAAATACTCCACAATCAGAGTGAGTTGTGTGAACCTCATGCAGCAAGCACTTTGCCAACTATGCTGCCTCCACAGCTCGCATGGGTTCTGTTTTGCAGAGACTTCAGGACCAGAGAGTCAGCTCGGTAGACACTACTTACTCTGCTTGCAGAGGGTCCGTCCACAGTACCCACGTGGCAGCTCACAACACTGTAACCCCAGTTCTGGGGAAGCCCATGTCCTTTTGTGACCTCTACGGTCACTGTCATACACGTGCATGCACACCCATACACACTAAAGACAAAAACAAAAAAATTTAAAAGAGGATTTATATTTAATAATACTTTAAAGGTAAACTTTGAGTGGCAGTGGTGACGTTTATTATTTGTAACTAGTTGTTTGATGCTCCATTAAGAAAAGCCACCTCAGGGGACTGGAGAGATGGCTCAGCAGTTAAGAGCACTGACTGTTCTTCCAGAGGTCCTGAGTTCAATTCCCAGCAACCACATGGTGGCTCACAACCATCTGTAATGGGATCTGATGCCCTTTTCTGGTGTGTCTGAAGACAGCTATTGTGTACTCATATACATAAAATAAATAAATAAATCTTAAAAAAAAAAGAAAGAAAGAGAAGAGGAAAGAAAAGAAAAGAAAAGAAACAAAAAGAAAAGAAAAGAAAAAAAGAAAAGAAAAAAGAAGCCGGGCAGTGGTGGCACACGCCTTTAATCCCAGCACTTGGGAGGCAGAGGCAGGCGGATTTCTGAGTTCGAGGCCAGCCTGGTCTACAAAGTGAGTTCCAGGACAGCCAGGGCTATACAGAGAAACCCTGTCTCGAAAAACTGAAAAAAAAAAAAAAGAAAAAGAAAAAGAAAAAGAAAAGCTATCTTAGATATTGCTGTCACCATGCAGGAGATGACAACCTACCATCAGACAGAAATAATAAGACAGTTTTCCTACTGAGTAGTATAAGGCCACTATGACGTTAGGCCTCTTAGGACTTTTTAATGAATAAAACTTATTTTACTTTAGATATATAATGTGAGGCGGAAAAAAATAAGAAATTGCTCTGTAACTAAGGAAACTGTAGTGGATGACCTCCTGTGGACTTCCAGGGATAAGCCCGCCTCTTGAAGAGGTCATTAAAGGCCTTCAAACACATCTGCTGCTGAGTCAGAAAGACAGTGTTCTTACATGTATCTGACTACCTCTCAAGTGCCTGTTCCACCAGGAAAAAAATGTGATCTTTGGAATCAGACAGCCTGGATATGTGTCTTGGCTCTGAGAGAGCCGTGGTGTGGAAGGTGCAGGAAAGGACGTTGGATTTAAGGAAAATTTATGTTCAAGATACAATGAAGGCAGCAGTCTGCATTAAGGTCTTGTAAGCCTCTGAATCAAATTTGTCTTTGAAGAATTTTTTATGAGTGGGTTCGTGTTCATTGATGCTGTTTATTAATATTTTCCAGATTTTGGAGTTTGGGATCCAAACTAAAATGAGGCTAATGCATAAGGAGCATGAGGCATAACTGAGGCTGGGTGTCATGTCTGCACCTCTCTGTTGTGTTGGCAGTTTAAATGGAAACAGGTTACGTTTGCAAGTTAGCCTAGTGAGGACTGGGGTTTATATGGAGTCACACTGGCTGAAAGCAGAATATGTTCGACCTTGGCTCCAGTCAGACCATACACTATACAGACATTTTACACACACACACACACACACACACACACACACACACACACACACACAGAGTTGTGACTGCTCTGGGAAAGTCTGCATCATTCTGGAATGCAGATTTGCTCATAGAATCATTAAGTTTCGCCCTTTTAGGAAGTTGGTTTGTTGACACCTTTTGTCAGTTTCTTCCATGACTTTTGTCAGCCCATGTTTTCTAGAATTTCTTTAATGTGTATGGGGGTTAAGGGTGGAGTGCCTGCCTGCTTGTCATGTGTGTGTGTGTGTGTGTGTGTGTGAGGGCTGAAGGCTGATCCTGACCGTTCCTCTATGTCCCATCTTTCTGTTGTGTTTGAGACTGAGCACTAGGTAGCCCTAGGAACTCATTACATAGACAAGGCTGGCCTTAAACTGGCTGAGACCCTCCTGCTGGGATGAAGGCAGGTACTGCTCCCCTTAACCACCAACCCCGGGTGTCTGTTTATTCTCTTTTCCAGAGAATGATCTCTTGCTTTCTAAACTGTATTTTCCTTTTTCTTCCTAGTTAAATCCATTTAATTTTTATTATTTCCTTTCCACACTTTTCTTGAGTTGATTTTATTGATACATTTGTAAATGGGTGTGTGTGTATGTGTGTGTGTGTGTGTGTTTGAGACATGGTCTAATGTAGCCCAGGCTATCTTCAGACTTACTATGTAGCTGATGCTAGCCTTGAACTGATCCTCCTGCCTCCACCTCACTAGTGATGGGATCGTAGATGTGTCACCATACCCAGAACACTTTACAGTTTTGTAACTGTGTGAAAAATTCAACACATTCTCACATTTTTCTGTGTAATAATAGAAGTCCTGGAGGCTTCCCTCTCCCTTGCAGATTTAAGTTTTGACAGAGTTTCAGAGATGCTGTCAATTTCTCTCTTCTTCTTTGCTCTTAAGGTGTGACTTAATTGCTATGCTGATTTTCTTTGGGCTTAAATAGTTATTTTAAAATGTGCTAATACATGTTCTCTTTGTTCTCCCTTTCGTCAATTGTACAATTGCTGTGCTGATTTCCCCGTTTAAGAATTAATTAGAACTGTATCACATCACCCAATTAGCGTGATAGATATGCAGGTATACATACATGTCTTAGTTAGGGTTTTACTACTGTGAAGAGACATCAAGACCTTGGCAACTCTTCTAAAGGAGAATACTTATCTGGGACTTGCTTACAGCTCAGAGGTTTAGTCCATTATCATCATGGCCGCACACAGGCAGACATGGTGCTGGAGAGGATGCTGAGTTCTACATTCAGGTCTCCAGGAAGCAGCAGGTAGAGAGAGTGAGCCACTGAGCCTGGCTTGGACTTCTGAAACCTCAAAGCATTTGTTCCCTTCCCCCTCCTCCCTTCTCCCTCCTCCCTTCCCCCTCCTCCCTTCTCCCTCCTCCCTTCCCCCTCCTCCCTTCCCCCTCCTCTCTTCACCCTTCTTCCTTCACCCTCCTCCCTTCACCAGAGTCACAATTCCTTCCACAAGGCCACACCTCCAATAATACCACTCCCTAAGAGTCTCTGGGGGCCATTTTCATTTAAACCACCACAATTCATGCATGCATAATTAAATTAGTATATGTAGTCACCCGTTTTCTTATGACACTTCATCCATAGTTTGTTTGGGGTTTATTTGTTTCTCATCTCCTGTTTCTTCCTCTAATCACCTTGCTCCACCTCCAGCCTTAAAAGAAAGGTTTATCTGCTTTTATTTTGTACGTTGGATCCTCTGGAGTTGGAGTTACAGAAGGCTGTGCGGCATCTGATGTAGATCCCTTAGAAGAGCGGCAAGGACTCTTAGCAGCTGGATTATCTGTTCAGCCTTTTCTTTTTAATAATTACACTTTAATGTTAATTACTTCTGGTCTTATTCCGTTTTAACATACTTTGAGGACTTATTGGCACCTTGTGGACTTTACTGCTTGGTCGGGCTGTCTTCAGTGCAGCAGATGCTCAGATGAGAGTGGTCTCTGTCTCACTGCACGTTATTAGATCAGGAGAGACTTGAGTTGTGTAGCTGTCCATTTTTCTCCTTTTCTTCTGTCGAGGCTAATTGGTTTCTCCTGCATGATTTGATGCTAGGGTTTCCAATATTCCTGACACATGGATGGATTCTCTCACTAACAGCAAATGGCTCCCTCTGTCTGCCCCACGTCATTTGCCTTACTTTATCTTCTTGGGTGCAGTACTGACTTCCTCAATTTCTTTGTGCTTTTGTGTTGGCACAACACACTGTTGTTAGCTATCCTCACAAGCTGACTGGATGAGGCTGCCGTCACAGCTCTGGAAGTCAGAACACATAGAAACTTCCTGGGGAAAGGCTGGTATTTGAGTGGATAAGCAAACAGGCTTCCATTACTGCTTCCTGGGTGATTGATTCCTTTCCAGCATTTTCTTTCTTTCTTTTTTTTATGCCACATTCCTGTGTCTTTCTTTTTATTGGTTCCACAGATTTCTGTTTTCAGGGAGTCAGACAATAGAGATCTTGGTTTTCTTCTACAGTTGCCCGAATCTTTAGAAGAACCTATTTGGGTGTGTGCCTCTCTGATTACCGGCTCACTGTGTTGGCTTCTGAGGAGGGAAGGCCGAGCTGTCCACCCATGTATTTCTTACGCTCCTTCCCTTAAGCTGTTGACCTGGTCGGCCTGGCGCTTTAGTTTTGTTTCCTGATGCTTGTAGCAATGTTTTCTGCAACCATTTAACCTGAGGTGTGTGGGTTTTAGTCAGTGCAGTGTTAACTGCCAGTCTTTCTAAGCTCGCTTCTCTGTTTCTCCTTACATTTCTGCTCCCTGTCTAGAAGACGGTTTCTATCTTTTCTCACTGTGGAAATGGGGTCCTTTCTGAGCCCACAATTATCTGAGAGTGTTTTTTGTTGCCTTCCCTGTGAGTAAAGGTTTGAGTGGAGATTAAACCTCGAATGTAAGAATTCTGTAAACATATCGCATTGTCTTTGGGATTTAATGCCTTAATGGAAGGTAAGGGGGAGGAGGCACTGGACAGTCAACCTTGGGTCTCTCACAAGCTAGGCTTAGGCTCCAGCATCCAGCCACGCTGCAAGCTCCCCTGCCCCATTTCTAATCCTATAAAGCAAGCTGATTTTCAGTGTGGATACCAAAAGAGCTCCCTTCAGCAATGGAGCTATGGCTTTAGTCATCTGTTCATACACACGGTGTTGTCTGATGACATCGTCAGTGTCTGACCTGGTTGCAGGTCAACAGTGAAGGGACCCTCTCATGAAGCTTCCGTGTGTGGGATGGAAGCACTGTGCACTTGATCAGTCTTCCTAGGGCCCTGGGGGATTTTGATCTGTCCACATGTTAGGAATGATTTCCTTCATCAAATCTCCATCCTGCGCGGATTGTTACTTCTTCCATCCCACCCTCACTCTTTTCCCCCAATACACCTAGGTGGAACCAACTCCCTGCTCTCTCTCATGTCCTTTACCCTCTGCCTTCTGTGAATGTGTTCCATGCCTACTGTAAATGTGTGTGTGTGTGTCTGTGTGTGTGTATCTGTGTGTGTCTCTGTATGTGTGTGTCTGTGCATGTGGAAGCGTGTATATGCGCGAGTGCATGTCTATAATGTACTGTAAGTTCTGTTGTGGACTTTCTTCTGCTCTTTGTGTGGGGAATCTCATTTTGTGTATTTTTACCTGGTCTACAGAGTAAGTTCCAGGACAGCCAGGGATACACAGAAAAACCCTGTCTCGAAAAACCAAGAAAAAAAAAAAGAAGAAGAAGAAATTATTATTGAAAGTAACAAACTTTGAACTGCTTAATCTTATTATCATATTGCTTTTTTAAAAAAACACAGCAACACAAAACCCCTGGTCCCTGTATACACGCCTCCCTCTCCTTCCCTTAGTGTGAAAGGATTATGTCATAGGCTTCTAGATGACTTAGCCTGGGAAACAGAGCTCTGAGCTAGACTGTCTAGACTGGTGCTTCCTCATAAGGTGGATGTCATACCCTCTGGCCTCACTCTTCATTGGAATATTCATGTGTTTACCTCTGACCTCCCAGGGAAGGACTCACCATGGTTGTGTGGACCGGCCTTCTTTGAGAAGTAACTGTGGGGAAGCCCACCTCCCCTTAGTTTCTGAGAACCTTGTTCTGTTGACTTGTGAAGCTGTTGGCCTTGGGCCAGCTCTGCTGTGCCTGGCTTCCTGGTGGCTCGGCAGGCTACTGAAGCAGCCCAGTCAAGCTGTCCTGTCAACCCAGGGATTTGTTGCATGGAGCTCTCTGGTCCTGAGCTCTTCACTTAGACTGTCTTCCTTGTTGCTGATCTCCAGAGTGCTAAGGAATGACTATGGGTGCTAGCAATAGGGGCTGATACACCTTTTGTCTTGGCTGCCTCTCAGAATTGCCAAGTCACACCACCCAGAGTGTGCCTGATCTCAGGTGATCTCCAAAGCTCAGCAAGGCTGGGCCTGGCTAGTACTTAGATGGGTGGATGACCTTTGAAACACACCCCACAGATGTCCACACACCATTTAGAGGTGCTGTCTGTGGGGTTCTGACGTGCAGTTAGATTTGGGGACTGACTGTGCCTCCGCAGGGATGTTCATTACAGACTTGTCTTCTCATGCCTGGCTTCCTCCACAGCTCAAGTTCTCTAGTCCTCCCTTTGAATTTGGAGTCGGTGTTCCCTTGCTTGGAAGGCAGGCTGGATAGCTGCTCTGAGCCTCCCCACAGCCTGGTCGCTTTTACAGTGTGCTAAGTAGATGTCCTCATGTGTCTGCCTTGTGTATGGCAACCAACCTTTCCTTCCAACCCAGATGCAAATTTTGACCCATTTCTAGTTATTCTCAGTCACTTCTGTCAGGAGTGGGTGCAGGAAGTAGAAGCCAGACGCCTTCGTTCCCAGCACTGCCTTCCTCTGTACTCAGTCTGTGATGGCTATACCACACAAAAGTTGTCTCCAGTGGGAACTTGCAGACAGCAGCTCTGCTTGTCTTCTGTCTCGGTACGGTCATAGACATTATGTGCTGTTTCTTCTGTACATTTCATACATGGATATATTTGCCGTTCCTCAAAATCCTCTTGCTGCCACTCCCCACCCCCGCCCCCCATATCCTTGTGAAAACTTTAAACACTGTGAAGATAAAGGAGAAATGACAGGCCTTCGAATTCTTAGCGATGTATTTTCACATTTTCCCGTTATACTCAGGGATATTGTTTCTCAGCTAATTGCCTTTGCTGCATACGTTAGCAATATTGAAAATGCTTTGGGCAATCCTGATTTTTACTGGAATAATTTTCCATTATCATGAATACTTAGGTGACACCGATTTGTATGGGAGACTTACATATTAAACATGATTGTAAAACAGAGACTCCCTGACAGAGGTTTGAACTTTTGTTTGGGGCTTTGGATGTAGCTCAGAGGGGAGAGTGGTTGGGACTTGTAAATTTGTTGAGTTCCATCACCAACATCATAGAAAGAAAAACAAGGGCTGGAGAGATGGCTCAGCAATTAAGAGCACCGACTGCTCTTCAGAGGGTCCTGAGTTCAAATCCCAGCAACCACATGGTGGCTCACAACCATCCTGAATGAGATCTGACTTCCTCTTCTGGCATGTCTGAAGACAGCTACGATGTACTTACACAAAATAAATAAATAAATAAATAAATCTTTAAAAGAAAGAAAGAGAGAGAGAGAGAGAGAGAGAGAGAGAGAGAGAGAGAGGGAGAAAGAAAAACAAACAAACCACCTTTTTTCATTGGTAGAAAAGATAAAAGTTTATTTGTTAGGACATTTGCTTTTCCTTAGAAATTGCTTTGTTACCCCAGACTGGAGGGGGCGGGGTTCTTTAATTCATCCTGTTGAACTTATTCTTTTGACAGCATTTAAAAAAATAAAGGACTGAAGGAATGTTCCCCCAACAGGGGGATGACTTTTTCCATACAGTGGCCGGAACAAGCCTGCCTCCCGGTTGTTAATTACCTTAGCTGAGCTCTAAGCAGCTGGAGGAACTCTTGTCTGCTCTGAGAGCAGCAGACGGTCTCTCCAGCCTTACCATCCATTTTCCAGTCATTTTCTGTTGGAAAGCACCCGCCCTGAGGCCCTAACCCATGGAGTTTTATGTACCACTTCCCTCATTCTCAAGGTGTCTGTCCACAGATACGCTTCAGGTCATTTTATTATGGCCCATCTAAGTCACGCTGACTGTCTACAAAGGTCACAGCTTTATGGCAACATTTCCATATCTCACTCAGTTCTCCCATCTGCCCATGATGTAAGAAAGTCAGCTGGATATGTTGATTTCACAAATGAGAAAAGTCGGGTTTAGAAGACACCCTTCTGAACCTTATTGGCCAAGTTTATACAACTCGGGAGTTTTTCTGGGTGTAGTGGCGTATGTTCATAATTCCAGGACCCAAGAGGCTGAGGAAGGAGGATTATGAGTGAAAGGCTAGCCCGGGTTACATAGCAAGTTGAAGGAGGCCTGGGCTACCAAGCGAAATCCTGTCTCAGAAATCAAAACCAGTGCTGGAGAGACTCCGTGGTTAGGAGCTTTGCGGCTCTTGCAGACTTTGGGTTTGAATCCTGGCACTCACTCACTCAGCTGGCAGCTCACAACCATGTGTAACTCTAGTTTCCACAGATCTGATGCTCTTGTCTGGCCTCCAAGGGCAGCAGGCAGGCATATGGTACATAGACAACGCACTCATAAAATGAAAATAAAGAAGTCTTAAAAAACAAAACCCCAAACAAATGAAAAACTGTAGTTCAGTTGGTAAAGAGCTTACTGAGTAAACATGAGGGTGCGGTCCATCCCTGTAACTACGGAAACCTACCAGGAGCAAGGGTGCCTTGGAAAACTCCCAGGATCGATAGTGGTGCACACCTGTAATCCTAGCACTGGGGAGGCAGAGACAGGAGGATCCTGGGTGCTTGCTGCCCAAATAGTCTAGCAGAATCAGTGGACTCCAGATTCAGTGAGAGACCCTGCCTCAAAGAATAAGGTGGAGAGCAATTGAGAACAGAGAGAGAGAGAGAGAGAGAGAGAGAGAGAGAGAGAGAGAGAGAGAGAGAGAGAGAGAGAGGGAGGGAGAGAGAAAGAGAGAGAGAGAGAGAGAGGCACACATACAAACACGTGCATATACAGACACACACACAGACGCACATGCACATACACCCATGGACACACATAGATGCTCACACATAGACACACGCGTACACATGTGCATACACAGACACACAGACACACATGCACACACACATGCTTGTACACTCAGGGACACACACACTTTTAGACAAAAACAAACTGTAGAGCGAGTGCTTGAACTTAAGTGTGTGAAACCAAGTCTAAGCGTGTGCTCTTTGTGTTAAACACCCTGTCGGCCTTTGACAATGTCCCAGCTGCCCTTACAGTCAACCACGAGCTATCTGCTTGGTGATGCGACCTTTTTATATGTTCTCTTGTCTTCTAGAAGATGATCTCTTAGAAGATGATGGACTTTTCAATATCTCAGTATTTAATGAAACTTGTTTGACGTTGAGCAGGCACTCTAGGCAAGTTGGATCAGAACAAATGTACCAAGTAAGATGACCCCTTATTCTTATCTCTTATAGAATTAGTTATTCAAAACACACGAGTGAGTCATCCCTTCTCTGGGCATGCCTTATTCGCTCCTTCAGCTTCTTTCTTGCTCTTAACCCCTGAATGAAATCTTATTAAATACATCTTTTTCGTGACCTGTGACTCTGCTTCGCAGAGCATGCACCCATGCCCTTGGGTGTGTCCTAGCAGCAAGCCTATGTTAAAATATCTTTAGTAAACTCCCAGCTCGACAATATATGCAGTCTATCTGCAATGGAAGATCCAGAATATGTAAAGACTCCTAATAGGGCGACTGTCTGCACTGTTGGTGACTGCTCTTTCTAGGAATGGGTGCCTGCTACACTGTTGCAAGGAGAAACTAAGCTGATGAAGGGTCTGTGAACTTGATGACTTCTATCGTTTTCTTGCCTACAGTTGCACACTTACATGTTACGACATTTATCTTAGTTTGCCTTCAGATGCACACACTGGGTGGACATTTCTAAGAAGCTCATTTAGCTTTAGTTTCCTTCCCTACCCAAACTCAAATCAAAAGCAAATTTAAGAAGGAACCTGGATTTACTTTGGTGTCATTTTTAGTGCCTAGAAACTCAGGCTGAGGCGCGTGGCAGGTCCGGCGGGCAAGAGGAGGTGGCGGTAGCCCGAGCCCGGCCCAGCCTCATCTGCCCGCGACTTGACCCCTGTCCCAGCCTGACCTGGAGTGCCATGGAGAGCCACTCCTTTGAGGCTCGAATGGAAGTAGATGCTGATGGAAATGGTGCTAAGATATTTGCATATGCCTTTGACAAAAACTGAGGAAGGGGCTCAGGCAGGCTTCTGCACGAGCTGCTATGGGACTGGAACAGGGGAGGTGTGGCTCCCGGGTTTCAGGTGGTACATCTCAATGCTGTGAGTATGGACAATCACTTGGACAACCTGCAGCTGGTACCATGGGGCTGTCGACCCAAAGCTGAAGAGACCTCCAGCAAACAAAGCTTATACTGGCTTGCAATCCAGCAGCTTCCCACAGACCCTATAGAAGAACAATTCCCTGTCTTGAATGTGACCCAGTACTATAATGCCAATGGGGATGTGGTGGAAGAGGAAGAAAATTCCTGTACCTACTATGAGTGTCATTCTCCTCCTTGTCTGGTGATTGAAAAGCAGCTTCGAGAGTTCAACATCTGTGGGGGTTGCCTGGTGGCTCGATACTGTGGCTCTCAGTGCCAGCAGGACTGGCCTGGCCACAAGAAACACTGTCGGGAGAGGAAGTGTCCCTTCCAGCACGAGCTTGAGCCAGAACGATGATGATGACAGGCTGAAGAGATGCCACTGCTGCAGGTTCAAAGTTTCCAGCTCGTCATGAGCACAGCGGAAGACAGACTGCCAGTTGAACCCAGAGGTGCCCAAGAAGCCAGCAGTGGATCCTGAGCAGCTGTCATGTGACCTCACAGCAACAAGCAGTCCGTGGGGGGACAGTGTCCCTCCAGTTTCCACCTCCAGCAGAGACAACGGGGAGGCTCCCTAGGACCTTTCTCATTATTTACATGTTAATATGTTTGTAAACTCATGTACAGTTTTTTTTGGAGGGGGGAGGGTTAGCACTTCAAATAGAATTATTTGTTGTAGACCTCAAAAAAAAAAAGGAGAGAGAGAGAGAGAAACTCAGGTTGAGTGTGATAAAGTGAAAATCAGTTATTTATTCCATAAACATTTAGCAAAAGAATATCATATATTATGACCCAAGAGTTTCAAGTCAAGCAAATACCAATTTACAAATAAACAGCAACTTTAATGAGATACTAAGAATCTTTGACAAAAATGTAAAAATAATGGGATGGGTGTGTGTGTGCACGCTCGCGTGCAGTCGCACATTTACTTCTAAGTATAATTTTTTAAATACTTACCTTTACCTTAATGTGCATGCTTTGTCTGCATGTTCGTATGTGCACCTTGTATGTATGTGCCTTATGTTCATGGAGGCCAGGAGTAGAGTGTGGCGTTCCAGATGGTTGTGAGTTACCGTATCCATGCTGGGAATCGAACCCAGGTCCTCTGCAAGAGCCAGTGCTCTTAACTGCTGAGCCACCTCTCCACTTCTCCCCAACAAGGTGTAATTTTTAAGAAGCAAACCCCATATCGATCGTATCATAGAAAACGTGTAGGGATTAGCTGAAGTGGGGGTGAAGAGGGGAGGTGTGGGCGTGTCGTTGGAACAGTGGCTGATGGAAAGGCAAAGAGGAGCAGGGAGGTAAAGAGGAAGTGAAAATCCTGATCAGGGCTGGACGGTGAGAAAGAGCCCTAGAAAAGAGACACATTCAAGGACCCAAATGGTTTATTCTATGATTAAAATGTTTTTTCAAATTAGTACTGAAGGAGTTCTGTTAAAGCTAGCCAAACACTTGGTTAAGAAAACCAATGATTCTTGGGGCTGGGAAGATGGTTCAGTTAGTAATGTACTTGCCACCCTAAGTGTGAGGCACTGAGTTTGGACCCCATCCCCACCTAAAGAGCCAGGTACCGTGCTGTGTGCCAAGTCAAGAGGATTCCTTTGGCTGCTGACTAGCCAGGCTAGCTGAATCTGTGAGCTCAGGGTTCAGTGAGAAGACATCCAGCCTCAGGCATCTATATACACATACAAACCCTAAAATGACTGAAGAGTTAAATGGAAAAAATAAACTGAACTTTTAATATGTTAAGGAGCCATTTATGTAATACATGGGATATAGTTATGACCACTGGAGAAAAGTGAGCACTCAAAAGCTGTCTGCATGTAAGAATATACACACTGTTCATATCACAGGTGAATACATTATCCTTTATCAGCGAGTGGTCCAGGAGAACAGGGTACCATGAGATCTTGTGCCCAGCTTCCCTGGTAATGCTTTTTAGACCCTGGAGCCCGACTGTGGCATTGGACAGCTGGAACCGAGTGGAGGACATTCATAGCCTTGAGTGTAAGGAACTCAAGTTTTGCTGATCTCTCTCTAAGGGTGCCTAAACTATCCAAGAGAATTGGAAGGCTTGGGTGAGAGTTGAACCTTATGAGCCAGTTATCCAGTCTTGGATGATCTGTGAGGATGGTTCCTTCAGTGATTGAAAGTAATGGTGGAAGGTGGAGAGCCAAGGATGTGAGCTTCATTAAACTCAGTTTCACCAGATAAACTGTACTGGTTGATAACGTTTGATCATAGTATCCTGGGATCTGTCCTGCACTTCCCCTGTGACTTGCTTCCTCTGTGACTCACTGTTGCTTGAGCGGTGTGATTCAGACCTGCAGTGTGAGCGCCCGACTCGCCAGCAAGAACGACGCCACAATAGGATCCTTCTGCACACATTTATTGGGAGAGCTCAATTACAGAGGCGAAAAGACCCCAAACCCTAGAAATGGCGCTGCCTAGGAGTGACGTGTCCATACCTGATTGGTTATGCTACCATTACCTCATTAATATGCCTTGGGCCAGGCAGTGACTCGGCAAAAAACTCTTATGCACATGCGCACATTGGTTGTTTACCCATAATCATGGGCGGTGGCCAGTGGTAGCCAGTGCCATCTTGTAATGGCGTTTGTGGCTTCCCACACCGCAGTATGTGGGATGCCTCCACTCATCAGCTTTGACCAGCTCTGATGGGAAGGAAGGTGCAAGAGAAATCACATCGCACTTTCAAAGCATAGCCTGGGATAGTTCTCATAATTCTATGTACCCCGCACAGTGGGGCTTCTCTATGGAGTCCTCAGGATAAACAAAACCGAAAGAATTTTTGCCCAGTAGCTTCGGTGCAGTCTCTTTCATTTGAGTGGGCACAAGGGATTGCTCTAGAACCGCCTGACGTCTTGTTATTCCCTGTCCGTCGTTGGTTATGCAGTTCAATCTTAGTCCTGGGTAGGACAGGTGCAGGAGCTTTGCTGTCTTAAAGGGAATCCTACCAAGATTAACAGAAGGAGATTTCTTGACAGTCTAGGAATCTGGCAGCCAGCAGGAAGCTAACGCAGCACTCTCTTTCCGTCTGGCAGGTGGAGGTTCTGGGTCAGAGGTGGTATCTAGAGAGCTCCTACCATGCTGCTCTCTTTAACTTCACAACAAGAGACCGAGCTCCGGAAGTGTGTTTAGACCTGTACCCCGCTACTGATTACACGATAAACATCACCCTTCTGAGACCCACTGAGCCGCGCTCCGCACAAATAACCATAACAACCTCCGTGACAGGTAGGCACGGACGCCTTTGCATTTTGTTCCTGGGCATAACACATGAGGTATGAGGGTTCATCGGCACAATTCGGGGAGCACAGAGGATGGGGTCAAGAGCCCTGCGTTCTACTTCTAATAAACTGTCAGCTTTGTCTGGTATTCCCGATGCTTGAATCTTACCAATCAGTCCTTTTGTACAATGTTTTGACTTCTGGAGGAGATTCCAGGCAAGGAGACTACGTGGGGATTCCAGGCAACTTTATAGAGTGGGAATTCTGTAAGGCTTCTGTCTCTCGTTTCAAATTCAAAATGGCTCTCTATCTCCTTCCTTAGTATCTGTTTGACAAGTTGGCTCACTGTGCAGCTGTGTTTGTTCCTTTAGATTCATGAAGCCCCATATATTTCATTTATGCAATTTATATTATTACATCCTTATGTTTTTGCATAGTTGGGAAATTATATATTTTCAAACTCATGGTTTTAGCTTTCTTTTCCACAGCCTCAAGGGCTGTCCTGAAGGTCCCAGCATTTACCATTTTGCTGAGACATTAGCCACACCTTCACCTCCTTGATTTGTGCTGTCTCTGATCATTGTGGAGGCATCAATGTTAACGGGGAGGACATTCCTCAAAGGAGGAACATCAAATATGTACATTATGCCCACAGCAGCCATTGACACTCGTGGAGGCCCACGCCTGCTGGCCCTGTCCCAGGGGCAGAAACTATGTCATTCTGTCCCTATCAAGGCCATGCTGGACCTGCCAATCTTCCAGAAGACAGAAATGTTATCTCTGCTGCACTGGGCACTGGCTGAATCCAGAGGGTTCACAGCTGGACCATCCAGGAGCATGGCCCCATGTAAAGAATAAGTCGTTACACTCTGTTTCAGTATGAGATGAACTAGAGTGCATTGGCCTTAGAGGAGGCATAAGGTCCCTCCCTCCCTCTCCTAACTGGAAGCTGGGGTCTGTCTGTCTCAGCTTCTGAGGGTTAGAAAAGTGACTGAGCCCAGGATCCAAAATGGGGAGAGTGGCAGCCCTATGTCCCAGATTGTTCATTGGCTGAGCCTTTGTGTCCAAGGTCTATGAGGGTGATTTGGACGGAGTCCAAGTTCCAGCCTATAGGAGAGGACAGAAATTTCTCCAGGATTTTTAAAACCCCTATTTTTTTTGTGCTAGATCAGTGATTTGGCTTCCCCCTTCTGCATAATGGTATATTAAAAACTGTTTCATGTTCACCAGTCTCTTGGATTTTTTTATTACTGTGTTTGCAGCATTCTGACTCACAGTAGGGGTATAATGATGCCCCTTGGTGCTCCTTGGAAACCCCTCCTTTGTGGATTCTCCTGGAAGCCATATAGAGGCCAGCGATGTTAACTACACAGCTCCCAGCTAGTGCTGAGGAACACGGGGTCTTTACCTTTCCCGCTCTCCCTCCCTGCCTCCTACCCTCTCTCCTCTCTTCTTTTCCTTAGAGAACCCACTCACTCAGGACTTCACACAAACTGGGCAAGCATTCTCCCACTGGGCCACGATGCCAGGGTCCCTTCTACCATTTCTTCAGTTCTCTGGGCTTAGCAGTGAAGTTTCAGGGTTTCCTCTCTGGAGGAGCTGCAAAATGAAGGGCCTGCTCGTCCCTAGTCAGGACCCCACCCCGTTTCCTGTTCACTTTCGTTCCTAGCAGGCCAGAGGGCAGGCAGTTTGGCTTTTGCACGGGAGACTGTAACGCTCAAGACATTAGTGCATTTCTGTCCATCTCACCAAGTGTGGGATGACCAGGAGAGGTATTAGGCACAGGTTCACGGGTTCCATCCCAGAAGTTCTGAGTCAGTATGCACAGGTCTGCCCACCTGATTCTGCCAGTCCACTTGGGTAGTATTGTTTTAGCCACACACAACTTAGCTACTCCTGGCCAATTACAACGTCCGTGCAGGTAGAGATATGAGAAGGGAGGGAGGAAGGAAGTTAGAGAGGAAAAGAAGGAGAGATAGCTAAAATAATTCTATAGTTCATATCCAAGATGCTAATGTGCTAAAACTTGACCTGATGGATACATTTTTCCTGATAATCAAATATCCACTTCCTCTATTCCTGCATTCCCGACTTAGAGACCCTGCATGCGCTGTGTGACCTGTTCAGGCACTCTCTTCATCATATTAGGTTCCAGCCAGTGTATGCACTTTTTGTAGTGAGAAACCGAATCTTAATTTTCCTTGCCACGTGGGATTACACAGGATTAATAGGCAAAGTATTGTCTTTACTGTTGTGGGCAACTCCCAGGATGACCCCCAGCACAGATTAGAGTGTGGTCATTTTAGAGAAGATTTCAATACAATGGGGTTATCCAGCTGGTCTTAGGCTGAGCCGCAGACAGCAGTGGGCAGATAACCTATTACCTACTTCTTGGAGGCCGGGGCTACATGAAGTACCGCAGGCTGCAGAGATCAGCATACTGCAAAGTGTTTGCTCAGTAACCCGTGACACACGAACTCTGTGCAACAGGAAATGTGACCCAAGGAATAGAGCTTCCTGTCCATCAGGTCTGGTATTTACTGTTCCTTGAGGCTGAATGAGCGGTGAATTGTCTTTGCTTTTGTGGAGTATGGCAAGGAAGTGACCACCACCTTTCGCACACTTTAGCAAGGGAACTGACCTTTGTGATGTTGAACATCGGGGGCTTGAACACAAATATCCGTATCATCCCAGGCATCTACATTAGGAAAGCAAGTCACAGGCTTAGTTAGATCCTTAGAGTTCATTTATTTCAACATTGGAATTCTGCGATCTGTTTAGCAGACCTGTCAGAAAGGGAGGTGAGACATTGTGGGTAAGACTTTTACCACTTCAGGATGTTCACAAGTGTGTTCTGCCCTCGACATGATGTGGGGATTTCTGATTCCAGGGTGTCCCATCACTGGACAGCTCTTCACAGGAAGTTTGTAGGGCTGTTTTTATATATTGCCTCTGCACATGGGTTGAGTCTGAAGAGACACATTAGAAATGGCTGCTCTCTCTCTGTAGAGCTGGCTTAAGCGAGTGACTTAAGTCACTCTTTTAGGTATGGTTGCAGTAATGCGGCTTCTTTCAACTTGAGATCTGGTGCATGCTTGAACCAGAGACTGTACCTGAGACCCAAGTCCCCAGGTGACGGGTCTGTGGCACTGGTGAGAAACATAGGCTTCTGATTGGTGACTGCTGCTTAGCTCTCTAGTTGGAAGCTTTGACCCTGGAGAGCTGAGCCAGGAGAATAATGTGAGTCTGCCCAGACAGTGATGGACCTCAATTTGTCTCTGGATAATGTAGTTGCATACCAATAGCGTGAAATCTTTCATGGTAACCAGATACTAAATTTATCCAAAGAAACATTTTCATACAATAACCAAAAACTCTCAACTTTGAACCTTTCACCTCCATAGTTTCTTTAACTTAAGCTATTTGAAAAATATCTGGATATATCTAGGTAATAGAAATGACCTCACTGTTTATAGAGCAATTATAAAAATCATAGCTTTAATTCAACATGGTGTTTTTGTTTGGTTTGTTTTTTTTTTTTTTTTTTTTTTTTTTGGTTTTTCGAGACAGGGTTTCTTTGTAGCCCTGGCTGTCCTGGAACTCACTTTGTAGACCAGGCTGGCCTTGAACTCAGAAATCCGCCTGCCTCTGCCTCCCAAGTGCTGGGACTAAAGGTGTGCGCCACCACGCCCGGCTTGATTTTTTTTTTTTTAATCATTCTTTCTGGCAATATCTGGATAACATTGATATCTTTCTTTAGGCTGCTTCTAATCAGGGACCGGAAGCCCCCCTCCCATGGATGCTTAGGACCATGCTTATTTCTCTTAAGCAGGGTTAGTCATGTTTGTAGCACAAGCTTGATAAAAATTCAGGAACATTAAAGAAACAGCAGCTGACATTCTTTCCAGGGAATGAAACTATAGCAATGTATTTCTAACCTTCTCATCTCACCAAGAAGCGCTTCCTTTAGCCCTCTGTCCTTTCTGTTTACTTCCTTGAGTGGGGCGTGCAGGGGGCTGGGGGGGGGGGTGTGGAATGAGAATTCTTCCTTTATCCTGAAAATGTAATTGTATTTGGAGAAGTTTTGAGATTATTCTGAGTCAGCCTTCTTAGGTACCTAGAATATCCTTTTAATATTTATATTCAAGTGTGTTTTGATTTTTGTCATATTATCTTGAACTATACTTTTAAATATTATGTCTCAATGCAACGCACTCCCTCTTGGTACACCCTGGTTATGCATATGTTGGACCGTTTGCCTATATTTCAGTTTTAACCTTTTGTGCTTTTTGTTTTTTTTATAGATCTCATTTTAGGATAGGCCTTTAATCCCAGCTTTTGGAGGCAGAGGCAGTCAGATGTCTGTGAGTTCGAGGCTAGCCTCTACATAGTGAGTTCCAGACCAGCCAGGGCTATATAGTCAGACCCTGAATTGAAAAGAAAGATCTCATTTTAGTGTTACATTTTCTCTACTATTTCTATTCTTTCATAGACATCAAGAAATTCAGCTTTTATTTCTAACACCGGTTTGTCCTTCTCTTTCATTTATTTTCTGAGTTCAGACACTTCTCTTTCAGTCCCTTCCTGCTTTATGCCCATTTCTGTTCTTAGTTAATTTTCTGACTGGAGATATTTTTCTTCCTATCCTCAAACGATTATTTATTGTGTTTTTTTTTTTCCCTCATTTGTGGATTTCCAAAACGGTAGTGTGCCTAAGCTGCAAGGTTTTGTTCATAGAACCTTGTTTTTGAGCGGACTCTGTGGTTGTCTATGGAGTCACCGCCCGCCGCGGTAGCTAACGAGATTCCCGGGTTCAGAGCGCCCTCTTCCGTCAAGGGGTGAAGTGCAGTTGCTGTAAAGAAGCATTTCTTTTCTGTTTTGTACTTGGTTGAGCATGAAATCTTCTGTTCTAGTTTAGGGTTTTCTGCTCCGTGGGATCTTGCACTAAGTTTCTTCCTGTCGACACTTACACTCCCAGGACACCTGTATGCGCTTCTTTCTTCTTTGCCTTTTCTTTGCCAGGGACAGTGACTTCCGCTGGTTCCCAGCACCTTGATATGTCCTACCTTTCCTTTCTCTGTAGCCAAGACTGTTTCACTCTGGTCTGTCCCCATGTTTTCACACTGAAAATGGCATTTCTCTCTCTCTGTGAAGGTCTCTAGCTCCCTGCCTGCCACACAGCTCGCACAAAAAAAAAAAAAAAGTGGCTGGAATTTAATACTCTGTTTGTTTGTTTGTTTGTTTGTTTGTTTAATGGTGCTTTTAAGATTGCTGTGTTCTCTCTGCTTTCCAGTTAGTAGGATGACAGCTGTGTGTGTGTGTGTGTGTGTGTGTGTGTGTGTGCCCGTGTACAGACCAGGCTGGTGTGGACGTCTTGATTACCTCTCTCCACCTTGTATTTTGAGACAGCGCACTGTTTTTGGATACCCGGGGTGGTCCAAAAGGATGAGAGCCAGTGTCAGTGAGCAGCCCACCTTCAGAATCCACCTCCCACTCTTGGCATTACAGATAAAAGCTACTATTACTGGCTTGTACCCAGGTTCTGGGGACGTGACCTCAGGGTGATGCTGGCCCAGTACACACTTCACTCACTGAGCCGTGTTCCCAGCCCAGCAACATTGTTCTCATGTTGTTTTATTTGCTCCTCCATTTGACCTGAAGAATATTTTGGAGAATGTGTAGAGAGATTCAGATTTGAGGGACCATGGTTTCCCTCGGATGGAGCAGAGCTCTGATATCTGTGATCTAAGTGCTGAGTTTCCGTCTCTGTGTCTTACTGGTTCAAATCTTTCCACCTGGACCCATCCCCCTTCTCTTCTGTACTTCATACATTACTTTCTTTTCTGTAAGTTTTCTTCTTTTGGGATTCCCGTGGTTGATTTCAGGTGGTTTGGCAGCGTTCCCCTGGAACCAGTCTGTCTAAATTCAAATATGATGTGTGTGAGTAAGTTACTTATCCTGTAGACAGACGCCTTAGTTATCTTAGCTGTGAATGTAGGACTGGTAGTACTTACCCCGTGCGTTTGTGATAACACTGGAAGGGTTAATTCATGTGGAAAACCAGTCTGTGGTTCCATCTGTAAAATGCTAAGCATTACTTAATCTTACCTAATGACGTGTTATACCGCCTCTGTATTTTTGCTACACTTACATGGTGAATGACTCCTCCCCCTAAGTCAAATGTACGTTAAGAGCATGTAATTAATGTGTTTTGCTGTTGCAGTGTTAAAACACTCTGGTAAAAAGCAACATAAGGGCGAAAGGCTTTATTCTGGCTCCAGTAGAAGGGTGCAGTACATCATGGTGGGGAAGTCAAGGCAGCAGAGGCTTGAAGCCGCTGCGAACATCACACCAACAGCCCGGCACAGAGGGGGATGACTGCACACGGAGGTCCTCAGGTCTCTGACTCCATTTTATGCAGTGCAGGCACCCCATCTGTGGAGTGGCCCCGTATGCAGTTAAGATGGAGCTTGTCATATTAGTTAACCCAATCAAGACAGTTGTTTCTGGGCATGCCTAGTAGCTGGGTAATCCTCCCTCAGTGAGTCTCCAGGACAGACCCTGTAAAGTCAACAATGAGTTCCCACCATCACTAAGTGGAAGCCAAACCTTATGGCACTTCTTTCCACTTGGGTACCATCAGTTGCTTGGCTTTCTCCTTACTGCTGATGGCTTAATTAAATGACCAGGACAGCTGTAATTGTCACCCTCCTCCTCATTGGGAGCACAAAGAAGTAAAAGAACCCCGCCCCACCCCACCCCAGGCTCCCCGGAGCTCCCGGTTCTTTGTGGGGTACTGCTGAAGGAGGGGAAGAAATGCCTGATATTCCTCAGAGCCCCTCTCCCACAGTAAGAAGGAAAAGCCAGGTTCCAAAGAAGCTGAACTGAGAGCCAGATTTTTGTCTCCTGTGAGACATTCTTGCAGGTCTGGTTTTTCAGCTCCATTAGTCTAGATTAGATAGACCTAGTGGGTGGAGAAAGAGAGAATGGAGAGGTGGCCAGGGACCCGGAGACTTCAGGAGCTCATAAACAGCACTTCCAGTAGCAAAGATGATGGGGAATTTTCCTAGAATATTTTATTCTTCTTTCTTTTTTTATTTTATTTGTCCTTGCAATATTCTTATAGACATACTTTCTCCCCAGTTCATATATTTTTATCCCATTCTTTTTGAGAGGATAAAAATCCCATGGTTTAAAAGTGTCTGATTTACTAATTTGCATATAATTGAAAGATATCAAATTTTCCCCCTTGAAAAACTGATGTTATTAATATGCACGGTATAGTGTGTCTTACTGGATTTCGGACACTCATTTCCACATTTTGACATCTGTGAACCCTCGAGTTGCCTTACGGTCAGGCGTCTCTCCTGTGACCTTGTCTTTGCCCATGTATACCTCAGATTGGTCCTACCTGTCATCGCCACCGGCTGCTTATACTGTCACTCAAAGGTCTCAGGCTTTATCCATGTTCCCCACAGTGGCTCTTGATGAAAGAGACAGTCCTTGGTGTCAAACTGTTTATTATGGTTCATGGAGGAAAATGGGTGCATACCGCCTCCTCAAGGTAGACCAGAGATGAAATGCCTTTTACAGGAAGGAATGTCCAGGAAGGGAAGTTTATTGGCTAAACCCTCAAGGCCTCTCAATACTGCATTAGCATGGAGAACTCTGTTTTGGGTGATGTGACCATTGGTCATAGCCCTTTGTGGTCGTGTGTTCTGGGCCAGGAATCTTGGTAGGGAGCAGGGAGATTCCTACTGTCCTTGTTGTGCCAGGGAACTGTTAGTGGTCCTCCAAAACACACCCAGGACCCAGTCTGAAGCAACTCACAGCGGGGTCTTTATTCTATTCAAACTAGCTTGCCCTCACCCCTAACACACAACCGTCACGCAGGACTGTTTTGGTGATGGTGGGGGGAGCCCCAAATGTCTATGGGGCAAGGCTTTATAGTAAGCAGCAAGCAGGGAAGCATGTGCAAGCATCTCATTGGAAAGCTGCTGTGGCCTTTAACACAATTGGCTGGTGCTGGGAGTCATATCATAAACTTAACTTCTGCTCCCCTCTGCATTGGTAGTCGTTAGGCAAGGGGTGGGCTTGGTACCTGGGTGCAGGTTTCTTGAGGGAGTAACCTGGAAACATTGGTCTTGTTGAGGATTAACCTAGAGACTGGGGCTAGGCTCAGGTTTTGTTGGGGAGCAACTTGGAAACTAGTGCTAGGTACCAGCCTGTTAGTTTACCTGAGTTCAAACTTAAGTCAGGTTCTCTAAAATGAAGCCTGAACTTAAAAGATTTGGCCTCTCATCCTCAGAGGGTGCTGGGGTCTCTGAACCCACTCAACCTTACCAAGTTTCCTGGTGTGGTTCTGTGACTCACAGGAGAAGCTGGAAAATGTGGAGTGCAGTTTAAAGAAATACTGAGCTGAGGGTGTAGCTCCATCCTAGTGCTGGATAGAAGACCCTGGGTTCCATCCTTAGTAACACACAGAAGCTTCTGTCCCTCATGGTGGAGAGGGCATGGCAGAGCATCGTTCACTGTGATGCTCGCTGAACCAGAGCAGAGAGCAGCTGGAAGGTAGGGCCAGGCTGTAGCTTACACAGCTGTGGCCTACTTCAGCCAGTCAGGTTTATGTCTGTCTGTCTAGTTCAGTTTTACTTTTGAGATGGGGTTTCTTTGTATAGCCTTGTCTGTCCTGGAAATCACTGTATAGACCAGACTGGCCTCAGACTCAGGAATCTACCTGTCTCTCCCTCCCAAGTGCTGGGATTCAAGGTATGAACCACCATGCCTAGCCAGTCAGCCAGCCAGATTTAAGAGCCCTATAGCAACCCCCCTGCATCAGCACCAGTCAGGAGTGAGTGTTCAGAGCATGAGCCCGTGGGAGTGAATTCAGACTCCTGCTCCAGGGGCCTCACTCTTCCCAGCACCACCCCTGTGTCTTGTCTTTCAGACTCGGGCACTGTGTCATTTGCCACGCAGAAAAGTTAACTTTCTTCAGGTTTTTTTTAAATTAGATTTTAGGGGCTGGAGAGATGTCTCAGTGCTTCAGAGGACCCCAGTTTGGTTTCCAGCACCCACATGGCAGCTCACAACCACCTGTAACTCCAGCCTCAGGAGATCCAAAATCCTCTTCTGACCTCCCTGGGCACCAAACACTTACATGGTACTCAAACACACATGCAGGCAAACATCATACACATAAATTAAGAATAATTTTAAAATTAGTTTTTCGTTTTCTTAGTGTTTCTTTTCTACCTAGGATTATAGAACTATTCTTTTATATATTCTATAGTATATTTTTAAAATAAATCTTGTTCCTGTTGAAAACATTTTTTTCCAGTTATATCAAGGTAGAAATCTAATATTGCTTATCCACTGATTTGAAGTGCCATTTTTTTCATCTATAACGTCTCCTGAGAGCCCAGCAGTGGTGGTGCACGCCTTTAATCCTAGCACTTGGGAAGCAGAGGCAGGTGGATTTCTGAGTTCAAGGCCAGTCTGGTCTATAGAGTGAGTTCCAGGACAGCCAGGGCTACACAGAGAAACCCTGTCTCAAAAAACAAAAACAAAAACAAAAACAAAAAACTCCTGAGTAGAAAGGCCTGCTTATTGATTCTTCCTTTTCCATTGGTCAGTTACTTGATTCTTTTACTAACAGTAAAATGCTTAGCTACTCCAGCATTCTGATTGTGTCTGATATCACTCCAGAGGGGTAAAACCTCCCACAAAACCACAAAGATAGGTTTTGAAAGGGGGATTGTTCTTTTAAAAGTATGAACCATTGAAAATCATAGTACAAGGATATATCTTTGGTTTAATATCAAAAACAATATCTTAAAGAGGCCATGACAAAGAAAATTGAGAGATATTCCTATATTTTTGTTTAGGTTTTATTTGCAATTAGGTTTATGTGTGTGGGTGTGTGCATGTGAGTGCAGTTCCCTCAGAGGCCAGAGGGGGCATTGGAGTCCCCTGTAGTTGGAGTTACAGAGCTGCCTAACACTGGGGCTGTTACTTCCAGCCCCTTATAGTTTTATTGTATCTGGTCATGTTCCTTGTGGATTGATCCCTCTTCCCCTACCCCCCTACCCCCAGCTGCCAGTTTACTTTTTCTCATTAATCTTTCCAAAGAAATTTAGCAGTGATTATTTTCTGTGTATCGAATGTGCCAAACTTGTTTCATCTGGTTCTACTTTGTCCTGTGGTTTCCTCAGTCTTCCCACTCATGACGTCTCTCTGTGCATTATTTTCTTTTATATCCTTTAACAACATTTTAAAAAAGATTTATTTATTTTATGTATATGAATACACTGTCGCTGTCTTCAGACGCACCAGAAGAGGGCATTGGATCCCATTAACACATGGTGGTGAGCCACCATAGGGTTGCTGGGAATTGAACTCAGGACCTCTGGAAGAGCAGTCAATGCTCTTAACTGCTGAGTCATCTCAACATTTTTAAAACCTTGTTGTCTCCTCCTCCTCTTCTTCCTCCTCCTCCCCTTCCTCCTCTTCTTCCTTTTCCTCCTCCTCTTCCTCTTCCCGTTCCACTTCCTCCTCCTCCTCCCCACACCACGCTCTTTTCTTCTCTTTGGTTTTTCAGGACAGTGTTTCTCTGTGTGTACCTCTTGCTGTCCTAGAATTCGCTTTGTTTAGCAGGCTGGCCTTGAACTTAAAGTCCTGGAATTAAAGCCATGTGCCATGCCATCACATCGGCTGGTGTTTTGATATTTCTATTAGATTTTTCTTACTTGGCATTAGTTTCAATGCTATGTCCTTCCGTTGGGTTTTTGGTTTTGTGTTTTGTCACTTGGATTAGTTTCCTGTTCCTGGTTTGATACGTTACTGAAAACCTGGTGGCCTAAAACACCACAGTTGACTGTCACATAGCTGTGGAAGTCAGACACTTGAAATCCGTTTCACTGGGCTGCAGCCAGAGTGTGGACAGGCGCATGTGCCTTTAAGGAACAGAAGGGAGGCTCAATTTCCTTACTCTTAGTCTTCAGGGTCCGATTAGCTTTGGTCCCACCTTCCATTGGTTTACCCTGTCCTTACAGCATTATGTCAGGCACAGAGTCTCCCTGCACAGTCCACTCTGGCCTGCCGCTCTCCATCACCTCACTCAGTGCCAGGATGCCAGGTGCCTGCCCCCATGCCCCTCCTCCTCTCCTTCCTCCTATTCGTCTTCCCCCTCCTGCTCCCCGTTTCTTCCTTTCTGCCTGGTGTGTATGTGTGTTTGTGTGTGCGTGTTCATACCCATGCACGTGGAGGCCAGAGTCCCTCAATCCTTCCCGCCTTGTCTTTTAGTCAGAGTCTCACTGAACCTGGAGCTCACTGATTCAGCTAGACAGACAGATGAATGGCAGAGATCTGCCCATCTCCTGCCCACGCCTACCTGGTGCTGTGGTCACAGATGCATTCACCTGGCTTTTTCATAGGTGCTGGGGCTCCGGACAGAGGCTCTCAAGGTTTCACAGCAAGCACATTCCTGAGCTTTCTTCGCCCCACCTCTCACTCCCAATTTCACCTTTCTTAAACACTAATCCTATCAGCTGATTTCTAAAGATCCTTGTTATTCCACTGAGCCTGGCGGATAATCCAGACTAGTCTCTCTGGATCAGTCATCCCACCAAGGCCTTGCTGGTCCAGCAGCCATCAGTCCCAGGATCTGGGATCTGACATCTGTGGGGGTCCATCCATCTGATCTTGCTTTGCCTTGTAGACAGAAAGAAAGCGACTGCCTTCATGGTCATCTCTCTGGATGCAGTTTACCAAGCTTCTGTTATCTTGTCTTGTTTTTCTATTGTCTTCGGGCAGCTTGGTATTTGATTTATTCGCTGAGAGTTCCTGCCAGTTACGACCCTTTCCCACTTTCATTGCAGTATTTGTACCTCATTGTTTTTGGTCTAGAATGTCCTGACTAATGGACAAATAACATCCTGGAGACCAGACATCCTTGTATTGTTGGTAACTTTATAAGAAACTGCTTAATTATTTTACCAATTATTATTTAGCATGGTAAATTCTCATAAACATGACTAAACTAAAGGGCTTCTGAGAAGTTGAGTCCTTGTAAACCAGGATTTTAAGTCAGGAGTATATTTATGAATGTGAAAGTAACCACGTGGTCTCTTTTATCTACTAATAGCATCTCCAATAATGATCATGTATTCTGAGAATAACTTTTTCTTGGTCATGATGGTTTGTTTTGTGAACTACTACTCACCTCTGTTTGCTGATATATACATAAAATTTTACATAAAAACAAACCTGGGTGTGGTGACACACACCTTTAATCCCAGCACTTAGAAGGCAGAAGCAGGTAGATCTCTATGAGTCTAGCCTGGTCTATGCATTGAGATCCTATCTCAAAAATATCAAAATAAATAAATTAAATTAAAATTTTGTATGTCCGAGTGTTTACCAGAATGTATGTATTGTACCATGCATGTTCCTGGTGTGCACGGACATTAGGAGAGGGTGTTGGATTCCCTAGGACAGAAGTTAGAGATGCGTGTGAGGCACCGTGTGTGGATGTTGGGAATCGAACCTAGGAACTCTGCAGGACCACCAACTGCTCTTAACTCCCGAGCCATCTCTCCAGGCCCTATTTGCTGTTTTTTTGTTTTTTTTTTTTTTTTTTTTTTACTTTTCTTCTGTGTGTACTTTAACAAGTGAATTTGGCATAGACAGTTTGGTGTTTGGCTTGCGGTCCTCTGTACAGCTTAGGAGTTGTGAATCAACACCGAGAGAGTTGGAAAGCTTTCTACTTCTTGTGTGATCTCAAACTGGTGGCATAGTACTGTTCAGACTGGCATTATTGACCAGGGATGTAGCTTGGTAGCAGGATGAGTACTAGCACATGTGAGTCTCAGATTGAACCCTAGTACCACAAAAACACAGCAAGCAAGAACATTAGTCCTAGCATTAAATATCATTTGCAGTTTGAAGTGTCCAGAGACCCCGGTCTCTTGGGCCATTAATCTCCACCACCGTCTTCCGCTTACCCGGGAATGGGGTTGTGTCCCGCAGACCCGAGCTTCTTCCCTACCTGCTCTGCCTTGCAGCATCTGAAGTGAGGTTCTGACTTGTGAAGCAGGTTTTCTCTCATTGTAAACATGCTTAACCCAAACCAACTCAGCTTCATTCACAGGAACCAGTCAGGCCAGGGTTTGCTCCACATAGCCCTGCTTCCCGTGGGCCTTTCTTTGGGGTGTCTTTTAAACTTTAATCACTGCAGTGCTCCACTGTAACTGCTTAGCCTTCCAGCGGTGATATTTCCTGTCTAGGGACAGCCATCACTGAAGTCACCTCCGGTATCAGGATTTCCAGGAAGTGCTCAGGTAGCTGTGCCTCGGGGACAAATCCTACGTGGCTGTGCCTTTGGATCGAGGACCCTGAAACTGAGCAGATTTTGAGACCATGATGTGGGGAAATGCAAGTCAGGGGAAGCCACAGGAGTCACAGAAGGCCGGGTTGCTTGCAATGGCAGTTTTCAGTTCCTCAGAGTGACTCTTCCCTCTCTTCAGAATTTCAAACCGATACTTATTTTGTCCAAATGATCTTCAAAGCCCAGGGCAATGACTTCTAACTTAAACCTAGTAAACCAAGGGGGTCGTCGGTGTCTAACCTAAACATTTTAAGACGGTTCTGGCTGGACATCTCTGGTTCCTAAATCCTCATCAGAACTCATTTGCTTGAGCAGGAACACGGTGTTTCTTGAAAACTGCTGCCTCTGGCTTCTGAATCAAAATACTGCTGAATTCACCCTATGTAAATGCTCTTCCTAGGAAATATTTCAATGCAAAGTTAGTGGTTTTGTGTTTTGCTTTGTTTTGTTTTCTCCATACAGTGTAAATTCAGTTCTCTCTTTCCCCTCTGCAGCAAAACAGACCATCGCTAATATTTCGGTATATAATGATACCTGCCTGAGATGGAGCAGCCTCAAGACAGCTGATGCACTAGAGATGTACTTAGTAAGTTTTTCTAAAATTCACCTAACTTGCAGATATGTGCACTGCGTGGAAGGTCTAAAACATCTAGGGGCTGGAGAGATGGTTCAGCTGTTAAGAGATGGCTCAGCTGCTCCTTCAGAGGACCCAGGTTCAACACCCAGCACTCTCCTGGCAGCTCCCCACCATCTGTAACTCCATTTCCAGGAAATTCAATGCCCTTTTCTGACCTCTGTGGGCAGCAGCCATGTATACATCCACATACATACATGCAGGCAAAACACTTGTATACAAAATAAAATAAATCTAAAAAACATTTTTTTTAAAAAAAACATATGACTAAAAACTATGTTTGTAGCTGCTGTTGGCAGAGATGTGTCATGATGACTGGCTAAGAAGCATGGGGGCAGCCACTTCTGCTGTTTGCCAGAGGACAGACTACTCAGGAGTGGTGAGAAAGTGTGGAATTTTCTAGAGTTGTGTATCTTGGTGCAGAGTCAATACGTAGGCAGAGTCTCTGGTAGGAGTGCAGTGACCTTTGGTCACACCGGTATCTCTGCAGAGACCAGACTTTGTGTGTGTGTGTGTTGCCTGGACAGTCACAGAGAATCTGTGAAGATCGATGACCACTGAAGGAAGGGAGATCATGGGGAAAGAGGGGACTTCTCTTCAGTTATTGGATGTTACAAAAAAGGAGTACCCTAGTCAGTGGTTCCTGGTTCAGATTCCAAATTTTCTCTCTAGGAGAACATTCCTGGCTCCTGTCATTTTGCTAGTTGGCTTCCATGCTATAAATGCATGGGATAAAAAAGACCAACCAGCTATGTAGGGCCCCTGAGTGTTGCTCTTCTATCTTATTTTCTTTCTTTTTTAAAAAAAAAATATTTTATTTTGCACTTACAAACTTCTGTTTTTAAAAAAAGATGTATTAATTATTATAGATAAGTATAGCTGTTTTCAGATGCACCAGAAGAGGGCGTCAGATCTCATTACAGGTGGTTGTGAGCCACCATGTGGTTGCTGGGATTTGAACTCAGGACCTTCAAGAAGAGCAGTCAGTGTTCTTACCCTCTGAGCCATCTTGCCATCTATTTGAGATGGTTTCACTATGCATTCTAGGTTGGCCTTGGGCTTTCTATGTGGCCAGCCTGACGTAAATCACTCAGGCCTAAAGGGGACAGCTCAGAGCTTCAGAGAGTCTGCTGTTCTTGCTGAGGACCTAGTTTGGTTCCCAGTCCCCTCACCTCCACCCAGCCCCTCACACTGGCCTGGAATCCTCTCTCCAGGGGATTCAATGTCCTCTTTTGGCCTCTGTAGACATCTGCACACAGGTGCACATACTCACTCTCTACACACATAAATAAAATATAAAAATTTTAAAAAAAATCAAGATGCCCAGGGGCTGAGATTATAGTTATATAATCATCTATTTGTGTGTGTTTTATTATAAGTATATGTATTATCCTCATGGTATTATAATCACCATATGTACAAAACATGTATAATGTTGAAATTTTACTATTAGCTTATTGTTGCATTTACTTCTTGAAAAAAAAAAAACTTTATAGCGAGGGGGAAGATGGGGAAAGGAAGAGAACCCTGGAAAAAGTGTAGGTCTCAAGGCATTCAGAATGTTTCACCCTGTGAACTTTTCATCTTTCAGTTCCACATTTGGGGCCAGAGATGGTATCAGAAGGCATTTGTCCAGGAAATGGTCTTCAATACAACCAGCAGCAGCCAGGACCCTGAGATATGCCTGGACCTGCATCAAGGCACCAGCTACAATATTAGCCTTCAGGCTCTGTCTTCGGCACTTCCTGTGGTCATCTACCTGACAACCCAGATCACAGGTAAATCTTGAATAACAGCATTTGAGGTAATAGCATTGTTGATAAGGTGCAGATAGGGAACACTGTTGCTTTCTGTCATGGTAAAGGAAGCCTGCTGGAGAGAAGGGAGGAAGCACATGGAATCGGAGAATGGGAGAGAGCTGCAGAGAGGTTGGCAGCTGTCCAGCAGTGTTTCCTTATCTGAAACAAAATGTCAATTAAATTTAAATAGTGTAAGCCTGTGAGTTAAGTCCCTTCTGGGTGTTTGAAACATTTAAAATGTTCCAGCCAGGCATGGTGTTTCATGCCTGTAATCATAGTGTTTGGGAGGTGAAGACAAGATTAGGAGGAGTTCATAGCAAGTTTGAGGTCAGCCCGGGCCAAATCCCCCAGATAAATCAAACAGCAGCAGCAGCAGCAGCAGCAACAGCAGCAACAGCAGCAGCAGCAGCAGCAGCAGCAGCAGCAGCAGCAGCAGCAGCAACAGCAGCAGCAGCAGCAACAGCAGCAGCAGCAGCAGCAGCAACAGCAAGCAACAGTAACGACAAACACGTCAAGCATTTCATACCTAAAAAAGAGTTTTCTCATTACTCGTCTCTAGTAACACATTAAACTAGCGTTCTAAGGGTAGTGAAATGGCTCAGTGGGCAAATTGCTTGCTGTACAAACAAGTGTTGGGGTCCTGTGGTCTGTTACTTGGCACTTACATAAAAAGGTGTGTAACTCAGTGTTGGGGTCAGAGACGGGCAGACTCCAAGGCTCGCTGGGCTCACTGAATTGGTGAGCTCTAGGCTCAGTTGAAAATCCTTGTCTCTGTGTTTTTGGTTGGCTCAATTATTTCTATGGCTCCTTCCTCTGCCTCCCTCTCTTCCTTTGCATTATCTTTCTGCCTAGGTAGTATCTCTGACCTCATGGCTATAACTAATGGCTTCTTAATACTGACAGTCCCCAGATCTGTACCTTTAAGCCCAACCTCTTTGGATTCAAACTTATCTACCTGCCTTCTAAACATACACCTTTGACCATACTAGACAAATTAAACAGAATTTTAAAATTTGCGCCTCTTTTCTTACTTCTAAATGCATGAAAATTATGTCAATTTTCTTAACTCAGTTCCTGGAATTCTCCTGATTAGCTGGCCAAGCCAAGAGTCTTAATTGTCTATCTGATTCCTAAATTTCTAATCAGTTAAACCCTGTTGATTTCAATCAAATATTTCTGTCTTTGTCTTCAACTCTACAGACTCGATCCTAGCAGGAACTGCTTGCTTGGACTCCTGCAGTAGATTTCTGGGTTTGTTTGTTTGTTTGCTTGCTTATTGCTGATGTTTATTTCATGGCACTCTATACCCTTGGGTTGGCCTCATACTCTCTCTCTCTCTGTAGCCCAGGTTGGCTTCATTAGTGTGATCCATCCTCTTCCCTCAGCCTCCCTGGACCACCTTCTTGAATTCACTTCCTCCTCATCTTCTTTCTCACCAGGCACCAGCTGTCTCTCCCTCACCTTCTTGCTTTTTCTTAAAGAGGTCAGACTTGTCCCAATGAAGGCTTTTCCATTTGCTATCACCTCTTTCTGGGATAACCTCTGTCTGTGGTTTCCTGTGAGTATTTGGAAGTGTGATTGTTACACCATGTCTTATTCTGCTCCCTGTTGCTACAACCGACCACATATTTACAAAGAATAGCTTTTGGATGTTGGGAAGCCTGTGGACTGGGAGGGCAGCATTGGGTTAGCATTTTCCTGCTCAGCCATGGCCTGACAGAGGGTATCACATGGTAGACAGAGCAAGTGTAACAAAAAGTTGGGTTTTATTCAAACCAACTCCCCTGATAACCCATGAATGGATTAACCCATCATAATGACAAGGTTCTCATGACTGTGCCACCTCCCAAAAGTTCTGCTTCTCAAATAACCATAATATACAGCTTTGGAATAGCTTCTTGAACATGCTATCTGGAAGATCTGTCTAAAACAATCATGCCCTTAGAGGGGCTTCACCTGAGCATCCTTTCCTAAACACCCCCATGCCCCACTCCCTACGCTATTACTTTATTTTAAGGATTTGTCTTAGTCAGGGTTTCTATTCCTGCACAAACATCATGACCAAGAAGCAAGTTGGGGAGGAAAGGGTTTATTTGGCTTACACTTCCATGCTGCTGTTCATCACCAAAGGAAGTCAGGACTGGAACTCAGACAGGTCAGGGAGCAGGAGCTGATACAGAGGCCATGGAGGGATGTTCTTTACTGGCTTGCCTCCCCTGGCTTGCTCAGCCTACTCTCTTATAGAACCCAAGACTACCAGCCCAGGGATGGTCCCACCCACAAGGGGCCTTTTCCCCTTGATCACTAATTGAGAAAATGCCTTACAGTTGGATCTCATGGAGGCATTTCCTCAACTGAAGCTCCTTTCTCTGTGATAACTCCAGCTGTGCCAAGTTGACACAAAAATAGCCAGTACAATTGACCCCTTGTCAACTTGACACACAAACACATCACTAGTAAGCCTCAACCCTTACATTCTTATTCATCTCCAAGATCTAAATAACTTTAAAAGTCCCACAGTCTTTACATATTCTTAAAATTTCAATCTCTTTAAAATATCCATCTCTTTTAAAATCCAAAGTCTTTTTACAATTAAAAGTCTCTTAACTGTGGGCTCCACTAAAACAGTTTCTTCCTTCAAGAGGGAAAATATCAGGGCACAGTCACAATCAAAGCAAAAATCAATCTCCAACCGTCCAACGTCTGGGATCCAACTCACGATCTTCTGGACTCCTCCAAGGGCTTGGGTCACTTCTCCAGCCATGCCCTTTGTAGCACACACGTCGTCCTCTGGGCTCCAGATGCCTGTACTCCACTGCTGCTTCTGCTCTTGGTGGTCATCTCGTGGTACTGGCATCTCCAAAACACTGCGTGACCCCTTCAGTCCTGGGCCTTCAATTACAACTGGGGCTGCACCTTCACCAATGGCCTTCCATGGCCTCTCACAGTGCCGAGCCTGAGCTGCTGTGTGACCCCTTCATGCCTTCAAAACCAGTACCACCTGGGTGACCCTTACACATTACCAAGTCCCACTGCAGAAGGAGTACAACCTTGCCTATCTCTGGAACACAGCCTCTTTGTGCTTTCAGAAAACACTTCCCAGAAGATGTCACCTCAACGATGCTGGTCTCTTCTTAATCACCGCTAATTTCTTAGCTCCAGCTAACCAGCATCAATAGTCCCAGTAATGCAAAGTTTTTGCTTTAGTAGTTCTGGTATCTTGTTAATCACAGCTGATTCTTCAGCCCCAGCTAACCAGAACTACAAAATCTTCACAATAAAAACAGCAATGGCCCTGAAGAGAGTCTTTAATTTTCCCTCTGAAATTTCACAACCCAGGCCTCCATTCTCTGCACTGTTCTCAACATTATCTTCCAAGCTCCTACACAGAATTCGACAGAGCTCTTAACACCGAATGGGTCTTCTGGCCCAAAGTTCCAAAGTCCTTCCACAATCCTCCCCAAAACATGGTCAGGTTGTCACAGGAATACCCCACTCTGCTGGTACCAATTTGTCTTAGTCAGGGTTTCTATTCCTGCACAAACATCATGACCGAGAAGCAAGTTGGGGAGGAAAGGGTTTATTTGGCTTACACTTCCATGCTGCTGTTCATCACCAAAGGAAGTCAGGACTGGAACTCAGACAGGTCAGGGAGCAGGAGCTGATACAGAGGCCATGGAGGGATGTTCTTTACTGGCTTGCCTCCCCTGGCTTGCTCAGCCTACTCTCTTATAGAACCCAAGACTACCAGCCCAGGGATGGTCCCACCCACAAGGGGCCTTTCCCCCTTGATCACTAATTGAGAAAATGCCTTACAGTTGGATCTCATGGAGGCATTTCCTCAACTGAAGCTCCTTTCTCTGTGATAACTCCAGCTGTGTCAAGTTGACACAAAAATAGCCAGTACACCCATCATAATGACAAGGTTCTCATGACTGTGCCACCTCCCAAAAGTTCTGCTTCTCAAATAACCATAATATACAGCTTTGGAATAGCTTCTTGAACATGCTATCTGGAAGATCTGTCTAAAACAATCATGCCCTTAGAGGGGCTTCACCTGAGCATCCTTTCCTAAACACCCCCATGCCCCACTCCCTACGCTATTACTTTATTTTAAGGATTTGTTTACTTTTCTAAATGGCTGTTTTGTCTGCATATATATCTGCACCCCAGAAGAGAGCCTCAGATCCCATGACACTCTAGTTATAGATGGTTGTGAGCCACCATGTGGTTGCTGGGAACTGAACTCAGAACCTCTAGAAGACCAGCCAGTGCTCTTAACCGTTGAGCCCTCTCTCCAGCCCCTACCCTATTCCTCTCTATCACTCACCCTCTTTGACTTCTTCATACAACTTGGATTTTTGATTTTAAAAATTGTTTATTATCTTTCTTCCCCTGTAAACTAGGACCTCTTTGAAAGCATTTTCCTTAGTCTGTTCTATATTGAATCCCTCAACAAATGCTCATGACATTTAGCACAATAAGTCCACGTTTCTTTTTTTTTTTGATTTTTAATATTTTTATTACATATTTTCCTCAATTACATTTCCAATGCTATCCCAAAAGTCCCCCATAGCGCCCCCCACTTCCCTACCCACCCATTCCCATTCTTTTGGCCCTGGCATTCCCCTATATTGGGGCATATAAAGTTTGCAAGTCCAATGGGCCTCTCTTTCCATTGATGGCCGACTAGGCCATCTTTCGATACATATGCAGCTAGAGACAAGAGCTCCGGGGTTCTGGTTAGTACATCATGTTGTTCCAACAATAGGGTTGCAGATCCCTTTAGCTCCTTGGGTACTTTCTCTAGCTTCTCCATTGGGAGCCCTGTGATACATCCAATAGCTGACTGTGAACATCCACTCCTGTGTTTGCTAGGCCCCAGCATCGTCTCACAAGAGACAGCTATATTTGGGTCCTTTCAGCAAAATCTTGCTAGTGTATGCAATGGTGTCAGCGTTTAGAAGCTGATTATGGGACGGATCCCTGGATACGGCAGTCTCTAAATGGTCCATCCTTTCATCACAGCTACGAACTTTGTCTCTGTAACTCCTTCCCTGGGTGTTTTGTTCCCAATTCTAAGAAGGTGCACAGTGTCCACACTTTGGTCTTCATTCTTCTTGAGTTTCATGCGTTTATCAAATTGTATCTTATATCTTGGGTATCCTAAGTTTTGGGCTAATATCCACTTATCAATGAATACATATTGTGTGAGTTCTTTTGTGATTGTGTTACTTCACTCAAGATGATGCCCTCCAGGTCCATCCATTTGGCTAGGAATTTCATAAATTCATTCTTTTTAATAGCTGAGTAGTACTCCATTGTGTAAATGTACCATAATTTCTGTATCCATTCCTCTGTTGAGGGACATCTGGGTTCTTTCCAGCTTCTGGCTATTATAAATAGGGCTGCTATGAACATAGTGGAGCATGTGTCCTTTTTACCGGTTGGGACATCTTCTGGATATATGCCCAGGAGAGGTATTGCTGGATCCTCCGGTAGTACTATGTCCAATTTTCTGAGGAACCGCCAGACTGATTTCCAGAGTGGTTGTACAAGCTTGCAATCCCACCAACAATGGAGGAGTGTTCCTCTTTCTCCACATCCTCGCCAGCATCTGCTGTCACCTGAATTTTTGATCTTAGCCATTCTGACTGGTGTGAGGTGGAATCTCAGGGTTGTTTTGATTTGCATATCCCTGATGATTAAGGATGTTGAACATTTTTTCAGGTGTTTCTCTGCCATTCGGTATTCCTCAGGTGAGAATTCTTTGTTCAGTTCTGAGCCCCATTTTTTAATGGGGTTATTTGACTTTCTGGAGTCCACCTTCTTGAGTTCTTTATATATATTGGATATTAGTCCCTTATCTGATTTAGGATAGGTGAAGATCCTTTCCCAATCTGTTGGTGGTTTTTTTTGTCTTATTGATGGTGTCTTTAGCCTTGCAGAAGCTTTGTAGTTTCATGAGGTCCCACTTGTCAATTCTCGATCTTACAGCACAAGCCATTACTGTTCTATTCAGGAATTTTTCCCCTGTGCCCATATCTTCAAGGCTTTTCCCCGCTTTCTCCTCTATAAGTTTCAGTGTCTCTGGTTTTATGTGAAGTTCCTTGATCCACTTAGACTTGACCTTAGTACAAGGAGATAGGAATGGATCGATTCGCATTCTTCTACATGTTAACAACCAGTTGTGCCAGCACCATTTGTTGAAAATGCTGTCTTTCTTCCACTGGATGTTTTTAGCTCCCTTGTCGAAGATCAAGTGACCATAGGTGAAATCCACGTTTCTTAATAATAGCTAGGGAGTCATTGATGCTGAAGAGATAGGTTTTTTTTTTTTTTTTGTATTAAGGGAATCTCTGAGTACTTTGTGCCAGAGACAAGTGCTGTCCAATCCAACGTTTATAAAGCAATGCGTATAGAGACTGTCCAGTTGCCTATTCTTTGGTCCGTGTCATACTTGAGTGAGTTGTACTGCTTTAAAAACATATTTACTACATTTTATTACTTTTATTTTCTGCATGTAGAGCAGGATGGGGCGGTTAGCTATTGGATATCTGTGTAAGTCAGAGGACAATTTATAATAGGTATTGAGGTTTTGAGGCTAAACACAGCCCCAAGTCACTCAAGTGTCCTGTGTCTGCGCTCATGGCCACCAGGGGGCACTGCTGAGCTGTTCAAGTTCTCTTGGACAGTGAAGGCCTTTAAGTGCTTTGAGGCCATGCCTGCTATTCAAACTTGCTTTAGAGCAGCAGTTCTCAACCTTCCTAATGCTGGGACCCTATAACACAGTTCCTCATGGTGTGGAGACTTCCAACCATACAATTATTTCATTGATACTTCAGAACTGTAATTTTGCTACTGTTACGAATTGTAATGTAAATGTCTGATATGCAGAGTATCTGATATGTGACCCCCAAAGGGGCCGCAACCTGCACACTGAGAACCTCTACTTTAGAGACTTGGCAGTATGAAAATTCAAATTGGTGAGACTTTATTAAAGAGTTGAGAAAGAAAAAAAAAAACCCTTGCGTCCCATAAAAGTAAGAGAAAAGAGAACCTGGTTTGTGGATGTGAGGATATCCCAGATGTTCGTGGCATTGTTTCAGTAAAAAGAGGAACTTCAGATGTTACCAGAAATGTTGAGTTAAGGATTTGGATCTGGAAAACACAGCGGATGCTTTCCTGGAAGAAAAGCGGGTGGAATTTCCCTTCTGTGAGCCTCCTATTAAATTAAATCTTACTGATGGGAACGGGATGAAAACAAGAGCTTTAAATATATTGCTGACCTCAGAGGAGCTGCTGAGGAATGGAGAGGGACAGAGGCAAGTGCTTTAGGAGGCAGGAGAAGGTGTTGGCTGGAGGCTGGGACAAGTCTCAGGCTTGTGGCTCATGTGTAGCCTAAGCAGGCTCATTGAACTGAGTTCTTTAGAACAGGCTCATTCATGCCCCACTTTAGGGAAGGAAGGAGAACAAAAAAGCGTTCACTGTCTTTGGTGTAGACCCCTAAGAGGCAGAAGGAGCACTCTCACACTGACTGTACTGTTTTCTCGTTGAGTTATAAGCAAATTTCATTTTCATAGGGACAACACAGGAAATCAGAGAAAGCTAAAGGGGTAGGGGTGGGTGTTGGTGGTGGGGTGGATGCTGGTGGTGGGGTGAATGCAAGGTCGGGATGGATGCTAGGGTTGGGGGTGGATGCTGGGGTGGGGGTGGAGAACAGAAATACGTGTGCGTGTGAATGTGATGATAAAGTCCACCAGTTGTTCCCCAGGCCGTGGCTATTGTTTGAAAAATGGTAGAGGGAAAAGGGGGGAAAGGATGGAAGTCATTTCTATATTTGACTTCAGTACCAGTGCCAGCAACTAGCATAGGAAATTTCCCATCTCTGGTTGCCTTCATACTAAGAAAAGAGAAGGCGCTTTTTCAGATGGGTAGGAAGGCAGCCAGGACCACTGCTCTCCCTGATCCTGTCTCTCTCACCTCTTTACTGTCAGCCGGTGGCTCTGGGGAGCATCATGAGGGACCAGTTCTCCTGAGGTTTCCCCTCCAGACTTATGTTCCATTTGTGGGTGATTGCTAACTCTTGAAGGGTTCTGTACCAGTGTGTTCTGTAGCCTTGGCGAGGAAGGAGCCTATTCCTCTTAGCTGGTCACAGGGCACTGGGATGATCTTGGAAAGTCCCTCTGGTGTCTGGGGTGGGGGCTGAAGTCGCATCAGAGGTTTTGGAGAAGGATTGACCCCTGGCCTGTTTTCCTTTCAAAGTCTTTGGTAGTCTAAGGTCTTTGGTTCCTTGGGTCAGGCTGGGAGTGAGCATGTTTGGTGTCCCATGTTTCTGCCACCCACACATTTTCCCACTCCCAGAAACATCGGTCTACCTTTTAATCTCATGTTCCTGTTTAAATGGCTCAGTAGACACCTGTTAGCATCTCTCTGCTTCACCCACTAACACCATTCAGTTCCCATAAGGCTTCTTCACTGAGGTAGGGTGACTCACGGTGGAAGGAAATGGGCTGGCTGCTGGGGTCAGCTTGTATACACTTTAACTTTATAAAATGTGCATAGGAAGGCTTCCTTAGATCAGAATCCTAAAAAAAAACAGAATCATTGTGATTGATGTATTTAATAATACCTATGCACAGTGCTGAGTGGGAGACCATGTGGCCGAGCCTCACAGCTGTGTGGATGGGAAGGCGTATCTGGCCTTGTGGCTGGCGGCTTATGGTGAACATTCTCATTTCTTTGTTCCTATGACTTTCTTTGAGCACATCTCTTAGAGAAAAAAAACCTTACTATCATAAGGTTAGGTGAAAAACTTTTAATATAGTTGCACCACTTATAGTATCTCCTTTTATTCATTTAGCATTTTGCTTGTCTTAGCAGTGTTAATCTTTGCATACGTGTTACACATTTCCCACACCAAAATAATTTATTCTTTAATTTTATTTTCATTACTTTGACATTTAGATTTTGGATATGTCTGGATGAGTGTGCCTGTGGGTGCATGTGTGTGCACGTGTGTGTGCCTGTGTGTGTGTGTGTATGCCTGTGCCTGTGTGTGCCTGTTTGTGTGTGCCTGTGTATGTGTGTGCCTGTGTGTGTGTGTGCCTGTGTGTGTGTGTGCGCCTCTGTGTGTGCCTGTGTGTGTGTGTGTGCCTGTGTGTGCCTGTGTGTATGTGTGCCTGTGTGTGCCTGTGTGTGTGTGCCTGTGCCTGTGTGTGTGTGCATGCACTCACACATGTGGCCTGTGTGTGCGTGTGTATGTGTGCCTGTATGTGTGTGCCTCTGTGTGTGTGTGCCTCTGTGTGTGTGTGCCTCTGTGTGTGTGCCTGTGTTTGTGTGCCTGTGTTTGTGTGTGCCTCTGTGTGTGTGCCTCTGTGTGTGTGCCTGTGTGTGTGCCTGTGTGTGTGTGTGTCTCTGTGTGTGTGTGGATGTGTGTGCCTGTGTGTGTGTGTGCGCGCATGTACTCACACATGTGTGCATGTGCACTTAGACATGTCTGTAATTGTGGTGAGCAGGGAGGCAAGAGGTCAATGTATGTCTTTATTGCAGTCACCTTGTTTGTTTGTTTGTTTGTTTGTTGGCAGAGCCTTGAGCTCCTCATTTAACTAGAGGGGATAGCCGGGGAGTTTTGGGGTCCCCCGTCTCATCCACCTATCCCAACCCCCAGCACTGAGGTTATAGATACACTGCCACAGCTGGCTTTTACGTGGTGTCAGGGATCCAAACTCAGACCTTCAAGCAATGGGGGAAAGCGTGATATACCCACAGACTGTCTCTGTAGCCAAACACTTAGACACTTGACAGTGTCACGGAACCAGTTCTATTAATGTCTTGGCATTCACTCCTCCAATGACACTGAGAAGAATGCTCCCCATCTCTGAAGTCTAGGTTAAATTTTGTCCTCTGGAACTTCCTTATCTTTGTGATAACCTGGGCTCGTTTAGCCTGTGTCCTGACTTAAGGCATGAGGCTCAATCTACACGGGAACTTCCTTCTCCGGGTTGTTTAATGCACCTCTCGGTTTCCTGGCTGGGTTGTGGTCTTCCTGAAATACACACTCTTCTGTCACCTCCCTGTGTGGTTCCTGCTTGTAATTTTGCCGTTACTTTTCTCTGTATTCTTCAAGGCGTTTTTTGTTTTGTTTTGTTGGGTTGTTGTTGTTGTTTTTTTTTTTTTTTTTCTCATACGATGCCCCTGATACTCTTTAGTGGTCTGCTTCTAGCGGAGGATTGAAGTTACTGGAACCTCTGAACTGTATGGAAAGCCTGCCTCTGGCCCTGCTTCCGTTGTGCATACGCAAGAGAGAGGACTGTATTTTTACCCCATAGGACAGTTATGCTTTGCTTTGCTTTTAGATCAGTGAGGAGGAGCGTGGGAAGGAGGCAGATTTGCCCGGGATAGCAACTTGGACCTGAGGAACAGCACTGTGATGACAGAACAGGAAGCCGGGGTTACTTCACCTCGAAATGTGGCTGAGAACCAGCCTGCTGACGGCCACACTTGTTACATTTCAGAGAAGTACAGAATGTGGACCAGATCAAGTTAGGGAAGGCCTCGCGCAAGCAAGGCAGCAAACTAACTGGAAATCATGTGCTGATTGGCAGCCAGGTGACAGTGTACCTTTGGAACTGCAAGGTACATCCCACACTGGGTGGCTGAGAACACAAGAGGCAGAGCTTTCCTGTTCCCCAGACCTGCCTTCTCTGAGCCCTGTGCGCTTTGTCCTGTCTCCTCCAGGTTGAGAGAGACTAGATGGATTGGAAGGGAGATGAGCTCAGCTAGGCTTAGTTATCTCAGAGGAGAACAGAGAGCAACCAAGAAGAGAGTGAGAGGGGCTGAGCAATAAAAGCGATAGGTTTCAACTGATAGGTTTCTACTGTTGGGCTGGATCACAGGAAACAAGAGACCCTTACTTACTGTTACTACAGAGCACCAACAGCCTGGTGATAGCGCTCAGTCCTGAGGGCAGAGTTCTCAGGTAAGGGGGCTCACAGCTCGCAGCTCGGACACAGGCTGCTTTCTTTTCCTGTCACTTCTGCAGCCTTCTTTCTTAGAGGTGTCATGAAATCACTCTCTGGAGTCCTCTCTAAAGGGAGAAAGGTCCTCGTAAAAGGCATTTTGTGAAGCCTCCCCTGTAAGCAGGGCCTGTTCCCTGTGAGTCCCCTCCCTAGGGCTCTTGGCAGTGAGAAGTATGAGCTGTGTCACTGTGTCTGGTGACTTCGGAAGCACTTCTAGACTGAATGTAGATTTCTAGTTTCCTTTGAGACACTTCCACACACACTTCAGTCTCAGCAAATTCCCTAGATGCGAGCTGCTCCCATTCCAGACTTTCTGCAAGCTCCAGTGATGGGCATCATGACCCAGGTGACTGTAGCATAGCCTGTGCTTCTCTGTTCTGTCTTCCATGTCCTGCCTCTCTGGCTTCTCTTGCATTAATTTCCTCAGACCCAAAGCATTTCATGCCTCGACTCCTGACTTTCTCCCCTTTTCCGGTTTACCCTCTTTGGCTCTTATGTTCTACTCCTAATTAGGTTTTCTTTAACGCCTTCCTGAACCTCAGATCTGACCTGTGCCTACCCGTTCCCTCCTGCTGTCCATCTCTCCACTGCCAGAACTCAGCTCATTAGCCCAGAGTTTGGGGATCTGCCTAGATTGGCAGGCGCTCTCACACAGAGGCCTAAGAATGGCTTCTGGCCTGGTGCCAGAACACCCTCACTTGTACATACAGCTGTGTGTTCTGCCCTTCAGCAGGAGATGGGGGTGGCTGGGTGCATTCTAAAATTAGTCAAGGCCCTTTGGGGTGTAGATGATAGAAACCAACTCAAAGCTGAAGCCTTCAGGATGTGCTGGGTTGGAGATGGAAGTCCAGGAAAGGATCTCACTTGAAGCACAGTAAGTTCCAGCTACAGATGTACTGTAAGTGGCCTGTTGTTCTTGCTTAGCTGTTCTGCCTGAAGTCTTTCACCCAGACCTGGAAAGATGAGCATTCCTGGCTAATGTGGTACTAACAGCTGTGATCCAAGACTAAGAACGAGACGTTGTCATCTCAGAGTTAAATGGACCACTCCTTTTGGTCAGTTCTAAGTATGGAGATTATGTCTCTAGGGCCTAGGCCAGATAGCATTTGGAGACTCATGAGTAATGGCCCCATAGGAACTCTGTGGGAGGGGGAGGGGCTGCTACTGAGAAAGAAAGCCCTTGGTCTTACCCACTACATTGGTGATTATTTCTGTACCTTAACTTTGTCTTCCTCAGTGTGAGCCACACTAGGGAAACCTCTGATACTACAAGAGAATTGTGAAAGGGGATTACTTTCCTGGAGTTGGCCTGTTGTAAAGCCTTCGCTGGGTGTAGTAAAAATGGGTGTTATTAATTCCCTGAACGAAGATATAAAGACCCACTGGAAGATTTAGTGGAGCTGGCATTTAAGAGAGAAATGTAAATAGCAGGGAAGGCGTTTGCATCCTCCCTGTGCCACAGGGTGTGTATTCCTGGGTGGAGAACTTACACCCTAGGCTTCCTCGCCTATAACTTGTCAAAAGTGTATATGTCAAGAGTATTAGTCACAGAGTGAGAGAGAGGCTGGGCAGCGATGGCGCACACCTTTAATCCCAGCACTCGGGAGGCAGGGGCAGGTGGATCTCTGTGAGTCTGACCTACAGAGTGAGTTCCAGGACAGCCTGGGCTACACAGAGAACCCTGTCTTGACAAAAGAAAAAAAGTAAGCTAGAGATCTCATTACTGGTTGCTGGTGAAACCAACTTGAGCAGAGGCAAAATGAAGCCTCCTGGACTCCCCCACCTTAAACTTCGATGTTGAATATGTATGACAGTTGTAGGCGTGGCTTCAGACCTGCCTTGATTCCATCTGCCTAGTGAGTGGAGGGTGCGAGTGAGCTGAAAGCATCTGTCCTGTGATCAGAATGACACACTGAAAAAAGAGTTGGGGGAGATGGGACCCCAGGCGCCCAACAGCCAAACACAGTCCTCCTCATGAATCATTCAGACAGACAGCATTTGGGAACTCTCTCACCGTCTTTAGGAGAGGTAGGGACAGCAAGAGAGGGAGAAAATGACTGTCCGTACATATTGCCCACCCAGTAGCTTTGCTAGGGAGCTTTCCTAAGGTGAGACACAGACATGTAGTATGCAAGCCTGGTGTCTGGTCTGTTCTTACGATGTCCATGGGCAGGCTGTTACCTGGAGCACGGAGATCAGGACGTAACCACCAGTGCTATAGCCCTGGGGTCAGTTTGTCAGTGTATTCTTCTCCCAGTGAGCAACTGGGGAATCTGGTTACCAAGGGCTGGGAAGCAGAGAGGGGTGACACACAAAACACTGTGTCTAGGAAGGATCCAGAAGTCTGACATGCTGGTCTTCTGTGCTATGTGAGTCCTCGTTCTGTTGTTATAATAAAAATGTGCAACGCTGGATAGGAAAGGGATTTCTTTAGCTCACACTTTAGGATGCTACAAGTTCGAGGTGGGGCTGCTCCGAGAGTTTGGCCCCAGGTGAGGGCTCCTTGGTGGATGGCTTCGTAATGGATTATTTAAGGAAGTGTCCGTGTGCCTTGGCAGTAAGCACAATCAGGGTGGGGCCGATCTTGTTCTCGGTGACCAGTTAGGCCTTCCACCAGACTCTGCATCTAAAAGGTTCCTTTCGCATCATCACCCTGGGAGCAAAGCTTCAGATGCCTGAAGGTCTGGGGAGACACCCTTAACCCATCTCCAAACCAGAGCACCTACCAAATAAGCTTTTGTCTCAAAAACATCAAAACCCGTGGTTGGCGTAGCAAACACCAGGGTGCTGGACCGTGTTCATCGCTTCTTTTTATTATGAACAGAGATGTAATGTAAAATGTAACAACATTAACCATTTTTAAATAAACACTTTATTAGTGTTGGGACAGTCACTGTGTTGCACAACTACCACCACTACCTGTTTTCCAAAATTGTTCTATCATTGCATACAAAAGCTTTCAGCGTTAAGCAATGAGCCCAGTTCCTTGCCATGACCCTCAGCTCTTGGCCACCTCTAGTCTGCTTGCTCTGTGAATTTGACTAATCTAAATGTTTCACTCAAGTGAACTCATATAACATTTGCCTTTTTGATGTATGTATAGTCCAGTTTCGAGGTTACAAACTTTCATGGCATCCTGGAGAACCACTTTCTTTGTGCTTTTTACTTGATCTGATCGCCTTCCCCCCACCCCATGTTTTCTCCTTCTTAATGTTTGCAGAGCCCCCACTTCCAGAAGTAGAGTTTTTCACTGTGCGGGGAAGGCCTCTACCACGCTTCAGGCTGAGGAAAGTCAAGGAGATAAATGGACCTATCAGGTGAGTACCTGTCTTTCTCCACACAGTGGTCCCACTATGTGAGTGGGAAGGCTTCCCTGTGAGTGGCTGAACTTGGGTAGCTGGAGCAATGCAACTGGGCCTCTTGCTTTGTTTCCCTGAACACATAATGGGCTTGCCATCCCAGTAGCATCCTTCCCAACAAAAAGTGAGACTTACAAGGGACCAGAGACAAACATTTTGGGCAGCATAGCCCCTTGCATGCACGTCCCATGGTACAACCTTTAATGATGGTGATGGTGGGTCACAAGGATTGATTGTCTCATGTCCCAGAGACAGAATGTCTCCTTCTTGCGTCAGGCTGATCTTGGAGTGTGTGTGTGTGTGTGTAGTGGTTTTGGAAAAGGTCATTTGGAGAATTCTTTTTAATCTGTTCACATATTGAGTTATATAGGCAAGACACTATGTAGTTAGTGACCAGCTGGGATTCCAGATGGCATGAGATGGGATTAATTTACCTCTGTTGAAGGACCATATTGTGCTCAGTTTTGCATTTTATTTACAAAGGTCAAGGGAAGATTAGGGAAGTTCAGTCAGTCCCGGTTCCCAGACAGGAAGATTAGCATTGGCCTGCGGATGGGATGGGAGCCGGGACACCAGGTCTAGGAGCCCGGGTGTGCATGGCCTGACCTACGTGGCCCTTTATCATTCTCAGCCCTTCAGTGTAATGGCCCGTTCAGTGCAATCAAGGTATAAATAAATCTGAGATATTTTTAAAGTACGCAAAGGCAAGTCTGGAGATACTGTGTGAGTATCCATTTGTTACAGAACAGGCTGCCCTGCTTTCAGACTGCGTTAATTTCAAGTCTTTTCAGGGACAGACATTGCCCATACAGCTCTGTTGCTTGATTCCTGGTAAGTTACTGGAAAGTATTGTAATCCTGTTGTTGTAAGGGGAACAGAAGCCTGGCATCATTCATTGCCTGAACGAATTTACAAGAGCAGATGTGATACTTAAGCCAAATCATTGCGTAAGGCAAAAAGAAAAGCCAAATGACAGCCTGCCCTGGTGGCAGTGCCCCAGCCGATGCCTTCAAAACAGGAAGTGGCGACCTGTGAGTCATGCGGGGAGGGCAGTGGAAGTGGGGAGAAGTTCTTGCAGGCTGGCCTGGTGGTCAGGTTCCAACTCACTGCCGCTGCTCCCTTCACGTCAGTCACCCGGGTTATTTACCAGGGTGTGAACTGTGCCGGTTCCCCAGCCTGGCTGCATGGCTTGAGCTGGAGGCACCAGCTTTGCCAGGCCAGAGTCTTTTGTGTGAACCCTGGCCTGGAGCACAGAGAGCTTAGGCAGATAGTGAGGCCTGTCCCAGGACTCCCTCAAGGATAATGTCTCTTACCCTTACCAGCTAACAGGAATCAGCTGGCATGCTTTATCAGCAGTCAACATTCCCAACTCTAGTCCTGGAGACTTTGCTCCCATAGGTTTGGGGTGGGACCTGGGGGTTTCTATATTTACCAGGCTAAATAGGAAGCTGCTTCCTGCCCTGTGAACGGCACCTCTAGTGGGCAATGTACAGAATCAACGCGGTGCAGGTGAGCCATGAACTCCCAATTACCTGGCAGGTTGAGTCAGTGTGGGGCTTCTTGCCTGTGGCCACCATACCTCCAAGGCCCCAGAAAAGCTGTCCCAAGTGTTGCCCAAAGGCAGCGAAACTCAATGTTTATTGATTCTGATTTGTTACTCTGCAGGTTTTACTTAATCCCTTTTGTTCAGAGTCCTTTCTGAAAGCCCAGGCTCTGTGGAAATCAGGGCCCTCACCTAACATGGCTGGGTACATAGCAGGTGGCTGGAGTCTTTCCAAATACAACAGCTACCATGGGAGAGGGCCCCCCTCCTTAACCAAGTGATTCGTGTGCTTTTAGGGAGCAGGAAATGGGGCATTAGCAATGTGGAGCAGGAAGCCCAAAATTGGTGGTAAAATAGAATTATGTGGCCTAATGAGTTTTGGAAATCACCCTAATCACATTGGTACTAGTCCAGGCATTTTTTTTTCTCTATTGAAAATTCAACGCAACCAGCATTTATGAGGAGTTGATCATAACTGAAGAAATGTGAAGGGGGGGGCAGGGCGGAGAGATGGCTTCGTAATTAAGAACACTGGCTGCTCTTCCAGAGGACCTGGGTTCAATTCCTAGCACCCACACAGTAGCTTACAACTGTCTGTGACTCCAGTTCCAGGGTACCTGTCATACATGCAGACAGTACATCAATGCACATAAAATAAAAATTAACAATTTTTAAAAGGAAGAAATGTGAAAGGACCTGCAGGTACTAGAGGCGGTCCTGTAGCCCCACCCCCAGCCCTGTTTTCAAGGCCAGTAGAGATAGGACGTTTTCACACATTATGATCCCAGAAGTAAAGGCTGAGCCCACAGGAATGGAAAGGGAGGCACGGTTTGACCAGGTGCATTTCATTCTGTTTCTTCCGACTGGCTGCCTTTCTCTCTGGAAGATAGATATTACTAAGTTTACACCTGAGTGTCAGTGCCTTTCTGTGTCCTTGTTTAAGGGACATTTTCACCGGATCCATAGGCTACTTTACATTTCCAGGATCTTGTCAACCCAGATTAACCCACGGTGACATTTTACTCCTGACCGCTCATTGGTTTGGCGTGAACTTTGGTGTCGGCTTCTGAACGGCGGGGAGTGTAAATCATATGACTTCTGTTTTAAGTCACCACATGACTGTCTGGAGCCACTCTTCAGGCTGAGCACATTCATTCCCGTAGGTGCTGGGCCTTCATGTGACTTTTAAACCCTCCCCACTGGCAGGCTTTATTTGCCCGTGTGACACACTGCCGATCAGATCCACCATGTGACAGACACAAGGTCGTGATACACTCACCCGTTTCTCCCACCTAGGGAGCCTCCCTGTGAAGCTGGGATTTGGCTTATCATCTGGCTGTAAATATGGAGGTCCACAGTAGTGAGAACTGCCAGACACTAAATCCTGTGTAGCCAGCAGTTTTTCTTGCCCAATCTGGTGAATTCAGTAAACCCGAATACACAGACCTCCAGACAAGCAGCCCGTGAGCCTTATAACATTTACATCTGGTCAGGGGCCTGATGATGAATAAGATCTCTGTTCTTCACACGGCCCCTGCCAATCTCTCTGCTTTTTCCCCTCTCCCAGTTCATATCAGGTGTTGGTCCTTCCCCTGTCCTTGCAAAGCACATTTTCTTGTGATTCTGAAGGCATGACTTCATTCTTTGGCAACACTTCTCCTGCTGACGGATATGTGGCTGCAGAAATCCTGGCCAGTGATGTTCCAGACGACACGTTGGAGATATCTATTGGAGACAGGCTCTACTATGGGGAATATTACAATGCACCTTTGAAAACAGGAAATGAGTACTGCATTCTGTTACGGATCACAAGTGAATGGAATAAGGTAGAGTTGCTTCAACGATGTTCTGACCTCGGTATTTTCCTTTTCGTATGAGATTTAAATTGTTTGCACTTGGGCTGGAGAGATGGCTCCCCAGTTAAGAACACTGGCTGCTCTTCCAAAGGTCTTGAGTTCAAATATCCGCAATCACCTCGAGGCTCACAACCATCCATAATGAGATCTGACGCCCTCTTCTGGTAGGTCTGAAGACAGCTACAGTGTGCTTGCATGTGACAATAAATAAATCTTTAAAAACAAATGATTTGCATTTACTTTTCTCCCATGTTTACGGTGGCCGCCACACAGAATAACCACAGAAACGTGTGACTTGTGAGCAGACCTTCCGATGGGTAGGCAGGTAAGACCTGCATAGGTGTCAGCCGCACTTCTGAGGGCCGCACTGCATCTCTGTTGGGACTGATCTGGTTTGAGTGCCCCTCCACCTTCTGAGTACCAGAATTCCAGAGTCCGAGTTGGGAGGGACTGTCTAGCTCTGGTGGGTTTCCTTTCTGCTCCTCCAGGATGCTGCCTTCCCCCATTCCCCAGGGGAACAGGAGGAGAGAGTGGCAAACAGGCCCTACCCTCTCCACCCCACTCTTCAGAAAGCTGGATTTCTTTCAATAATTGGCAACTGTAACGAGCTGGACAAGCTCGGAGAGTTCTAAACTTGGTGTAGAATTATGTGGGTTGGAAACCAGGAGAATTACCCAGATACTAACAAAACATCTCTTGACTGATACATTGGAAGCAAAAGTTCTCCATATTTAAAACAGGCATCTATTAACTTCTGCATAGGACAGAAGTCTGATGTACCATTGGCCTGCTGATAACAAACCAAGGCTTACTTTTTAAGATAATGTATGAGTGGCAGAGAGGCCAAGAACTACTTTGTAACAATAATATAGGGATTAAGATGTGGAAAGTTAAAGCTCAGAATACTATTACCTCAATAATTTAATGGAGTAGATACCCTGATGGGTGTAAGGCGGTACCACCTCACTTGTTCTGCATTTCCTTAAAGATTAATGATGCTCACCATCTATTCATATGCTTGGTGGCAATCTGTTCTTTAGGACAAGTGTCTATTCAAGTTCTTTACTAATTTTGTCTTTGCTTTTTTTGTCTTTATTCGTCTGTTTTTGAGACAGAATTTCTCTGTGTAGCCCTCCTGTTCTGGAACTTGCTCTGTAGATCAGGCTGGCCTCAAACGCAAAGAGATCCACCTACCTCTGCCTCAAGGCATGCGCTATTGCTGCCACTGCTGCTGCTGCCACTGCTGCCATTGCTGCCACCACCACCACACAGTTACTACTTTTAAAATTGAGTTGTTTGATTTCTTTCATTGTTGTTTGAAGTCCTCTATATAATTTGGAGATTAATCTCGTATGAGATGAAGCTGAAAATATTTTCTTCCATTCTTATGGGTTTTTTGTTTTGTTTTAATTTTAACAATGTTCTTTGAGCACAAAAACCTCATTTGTGTTGGTTCCTAGGAGGTTTTAGTTTTAAGTCTTACTTTTGGGCTTTTGATTCATTTTGAGCTTTTATATTTGGCATTAGGTAAAAGTCCAGTCTGGTTTGTTTTTTGTTTTTCTGGGTTTTTGTTGTTGTTGTTGTTGTTGTTGTTGTTTGTTTTTTGTTTTCTGTTTCCTGTTTTTTGTTTTTTGCTTTTTTTTTTGTTTTTTTGTTTTGTTTTGTTTTCGAGACTGGGTTTCTCTGTGTAGCCCTGGCTGTCTTGGAGCTCCCTCAATAGGCCAGGCTGACCTTGAACTCATAGATCCACCTGCCTCTGCCTCCCAAGCACTGGGACTAAAGGCATGCACCACCACAGCTGGCTTGTTTTTGTTTTTGTTTTTTTAATATCTGATCACCACTTGTTGAAAAACTCTCTGGTCTCCATTAAATTCTTGTTCTAGTTTCTGGCCCAGTTACTGGGATGGTAAAAAGCAACTTTACGGGAGGAATTTATTCAGCTCACAGTTCGAGATTACAGCACATCCTTTTGGGAAAGTCAAGGCAGGAACCTGAAGCAGCTAGTCCCAGTAAAGAGCAGAGAGAGAATGTGTGCATGTGTGCATATTACTCAGGTCACTAGTCACTACTATTTAGTCCAGGACCCAAATATAGGGAATGGTGCCACCCATGGTGGGCTGGGTCTTCCTTGTCAAATAAAATGACCAAAACAATTCCCCATACTTGCATATAGATATACCCATAAACCAACCTGATCCACACAGACCCTCTAGGTTTCTCTTTCTAGGTGATTCTTAGATTGTATTGAGTTGACCAAACTAAACGCTAAAAGTACTTCTCTCATGCCAGGCGGTGGTGGCGCACGCCTTTAATCCCAGCACTTGGGAGGCAGAGGCAGGCAGATTTCTGAGTTCGAGGCCAGCCTGGTCTACAAAGTGAGTTCCAGGACAGCCAGAGGTACACAGAGAAACCCTGTCTCCAAAAAAAAAAAAAAAAAAAAAAAAAAAAAAAAAAAAGTACTTCTCTCAAACATATCTGACATATATCAAGAATTCATTGGTGGATGCTGGATTCTGTTTCATTGACTTACATCCTGTCTTCACGGTATGTTTGAAAGCATAAGTCTTCCAACATCTCCAACATCTCCATTTTTTCCTTTTATGTATTCATCCTAATCAATAGCCCCGCTCTGTCCCGAGGCTAAGGGAGGAATACGGCGTGTCTTCTCCCGAGTTCTCACCTTCTCGTGTGCTCTGTTATCAACTTGGATGAGCTCTGTCACCTTAATGCCATTTTAAAATCACTTTCTCCTCTTCTTTTTAATGCCAGCGCTGTGCATAGTTGGCCATCTTTTCTCTGTCCATCACTTGTTCAGATTCTTGTCTCTTGCTTTTACCGAGCTCCTTGCTCCAGCTACTGCAGGGTGAGTTTTATAAACTGTGCAGTTGACCCAGGCACACCACTTCACTGATCTTCCTGCGTCACTTGGCCCCTGTCAGTTTCTCGGTTGTAATGTTTCCGTTACCTGCTTTGCCCTTTGCTTCTCGTTGTCTTCACATAAGCATTTCTTCATTCCTAATTTGAAAACTAGCCTCAAGCCAAAATTGAATTATATTTGAAACCTGTGGCTAGTTAAAGCTTTTCCTCCCAGAAGTTTTCAATTTAAATATATTTTTAAAATCCTTTTTAAGAACATAAAAACCAGAATACCCAATGTGTCACTTGAAAGAGAGCCTCATAGTGACATGGAAAGGGTAGCTCTATAGCTTCTTCCCGAGGGAAACTGCACTGACATTCAAGAGTCCCAGCTGTCCCCATCGACAGCTGTGTGAGTGACAATTACCAGAGAGGAGATGCTCAGTTCCAGTGAGTTTGTAGGTCTCTTGCTTTTTCTTGTTGCTTTCTTCCTGAAAGCACATTTTGGGTGACTGAAGTTGTTAAGCATCATCCAGAGAGACAAAATATTATTATTATTATTATTATTATTATTATTGGTTTTCTTTTTTATTTCTTTTTTTATTAGATATTTTCTTCATTTATAATTCATGTGCTATCCCGAAAGTCCCCTATACCCTCACCCCGCCCTGCTCCCCAACCCACCCATTCCCGCTTCCTGGCCCTGGCATTCCCCTGTACTGTACTGGGGCATATGATCTTTGGAAGACCAAGGACCTCTCCTCCCATTGATGGCTGACTACGCCATCCTCTGCTACATATGCAACTAGACACACGAGCTCCAGGGGTACTGGTTAGTTCATATTGTTGTTCCACCTATAGAGTTGCAGACCCCTTCAGCTCCTTGGGTACTTTCTCTAACTCCTCCACTGGGGGCCCTGTGTTCCATCCAATAGCTGACTGTGAGCATCCACTTCTGTATTTGCCAGGCACTGGCATAGCCTCACAAGAGACAGCTATGTCAGGGTCATGTCAGCAAAATCTTGGTGGCATATGCAATAGTGTCTGCGTTTGGTGGCTGATTATGGTATGGATCTCCGGGTGGGGCAGTCTCTGCATGGTCCTTCCTTCTGTCTCAGCTCCAAACTTTGAGGCAAAATATTATTATACCAGAGCTTCTCGCTGCCTGCAGAGAACACACATCACTACTTCCTGTAGAACCTAGATGCAATCTCAGAACTCTCAGCCGAGTTCTCAGGCAGTCCATGCCGGTTGTTCAGAGCTGGCACTTAGGAATAACGCTCCTGACGGTCCATTGTCTACCCCTGGTGTAAGCTTTCTGAGATCTTTTGGAAACCCACAGAAGTGATGTCTAGAACCACTCCCATATGTGTAACCCATGCCAGCCCCTTGAACACTGGTGATAATTGGCTGAGTTATGAGATGTAAGAGATGAGGTTGGGGTTGGAGCTCAGTGGTAAAGCCCTAGCCTAGCATGTATGAGACTGTGGGTTTAATCCCTAGCAACACAAACTTATGAAAGTTAGATGAGACCTTAAAGATTTTCTGGTTCAAATTAGGGTATGAAGAGTCAGAGAGTCGGGGGGCTTTAGCATGTGAATTGAACTGTTTAAAATGATGCCCTGTGTCTCACATTACACTGTTTAAAATGGTGCCCTGTGTCTTCTACTTAGATGGACCTCTCTGTTTCCCTTCCAGGTGAGAAGATATTCCTGTGCTGTCTGGGCTGAGGTAAAAGGTAAGGCCGTGTTTTCTCTGTGCACTCTGTCCTTCCCCCATGCTCCATCTGCAGCACCAATCTGATGCTGGACACTTGCTTTAAATTGTCACAGGTGGTGACAGACATACACGTTAAGGCATCTTCAGAAAAATATAGACATTCTCATGCCATAGGGTGTGACATATTCAAGCCATTACTGAAGAGTTGGGAGCTCATGAAATTATATAAAGAGCCATGAATGGGACCATCCCTGCTATCAGCCTCCTGTCTCTCCCGTGGCAGTGTCAACTGCCCTTACTGTTTTTCTTCTGTAGCCATGAGACAGGAGAGACGAGCCCTAGACACCCAGATGAGTAACTTCAACGGGAACAAAGTTTTACAGTTTAGAAGAGTTCTTCCTCCTAGCTTGAGTGGCTTTCCATTGGCTGAGTCACCCTGGATTTGCAATAGCGATCAGTCTGTGTTGGGTGTTGTGTGGGTTATGTGGCTTGTTGGGGAGAGAGAGCAGTTGTTCTATCAGAATGACACTGAGAGGAGGAGAAGATTCTAATCAAGGTTAAAGGCACTGGAAAGCTTGTAACAGACCAAAATGAAGAGCTATAGAAGCCTGAGACCCGCTGTTTGGCTTACACCATGCATACACACACACATACACACACACAGGGTCACATACCAATAATGACAATTGAGTTTAATGGTAGATCACACATACAGGGAAAGGCACAAAAGATTGCATCTCCTAGAGTGTGGCGTGGACCATATATGGCTGAATCCCAGCACTTATGGGCAGAGGTTGGAGGATAGTGTCTGTCAGCCTGGGATCCATAGCAAGACTCTGCCTAAAACAGTGTGGTGGGAATTTGTGTCAGCTAGAGACATAGCTACTCATGCTATTTTGTTTAAGAACGTTCTGTGTTATTTGCACAATGAGAAATTACATACTGATGCATCTCTCAGAATCGTCCTCACTGTTAAGTGATGCATAATTATATTAATAAAAATAATTTATTTACAGAATAGAACTATCCTACATCTAGGGGAAAAATAAGACCGAACCCCCAAAGGAATGCAGGGAAAGAACCGAGTTCAAAGGTTGGTTACCACATCCAACTCCAAGGCTGGGGAATCCAAGGGTTGTATATTTTTTTCTTGATCAGATCCAGATGTACAACTCTGCTACATGGAAGATATAATCACTCTCAAACTTTAGTATATGACACCAAATGGCAAAAAGCAGTGCCCTTGAGAGCAGCCACCCCCTGCTGGGTAGATAAAGCCTTGGCTGTCCTGGCAGCAGCTGGGAGCATGTGATCAGTCAGGCTTCCTGACTTGGTCTGCCTGATGGGACAGTATGTCTGTTGGCTCCAGATCTAGGTCTTGCTGACGAGGTATGTGTTTAGAGCCTTCCCTTTCCATGAAGAGTTTTCAAAGGGGTTGGGAAGCTAACTCAGGATTGAGTAATCACGGATCCTTGATTGTCAGGCTCCCATGTAAGGACGTTTGTTTAAAAGCCATAGGCAGCCAGCCAGCGGAATTGATTCCCAGGAATTCCATTAGTTTGTACCTAATTTCAGAAAACTTGTTAAATTTATAACCTCTGACTATAGACCAATTCCTGGGAATAGGCTGAGGAATGCTGCCCACGGGCCACACGTGTCTCCTTTAAGTCCTTACACCCCATCCCTACTTCTGAGCATAGCCTCAGGAGACAACCGCTGTAGTGGTGAGGCGGCGTGACCTCTTTCAGGATTGAGGTGGACGGACTTTACAATGGGTGCTCTGTTTTAGAGGGGCCTTAGCAGGACATGTGGAGGAGGGGCTCAGAGAAGGAGGCTTCTGTTTGTCTGCCTCTCCCCTCATCTTACTTTCCACCTTTTTATCTCTACTCAAACTTACAAGAGTAGAAAAGCTGATTTTGATGCTGGGCCAGGTGAGTTATCTGGCAGCTTGTATCTTAGATTGCCATCTTAACAGAGATGTGTGCTGTGGTCAAGCTCTTTTCTGAAGCAGTTTAATGAAGAGTACAGGAAACAAGCATCCAAAACATCCAAAACCTTCAGTGTGTGCCAGTGCACACCCGGGAGCTCCAGGGACAGAATAGAGTGCGTACAAGGGAAATATAGTTGTGAATAAGATGTGCAAGCTTTCAGACACAGACAAAACTTCTGTGATCTACCCTACTGGAAACTATTGGGTGTGATTGGGAGAGATTCAAAGCAGGCAGAAGAAACGGAAGAGGCCGTAGTTGGTCCTCTGTGATGCATAGGAAGGATTTTGAGAATATCCGAGTGGCTTTTCTAATTGTATTTTTCTCCGCACCCTTAATTTAAGAATTGTTACTGAGAACCTTGGATCCTTACACTTGGGAGGCAGAGGCAGGTCAGTCACTGAGTTTGAAGCCAGCCTAGGCTACGTGGTGAGATGCAGTCTTGAAACCCAAATAATGATCATGCAGCAATACAAACTCTAACCAGGACAACTCCCACTAGGAAATTTGGAGAGGGGTGTGATGCAGGTCCATCCCCTGATCATTTCAGGTCTTTGATGCACAGTGCTCGGCACTCTTCTGGTTTTGCCCAGTGCTGAGTTTTGTTTTTACCTTTTCACAGTGCCATTACTAAGAAGGCTTGATAGCCAGGGAATTGTGTTTGATGTCCAATGCAGAGGCCTGAGAATCCTCACTCCAGCAAGCCCCTGATCACACAGTGTCTTGTAACTTGGCTAGTCCTCAGCCTCCTCTGCCTGGGTTGAGATTCCTCCCAGCCACAAAGTACTGTGAGTCTGTGATCTCTTGAGTCACGGAGATGCTGGCAAGCTATAATCGGGGACCATTCTCCAGACACAGGCATGAAACACAAGGCATTGGTGACTCCCCGCTTCTCTGTCAGCCTGCACACTGCGTGCCTTTCATTTCTATCCACACAGAGCTCAGGCTTCATCCCTGTAGCACAGACAGATAGGTGGCAGAGCCTCCCGGTTCATCTCCCATCACACAAGTTCAGATTTCCCCTCTTTATCCCAGCTTGTGGCCACCTGACCCGCCTCTGAATGCACAACTCATTCTAGTGTTTCCATTGGTGGCTCTTCTAGGGTTCCCTGTTGCTTCCCAGCCTTCTGCCCGAGACCTCTGACACCAGCACCACCCACTGGTTACGACTCTCATTCTTTTCCATTCCTACGGGTATCCGAGCTATTCTCCATCTCTCTCTTTAATGTCTTTGCTCACATATGATCACTTCCACCTGAATGCCCTGTTGGCTCCCTGGGGGAGGGGGGGGGCTGTTTGCTGCAATCCACCGTTCAAGATGGAAACCTAACATCGTCTTCCCGAAGTCTTTCAGAGCTTCTCAGGGTCACCCCTCTGTCTCCTTTTCTTCAGCTGTTCTCCCATGCTGTCGAGCAGGTGGTGATTGTCTATTTCTGTGAGATTTCAAACATTTGGGGAGAATATTGAAAAAACAAAAACAAAAAACTGGACGATTGCCCAGCATGCATTAGATGCTCACATTGAATGCAGTAGGTAGGCAGCCATCAGATTTTTTTTGAATAATGCAGCACAGATTTAATACTTGTCAAGTTAAATAGGCAGGGAAAATTTGCAAGCTACAAGCCTAAGGTGAGCACACGGGTACCGGAGTCAGCCTGCTGGATCCAGGGATCTGTGGCTTCAGTCAGCTGAAGGCTGAGATATTTTGGAAAGCAGCGGCTGCTGTACTGACCGTGGGAGGGCTTTTCCCCTTGTCCTTATTCTTCAAACAACATAGTATGTCAGCTATTTGCATAGCATTACATTGTTTTCACCATTCTAAGTAATCCGGAGACAGCAATGTCACAACACATTTTAAGTGGGACTTTACTATTGAAAATTTCTGTTTTCTTCGGGGAGGGTTTTCTGGAACTAATCCCCTAGGGATACTGGTAGAATTTCTGTCTCTCTGTCTCCCTCTGTCTCTGTCTCTGTTTCTCTCTAAAGGTTTCCCTAGGGATTTGGAGGATCTCTCTCTGTCTCTCTCTGTCTCTCTGTCTCTGTCTCTCTGTCACTCTCTCCCTCTCCTCCCCCACATTCACCTTTATCTGGTTAGTCAGTCAAAGACTGTTCTAAGTGACGCTGTGGAGAATGCACTCTGAGGATGCAGCCTTCAGCAAGGAGATTCTTCCAATAAGCCTGTCACACAAACCCTTGAACTTGGGTCTACAGGTCAGAATTTAGGTCTTGAAGATCCTAGGGGTGGGCCATGTTTGACACTGGAAATATTCTGCTAGCTTTGAAAAGCCACATAGCAAGGAATGCCGGTGGCCGGCAGGAGCTCAGAGACAGACCTCGCTGATAGCTCATAAGGAAATGTGGACCAAGTTCTGCAACTTCAAGGGACTGAATTAAGCTGACAGTGGGGACAAACTCTGGAGCACTCTTCCCCAGAGCCATTGGATGGGAGGGTGAGCCACTAACACGCTGAGTCCAGCCCGGTGATGGTGGTGAGCAGAGAACCTGTCACAGGAACCACATCAGGACTGAGCTAATGGGTGGGCTTGTAGCTGAGCAGTGTGTTGGTTACAATAAAATGAATTCAGCATTGCTGCTGCTTTATCAAACATTACCTCTGAATCTATCGCCTCCTTTGCCCCGCTTTTCTGTGTTGCCCATGGTGGAGAAGTCAGATAAGAATAACACAGAAAGGGCTGGAGAGATGGCTCAGTCGTTAAGAGCACTGACTGCTCTTCCAAAGGTCCTGAGTTCAAATCCCAGCAACCACATGGTGGCTCACAACCATCTGCAATGTGATCTGACGCCCTCGTCCGGTGTGTCTGAAGACAACTACAGTGTACTCATATACATAAAATAAACTAATCTTTAAAATAAAAAAGAATAACAGGAAAAAAGAATACACTAAATCATTACTTATTCTTCTGTGTTCAAATGAATGTACCAACTGCTCTCTGGATGTGTCCTAAGCCAGACTGAATCATGATGGCGTTAATTTATTTCTACCATTGGATGGCAACAGTTGCTTTCAGGAAATGACCAGACCTGTGTACATAATGCCCACACCCAGAGGAAGTCGTCAAGATTGTCACAGGGTCTAACTTCCTCTTCAGCACCTGTGGTCTTTCTATCAGTAAAAGATTAAAGAGAAGCTGGGTTTGCTCCCAAGCAGAGTCTCTGCAGAGAGGAGGCTATCGTTCAAGTGTATTTACTTTCTCTAAGAATGACTAACAGCACATGAGTTTCTAAGAGAATATTCTGCAGATGATTCACAGGGAAAATAAAAGGCCCCACAGCATGAGACTGGAAGGGAGGGGAGCCTGAGAATGGCAAGACCATAAAAAGCCTATCTTTCAGAGTGGCCACTTGTAAATTTTATTAGGCATTCACAGAGGAAGAAACTGTACAGCCACACCCATGAGCGCTGCTGTAGACTTTGAGGTTGTATGAATAGCAAACCAAAAGACCTGTAGCCAAGGACTGGAAACCCGTGCTGGGAGCCAAAATCTAAAGATGCTATGCAAAATAAAGGGCACTTTCTTATTTCTTTTACATCTGTGTATGTGCCGATGTCTGTGTGAGTGAATGCCATATAGGAGCAGCTCCTTCAGAGGCCAGAACGGAGTGTCAGGTCCTCTGGAGCTGTCGTTACAGGTGGTCCTGAGCTGCTGGTTAGCAGGGGTTCTGGGAACTGAATTCCACTATTCGAGAAGAGCAGCCCATGCTCTTAACCTCTGAGTCATTTGTCTCACCAGCCTAAAGGTTCCTTTTTTAACACTGAGTTTCAATAGTAATGTCTAGCGCAAGGGATAGCATGGCTCACTGCGGAGGTGGGTGCTGCTGGTGGATGGGTCAGGGGAAAGTCGGCGTCCTCAGCTCCTATTTGCTTCTGTCTTGCTGCAGTGTGAGGGGTGTCAGTATCTTCCCACCTGTATAAAGCATGTCAGCGGAGTCACACAATTTCCGTCTAAGTCAGATAAACAACTGCCAGCGACCTTTGTGAGACCTGGAAGAGAAGGCTAGGGCTGAACAATAAACAAGGACTTTGTACAAAGAGGGTGCCACCATTCTGAAGGTAGCTTGAAGTCAAGGCCAGCCCAAGTGATGGCTTGGCTCTCATGCATAGCAACAGTGACAGCGTCTCTAATGAGTCAGTGTGGAGCATGAGGGACCCTGGATGTCTCCCCTTTTCTCCTCTCACAGACTCACTCATTGGCCAAGGAAGTGGGGCAGAAAGCAGTGTATTTTGACTTCCACTAACAATTAACAGTACCGCTGTGGACAGAGTGTGCGATATGAGGGCCGTAGTTAGGCTTTGGAATGGGCTAGAGAACAATGCAAAACCGACATCAGCTAGCTAAGGAGTAACTCCTGATGAGCAAATCCACAGCTCACACAGCATGGACTCCAGTCCACGGTCCTTCAGTTCAGCATTTTCATTCATCAAAGACTAAAGTGTGGAGGAAATACGTGAGGAAAATACTGATAACAAAAACTGGAGAAGAAGTGTTAGCTGCACGAAGTACTCAGAGCATAAAAGCACCAGAATCTCTTTAACCCCTGTATCTCCAATGCTATGTTCCCTCCTTGTCTCTGTCTCTGTTCCTCTGTGTTGTCTCTCTGTCTCTCTCTCTGCTTTTGTTTGTTTGTTTTGTTTTGAGACAAGGTTTCTCTGTGTAACCCTTGTTGTCTGGAACTTGCTCTGTAGAGCAGACTGACCTTGAACTTAGTACTCTTTCTGTCTCTGCCTCCTGAGAGCTGGGGTCATTTTCTCTTAAAAACCAAAGCCTCACTGATTGAGCAAACGATGCTTTTTAGCTATTGTAGTAGTTTTGTGTCTATAAAATACACGCTTTCAAGTGTGGTTGCCTATAAGACTCCCACTTTAATCAATATAACCAGAAAATTCTCACCCACTTTAAGATTATATAAATATATTTAACAACATTTTCCAGTTCTTTCATATTTCAGCATATCTCTTTAATCTACCTGAATTTGATTTTGATGAGTGGAATCAGCTGTAGTGATTAAAATCACTTTATTCTAATCAGCCATTTTTCCTCCTTTCTAGATATAGGTCATTTAACAGCTCATTCAGTTATTTGAAAGTTACAAAACGATAGTCACAAAAGGTGACAGTAGCTGACATTTGCCATGCTGACGTGGTACTATGTGGCAAATCGTTATTTCTCACAGTAACCCTGGAAGGTGGGTGCTCTTGTTAGGATTTTCAAGCGCTTAGAGCATCCCTCAGTGTGGGAACTGAAACAGGCAATGGCCAATGCACTGGTTTGAAGTCCCACTGCTAGAGAGGGACGGTGTGGAGATAGGACGTGAACACCCTCATTCCAGTTTTCAACTTTTGAGATGGCTTCATGGGGCTGGGTTTGTTCCTGTGCACTGTATTTTGTTCTACCATATTCTTTCCTATGCTAATAGACCATCGCCTTGATGTCTGATAATCAAGTCTTTTCATATAAAATATACAAGTAAATTCCAATTTCTTCACTAGTCTCTTTCCATTTGATAATTTCGAATCCTAAAATGCCAAGGCCCTCTTCTTCTGAATATGAAAAGTATAATTTTTCTTTTATTATAATTTTGAGATAGGGTCTTACTGTGCAACCCAGGTTGACCTCATGATCCTCCTTCCTTGACTTCTTAAGTGCTGGGATTATAGGTGTATATACCATATAGCTGGTCAATCCATGGTTTTCTAGAAAGTCTTGGGGTAACACTTTTTGAGACAGTGGATTTTCCTTGACTATTAAAAGTGGTGTGTTCCATGTCTGTGCTTGCAGGTGCCCTGGACCCCACAGGGTTTCCACTGGAACTAAATTGCTCTTAAATGGGTTATAGATATCTGAGCCAGGCTTAATTGCTCTGTGCCTCTGACTCTCCCCTGTGAAGAAGGGAATATAAACACTTCTTAGCAGATGCACGAGTTAATTTTTCATCATGACAACACAGCTTAGGCGAGTAAGAGATGTGACTGGGCTCACAGTTCCAGGGGAGTCTGTGTAGAGTCAGCCAGCTCCATTGCTCTGGCTTGAATGAGGTGGCTCACCATTGCTGGGGCAGGCTCATCCCACAGTGGCCAGGAAATGAAGAGAGGGAAGCAAGCCCAAGCCAGCCAGCTTCTTCTGCTGCTGTTCACCCAAACCCTTGGCTTATTGAATAATGGTGACCATATACAGGGTGGGTTTTCCCTCTCTCACAGACACACCCTGGAGTATACTTTCCAAACCTCCCAGGTATCCCTCAACACAACCGAATTGGCATTCCAAGTTAACTGCCACAGGAGCCTGAGTTAGCTTGTGAGATGCTTACAACAGTGTGTGCCACTCAGACTGGTAAATGCGTGTTTTCTAATAAAAATCACTGCTTTTGGTGGAGACGTGAAACTCCAAATAAAGTCTCTTGGACCAAATGTGCAAACACAAATGTGGGTGGTTTTCAATTTGTAATCAGGGATGGCCCTGAAATTGTCATGTGGTGTTTCCTACATAGGACACATGTTCTGAGGACTTTCACATGGACTTTGAGAGCCCGTGGGACAGATAAGAGTGCTACTATCCTGCTGATAATGTAGTGAAAACAGAGGTTTTATAATTTATAAAATTTATATGTAACTACTGGAACTGACTAACATTTTTGAAGCCTGCATTCCAATGATGGCAGGATGACTTCTTCCATCAGCAAGGAAGTGACCCATAAAAGTCTGTCAAAGTGACCGGAGTGAGGATCTATCTGTACACAGCGCGCCTCATGTAGCTTTGGTGTGTCCACAAGTTTGGGTTCTTTTTTTTCTCCCTTGTAACTTTAATATGATCTGGTTTTATGCTTCCTTGATAGAAATACTTTGAAACTGTGGTTTCCTGAGGCCTGAGATCCATAGGAGCTGTTGGGGACGCAGGGGCTCTGTGGAGTCATTCTTGGGATTCTTTGTTAAGTGAAGCCCAACTTCAGATTAAAACAGAATGTGCGCAGTTGGATGTGGCTCTCCCGGGAGGGCCGTGACTGGACATGGTGATGGGATGTGGTGATGGGACGTGCTGTGGGCTCATCATGTGGTCTCTTCCCACAGACTCATCGCTCACAGCGCAGCAGATGGTGGGTGTTGGACTGGGCTCCGTGGCTTTTGTGACCATCCTTGCATTCCTCTCCTTCTCAGCAGTGTGGTATGTGAGACTGTCACTTTTGAAGAATGAGTGGAATTGGGGGGAGGCTGGGGTAGGAGTCATGCAGAACAGCTGGGCATGAGGGAGGGTCGGGGCTCAGGCAGCAAGGAGACAGTGTGACTGACCCTGCAGCTGAGAGTAGGAAAAGCTGGAATAGTGATGACCGCCCCATCAGTCCAGCAGGAAGGCTGGTCTCCTGTGTGGCCTCCCTGCCTGGGCCCTGTGGACCTGGGTATGAGCCACACATGGGGAAACAGCAGGGTGTGCAGTGTTTGTGCCCTCTCTCCCCTGTCTCTGTCTAGATGGCTCAGCCTGGGAAGACTGACTTGATGATGCACAGATGTTCTGACAGCTTCTCAGGCCCATCTGTGGTATGGCTCCCATCCTAAGCCCTTGTGTGGGGCTGAAACTTTCTCCAACCCAGCATGACCTCATTCCTGAATTCAAGATGATAGCCATCTCTGTGGAATCTTAAAACTTGGGAGCAGTTTATGTGTGTTTCGTGCTTTCTGGATCAGTTGTATATCCGTGACCTCAAGACTCATGTCCAATGTAACACCACAGGCCACAGACCCTGTGAGTCAGCCCCTGTTTACACTGGATGTGGACAGGCCACAGACCCTGTGACTCAGGTCCCATAGACATTGGGTGTTGAACCTCCGCCTCTTCCTTTAATTAGTTCATCTACTAACTAGTTCAGGATCTGTTCTCCTCAATAGGTAATGAGATGGGCTTAAGTCTGGGCTGGAATTGATGAAGGAGATCACCAGATAAAGAACACTGATATGAATAAATGTTTCAAGCATTTTAGGATTAGCCCCTGGCCTATACCAGAAAGTACAATAGCCTGGCTACTCTCTCAGGTTCCCTTCGTGGCTTTGATATAATTCCTGTCGTTTGTGTGAGACCAAAAGTGATGTCTGCTTTCCAGAAAAACCCATTCTGTAATTTCTTCCTCATTCTTCTTTTTTGTCCACATTTTCTTACTCACTTTCTATAAAATTGTTCTGTGCCTCCCTTGAGCTATTTGGGTTTTGTGGTAATGTAGGAACAGTGGACTGAAGCAGCATCCAGCGCATGGTCAGCATCTACATGAGCTTTAGGAATTAGGAAGAACGGTGAATAACATACCCTACGCACATCCCAGTAACCATGACTGAAACTGTGTTCATATAGCCCATGAAACATCAGCTATAGGCCAGGCTGGCTTACTGTCCATGTGGATATACAGGTAGAGTGTATTAAGTTTGACTTTTAAAACCCTTGGGTATTCTTCAACTTTTTCTCTTAAGACAGCTCAACTCCAAGGTTGTGAGTTTTCTCTTCTCCCCCCTCCCTTGCTAGACATACACAAGAGCATGGGAAATAAAGGGGTGTGGTTACAACCTCAGGGTGGAACACAGAAGAGTGTGGATCTAGAACTGTGCACCAGCAGGGTCATGGCTGGGGTGTTTTCTGCTTGCTTGTGGGGTGTTTGTTGGGAACCTGGTGCTATAATATAAATGTGATTTGTCTCCACAAAACTCTTGGTGAAATTTGATTGGGGTGAGACTTTTACAAGCTGAATTGAGTGTCAGGAGGCACTGGTTCCTTCCTGATGGGACTGGCTTAGTTACCACAAAGCATGTGGTACTCCTGAGTCCAGCCCTCCTTCTGCGTTCACTAAGCTGTGAAGCATCGAGACCCTCATCAGAAGTCAAGAAGATGCCTGTGTCATGCTTCCCAGACTCCTGAATCATGAGCCCAAGCTATCAGTTTCTTTTTTCTTTTGAAATCACTGATATTTACCTACTCAAATACCATCAAACTGTCCATAAAGCCGTTCCAACATGGTGGGGTTTGGGTAAGTGTTCTTTCTGCTCAACTGGGAAAAAAGTGTTCTACTCAACTGCAGAGGGAGGCAGTGTTCTCGATGGCAGCTGCCGGTCCTTGCTAGTAAGAGAGTGTTCTGTCCTTTGAGTAGCTAACCATAGATAGCAATTTAGGACCAATATTTCTACAGCTCTCTAATTTTGCATTCTAGAATAACTGTCCAAGATGCCCACATGGGGACTTAACATAATTACCACTGAAAGGAAGAAATCTCACTTGTTTAATATATATATATATATATCAACTTGGATTCAATAACTGGTGAAACGTTAAGTAGACTATCAGCCTGAACAGTGTAGAAATAAATGCAAAAGGAGTTCATCCACAGCTGCAAAAATAGCGACCACGCAAACGTCATTTCCTCTGATTGTTCCAATTGCGATGCGGAGCTGCTCTGGGCACACACCCAACAGGAGCAGGTGGTATTTGCAAGAACCTCAATTCATTTTCCTGCCGTTCTTCTTAAATGGTTTTCCCACAGTGTGAAGAACGTGTTTTTACATGATAATACCTTCTCCCCTCCTTACCTTGACTCCCAATCAACGTGTAGAATGACTCTTAGGAAACTTACTGGTGTCCTGGGAAAATTGCAGTCAAAAACCTGAGACAAAGGACCCTCCATAGACCACGGTGCTAATCTGGATTGGGAGGCCCAGTCACCAAAGCTAGATCTGGAGCCAGAGTGATGGAGCAGTCTGAAGACTGAGATGGAGTCCTGGGACCCATGCACTGGAAGGAGAGAGCTGATTTCTGCATGTTGTCCTCAGAATGCCGCTTGTGTTCTGTGGTGTGAACGTCTCTCTCTCTCTCTCTCTCTCTCTCTCTCTCTCTCTCTCTCTCTCTCTCTCTCTCTCACACACACACACACACACACACACACACACACACACTAAGGATAAATGTAATTTTAAAAATATAGCTCGATCCTACTGTGGGGGTGGTGAGAGGTTCTTTCCAACCTTGGGGACCATTTTGATCCAGCTTTGAATTATCTTCAAATTGGAAATTGGAATTGAAGTGTTGCTCAGTCATGGAACACACTTGCTTGTGCAACAGGCATGTCTTTCATTCTGTCTTTGCAAGGTTCTGTGTGGTAGGAATGTCAAGGGGTTTTGGTCCCAATTTTAAAGGAAGAAATGGGTGGTGGTGATGGCACATGCCTTTAGTCTCAGCACTTGGGAGGCAGAGGCAATCAGATCTACAGAGCCAGTTCCAGGCCAGGGCTACAAAGAAACCCTGTCTCAAAATAATAAAAATAAAGACGAGAGAGAGAGAGAGAGAGGGGGGGGGGAGAGAGAGAAGAAGAAGGAGGAGGAGGAGGAGGAGGAGGAGGAAGAGGAGGAGGAAGGAGAAGAAGAAGGGAGGGTAGGAGAGGAGAGAAAAGGTGGGCACTTAGAGAGGGAGACAGGGACGGAGAAACTGGTGCCGGCAGATTTGTGACTTGAGTCTTGCCAGCCTTTGCATTAACCACCGAGACTATCTGTAGAATGTATCTTTGGTTTTGGAAAAGCCATGTTTTTATATTTCCAAATAACATCATGTCATCTTTAAACTATATCACTATAAGTCTCTGTATTACCTAGAGGATTCTCAGTGCCTCTCCTTTGACTGCTCAGTACCATCTATCACTTCTAGAAGGAGCCACAAACAACCAAGTAAAGGAATAGAGACCGATTAGGGAAAACGGAGTAGTGTTTCCTAAGACCTAGAATTGCTGCATTTGGGGTAGACCCAGAGCAATGTGTTTATCTTGAAATTTGTGGCAGCTTAGAATAAAGTTAATGGTTAAATTGATTTAAATTGATCAGTGAACCCTTTTGATTGCTAAACTCTCATTCTGATTTTCAAAATATTTTACTTTTGTATTTTCTTCTCAGGAGAAAAAAAACCAAAACCAACCAAACAAACAAACAAAAAAACCAACCAATCCACTGGCATAGCAGTCTAAGGACCTTTTGTCTATGACAGTCATTGCCTAAGGCCAGGCATTTGTTTCTAAAGGGAGGGAGGGTGTGGTTTTTGTGTTCAAGTTTATACAGTGATACGATAAAGTAAGTAATTTAAAAAGATTTGTTTTATGTGTATGATTTTTTAAAAAAGATTTACTTATTTATTTTATGTATATGAGTACACTGTCACTGTCTTCAGACACACCAGAAGGCATCAGATCCCATTACAGATGGTTGGGAGACACTATGTGGTTGCTGGGAATTGAACTCAGGATCTCTGGAAGAGCAGTCGGTGCTCTTAACCGCCTAGCCATCTCTCCAGCCTGTGTATAAGTATTTTACACACATGTAGAAAACAGCATTACATCCCCCGAAATTGAAGCTATGGATGGCTGTGAGCCGCCTTGTGGGCTCTGGGAACTGTATTTGGGTCCTCTGCAATAGCAGTAAGTGCTCCAACCCTCACCAACTTTACAGCCACCGCAAACCCACTTTTGAAAGCATTGCATGCAGCTATTACTTAGACTAAATTCACAGGCATAGGCTGTTGGAATGAAAACTCTGTATTTTACATTGAACTATATACATCGCTGGTGAGGTTCCGTGAAGAAGTCGGGCGGGCCATGCTTTCACCGGTAGAAAGCCTCAACTCCAGCAGCTCGTACTGATTCTGCTCACTGCCGTGCCTCTGGTAGGTGGAAAGTGATGTTTTAATGTTTTGCATGCACGTCTCTTGAGAGTTTCCCGTGTTGGCCTTTTGTAGTTTGGTGTCTGAGAACTATTGCCTTTTCTCTCTGTAAGATACATTTCTTTTATTAATCAAACAAGCTCTTTAGAGAGCTGCAGAGTGGCCCAGTGGTTAAGAGCACACACGGCTCCTGCAAAGGCCCAGCACTCACGGCTTGTGGTTCACAATAACCTGTAACTCCAAATCCAGGGGAACCCAGTGCCTCTGGTCTCCATGAAAACCTGCTCTCATGTGGACTGCCCTCTCCCCACAAACATTTTTTCCCCCAAAAAGCTCTTGTGATCATTGTGATTTTAATGCTTACCTGCCATATATTTTATTTGTATTTTTCTATTGTATCATTATTTGTTTATTTATTACTATTATTATTTTTTTTTTCGAGACAGGGTTTCTCTGTGTAGCCCTGGCTGTCCTGGAACTCACTTTGTAGACCAGGCTGGCCTCAAACTCAGAAGTCCGCCTGCCTCTGCCTCCCAAATGCTGGGATTAAAGGCCACCACTGCCCGGCTAGTGTATCATTTTTAGAAAGGACAGTTGTGATGGTTTGAATATGCTTCGCCCTAGTAGGAGGTGTGGCCTGGTTGGAATAGGTGTGTGACCTTGTTGAAGGAAGTGTGTCACTGTGGGAGTGGGATTTGAGACCCTCCTCCTAGCTGCCTGGAAGCCAGTATTCTGCTAGCAGCCTTCAGATGAAGACATAGAACTCTGAGCTCCTCCTGTGCTATGCCTGCCTGGATGCTGCCATGCTCCCACCTTGATGGTAATGGACTGAACCTCTGAACCTGTAAGCCAGCCCCAATTAAATGTTGTCCTTATAAGAGTTGTCTTGATCATGGTGTCTGTTCACAGCAGTAAAACCTAAGAGAACAATACTGTTTTAAAACTATTTGTGTTATTTGTCACACAAAACCTTCATATTTTCGGGGCGTGATGGTGCACAACTTTAATCCCAGCACTCGGGAGGCAGAGGCAGGTGGATTTCTGAGTTCGAGACCAGCCAGGTCTACAAAGTGAGTTCCAGGACAGCCAGGGCTATACAGAGAAACCCTGTCTCGGAACCCGCCCCCCCCACCCCCCAAATACTAAGTGCCAGCCTTTTTCTGATACTCTCCAGAATGTTCTCAGGGTTTTTAGAAACAGATTTATTCATGTATAGGTATTTATTGTACATAAGCTGAAATTTTGCTCAAGTTCTCCTTTTTTTTACTGTCTATACATGAAAGCAAACATGCAACACTTTTTTTTTTTCTGATTCTGGTTTGATTTGCTTAGCATGATAACCTTCATTTCCATTCATTCTCTTACAAAGGACACTGTAGTCTTCTTAATTTCAGGACAACACTTTATTATGTGCCTCCACCTCTGACTTCTTTTCCATTCACCCAGCCCTCACATGGTCCTTTGACTTGTAAGCATCACTTTCAAAAATTAATAATAAGATGTCTTCTCTCCTTTTTCAAGCCAGGAAATGCTGCTTATTTACTGGTAATACTGCTCTTTAGAGGCTGTGGAGAAAATAGGAACGCATTGTTAGTGGGAGTAAAAGATACAACTTTCAGGAAAGGTAATTTAGCAATATTTATATAATTCCACATGCCTTTGGCCATCTAACCAGAAGTTTCGACGTGGGACCTGCCCTGTGGACTGATCTTCACAGGTTCAAAATAAGCATTTTCTTACTTCTTCAAACTTTTAATAGAAAAACTTACCCACAATTCAAATGTCTCTGGGGAAGAAACTAGTGGAATCAGTTGTGGTGCTTCTACATATACAATGACATATTATGCTGCAGTTAAAAAAAGACACAAAAAAGTCTAAGCACTGATACAGAGATCTCCAAGATGTATCGTTTTAATGGGAAAAACAAGACACAATTGTATGTATGATATTCTACCTTTTGAATAAAAAAGAGACTGAATAAAATATTAAGTTCTATAGTTATGTCTTAGTTTTTGCTAGTGTATGCCCTAAGCAATGTTTGCATAAGTAATCTGTCAAAGTATTTTTCCAAACAAACAAAACCAAGCTTTTTAAGAAAGCGTCTATTTTCAGATGTTAATTTAAACCTTACACACACACAGACACACACCATATACTTTTTTTTCTTTTTACACGGTGAGTCAGAGGTCTTACCATGTAACCTTACTTGGCTTGGAATTTTTGTTCTAACCAAGCTGACCACAGACTTACAGAGATCTCCCTGCCTCTGCCTCCCATGTGCTGGGATTAAAGGCATACACCACCACTGCCTGGTAACTCTTAATGGCTTTTCTGCATCTTTGGGAAGGAGATTTGGGGGTGTGCTGAGAACAAAGAGTCTACCACATTATTCGCCTCTCATTTCCTGGGAATCCAAGAATGTCCCTCTGCTCTGGATGTCACAGATGACATGGAGACACAGGCTGGGTGGTGCTGTCTTCTGGGGGTCGGGGACTGACTTGGAAAGACCTCTGTGCTTGTTGAGTTTGCTGGCAGACTTCATTTCCCTGTGCCTGTATAGATGGAGCCTCCAACATTCTGCTGGCTGTCACCTGGAGGCTGACCTCATGACCTACACACCTCTCCAGATTCTGGAAGCCACCTGCTGGTGGCCGTGTAGACTTCTGTAACCTGACTGATTATGTCATCAAGTCAGAAAGGAGACCCTCTGAGGCCATCTTGCCTCTTTAAAAGGGCTTTCATTGGAATCAAAGTCAGGTCCCCTGAGACCCTGGTAAGCCTCCTCTTCAACTAACTGAATATGAGCTAATTGGGAACCTCAATTACATCTGAAAAAAAAAATCCCTTCGTTTGCCAAATTCTGTGAGTTAGAGGCAAGTCACACTCAAGGGAGATTTTATGTAAAAGCTGTGCACTCCAGGGGACAGGGTTTGTGACGGTCATCTTCCAACTCTGCCTATAAACTGCATGAGAATCAGTTTTAAACTTCCCATTTTACTGTATGATTTTTCTGAGTCCTTTTGGCAGAATGGCTTGATTTTGCAGGCTTAATTCTACTTTAGCAGGGGGGCAGTTGCCAAAGCTGTTGGTTGTAGAGATGGCCAATAACCATCACATGCTAGGTGTGTGAAGTGACTTTGTTACCTCTGACCAGATGAATTCACTTCGGCGTCACCCATTTGGGAGAGGGAATGGGCACCATTTCTTTGGGTCGTGGGCACGGGCGCTATCCCCTAGCGTTTGAGTCAGGATCCGGGATCTCAGAGCTCTACAGACTGGGGAGAGCCTAGTGTATGGCACCGAGGAGCTCGTTCTCGCCCAGAACCCCAGGGAGGTATCTTGAGTCAGGGGCTTGACCCACCAATCAGCTTTAAGCACATCGAACCTTTGAGCGGACACTGGCTGCTCTAGAGCCCACGTGCTATCGGATGCAGATTCCTCCTTAACTCTGGCTCCCAGCTCTCTGGAGCAACAAGATCCTGGCCATTGCTGTTAGCCTTCTGTCTAAGCTCCTCCCCACAGTTACCTGGCAACAGTCAGGTAGACCTGGCCCACTATGAAAGAGGCGGCTTCTCTCTCTCTCTCTCTCTCTCTCTCTCTCTCTCTCCTCTCTCTCTCTCTCTCTCTCTCTCTCTCTCTCTCTCTCTCTCTCTCCCCCCCCCCCACTCTCTTGACTCTTGCTCTCTTGCTCCGCCCCTCTCCCAATCCTCTCCAATGTGGTCATGACTAGCTTCTACTTCTCTACTCTCCCTCTCTCTGCCTCTACTACCCTCTTAACTCCCCTCCCCATGCCCTGAATAAACTCTATTCCATACTATATCATCATGTGGCTGGTCCCTCAGGGGAAGGCCCACTGAGGCACCCTCTTCACCCATACCTCACCACCCCATAGAACATATTCTTTTTTTTTTCTTTCTTTCCTCCTCTCTCTCTCTCTCTCTCTCTCTCTCTCTCTCTCTCTCTCTTTCTTTCTTTCTTTTTTTTTTTTCTAGACAGGACTTCTCTGTATAACCCTGGCTGTCCTGGAACTCACTCTGTAGACCAGGCTGGCCTTGAACTCAGAAATCCGCTTGTCTCTGCCTCCCAAGTGCTGGAATTAAAGGCGTGCACCACCATGCCTGACAGAATGTGTTTTTATACCTCTTTATCTTCTTATAAACACATCAATTGCTGTATGTAGTTAGACTGAGGTGGGGGAGGGAGAGCACAAGGTCATGAATACCACTGTCCAAGAGCACTGTGACTTCCAGGGAAGGATGGGCCCAGTGACTTGAGAGGCTTGGTTCTAAGCCCAGAGTGAACTACACTGTCTGGTGTGGACACTGTGTGTGGAGCTGTCACAGAGGTGAATCAGCATTGGGGAGCAGCACGTAAGGTTCAGTGTCCTGAGGGTGTCACACTGTCCACTGCCTAAAGGAGGGCGGCACCTATGGGAGGAGAACTATTATCATGTGGCCATAGCAGAGGCCAACAGAAAACAGAGGATGGTCCTCTGAGCGGGACATCCTGGCTACAGGATGAAGGGCAGGCGTCCACACACATACGTGAAGTCCTACAAGAGAATGTATGTGGCTGACAGTCTTGAAAACTAACCGATGTCCCTCGTCCTTGTCTCCTGAGGCTTGGAGCTGCTTCCTAAGGCTGGCTTTGCTTCCTGTGATTTTGCACTGATGAATCTTTTTATTTCTATGCATGCGGCAAGCTGACTCATGTTCATGTGGTCTGAAGGCTGGTCTGAGCTTGGTGCAGCTGAAACAGTTCCCAGCATTAGACAGAGACTGGAGGGACCCCACCAAGGCAAAGAGACCGATCCCCATCCTGATCTGCAAATGGCCCACTTCCTCATCTCTTCCTGTGACACGTCTCTTATGTGGGCCATTTTACTCCCTCGTTTCATTAAAAATAGCTTTTTTAAAAAAATATTTTATGTGTCTGAGTGTTTGGCTTGCATGTGTGTGTGTGTATGTATGTGTGTGTACCACCTGTGTGCCTGGAAGTCCGTATTGTTCAGAAGAGGGCATCAGATCTACCTGACAGTGGATGGTTATGTTGCTTATACCATGTGGATGCTGGGAATTAAACTTCGGTTCTCTGCTAGAACAGCCAGCACTTTACTCACTAGGATTCTGTCGCATCTGCTCTCGACCAGCAAGAACAATACGACCACCAGTCCTTCTAACAGCAGTTTATTCAGCAAACTTCAGTCTTCATCTCTCTCGCTTCAACTTTATCCTTCCACTCTATCTCTCTCTCTAACCCGGGCCTCTCACTCTTATATACTCTCAGCCCCCATCCACTCCCGGCAGGCCACGTCACCTCACCAGGTACTCAGCTTCAGCTAATCCGGGCGGCGGGCGCATGTCTCCACCAAATATGGATTCGCCAGTAACATGGTGTACCTGTGCAGCTCTCACGATGGTTGTGGCTTATTTTCAGGTGTATGAGGAAGTCAGGTGCAAGTCATAAGACTTAGTTGCAGTCCCGGGCGCCATCTTGGGACTGCTGCCACACCCGCTCCTCACAGGATTCTTCTCCAGCCTCCCTTTCCCTCATTTCTGCATACAACTGTCTGCTTCTCCTGCAACTCAGAAGTTGCTACCACCCCACCTCACCTCTGTAGGCTTCTGTAGGGAGTTCCTTCAGGTGCAGCGCTGGAACCTGCCCTGGAGTCCTGCTGAAGGGTCTGTGAGATTAGGCTTCTCACTGTAGCAGATGAAAGAAAGGAAGTAAGGGGAAGAAGCAATCTGCCTGGCATGGGACATGTGGTCGTTTGAATGACAATGACCCCCATAGGCTCATATATTTGAGTGCTTATTCCTACTTAGTGGAATGGTTTGCAAAGGATTAGGAGGTGTGATCTTATTGGAGGAGGTGTATCAAAAAGATGGCCTTTGAGATTTCAAAAAATACCTGCAGTTAGTACTCTGTCCATCTGTCTGTCTGTCTGTCTGTCTCTCTGCTTGGTGCCTGTGGATCAGGATGTCAGCTTTCAACAACTATCCTGCCACCATGCCCGCCTGCTTGCTGCCGTGATTATCATGGATTCCAGCTCTCTGGAACCACAAACCCTAATAAATATTTCCTTTTGCTCTTCCGGTCAGAAAAGCACCGGGGCAGCTGGGGCGCAGGGTCGACTGACACTCGCCAGCTACCCACAACACCCGCCACAGGATCTTAAGACTTCTGGTGAGTGGAGCACAGCTTCTGCTCCAGTCCAATCACGCGGGACCTGAGACTGCTCTGGTTGGGGAGAGAGAAATCCGGCCTACATAGGGCCACAACCCTCATCCGGTCAGAAAAGCACCGGGGCAGCTGGGGCGCAGGGTCGGCTGACACTCGCCAGCTACCCACAACACCCGCCACAGGATCTTAAGACTTCTGGTGAGTGGAGCACAGCTTCTGCTCCAATCCAATTGCGCGGGACCTGAGACTGCATTAGTTAGGGAAGCAGAAACCGGCCTGAGTAGGGCCACAGGCCTCATCCGGCCGGATCAGCGCCAGGGTAGCGGGAGAGCAGAGTTGCCTGACACCCGCCAGCTACCCACGACCCCCGCCACAGGATTTTGGGACTGCTGTTGAGTGGAACACAGCTTCTGCTCCAATCTTTAAACAGTGACAACGATAACAACTAACCCCAGAGATTACCAGATGGCGAAAGGGAAACGTAATAATCTTACTAACAGAAACCAAGACCACTCACCATCATCAGAACCCAGCACCCCCACTTCGCCCAGTCCAGGGCACCCCAACACACCGGAAAAGCTAGACACGGATTTAAAAGCATATCTCCTGATGATGATAGAGGACTTCAAGAAGGACTTTAATAACACACTTAAAGAAATGCAGGAGAACACTGCTAAACAGACAGAAGACAATAAAGAGGAAGCACAAAAATCCCTTAAAGAATTGCAGGAGAACACTGCTAAAGAGTTACAAATTCTTAAAGAAAAACAGGATAACATAATCAAACAGGTAGAAGTCCTTACAGAAAAACAGGAAAACACATCCAAACAGATGATGGAAATGAACAAAACCATACTAGACCTAAAAAGGGAAGTAGACACAATAAAGAAAACCCAAAATGAGGCAACACTGGAGATAGAAACCCTAGGAAAGAAATCTGGAACCATAGATACCAGCATCAGCAACAGAATACAAGAGATGGAAGAGAGAATCTCAGGTGCAGAAGATTCCATAGAGAACATCGGCACAACAATCAAGGAAAATGTAAAATGCAAAAAGATCCTAACTCAAAACATCCAAGAAATACAGGACGCAATGAGAAGACCAAACCTACGGATAATAGGAGTGGATGAGAATGAAGATTTTCAACTCAAAGGACCAGCAAACATCTTCAACAAAATTATAGAAGAAAACTTCCCAAATCTAAAGAAAGAGATGCCCATGAACATACAAGAAGCCTACAGAACTCCAAATAGACTGGACCAGAAAAGAAATACCTCCCGACACATTATAATCAGAACAACAAATGCTCTAAATAAAGATAGAATACTAAAAGCAGTAAGAGAAAAAGGCCAAGTAACATATAAAGGCAAGCCTATCAGAATTACATCAGATTTTTCACCAGAGACTATGAAAGCCAGAAGATCCTGGACGGATGTTATACAGACACTAAAAGAACACAAATTCCAGCCCAGGCTACTATACCCAGCCAAACTCTCAATTAACATAGATGGAGAAACCAAAGTATTCCACGACAAAACCAAATTCACACATTATCTCTCCACGAATCCAGCCCTTCAAAGGATAATAACAGAAAAAAACCAATACAAGGACAGGAACCACGCCCTAGAAACAACAAGAAGGTAATCCCTCAACAAACCTAAAAGAAGACAGCCACAAGAACAAAATGCCAACTTTAACAACAATAATAACAGGAAACAACAATTACTTTTCCTTAATATCTCTTAATATCAATGGACTCAACTCCCCGATAAAAAGACATAGACTAACAAACTGGCTACACAAACAAGACCCAACATTTTGCTGCTTACAGGAAACTCATCTCAGAGAAAAGGATAGACACTACCTCAGAATGAAAGGCTGGAAAACAATTTTCCAAGCAAATGGCATGAAGAAACAAGCTGGAGTAGCCATTCTAATATCTGATAAGATTGACTTCCAACCCAAAGTCATTAAAAAAGACAGGGAGGGACACTTCATACTCATCAAAGGTAAAATCCTCCAAGAGGAACTATCAATCCTGAATATCTATGCTCCAAATACAAAGGCAGCCACATTCATTAAAGAAACTTTAGTAAATCTCAAAGCACACATTGCACCTCATACAATAATAGTGGGAGACTTCAACACACCACTTTCACCAATGGACAGATCATGGAAACAGAAACTAAACAGGGACACAGTGAAACTAACAGAAATTATGAATCAAATGGATCTGGCAGATATCTACAGAACATTCTATCCTAAAACAAAAGGATATACCTTCTTCTCAGCACCTCATGGTACCTTCTCCAAAATTGACCACATAATTGGTCACAAAGCAGGCCTCAACAGATACAAAAATACTGAAATTGTCCCATGCATCCTATCAGATCACCATGGACTAAGGCTGATCTTCAATAACAAAATAAATAATAGAAAGCCAACCTTCACGTGGAAACTGAACAACACTCTTCTCAATGATACCTTGGTCAAGGAAGGAATAAAGAAAGAAATTAAGGACTTTTTAGAGTTCAATGAAAATGAAGCCACAACATACCCAAACTTATGGGACGCAATGAAAGCATTTCTAAGAGGAAAACTCATAGCTCTGAGTGCCTCCAAAAGGAAACTAGAGAGAGCACACATTAGTAGCTTGACAACACACCTAAAAGCACTAGAACAAAAGGAAGCAAATTCACCCAAGAGGAGTAGACGGCAGGAAATAATCAAACTCAGGGGTGAAATCAACCAAGTGGAAACAAGAAAAACTATTCAAAGAATCAACCAATCAAGGAGCTGGTTCTTTGAGAAAATCAACAAGATAGATAAACCCTTAGCCAGACTCACTAGAGGGCACAGGGAAAGCATCCTAATTAACAAAATCAGAAATGAAAAAGGAGACATAACAACAGATCCTGAAGACATCCAAAACACCATCAGATCCTTCTACCAAAGGCTATACTCAACAAAACTGGAGAACCTGGATGAAATGGAGAAGTTCCTAGACAGATACCAGGTACCAAAGTTGAATCAAGATCAGGTTAATGATCTAAACAGCCCTATATCCCCCAAAGAAATAGAAGCAGTCATTAATAGTCTCCCAACTAAAAAAAGCCCAGGACCAGATGGGTTTAGTGCAGAGTTCTATCAGACCTTCAAAGAAGATCTAATCCCAGTTCTTCACAAACTATTCCACAAAATAGAAACAGAAGGTACTCTACCCAACTCATTCTATGAAGCCACAATTACTCTGATACCTAAACCACAAAAAGACCCAACAAAGATAGAAAACTTCAGACCAATATCCCTTATGAATATTGATGCAAAAATCCTCAATAAAGTTCTTGCTAACCGAATCCAAGAACACATCAAAACAATCATCCATCCTGACCAAGTAGGTTTCATCCCAGGGATGCAGGGATGGTTCAATATACGGAAATCCATCAACGTAATCCAGTATATAAACAAACTCAAAGACAAAAACCACATGGTCATCTCGTTAGATGCGGAAAAAGCATTTGACAAGATCCAACACCCATTCATGATAAAAGTCTTGGAAAGATCAGGAATTCAAGGCCCATACCTAAACATGATAAAAGCAATCTACAGCAAACCAGTAGCCAACATCAAAGTAAATGGTGAGAAGCTTGAAGCAATCCCTCTAAAATCAGGGACTAGACAAGGCTGTCCACTTTCTCCATACCTATTCAACATTGTACTTGAAGTCCTAGCCAGAGCAATTCGACAACAAAAGGAGATCAAAGGGATACAAATTGGAAAAGATGAAGTCAAAATATCACTCTTTGCAGATGATATGATAGTATATATAAGTGACCCTAAAAATTCCACCAGAGAACTCCTAAGCCTGATAAACAGCTTCGGTGAAGTAGCTGGATATAAAATTAACTCAAACAAATCAATGGCCTTTCTCTACACAAAGAATAAACAGGCTGAGAAAGAAATTAGGGAAACAACACCCTTCTCAATAGTCACAAATAATATAAAATATCTTGGCGTGACTCTAACTAAGGAAGTGAAAGATCTGTATAATAAGAACTTCAAGTCTCTGAAGAAAGAAATTATAGAAGATCTCAGAAGATGGAAAGATCTCCCATGCTCATGGATTGGCAGGATCAACATTGTAAAAATGGCTATCTTGCCAAAAGCAATCTACAGATTCAATGCAATCCCCATCAAAATTCCAACTCAATTCTTCAAGGAATTAGAAAGTGCAATCTGCAAATTCATCTGGAATAACAAAAAACCTAGGATAGCAAAAACTCTTCTCAAGGATAAAAGAACCTCTGGTGGAATCACCATGCCGGACCTAAAGCTCTACTACAGAGCAATTGTGATAAAAACTGCATGGTACTGGTATAGTGACAGACAAATAGACCAATGGAATAGAATTGAAGACCCAGAAATGAACCCACACACCTACGGTCACTTGATCTTCGACAAGGGAGCTAAAAACATCCAGTGGAAGAAAGACAGCATTTTCAACAAATGGTGCTGGCACAACTGGTTGTTAACATGTAGAAGAATGCGAATCGATCCATTCCTATCTCCTTGTACTAAGGTCAAGTCTAAGTGGATCAAGGAACTTCACATAAAACCAGAGACACTGAAACTTATAGAGGAGAAAGTGGGGAAAAGCCTTGAAGATATGGGCACAGGGGAAAAATTCCTGAATAGAACAGTAATGGCTTGTGCTGTAAGATCGAGAATTGACAAGTGGGACCTCATGAAACTACAAAGCTTCTGCAAGGCTAAAGACACCATCAATAAGACAAAAAAAACACCAACAGATTGGGAAAGGATCTTCACCTATCCTAAATCAGATAAGGGACTAATATCCAATATATATAAAGAACTCAAGAAGGTGGACTCCAGAAAGTCAAATAACCCCATTAAAAAATGGGGCTCAGAACTGAACAAAGAATTCTCACCTGAGGAATACCGAATGGCAGAGAAACACCTGAAAAAATGTTCAACATCCTTAATCATCAGGGATATGCAAATCAAAACAACCCTGAGATTCCACCTCACACCAGTCAGAATGGCTAAGATCAAAAATTCAGGTGACAGCAGATGCTGGCGAGGATGTGGAGAAAGAGGAACACTCCTCCATTGTTGGTGGGATTGCAAGCTTGTACAACCACTCTGGAAATCAGTCTGGCGGATCCTCAGAAAATTGGACATAGTACTACCGGAGGATCCAGCAATACCTCTCCTGGGCATATATCCAGAAGATGTCCCAACCGGTAAAAAGGACACATGCTCCACTATGTTCATAGCAGCCCTATTTATAATAGCCAGAAGCTGGAAAGAACCCAGATGTCCCTCAACAGAGGAATGGATACAGAAATTATGGTACATTTACACAATGGAGTACTACTCAGCTATTAAAAAGAATGAATTTATGAAATTCCTAGCCAAATGGATGGACCTGGAGGGCATCATCTTGAGTGAAGTAACACAATCACAAAAGAACTCACACAATATGTATTCACTGATAAGTGGATATTAGCCCAAAACTTAGGATACCCAAGATATAAGATACAATTTGATAAACGCATGAAACTCAAGAAGAATGAAGACCAAAGTGTGGACACTGTGCACCTTCTTAGAATTGGGAACAAAACACCCAGGGAAGGAGTTACAGAGACAAAGTTCGTAGCTGTGATGAAAGGTTGGACCATTTAGAGACTGCCGTATCCAGGGATCCATCCCATAATCAGCTTCTAAACTCTGACACCATTGCATACACTAGCAAGATTTTGCTGAAAGGACCCAAAGATAGCTGTCTCTTGTGAGACTATGCCGGGGCCTAGCAAACACAGGAGTGGATGTTCACAGTCAGCTATTGGATGTATCACAGGGCTCCCAATGGAGAAGCTAGAGAAAGTACCCAAGGAGCTAAAGGGATCTGCAACCCTATTGTTGGAACAACATGATGTACTAACCAGAACCCCGGAGCTCTTGTCTCTAGCTGCATATGTATCGAAAGATGGCCTAGTCGGCCATCAATGGAAAGAGAGGCCCATTGGACTTGCAAACTTTATATGCCCCAATATAGGGGAATGCCAGGGCCAAAAGAATGGGAAGGGGTGGGTAGGGAAGTGGGGGGCGCTATGGGGAACTTTTGGGATAGCATTGGAAATGTAATTGAGGAAAATATGTAATAAAAACATTAAAAATCAAAAAAAAAAAACAAAATATACTATACACAGTTAATAGCTAAAAAAAAAAAAATATTTCCTTTTATAAGTTGTCTTCAGCATGGCATCTTTTCACGCCAATAGAAAAGTAGCTGAGGGGCTGGTGAGATGGCTCAGTGGGTAAGAGCACCCGACTGCTCTTCCAAAGGACCAGAGTTCAAATCCCAGCAACCACATGGTGGCTCACAACCATCCGTAATGAGATCTGGCGCCCTCTTCTGGAGTGTCTGAAGACAGCTACAGTGTACTTACATATAATCAATAAATAAATCTTTAAAAAAAAAAAGAAAAAAAAAGAAAAGTAGCTGAGATGGGATGAGAGGGAGGAGATGGGCAATACGTTTGTATCACATAAAAGCCTGCATCGGCTGATTATTTGCTTCGGAGGGAGGGCCGGTGGCATCTGGCTGTGCATTGGAGGACTGACCATGTAAAGCTAAGGATGTTCACAGGTGAGCTGTAACTTGCTTTGCATCCATCAGCTGGCTTTCTAAGGCTGACCAGCCAGGTCTCCATCCTCATCTCTTGCCTGTCAGTCAGTTTTCAGCAGACTGGAGTTTTCTTGTCTACCCCTGTGGCTACCCAGGTCATTGCTACCTCTACTGGGGTGTTACAGTTTTCCCCCAAATGATAAAGCTGGCATTACTTCTCAACTTCTGCTGCCTGGACTTTGAAAACTGATCTTTTAAAGTTCTTAAAATGTGGTATATAGTCACTTTACGACGTAAGACACCTGCTCTGCATAATTGCTGGCTCGGCCAGCCATTGTGATATTCATTCATAAACTAGAAGGAAAACATGATGTTTGAATAATTGAAAGGACTTATTTCATGTGGGTATTATTCAAGTGACAGGAGTCCCCGGAAGCTGAGTCTAAGAAGAAGAGTCTAGTCATGCCAAATCCCCTAGTGCTTTCCAGTGAAGCCCAAAAAGTACCAGATCTCAAGGAATTATTCTACTTTCAAGGAGACTCTGCAGGACACCACTGCAAAGGTGACAAACATCCTTAGAGTCTCCTAAGCTATTTTCCTTAGGCACCTTGTGGATACTTAGCAAAGAAAACTGTTTTTAAATTACCCCAAACACAGAGGTGCACAGCAAAGGAAATAATAATTTAAGTCAGAGCCGGCTTAGGCTTTGGTATTGTTCCAAACTCAATATTTATGTTACGTGCTCTGAGGCCAGTATGCAGATTATTGTTTTTTATTATTTCCAGGAATAAGTTTTCTGGATCATCAACACTTTTTCATTTCCTTTTTAAGTGCTGGTTTCCTGGTGATGTTATGCAACCAGCTTGTGGTTGCTCTGGGCCCTCACTTGAGCTTGCAGTTGAACTGTCTGCCCCCTTGAAGAAGTCCAGGACTGGCAGTCATCCTATATCATCAAGTAGAAAACCTGAGAGACAACTTCAGATCCATAGGAAATAGTGGCTTATTAGGGAACCGTGAGAATGTCTATTGTGATGTGTACTTGTGAGCAATGTGGGGTGCTGCTATGTATTCGAATGCTAAATTTTGTACCCTAAAATCTGTTTTGTCCCCAAGAGGGTCGAATTGTCACTACACAAGCTTTTGTTGTGCAAACCTTGCTCCCAAGCTAATTGTTTAATAAAAGCCTATGATTGAGCAGTAGAGAGAAGAATGAGGAAGCCTTTTTCATTAGGAGACAAGAGAGGAGACCTACAAGACTATGGGCCGGGGAGGTATAGCTAGCCCTGTGGCTGGATGGGGCTAGGTGCTCAGGTTAACAGATGAGCTAGTTGAGAGTCTGCCCAGCTAAGGCCTAAGCTTTGAAATATTAGAAGGTCTATGTGTGGTTATTTGGGGGAACTAACTGGTTAAGGAATAGCTGCTGCCATATTTCCATATCCAGCATTAATTAATATATACAGGGTATTAACAATCATTTTACAGCAATGGATATGGTTAATGAAGAGTTAATGGGTTATTTTAAATTCCCAGGTAGCAATAATATCAGTAAGATCTTCCTCAGTGTGTGTGTGTGTGTGTGTGTGTGTGTGTGTGTGAGACAATATAATTCACAACAAGCTACTGATATTTTTCTGATTGTCATTTTCCATAGTTTTATCAAGATATGGTTAGCAAATAAAACTTGTACATGTTTAGAGTGAACAATCACATAACAAGGTGCATGTGTACACAGTCAAGCTAATGCAGAAGGAATACTTAGAATTAGCTCAGAGGGGATGGCTTGAAGTGTAAAGTACTTACTGAATGAGTCCAGGGACCCAGGTTTTATTGTTAACTTTTTTTGTTTTTAAAGACAGAGTCTTGAGGCTGGAGAGATGGCTCAAGGGTTAAGAGCACTGACTAGTCTTCAAAGGTCCTGAGTTCAATTCCCAGCAACCATGGTGGCTCACAACCATCTGTAATGGGATTCAATGCCCTTTTCTGGTGTGTCTGAAGACAGCTACAGCGTACTCATATACATAAAATAAATTTTTTTTAAAAAGGGAGTCTCTAGCTCAGATTAGCCTTGAACTCTCTATGCAGTCAAGGATGACTTTGAACTTATAAGCCTTCATTCTCTAGTTCCTGGGTTTTGCTGGAGGTCAAACCAAGTTTCATGAATCCTTAACCATCATTCTGCCACAGGAGCTACCTCCCCAGACTGTGAGTTTGGAGCTTTTTGGCACCTACATAAGAAGTTGGGTATGGTACATGGTGGTTTGTATCTATAATCCCAGTGCCAGGAAAACTAGAGGTAGATGCTTGTGGTCTGCTGGCCAGCCAGGCTAGCACAATTGGTGAGCTCTAGGTTCCATGCAAGACCTTGTCTTAAAGACATCGGGAATAATGAAGGAATGAATAAATCTGATGTCGATCTCTAGTCTCACATGAATGCATATAAACATGTACACACACACACACACACACATACACAAGAAAGAGTAGCCAAAGTTGCTTTCACAAGAAATTTCACATATAAAATGAGCTCTTGCTAAGCACGGTCCCTGCTCTGGTTACCAGGTCGCTAAGACTCATCTACCCTCAGACCCACATTTGTCGCCCCCACCCCCATGCCCAACGTCTTCCCATTTCTCACTCACGCCCTCAGAACCCCACCTTTCTCGTTTGTTTCTGTGAGTGCAACATAAGTGGTAACTGTGCAGTATGTCTCATTCCCTGTTGGCTTGTTTTATGCAGCGCAGTGTCCCCAGGCTCGTCAGGGTGGATGGTAGGATCTCGCTAAGGCTACATGACATCCTCGCGTGTGTCTCACATGTCCCTCATCCATCTCTCTGTTGATGGGGATTCAAGTTGCCTCCGTGTCCTACCTTCTGTGGATAATGTGGCAAAGACCCTGGAAGTGGAGAGATCTCCTTGACATCATGATTTGATTCCCTTTGACTATAAACGTAAGAAATAGGCTGGGTCATACTGAAATTCTGTTTAGTGTTTAGGGAAATGTCCATATTGCATTTCTTTACCAACTCACCTGCTCAGCATCTGTGAACAACATGTCTCTTCCTTTTGTAGACAGGTTCTTGCCCTAGCCTATGATGGCATAGAGTTCATTAGAATCCTGCTGCCATGGCCTCCAGAGTGCCAGGAATGCAAGCATGGGCCACCATACCTGGCCAAGGCTTCTCCTTTCTCTACATCTGAGGGTTTTGGGTGTCTGTCTGTCTGTCTGTTTGACTGTCTCTGTGTCTGTCTGTCTGACTGTCTGTCTGTGTGTGTGTGTGTGTGTGTGTGTCTGAAGAACAACCAGTTCCCCTGTTGTTGAGTTCCTTATACAGACTTTGAATAGTAAACTCTATGGTTTTTTGACTATTTCCTCCCATCCCTGGATTGTCTTTATCATTTTGTTGGTTTTTGTGTTAAAACTTTAGTTTGACAGAAGTTCCATCTCTGAATTTTGCTAGAGGACAGAAAACATTATGACCTGGAGCTTTGGCTTCATCTGTCTCTTTCTTGTATCAATGAAAGCAAAGTGATGTGACGACTGTGAGAACGGGAGTTGGGAGGGTATAGAATAGAGGTGAGAGATGAGCCCCTAAACAAGGTGCCACAAAGAGCAGCTGCTGGTTTTTTACCCTGAGTCACACAGGGGTTTCTCCACCCTCTCTGCTACCAGATACGTGGTTCTTTTCTTTTATGTCTTCATATTCTCCTTTTTTTCTTTCTCTCTCTTTCTTTCTCTCTCTTTCTCTCTCTCTCTCTCTCTCTCTCTCTCTCTCTCTCTCTCTCTCTCTCTCTCTCTCTCTCTCTCTCTCTCTCTCTCTTCCTTTTTTTGAGACAGGGTTTCTCTGTGTAGCCCTGGCTGTCCTGCAACTCTCTTTGTAGACCAGGCTGGCTGGAACTTACAGAGATCTGCTTGCCTTTGCCTCCTGAGTGCTGGGATTAAAGGCATGCATGCCTAGCCTGAAGTTCTTGTTTGGAATTGATGGCAGACAGTTGACCACCTCCCTTTGGTGCTCCTTTTCTTACACCCTAATGAAGACCAGATGTGTGTCTCTCATTCACTGGTGGCACCAGGGGCTTCCATGTCACTACTAAGCTCAGCTTGCCCTGGAATTTGCCACGTAGCCCAAGCTAGCTTCAGACTCACAACCCTCCTGCTATGGCCTCCTGACCACTCACGTGTACCACAGTGCTGTCTCCCAGGACAGTTCCCAGTTAGACTGAAAGTTTAAAAGTCAGCTGTTTGGGGTTTGTTTTGTTTGTTAATTTTACACTCATCCTTAGCAAATTGGCCCTGTAACTGATCAAAACAAAGTGATGATGTCAGTTCCTTTCATTATGACTCCTTGTGATTGGGAAATCAGTCTAATCTTTATTTTACATCAATCTGCATCTCGTCCTCCCTCTCCAGGGATGGGATGATTATTACCCGGTGGGTGGGGTAGAGTAATACGTAGTATGATGGAGAGATTCACAGCTGGAGACCACTGTAGGCAGGGTCGGAACTGACACTGAAGGACTGGTAGAGGTTAGCCTGTCTGAGACTCTAAGGGAAACCAGAGGCAGTGTGTATTAATGTGTGGGTTCACATAAGAGTATGAACAAAAGTGCAAAGAAAGGGGGTGTTAAAGGCTGAAATCAAGGGTTGAGAGAGGAAATAGGGGAGATATTAGGAATGCAGAAGCAATATGGTGATTCATTGGATTGCCTCAGTGCTGGGAGGTAGGAAAGGGGAGGAGACAGTTGCTTATCAAACCTTTCAAAATAACATTTAAAGTCAGAACATGTGGCCAGGCCCAAGTTCAGTGGTGGCATGGGTAAGGAGGAACCTGGGTTCAATGGTCAGCAATGCAAAAGGAAAGAAAAGGAAGTGGGGCATTATGATTAATGAAACATTGTCTTCAGGCACGCTAGATATCCACTTAAGTTGTATTTGTCGTTTAAGTAGTCACTTGGAAAGACTAAGCAGTACTGCAAAAGATCTTGAGAGATCCTCTTTAGTAATTAATTGCCTTCAGAACTTCTCTATGAGCCACAAATGGGCACCAGCACTATAGCCTCAGAAAACTGTCTCTGTTTCTCTGTATATGGTGAGAACATATATGGACATAAGATGTATTCCATTAAAATGTGGCTGGCTAGACATTTCTTCTACAAACTAAGAGCATGTGGCAAATTGCTTGTATCTATTTTCCAAAAAGATACAACTTAGGGAGGATAGTTCAGAAGATTTCACTCGTAGAACAGCGAAGAAGAAAGGCAGGGGGTACTCCAGACTAGGAGAGCAATCTTCAACGAGGGAGTCGGACATTCAGAGCAGCCACAGTGGGGCACCTCCATGGGGAGGTAAGGAGGCAATGTTTCATTTATCTACATTCTGGGTTTCTGGTTTTAATCATTGTGGTTGGAAAGCTGTTACATGTGAGTTTCTGATCCACCCGGGTCTCTTGCTGGTAGCTCCTAAGGCAATCACTAACAATCAGGTAGTCTGCCTAAATCACTCATAAACACCTTAACAAATGGTGGGGGAAGATGAATCAAGCTTTGTGTAGTTTAGGTAGAAGGTCATCTAGAAGGAGAATCTGTTTGTCAGAATTTCTGACCACCAAAAACCCCAGACATGTGTCCCTTTATACACAACTTGGATTCTTTATGTCTTCAGATCCGCTGGCCTGCAGCTCTTGCCCACCCATGTGAATAAGATAAGCCGCACAGAGCCCATACTTCTGAAGAAGCTACTTAAAACCCACATTGGGCTTGAGTCAATCACCTGCTGGGACCCACATAGTCACCCATAAAAATCCATATAAGACATTTCTCTTAGAGCAAGGGGTTAGCTAGTATAGGAAGGCTACAGCTTGGTATCCTCCACCATATCCCTCTTCTGTCTGTTATCCTGTATATGCATTGTTAATTCTGCAATTCTCCAGGAAAACAGACTCCATCATTTTGGGCCAAACTTAAGGCAAGCTTTATTAAATATTAAATACTGATCAAGAACTAAACTTTGGTCAAGACCATTCCACAGAATTTTCCAGCTGGAATGGCCTCAAACCACATATTGCAGGGGCTTATAAGGACAAACCTATAGGCCACCATATTTTCCCATGAGGAAGGCCTTGTTATTTTCCAGAACTACATACAATTCCCAGCATTCCAGGAAGTTACCTGGTTCCTGGGCAGGCAGGGCTTACAGGTTAGTTTTGCTCATTTCAGAATATGTATACAGGATGCTCATCTCATCCTAAAATATCTCTTTTCCCATCACTCTGCTTCTCTATCTTTTAAAATGTGAGCAATTTCATATGCATATGCGGTGTATTATCCCGTTCATCAGCCGCTTCTCAGCACTTTGACCAGTCAGGAATCTCTGCATTGCCGGGCAGTGGTGGCGCACACCTTTAATCCCAGCACTCAGGAGGCAGAGGCAGGCGGATTTCTGAGTTCAAGGCCTGCCTGGTCTACAAAGTGAGTTTCAGGTCAGCCAGGGCTACACAGAGAAACCCTGTCTCGAAAAGAAGAAGAAGAAGAAGAAGAAGAAGAAGAAGAAGAAGAAGAAGAAGAAGAAGAAGAAGGAGGAGGAGGAGGAGGAGGAGGAGGAGGAGGAGGAGGAGGAGGAGGAGGAGGAGGAGGAGGAGGAGGAGGAGGAGGAGGAGGGAAGGAAGGAAGGAAGGAAGAAGAAGAAGAAGAAGAAGAAGAAGAAGAAGAAGAAGAAGAAGAAGAAGAAGAAGAAGAAGAAGAAGAAGAAGAAGAAGAAGAAGAGATAAAAGAAAAGAAAAGAAAAAAGAAATAAATCTCTGCATTAACTAATGCCCACTGCAAAAGGAAGCCTCTCTTGACCATGGCTGGGAGCTGCGTAGTCAGTGTAGATAAGCACACACACTCTGATGACAATTTAGCAAAACATCAGTAGTAACCTCCCCTCTAGCATCTGTGATCTCCTTAGCTGTAAGCTTGTATCTTCTACATGGCTGACCAGAGCTGATCAGAAAGTGAGTGGTTTCGCCCCAAACAGTTGTGTTACTGTTGCACCAATGAGCTCATTTTGCCTGCCTGCCTTGCTTTTCTTGGACAACATTGTTTACATTAATCTCTCATCTTGTTTTGCACATTATCTACAGGAAACAGCAGCTCACTGAGTTTTGTTAATTGGCAAGGTGGCCTTTGTTTTAAAAAACAGTTTATAGACCAGAGAAATGAGTTCTTTCCTCTCTTCATTTTCCAATTGTGTCAGCAGGGGATTGTTCCGTCCTCCTGTGACGGTGGCAGGCTGTGCCTCCAGACTCCACAGCAACCTGGCTGTGTGCTGTGTTGAGCCGGACAGTGTGTCCTGCAAAATGTCATTCCTCGGTGAACGACGGTGGCTCGGTGGCTTCCAAAGGGAGTGTTTCTTATTCGTCCACCAACTTGCTGGTTCTCCCAGAGCTCACACTGAAGGCATTTGGAATTTCTTTCACTTAGGACCTGCAACACCGCCCCGCGCTTATGAACCAGAGATTTGAGTTAGGTGGTGAGAGTCCCCCAATTTGTTCCACGTGCTATCTAGCTGGATTCTTTAGAGCGCGTTACACAACCCTGGCTTCCCATACCACCACGTCCCTGTCCTTAGCCTTTGTTCTTTAGTTCAGGTTCCTGTTGGCGTCAGGTTTGGTTATTAACGTGTCATCATTGATCGTTACAGATTGTCTCACTGTGAGAGCAGATGGTTTAAAAAGAGTTAAGGGTTCAGGATTCATTCAGGAAAGGAAACAGTTGTGGAGGACTTAGAACATTTTAGAGAACAAGAAGGAGAAGGGGGTTCTACCAGGAAGTGAACTATATGATAAGATAGATGATAGATAGATAGATAGATAGATAGATAGATAGATAGATAGATAGATAGATAGATGCTGGTGCTGAGACACAGTTGTTAAACGCAGGTCCAGAAATGTACTCGGAGAAACACTGCTAAGGCTTCCATATAGACCTAAGTTCTGGTTCCAATGGGAGATGGGAGATGCTAAATGAGACTCAGATTAAACAAACGATCTTACATAGTACTGAGGTTACTGTGGGTCGTAGGCACTCTCTGGGCCTGGATCCTGGAGAGATGGGTGGACTTTCTGGAGGAAGTAATCTCCTTGGAGCCACACAAGCTCCATTGTTATTGTGAACATATTTCAGTGATGAGCAGGCATTTAAGGACCTTAGACACTGGGGATCGAAGCCAGGTCCTTAGCTGTCATGCAGATATTCCAGGAACTCTGGATACTAAACACTGGCAAAATGCAAAGTGACTGTGTGAAGGGTTTGCAGAAATGATAGGATTTTTTTAAAAAAAGGAAGTAAATGATCAAAGACTATCCAATGTGACTGGTGAGATCTAAAGATAACCAAATGGAGGGGGTGAGGGGTGGCTTAGCCTGTAAGAGCCTGCTGCACAAACACAGGACCTGGTCTCCTCTCCAGAACTCATATTGTGCTCTAAATTCTAAAACCCAGGCATGGCGGCTTGCACCTGCAAACTCAGTGCTAGGGAGGTGTAGACAGCTGGATCCTGGGGCTCGCTATACTAGAAGGCTAGGGGAGAGACTCTGTCTCAAAAACAGTGTAGACAGCTCCCAGGAGTGACACAGGTTGGCCTCTTGCTTCCACAGGTACAGGCAGAAGCACACGCATCCACACAAACACATCCTATCCACCCCCAACACACACACAAACACACACACACACACACACACATACACACACACATACACACACACACACACATACACACACACACATACACAAACACACACACACCTGAAACAGCTCTCAGGCACACTTTTAAGCAAGAAGATTAAATTGTTAATAATAAATATGTAACATGCTAATTTCTGTGTACTAGACAAGAGAATATACACGTTTCCCTGCATGCGGAAGCAGGGCTCCACATAAGCTGATTTAAATGACCCCTGTGGAGGGGAGATGAGGATAAAGACAGTTGGATTTCTCCATGCAATAACTTTTTTAATCTTTGAGACAATATATTAATTACTATGTAGCTCAGGTTGGCTTCAAATTTACAATCGTCGTGCTGTAGCCTCCTGAATGTTGGGTTATATATATATCCTGGGCTATAGAGTAGGTTCCATATCAGCCTGGACTATATGGAAAGTGTGAGGCTAGCTTGAGCTATTGAATAAGATCCTACCTCAAAAAAACAAAAAACCACACAAACAAAAAACAAAAACAGTCAGATAGTAATCAATCCAGCAATTGGTGAAACAAAACTGATATGTCTCTAAGTGAAACTAGGCATCTCTTATTAATGCCAAGATATTTTAGATTCCTATATGATCCTTATGTAATAAATGATAATAGGTGAAGGCTCTGAGTCCCTTCGTTTATAAGTAGAGTATGTAGAATATGACTCGAGGAATAACTAGCACCTACCAAAATGCTATTCTAGGCATGGAGCCCAGTATGTGTAAGCAACATGTGCTATGGGTATTTAATTGTCACCTATTGTCATCACCATCACCACACTCACCGCCACTGCCACCATCACCACCACCATTACCATCACCACAATCATTACCACCACCACCATTACCACCATCAATCACTATCATTATCATCCTCATCCTCCTCCTCCCCCTCCTCCTCCTCCCCCTCCTCCTCCTCCCTCTTTTAAAATAGGTTTACAGAGTTGTCATTATCCAAGGTCACATACCACAACCTAATAAGGTTGAGATTCTAATCTTGGTGCTCTAAAGTCTAAGCTCTGCTATTGTTGTTTTAGTGTGTGTGTGTTTATGTGAGTGTCTATGATGTTTCTGTGCATGTATTAATGTGTGTGAGTGTGTGTATGTATATGTGTGGTTTTATGTGTTTGAGTGCATGTGTGTGTGAGTGTGTGTACATGGCATGTGTGTGAGCATGTGTGTATATGAACACGTTTATATGTATGTGTGTGACTGTGAATGAGTGTGAATGTGTATATGTTTATGATGTTTTTGTATGTGTGTGTATGAATGTATGTGAGTTCTATATGTATGTTAGTGCATGTGAGTGTGTGTGTGTGTGTGTGTGTGTGTGTGTGCACGCACACACATACTAATATCCTGTCTGTTAGAAGACTACTAAAAGACCAAGTCTCAGGAATGAAAATTAAACACTAACAAATGCCTTTGTTCTCTGATGTCAAGGTGACACTGTAGTTGATTAGTTTTCAAATTTCATTATGGTTCATTTTGTTTCTTGGCAAATACATTTTGAGCATTGTAAACTTTGAATAGGTGTTTGTTCTAGGTGCTTGCATGTAAAAATAATCTGCACTGCCAGACATGGCGGTGCTTGACTGTAACCCCAGCCCTGGGGAGAGAGAGGCAGGTGGATCTCTGAGGTGGGGGCCAGCCTGGTCTACAGATTGGGTGCAGGACAGCCAGGGCTTGTTACAGTCCTCATATTCAGCTTCATAGCATAAGTAGCATCTCTTTAATCGCTAACGATACCTCTATCTCTTTTTCTGTACAGTGAAAAAGTCACTCACTGTGTGCCAAAGCTCTTCTGACTTTCTGATTTTTGTTTGTAGTAGAGTCTACTACGTCTCTTTTAGCAGTCTGCAGGATGGGGATTCCCTCTAAATTGAACCCCAAGTTTCCTACCTGCAGGAAGTAGACTCAGCCACATCAGGGACCTCAGGTGTCTGTCTTTACACTAGACCTTGACAAAGCTCACACGCCTCAGTCTCACACCCAGGCCTCACACTGTCAGTGGCCTCAGAAGCCCTAGAACCCTGGCGCGCAACTTTTCTCACACACTCGAATCACTGAGGATGCTTTAGAAATATAGATACTTGGGTCTGGGAGTTGGCTCAGTGGATTTAGTAATTACTGAGCAAGTATGGGTCCCTGGCACCCACCTAAAATCCAGGCATGGCCATGCACAGCTGTAACCCCTGCTTCATCTGAAGAAAGAATGAGGATGTCTACTGGATAGCATCAGATTAAATAATCGATATTCTTGCTATCTGCTGTTGCGATTGTCTCTTTCCCCTCTTCCTCCTCTTCTGTCTTCCTCCTCTTCCTTCTGTCTTCCTCCTCTTCCTTCTGTCTTCTTCCTCTTCCTCCTGTCTTCCTCCTCTTCTGTCTTCCTCCTCTTCTGTCTTCCTCCTCTTCCTCCTGTCTTCCTCCTCTTCCTCCTGTCTTCCTCCTCTTCCTCCTGTCTTCCTCCTCTTCCTCCTCTTCCTCCTCTTCCTCCTGTCTTCCTCCTCTTCCTCCTCTTCCTCCTGTCTTCCTCCTCTTCCTCCCATCTTCCTCCACTTCCTTCTTCTACTTCTCCATTCATGAGAAGAACCAATGAACTTTTGAGATCCTTCCCACACAGCTCAACAAAATGGCAGAACAGTTGGGGGGGGTCTCCTTCCCTAGAACTTTCTGCTCAGAGTTTCTCTGTGTGTTGGCCTTTAGTCAGACAGTCAGATATGTCCTAAGGAGTAACCCATCTGTTACCACAGAGCAGAATTACGGTTTCCTCAGTCAGTTTCCTTTAAGGCCTTGGGCTATCTTTATATATGCAAAACATGGTCCTGAGAAAGCCCCTTATCTGCTCCCTAAGCCCCCCATTTCCTTCTAGCCCCCCTCACTTCCTTCTCTGCGGTCCCCACCTTGCACTTTAGTTTCATGGGAATCCCCAACCTTATTCTAGGACAGATCGAAGTTACAGTGGCCAGGATCTTGAAAGGCAACCTGAACTTACCCAGGAGGCTGTGGTGGGCACCCTTGAACGAGACCGTGTCAGCTTCAGAAGGAGGTAGCGCTTAGTTTCCAACAGTGGGAGAGCCTGAGCTCTCTTCAGGTTAATTTCCCTCCAGCAGCAGCCTGGACTGACTTAATCTCATGGGTTCTCTGAGGAGCTGAAGGTTTTCTGGAAAGAAGCAGGCTGTACGTGTTTCAGACTTCAAAGACCATGGAGGTCTATGCTGTAAGTCTTTGTATGTTGCCCTGAAGCAGCCACAGGTGAGACCTATGTGAACAGGTAAAGTCTCCAACACTCCTTTGTAGACTCTGAAATGTTTCATGTGATTGTCACAGGTCATTGGATAGGATTCTTCTAATCTGCTTCCCCAACCATTTAGTAATATAAAAATCGCCTTAACGGGGGCTGGTGAGATCCTGTCTGGATCTTCGCTGCCTTTGGTCAGAAAGGCGTAGAATTATTCTCCTTAATTTTATTTGTATGACAGGATGGACTGGCAAAGGCCTCCAATCAAAGCAGTGGGTAGATAGAGGCAGGCAGATTTGTGAGAATGCTCTGTGAGTCTGAGGCCAGCCTCGTCTCTGTAGTGAGTTCCTGGTCAGTCAGTCTACATAGGGAGACCTTGTCTCAAAAACCAGGAAAACAGAAACCTTATTTGTGATGTGACTATGTGCACTATGTGTGTCAAGTAGGACTGAGTTTTTCTCCTGGCAGCAGACTGTCCCAGTGGTGTCTGTTGGAGGGTGTTTTCCTTCCTGGAAAGTCTGTAAAGCCTTTCATTAAAGCCATGGATTAAGTCACTAACCGTGTCACCATCTGCATCTGGGGTGGCTGTTATTTGCTGCTGATGGCTGGCTAGTGAGCTCCACTTTGGTCTGGCTCCTTTGGTTCTGTAATACATTCTAGCTGAGAGGAAAGCTAGCAAGTACACACAATTACTTAGGAACTTGGAGTAGCGTTTAGCTTGGTCCCTCCCATGCCCAAGATGTCTCCACTCCTTATCAGGGGGTAAAATGAAAAATGATGAATATTCAGGTTCACTGCCAGGAGGTGAAACCAATGGAGACACAGATCTAGTCAGGGTCCTGAAGTGGGTGTCAGTGGGCCGAAGATCTGCTGATAAAGGGCATGGTTTCAATGGCTGCCTCCCCTGTCCCCTCTCCCGTCCCCTCTCCCATCCCCTCTCCCATCCCTTTCCCCCATTTTCTGGTGTTGAAAGCAGATTGGCGGTAGCCATCCTGATTTTAAAAAATCATTTACTTGTTTAAAAAAGGTGTCAATCAGGTCAGAGCGCTTTCCATGACTCTGTGCAATAATAGTTTATAAAATAGCTTTTCTCTGTAACTACGGGGGAAATTAGGCAAATACTAGCTAAATTCTGAGAGACAGAGAGATCCACTTGTCTATTCATTCACTTAATAAGTTGAGACAGGGTTTCTCTGTGCAGCCCTGGCTGTCCTGGAACTCACTCTGTAGACCAGGCTGGCCTCAGAAATTTCTGGAACTCAGAAATTTGCCTGCCTATGCCTCCCAAGTGCTGGGATTAAAGGTGTGTGCCACCACTGCCCTGCTCACTTAATAAGTCTTGATTTAAGATTTCCGTGAAGTTAAGCATACAAATTAAATAAATGACCTCATTGTCAAAGATCAGTTCGGACACACAGAAGGAATGGGGAATCTATGTGGACAGTGGTTTCTGCTTTGTAGTTCAGAGAAGAGCAATGTGAGCTTTCGGCACAGATACCTGCCCTCAGAGGTCCGACAAGAGCAGGTTCCCAGCACACAGTGTCTATATTTTCTAGGCGTCATGGACCCTTCCTCGCCCTCCAGGGGAGCTTTTCCTCGTCCAGATCGCCTTGTGCATGGAATATTATATTCCTCCCCGGGGAGCTTAGAGCCAATCAGGTTACCACAGCCTGAGATAGGGCAAGGAGGACACCAGCACCTTGGAGAGTGTGCTAGGTGAACAGGAGAAGGGAAGAGAGCCATTCCAGCCAGAGATGGAAGGTCCTCATTGGAAGAGTGGTGGCGTACACCTCCAACCCCAATCTTGGAATTAAGGCTGAAGGTTCACAGGGCTTAAACCATTTAGTATAGGTGAGTGAACTTTTGTGGGGAAATGGAAATTGGCTGGTAGGTGGTCTTTGTACCACAGACACATTGTTAAGATCTTCAGAGGTGGGCAGCTAACAGGGGCGCCAGCAGCTATCACAGTACAGAGCTGTTTGCAAGCCAGGACAATGTCTCATCTTCAGTGGCTGAGGAAATGATATCCAGAGGAATGCTGGGTGGTCACCTGGCTTTGTCACCATAACAGAGTCACTTCCCTTCAGAGGTTTTTAACAAAACCTATGCCAAAGAAACATCCTGAGCTCTTTACATGGAAGGTGAGGCCTGAAGGACTTAGTCCAGGATTTCTATAAATAATGGGATTCTGGGGTCTGTGGGGATGGCTCAGTCTGTAAAGTGCTTGCCTTTGAACATAAGGAACTGAGTTCAATCACCAGCACCCCCTATAAAAATGTCCTGCACATGTAATCTCAGCACCGGGAAGGCAGCGATACGAAGATCACTGGTGAGCTCCAAGCCCATGAGCAATCTTGCAGCAAAGGAAGTAGATGGTGTGTCCCTGAGGGTGACACCCACAGTTGTCCTCTGGTTTCCGCATGCACACAAACACATGTTCATGAGACACACATACATTAAAAAATAATGTGTTTCTATGATCCACTTTTCACTGAACCTCAGAAACTATCAAGGAGGTGACAGCCTGTGGAGTGGAGGAAGATCTCACAGGATTATGGGTACAGACGCTCTTAGTTATGGAGAAGATAACCAGAATACTCAACTTCCAGGAGGCTTGCAGACCTTGGATGAAATCATGTAGACAACCATGGCAACCCAGTTCATGCATGAACCATACACAGGTTTTACATGACTCATGAACCAAGACATTACAGTTTTAATGTCAGGGTGCTGGGAACCCAACCCAGGGCCTCAAGTATGCTAGGCAGGAGATCTACCACAGACTTACACCTCAGCCTTATATTTATAATGTTTTGGATTTTTAAAAAAGAAGAAGAAGAAGAAGAAGAAGAAGAAGAAGAAGAAGAAGAAGAAGAAGAAGAAGAAGAAGAAGAAGAAGAAGAAGAAGAAGAAGAAGAAGAAAATATTTTGCTGGGTGGTGGTGGTGGCACACACCTTTAATCCCAGCACTTGGGAAGCAGAGGCATGAAGATCTCTGAGTTCAAGGCCAACCCAGTCTTTAGAGCAAATTCCAGGACAGCCAGGGTCAAACAGAGAAATCCTCTCTCTCTCTCTGTATCATATGGGATTACACGAAATTAAAATTTCAGCATCCATCAAAAACATCTTCTTGGAACACAGTTAAGCTCATTCTTTTACCTTTGGCCAATGCTTGCTTTCAAGTTACATGCAAAATCACTCAAACTCACACTTGAAGCGATGGCACTGAGGAAGGGATAAGGTCACGGTTTTGCAAACCCACTGCCTGACACTTGCCTTGCTCCAAGAGCTGTGGCTGGTTCTGAGGCCTGAGACTGTTCCTTTGCCCTTGTCTCCCACCCCAGTCTCACCCTTTGTTATACTATCATACTTACAGTAGCACAGCCACTTAGGGGCAGCAGATAAAAGGAGAGAGTTTCAATGGGATCGCAGGTGAATGGAGGCTTGGAGAGGCCCCAAACCCAGAACAAGGAACAGAATGGAAGGGGGGCTTCTCTAAGATGAGTTCTGACACAAATTCCACACCCTCAACCCTCTCTGAGTACTTCTGCTTGTGGCAGCCACTCACCAGGGCTGCAGCTGACTAGTGGACTAGGCAAGGGACAGACAATGTGACAGTTTCCTCTCTGGTTCTGGTGGCCTTGGCTTTTGTGTAATCTCACTGGAAATGGAGCCAATTCTCCTGCAGAAGCCCAAACAAATCTCAGGATGGACCTCCTGCAGAGCCGGAGTAGTCGGGATTCACAAACTGTGGGTTTGTTTGTGTTGAAAAGCAGAGATATTGTTCCTACTTCTTCCTGGGAAGCAGGCCCTGCCGCTTGCTCTCATTGAGCCCCTCCTCTGAGCTGGCACATCTTTGAGCCTGCTCTGTAAGGAAGCTGCCTCTGACAGAAAGGCTGGGATCCGAGTTCTGGAGTCAGAAGTCTTTTCTGGCTTTTGCTTGAACCCCTGTTTTTCAGTCATCTCTTCTACACAATGAAAATATTCTCCAAAAACAAATGAACAAACAAACAAACAGCCTTTGTCTGCCCCTGGGATAGTTATGAGTCTCATTGGAAGATGTGAATAGGAGCCAGGCCGGATCTGAACAGTTGCTTGTCTAAAACTACTTATGAAGTAGAAGTCTCTGTGATATGAAGACAGTCTGTCTCCTTAGAACCCAGCCTGCGCCTTCCAGCTCCCATCCCCCACGCCACCCCCACCCCCAGTCAGTCACTGCTGGAGTCCCCAGCTTTCAGATGTTTGAGACTCTGTGGCAGGTGGAGTCTTTCCACTAGATTGCAAAGCTTAAGAAGATCCAACCCGAGACTCCAAGACTCCATTCGCTGCCCTGGGAGGGAACAGTGTGTGTGATTGCCAGCTTCTTAAAGGGGATTACCTTTCATCTGAGTCTTAATGGCTCCTTCTCAGGAGCTTTCTTATCAAGAGGAAGACATGCCCACATCCAAAGCCCAGTCAGTGTGTACAAGAAACTCAAAACAATTTTCCTTAGATTCCAGATTTTGTGTGTGTGTGTGTGTGATATACATGTGTTCAGGTATATGTGCACATGTATGTGTACAGATCAGAGGTCATCTTTCCAGAGTCATTCTTTAAGAGCAATCAGTACACCAGGGTCTCTCAGATGAGCTTGCTAGCCAGTGAGCCCCAGGGATTCTCCTGTTTCTACCTCCTCAGCTTTGGAATAATAATAATAATAATAATGCATCAACTTTTAAAGGCTTAAACATTTACTTTATTATTCTATGTGTATGGTTGTTTTGCCTGCATGTATGTCTGTGTGATGCCCACAGAGGCAGAGGAGGGTGTTAGATCTCTTGGAATTGGAGCTACAGACAATTGTTAAGCACCACATGCATGCTGGGAATTGAAATTGGGTCTTCTGGAAGAGCAGCTACTGCCCTTAACTGCTGAGCCGTCTCTCCCGTCCTCCTCCACATGTCTTCCGTAAGTAATAAAGGACACAGGAGATTGGAGTGATGTCTTCATGCTTCTGTGGTAAGTCCTTGACTGACTGAGCTGCCTTCCCAGCCTCCCCACCCCTCGGTGTTGCTGTCGGGATGCAGTTCATTTTCTCTTTACAGCTAAGCCTCCGGGGAAGTGTGATTATCTGGGTTGTGTCCACTGTCTCATCTATCACCCACAGTGTTGGGGTTTGCAGCTGAGCATGTCACTGCTAGAAGCACCCAGGTAAAGCTGCTATGTTTGGTCTTTACCTTTGACCACATCTGGATTCTGGGGGTGGAACTCAGGTCTTGATGCTTCCAAAGCAAGCACGTTACAAGCAGAACCATCTTTCCCACCTTTTGTTTTCTTTTGAGTGAGTATCTCTGTGAGTACGAATAGGTCTGATTGATTTGGGGTGAAACATTCTGGAAGGCCTAACTGAGGCTGGGGAAGGATGCTGCTTTGAAATACTTAAGGCAATACTGACAGGGCCCAGTAGCATCTTGGAGAAGTTACAGGCTTGTCTTGTCTCAGTGCTGCTGCTGATAAGATTTGAGAAAACCACGGTTCTCAGAGAAACTTCTAGAGTTCCCTTGCTCCTCGTCTTCCCTTTTGCTTCATTTCCTGACTTGTAAACAGACCAAACGGGAGCAGATGACCGGTGAATAAGATAACCTAAGAGCTGAGCTCAGCATATCCTGTTATGGTCGATCCATTTTTGTTTAGCTTTCCCTCTCTTTTATGGGGATGTGATCAGGGTGCTGACTGGGCTTGTGAACATGAGTGTTTTAATTTTTCACTGTGGTAGTCAGCGTGGTTTGGTTGAAAGGTCATGCAGGTCTGAACCAGCAGCATGTTCAAATCTACTTCTGACACCAAATGTCAATGTCTTCGATTTCCTGCGATTTAAATAAAAACATCGAATGGATATCACCTTTGAGGCCTATATATGAATGGAAAAGGACTCTGCAGTATGGTGCTGGGGGTAAACTGGGTCATGTGGGAAGTTATGAGGAGCGTGGGGTTCCAGTAGAAACTGTGGGGGCAGTTTTTAGAGCTCTGCCTTTCCATCTGCTCTTCAAAACATTGTCCTGACCACTGCCCATCCCACCCAGACAGCCTGAACCCCAGGAGACACCAGTGACTCTACAGGCTTTGTCCCACTGCTGCCAAAGCAATGAATAAAAAGAAAAATGTTATAAAAGTTAGATTTTTATATGAATTACTCCATGAATAAAAGGAAGCAAAATATTCTCACAAGCTTAGCTTTGTGTTCTGGGCTCCAGTTATGTCACCAAATCACCAATTATCTTGAAGATTGGGGTACCCCTAACACTATAGAGCTCATTTGCAGATAAAAGAAAACAAACTTGTAGGGCTTGAAAGATGGCTCAGTGGTTAAGAACACTTACTGTTCTCACAGTGAATCAATGTTCCATTTGAATCACCCATATCAGGTGGTTCACAACCACCAGTATCTTTAATTTCTTCAAGGTGCCTGCACGCATGTAGTGCACACAACACCATGCAGCGCACACAACACACATGCAGTGCACACAACACACATGCAGTGCACACAACACACATGCAGTACACACAACTCACATGCAGTGCACACAACACACATGCAGTACACACAACACACATGCAGTGCACACAGCACACATGCAGTGCACACAACTCACATGCAGTGCACACAACTCACATGCAGTGCATACAACTCACATGTAGTGCATACAACACACATGCAGCCCATACAACTCACATGCAGTGCACACAACACACATGCAGTGCACACAACACACATGCAGTGCACACAACACACATGCAGTGCACACAACACACATGCAGTGCACACAACACACGTGCAGTACACACAACTCACATGCAGTGCACACAACACACATGCAGTACACACAACTCACATGCAGTGCACACAGCACACATGCAGTACACACAACTCACATTCAGTGCACACAACTCACATGCAGTGCACACAACTCACATTCAGTGTACACAACTCACATGCAGTACACACAACTCACATGCAGTGCACACAACACACATGCAGTGCACACAACTCACATGCAGTGCATACAACTCACATGTAGTGCATACAACTCACATGCAGTGCACACAACTCACATGCAGTGCACACAACTCACATGCAGTGCACACAACACACGTGCAGTACACACAACTCACATGCAGTGCACACAACACACATGCAGTACACACAACTCACATGCAGTGCACACAGCACACATGCAGTGCACACAACACACATGCAGTACACACAACTCACATGCAGTGCACACAGCACACATGCAGTGCATACAACACACATGCAGTGCACACAACTCACATGCAGTGCATACAACTCACATGCAGTGCACACAACTCACATGCAGTGCACACAACACACGTGCAGTACACACAACACACATGCAGTGCACACAACACACATGCAGTACACACAACTCACATGCAGTGCATACAACACACATGCAGTGCACACAACTCACATGCAGTGCATACAACTCACATGTAGTGCATACAACACACATGCAGTGCATACAACTCACATGCAGTGCATACAACTCACATGCAGTGCATACAACTCACATGTAGTGCATACAACACACATGCAGTGCGTACAACTCACATGCAGTGCATACAACACACATGCAGTGCGTACAACTCACATGCAGTGCATACAACTCACATGCAGTGCACACAACACACATGCAGTGCACACAACACACATGCAAGGCCGGGCGTGGTGGCGCACGCCTTTAATCCCAGCACTTGGGAGGCAGAGGCAGGCGGATTTCTGAGTTCGAGGCCAGCCTGGTCTACAGAGTGAGTTCCAGGACAGCCAGGACTACACAGAGAAACCCTGTCTCGAAAAACCAAAAAAAAAAAAAAAGAAAAAAAAAAAAAAAAAAAAAACACACATGCAGTACACACAACTCACATGCAGTGCACACAACTCACATTTAGTGCATACAGCACACATGCAGTGCACACAACTCACATTTAGTGCATACAACACACATGCAGTGCATACAACTCACATGCAGTGCATACAACTCACATGCAGTGCATACAACTCACATGTAGTGCATACAATACACATGCGGTGCACACAACTCACATGCAGTACACATAACACACATATGGTACACACAACTCACACATGTATATGGAAATAAACATAAAATAAGTAAATTAATGAGGCAAATATTTTGGTAGTTGTTTTGTTTTCCAAGACAGGGTTTCTATGTGCAGCCCTCACTGTCCTGGAACTAGCCATGTAGACCCGGTTAGCCTTGTACTCAGAGATCTGCATGCCTCTGCTTCCTAAGTGCTTGGACTAAATTCGAGTGCCACCAATCATTAGATTCAGGGAGCGAGAATCAAACCCCTCCTGGAGCATCCCCATCTCTGGGTGGGGTAACAGTGATGAGTGAAGGTGAGACTGCAGCCATTCTGAGGCCCAGCTAGAGCTGTACTCTGAATATGGCTGTCACTGTCTCCTAGCTGTTTCTGCCTAGCAACTAGCCAATATCACCATTCCTGGTGATGCTGTCCCACGATCCAGATAATATGGCTGCCAAGGATGGAAGGCAGTGAACTCTACCAAAGGTGAGCCAACCATAAATCTCCTCTGGGGTTTAAAAAGTTGGAACCAGATGGAGGATAAATCTATCTCCTGGCAAGGAGAACTCACCAACTTACAACACAGACTCTGGCTGTGATGTGGACTAGAGCAGACGTGGCCTCTCCACCATTTTGTTCCCCCACCAAGATATGCATGAGTGAATACATAGCCTTGACTTGTTTACTGGAGAAATGCACTGGGTAACTGGCACGAATGTTGTCACGAATATCCAAAAAAAAAACAAAAAAAAAAACAAAAAACGTTCTAACCACAGAAGTAGTAAAAGTACATTTGAAAGCAAAATTCAGCACAGCTGAAAGATAAATTTATTAGTCAGTGGTTATTGAACACAGCACAGTGTGTTTTAGTAAATATTGATAATGAACCTTACAAGTGAGGTATTGGCATTATTTAAAAAGTCATACAGCTGGTCAGTCTGACCAAAAGGTTCTTACCCACTGAGCAGAATGCTTCCAAGCCCTTTAAGCCTGTGTATGCCTCTGAAATCGAGTTGAATTAAAGGTATAACTACCCTGCTAGGCGCCCACAGTAAAGAGTCATCCTCCAGTAGTGTTGTGTCCGGCCAGCGGCTCACATATCTGGGTTCTAGTCTGGAAAGGCATCTTGGAATCTAGAAGAGAAGAGGGGGCTAGGCAGTCGAGAGAAAGAACGAAGCTAAGACAGAATTCTGATCAAAGCTCAATTTTAATGCCAGCAAACACGCTTTATAAAGAAGAGGGGAGGCCCATTCCTAGCCATGCAAAGTTCCTTTGAAGCAGATAGATCAGCCTTCTAGTGGGGACTCGCGAAGATCACAGTTCAGTGCTAACTCCGGAAAATCTCAGAGGAGAACCGATTTGGCCTCAGGCAGGTTCAGTCTCAGGCAGGTAGTGGCACATCAAAGGAGAGGGATGAGAAGCAGCACAGCAGGTGGCTCCACCTAAGTGGCTGATGGTCACAGCCAGCCTTGCTAGGCTGGAAGGAGGTAACACAGTAGGCTTTTTCAAAGCCCTCCATCCACCTAACACACTTGTGATGCTGTCCCATGATCCAGATAACGCGGCTGCCAAGGATGTAAGGCAGTGAACTCTACCGAAGGTGAGTCACTGATAAACCTCGGGGGTTTAAAAAGTTGGAACCAGATGGAGCATAAATCTATCTCCTGACAAGGAGAGAGGCAAGGCCAGAGAGCCTTGGGCAGTTGTTTCTTGTTGAGTGAGGAAATTCAGATATGGTGAAGGGTCTGGAAATGAGAGCTCTTTTGAGAAGGTGAAGCTTGTAGAGTCTCTTTTCCCCTGTAGCCAGGTCTATTGAAGACTGATCTTGAGGCACTTTTGTTATTTGGTGAAATTTTCCATTTCCTACCTAAGATGGTTAGAGTTGTGTTTCACTTACCATGGATCAATCTGATTGTGAGTGATGCAAACTGAAGCAAAAACAAAAAGACTTCCGTGGTCTCACCAGCTAAGCCACTTTCTCACTCTGACAGAGAGCGCCTGCCCAGCTCCCACCCACGCCCATAGCCACGCCCTCTTGTGACCACGCCCCCAAAGAGAATGACTGCCTCAGCAATACTCCTCTGCCTGATCTACCAGGCCATAGCTTACTCAACCACTCACTTGCTTACAGTCCAATGTAAGATTGGAAACCAAGATTTTATATTATTTACAGGCATGGCAGCACTTGTCTGTCTTTTTTTTTTTTTTTTTTTGCCCTTCGGGTGCAGAGGCAGGAGGATATTGTGAGGTCAGTCTGGACTACACACTGAGATCTTGCTTCTCTTCATCTTTTTAAAATTGTCCGACATAAAGAAACAGACGCCTCGATGTCAACCGTTCATTAGAATGGTAGAGCAGGGTTTGAAGATATGGAACTGTCAGCAAAGTTGCTGCTGTACAAGGAGGAGGAACGTCCAACCCCAGAAAATAAGAAAAAAGCCAGGTGTGCTAACACGTGATTGCGATATCAGTGCTGGGGCGGGGGGGGGGGGGGGGGGGGGGAGACGGGTAGCCCTGTAGGAAGCCAGTCCTGTCTGATAAGGTCTAGGCTGGAGTTAGACCACCCCCTCTAAAAAAACCAAAAGATGGCCTATACCTGAGGCATAACATCCATGGCTATCCTCTGACCTCCACCCAAGCATGCACACACAGCAACACCACGAGGAAGAAATTCTCAAATCCCTCAATAGATGGGAAGGATCCTGGATTTGTTCCTGCTTCAAATCCATCTTTATCTTAAAAGTACAACTCTCTTGATGTTTTAGCATTTCCTAATAATGTTATTTTTTTTTCCTTTTTCTTTTCCTTTTTTTTTTTTTTTTTTTTTTTTTTTTTTTTTTTTTTTTTTTGAGACAGGGTTTCTCTGTATAGTCCTGGCTGTCCTGGAACTCACTCTGTAGACCAGGTTGGCCTACGAACTCAGAAATCTGCCTGCCTCTGCCTCCCGAGTGCTGGGATTAAAGACTTGTGCCACCAAGCCCGACCTTTTTTCCTTTTTCTTAAGTTGCCCTAGGTCAACTTTAGTTTATTGCAAATAAAAAAATGTTCTTAGTCTTCCAGATTTTTTTCTTTATGTGTGTTAACCACAATACAGAATATAACAATAAAGTGTGCACTGAGAACAATCCCTTTGAATATACACAGTTCAGTGATATATTATGAGCATTGTTCAAAAACAATAGATATAATTTAATTTTAACAATGTAACATGTATCTTTGTTTAACTTGTAATGCTGTGCTCAATTGATATCCCTGGGAGGTCTGATCTTTTCTGAAGGAAATGGAGTGTATCTGGGGAAGAGGGGAGCCTGGGGGAGGGGAAGAGTGGAGGGAGGGGAAGCCGCAGTCTTGATATATTATATTCAAGAAGAATAAAAAAAGCTGGGCATGGTGGCGCAAGCCTTTAATCCCAGCACTCCGGAGGCAGAGGCAGGCGGATTTCTGAGTTCAAGGCCAGCGTGGTCTACAGAGTGAGTTCCAGGACAGCCAGAGCTACACAGAGAAACCCTGTCTCGAAAAAACACCAAAAAAACAAAAACAAACAAACAAAAAAAAAACCTGCTCTCTTCTAAGGTTACAATCCTGAAAGTCATGATGTCAGGCAAAATGAGAAAATGAGAGAATGAGAGAGAGAGAGAGAGAGAGAGAGAGAGAGAGAGAGAGAGAGAGAGAGAGAATTACATGCTTAGAGGACATCGTCTTTGTCTCTATTTTATTGCCTTGAGACCGGTTCTCTGAACCTAAAGCTAGGCTGGTGGACAGCGAGCTCTCAGGATCTACCTGGCCTCTTAGGAGCAGGGTATTGGAGTTAAGGCTGGGATTACATCGGGATTCAAACTTGGGTCCTCCTGCATGTATAACAATCACTCTCACCCACTGAGCGAACTCCCCAGTCCAGTAAGCACAATTTAAATTCTTATATTGTCGATTTCAATTGCTATATTGTATACAAAGCAACTTTGTATTGTCCATTTTCTTCATTCTACATTCTTGTCCCTGGTGAGAGAGGGATGATGTAACTGCAATTGCTTGCATTTTTGTCTGGTAAAAAAAAAAAAAGATGACACCTCCTTATGGTTTGTTTATTTGGTTTGGTTCCTTTCCTTTCCTTTTTTCTTTTCTTTTCCTTCCTTTTCTTTTAGATGGGAGCTCACCATAGTCCTGGCTGGCCAAAACCCCACAGAGCTCAAAATGCCTCTGCCTCCTGAGCGCTGGAATTAACTGCCCTGCCTCCGAGTCTTATTTAGCATCTGATTTTTGGCTTCTAAATTTGAACCCCTTTTTTTTTTTTTCCGGTGTTTTGAGACAGGGTTTCTCTGTAGCCCTGGCTGTCCTGGAACTCACTTTGTAGACCAGGCTGGCCTCGAACTCAGAAATCTGCCTGCCTCTGCCTCTGCCTCTGCCCCCCAAGTGCTGGAATTAAAAGCATGTGCCACCACGCCCAGCTGAACCCTTTTAAACAACAAATACTATGTCATTTGTATAATTTCATCTACAAAATTCATGTTTTGGCCATTTCTCTTTTTTTTAATTAGAGATTTCCCGTTTTCATTTGTTTATTTATGTTTGCAGTGATAGGAGACAGAACCCAAGGCCTGATGTGTGCTAGGCAGGTGAACAAGTGAGCTGCTTTCCCAGCCCTTTTCATTTTTAATTTACAAGAAATCTTTACATATGTATATATAAAAACATTATACATACACAACAGCACAATAGGGTTTAAGTTCCTGGTAAAGGTCCATTTCATAACACTGAAAAAATGGAGTTATGGGAGCCCTGGCTGTCCTGAAACACTCTCTGTAGACCAGGCTGGTCTCAAACTCAGAGGTCTGCTTGCCTCTGGCTCCCATTGCTGGAATTAAAGTTGTGTGCCACCACCACCCAGTCAGTTGCTTTTCTTACTGCTAAAAGTGGGGCTGGAGTTTAGCTTGGACAACATAGTGTCACACCACTTGGGCTGCAGGGATTTGCATTTTCAGGTAGAGAAGGAGAGCACGTGGCCCTGCCAAGCTGGAAGAGTTGGCCAACAGCCTGGTTCCCACAGACTTTTCAGCCTTCGTTCTTCTGAAATGGAGTGTGAAAACCAAAGGTTTAATGGGTTATCAGGAAACTCGGGAAGCAGGGCAGTACATTTCATTAAGATTTTTGTATTCACTAGCACACAACAGCTTATGGTATTTGTTAGTGGACTCTATCTTTATGTCAATAATTAGGTTCTTTTAAAATTTAGGGTATGTGGGGGCAGGTGGAGAGATGGCTTAACGGTTAAGAGCACTTGGTCTTGCAGAAGACTTAGTTTGTTTCCCAAAAAGTTCTGTGTGATGGGTCTCTAGACATGCAGAGCTAGAAAAGGAAGAGGAAGCAGGCAGACCATCTGTCGGCCACCCAGATGTGTGCAATGCAGGGGAAGAGTGTGCAGAGAGAGGCCTGTGCATGGGGAGGCTGCTCCTATCCCTCCTACTGAGGACAGGTTTTATCTCTGTGACTTCCTTTCTTTCTTAGTAGCTGCTTGTGCTTTGTGATAAGAAAAGATGATCTGAGAACTTAAAGATGTCTTCATGCTAGGCTCTTTTATTGTGACATTTAAAAGGAAACCACACACACGCTCACATGCACTCTCTCTCTCTCTCTCCATATATATATATATATATATATATATATATATATATATATATATATAGTATGTATGTGTATATATCTATCAATATCATATATGTATATATATATATATCTCATATAATCATCTAGTAATAGTTCATTGCATGCATGCATACAATCTACTGCATTCAGTGTTGCTCATATGTAACTGTGTTTAGGGCACTGACCACTTAGGATTGGCTCATCTCTGGAGAGCAGCCATTAATTTCCCACAGCTCTTCATCTGGTACTAACATCCTGTGAGATGTCCACCATTCATGTTGACATGCCAATGGGTTTTGTCATTGCACAGATCTTGTTTAGGCGATCATAGTGTTAAGATCTCAGGAGTAGGGCGTCCCGACCATATTTAGAAGACGGAATCTCACAGCAGACAAGTTGGTCTTGTGGTTCATACAATCTGTCTACTTTCTCTTCTGGAATGTTCCTAGAGAGTCAGATTGGGGCTATTATAGATGTGTCCACTGTGCTTGAGTGCCTCGTAGTCAGGGTTCTTTGCATTCTAATCAGTCATGATTTTTATAATGGACTCTGTCTGGTGAAAACAGAAACCTTTTTGATGCAGGATAAGAACCTACATCTTGGGTGTATTTATAACACAGAAATTGTACTGGATTAGAAAGGTGGAAGTTATGGCTAGGTTTACAACAAAGCATGAACCCCGCCTACTGAGAAGGCTCTAAATCCAACCTGATGGCTTTTGGTTACCTCAAGATATAGGAGCTGCTGTTGCACCCTTAGGGATGTCTCTCCAGGTTGGTTGTAGGCTTTCTGGTTGGGTAAGACCATTCGCTGCTCTTCTCACTGGGCAGGTTTTGTAGCACCTCCTGATGCTATGACAGCCAGTCCTTGGGGAGGAGGCTCCCAGGTCAGTCCTATGCTTGAAGTGTGTGGTACCAATAAGGTCTTACCCTCAAGTTCTTGGAGGCAGCCAAAAGCACCGACAATATCTTATATTATTTGGAGAGCCTCATCAACATCCCAACAAAGTACATGAGGGACATTTCCCAGTCCTGTGTCCTGAGGGGCATGGGCTCTAACTATAACCGTGATTGGCTTCTCGTCTCAGTTCTTTGGGGGGTTTGCCTCACATATTTAAAAACGTCTCTGTAAAATGCATGAACACTGGTCTAGAAGGGAACTTCCCTAGTTGATATGTGTGTGGTTAGTGGCAGCTTGGTGACATAAATCTTGGAAGACCTGGGGCAACACAGCACAGCACAGTACAGCAGAGAGTTCTGTGGACAGACCTCTGGATTAGCAACCTGCTTTGGTTTGCAATCATCTTCTTTAGGAACTACCCAGGTTACTTCTCTCAAGGCTGTCACTATTAGTTAGCAGGGGTAGAATGTTACATGAGCTTGTTAGTGCAGGAAAATGAAACTGTAGAGGAAGGCTGTTAAAACTGGTCAGTTAAAGGAAAACACCCATGTCTTGTCTTTGGGAACAATTGGGGGCTTGTTCTGGGATAATTCAGGGTGGTCTTCATTTAAACCACTGCCTTCCTCCACATGATCTTCAGATCAGGGTAGGAAAAGCAACTTGAAAATACTGTCAGTAAGACAGTCTAGGGAGCGATGTGTCAGGTAAAAAATAGTTATTCACAAGTCTGCTCTCTCAGTGAAAAACACCAGGCTCAAGGGATTGGTCTTGTCTGTCAGTGGATCTTAAAATCAACTCTTACTCAGTGAGGTAATTTTAAATATACAATTTAGAAGGCTTGTATTTAGGGATTTTATGGGACTTTTCTCTTAAGTGTGTAAAAATGTATAGAAATATTATATAAATATATATGAGAAAAAGAAGGCTGGTTTTCAAGTCTAAAGTCATGAAACTTTTCACTGTTCAGGGAGCTTGCACCCTGCAGCATCGGTGGCTTTCAATTTTTCCAAGTGTTGTTTCTGTCTCAGGGGATTCAGGTCATAAGACGGCAGCTAATGACATCTGGCTCAATTTCAATTTTCTTTTTAAAAAAGGGTTTATGATTTTGAAATTGTGTGTGTGTGAGTGTGTGTGTGTGTGTGTGTGTGTGTATACACATGGAGGCCAGAGAACAATTTACAGGAAACAATTCTCTCCTTTCTCCATTGGAGTTCAGAGAGTGAACTCAGTTAGGCTTGGCAGCAAGTGCCTTTATCTGCTTAGCTCTAAATTACGTGCTTAATTTAAAGAAAGTTGAAGAGGACCATTTGTTAAATAAAAAATAGAGTTTTGCCTGTTTATATATACTATATACATGTATATAATGACCCACTAATTAATGTTTTGTTTTATTTTGTTTTGTCTTGTTTTGTTTTGTTGAAACAGGCTCTCTCTACATCCCCATGGCTGGTCTGGAAATCACTCCAGAGACCAGGCTGGCCTTGAACTCATAGAGATCTCCCAGTCTCTGCCCCTGTTGAGATTAAAGGTGTATGGCAGCATTTTGGGATAATTAATGTGTTTAATTTCTTTGTGATGAAGATGGGGAAAGTCTACTCTCTTACCACTATGAATGCATGGCACCTTACTATAGTTAGTCATCATGCAGCGATTGGATAGAACTTATTTCTCCTATCTAACTGGAACTGGGCACCCAGTGTGACCTTCCTCTCCCCTTCACTGTCAGGACCCCCACCACTCTAACCCACCGTCTGCGTCAGTTTCCAGCAAGTGCCTTCACCCACTGAGCAATCTGACCTGCCCAAGCGACTAAGTTTTATAATTGTGTTATTTATTTCTGCTTGCTATTTGTTTGTTCAACCATGGTCTTTTCACTCTAACATCAATAACAGTCTTTCCTCTAAGCCAGGCAGTGGTGGTGCAAGCCTTTAATCCCAGCACTCAGGAGGCAGGTGGATCTCTGTGAGTTCAAGGACAGCCTAGTCTACAGAGTGAATTCCAGGACAGAAAGAGCGACACAGAGAAATCCTATCTTGAAAAATGGAACAAAACAAAATCTTCCTCTAGTCTCAATGATAGCTTATTCCTATCTGAAATCAGTCTTCTCTGTCCCTAACCACAGTCTTCCTCTATAATTACTTAGCCAACAGTCTAGCCTTTATACTAAGGGCTCCCTCTCTGGCTAAGGTGGAAACAGTTTATTGAGGTTTGTGGCTACAAAATCCTGGTATAAACCTGTCTCAAACAGCTTTGCCTGGGGCCATACTGGGGAGTCTGGGCAATCAGCCACTAGCCTTTGCATAACTGTCTCAAGGCATTTGTGGAATTATCAAAACAGAAGCTGTCTGCTTACTTGACTGACAAGTCTTTTTGCTCAAAGTAGTGCAAGGCAACAGGGGCTGAACCTATAAGGAAAGAAACAAAGAAACTGAAATATGCTAATTAGTCAGATTGCCTCTCCTCTGCTGTCTTCCCTTATTTATAGGAAAAGAAACACCAGAATTTTTGATCTTAACCATTCTGTCTGGTGTGAGGTGGAATCTCAGGGTTGTTTTGATTTGCATTTCCCTGATGATTAAGGATGTTGAACATTTTTTCAGGTGCTTCTCAGCCATTCGGTATTCCTCAGGTGAGAATTCTTTGTTTAGCTCTGAGCCCCATTTTTTAATGGGGTTATTTGATTTTCTGGAGTCCACCGTCTTGAGTTCTTTATATATATTGGATATTAGTCCCCTATCTGATTTAGATTGGTAAAGCTCCTTTCCCAATCTGTTGGTGGTTTTTTTGTCTTATTGATGGTGTCTTTTGCCTTACAGAAGCTTTGCAATTTTATGAGGTCCCATTTGTCGATTCTCGATCTTACAGCACAAGCCATTGCTGTTCTATTCAGGAATTTTTCCCCTGTGCCCGATCTTCGAGGCTTTTCCCCACTTTCTCCTCTATAAGTTTCAGTGTTTCTGGTTTTATGTGGAGCTCCTTGATCCACTTAGACTTGACCTTAGTACAAGGACAAAACAATGGATCAGTTTGCATTCTTCTACATGATAACTGTCAGTTGTGCCAGCACCATTTGTTGAAAATGCTGCCTTTTTTTCCCACTGGATACGTTTAGCTCCCTTGTCAAAGATCAAGTGACCATAGGTGTGTGGGTTCATTTTTGGGTCTTCAATTCTATTTCATTGGTCTACCTGTCTGTTGCTATACCAGTACCATGCAGTTTTAATCACAATTGCTCTGTAGTAAAGCTTTAGGTCAGGCATGGTGATTCCACCAGAGGTTCTTTTTATCATTGAGAAGAGTTTTTGCTATCCAAGGTTTTTTGTTATTCCAGATGAATTTGCAAATTGCCCTTTCTAATTCGTTGAAGAATTGAGTTGAAATTTTGATGGGGATAGCATTGAATCTGTAGATTGCTTTTGGCAAGATAGCCATTTTTACAATGTTGATCCTGCCAATCCATGAGCATGGGAGATCTTTCCATCTTCTGAGATCTTCTTTGATTTCTTTCTTCAGAGACTTGAAGTTTTTTTTTTTTGTTTTTTTTTTTCTTCAAGACAGGGTTTCTCTGGAACTCACTTTGTAGACCAGACTGGCCTCGAACTCAGAAATCTGCCTGCCTCTGCCTCCTGAGTGCTGGGATTAAAGGCGTGCACCACCACGCCCGGCTGAGATTTGAAGTTCTTATCATACAGATCTTTCACTTCCTTAGTTAGTCACACCAAGGTATTTTATATTATTTGTGACTATTGTGAAGGGTGTTGTTTACCTAATTTCTTTCTCATTCTGTTTATCCTTTGTGTAGCGAAAGACCATTGACTTGTTTGAGTTAATTTTATATCCAGCTACTTCACTGAAGCTGTTTATCAGGTTTAGGAGGTCTCTGGTTGAATTTTTAGAGTCACTTATATATACATTATCATATCATCTGCAAATAGTGATATTTTGACTTCTTCCTTTCCAATTTGTATCCCCTTGACCTCCTTTTGTTGTCGAATTGCTCTGGCTAGGACTTCAAGTACTATATTGAATAGGTAGGGAGAAAGTGTGCAGCCTTGTCTAGTCCCTGATTTTAGTGGGATTGCTTCCAGCTTCTCACCATTTACTTTGATGTTGGCTACTGGTTTGCTATAGATTGCTTTTATTATATTTAGGTATGCTGGTGAGGATGTGGAGAAAGAGGAACACTCCACCATTGTTGGTGGGATTGCAAGCTTGTACAACCACTCCGGAAATCAGTCTGGCGGTTCCTCAGAAAATTGGACATAATACTACCAGAGGATCCCGCAATACCTCTCCTGGGCATATAACCAGAAGATGTTCCAACTGGTAATAAGGACACATGCTCCACTATGTTCATAGCAGCCTTATTTATAATAGCCAGAAGCTGGAAAGAACCCAGATGTCCCTCAACAGAGGAATTGATACAGAAAATGTGGTACATTTACACAATGGAGTACTACTCAGCTATTAAAAAGAATGAATTTAGCTGGGCGTGGTGGCGCACGCCTTTAATCCCAGCACTCGGGAGGCAGAGGCAGGCGGATTTCTGAGTTCGAGGCCAGCCTGGTCTACAAAGTGAGTGCCAGGACAGCCAGGGCTATACAGAGAAACCCTGTCTCGAAAAACCTAAAAAAAAAAAAAGAATGAATTTATGAAATTCCTAGGCAAATGGATGGACCTGGAGGGTATCATCCTGAGTGAGGTAACCCAATCACAAAAGAACTCACGTGATATGTACTCACTGATAAGTGGATATTAGCCCAGAAACCTAGAATACCCAAGATACAATCTGCAAAACACATGAAACTCAAGAAAAATGAAGACCCAAGTGTGGACACTTCACCCCTTCTTAGAATTGGGAACAAAACACCCATGGAAAGAGTTACAGAGACAAAGTTTGGAGCTGAGATGAAAGGATGGACCATCTAGAGACTGCTGCACCTGGGAATCCATCCCATAATCAGCCTCCAAACGCTGACACCATTGCATATGCCAGCAAGATTTTGCTGAAAGGACCCTGATATAGCTGTCTCTTGTGAGGCTATGCCAGTGCCTGGCAAACACAGAAGTGGATGCTCACAGTCTCAGCTATTGGATGGAGCACAGGGCCCCCAATGGAGGAGCTAGATAGAGAAAGTACCCAAGGAGCTAAAGGGGTCTGCAACCCTATAGGTGGAACAACAATATGAACTAACCAGTACTCCCAGAGTTCGAGTCTCTAGCTGCATATGAATCAGAAGATGGCCTAGTCGGCTATCACTGGGAAGAGAGGCCCCTTGGTCTTGCAAACTTTATATGCCCCAGTACAGGGGAACACTAGGGCCAAGAAGTGGGAGTGGGTGGATAGGGGAGCAGGGGTGGGGGTGGGGGAGGGTATGGGAAACTTTCGGGATAGCATTTGAAATGTAAATGAAGAAAAATACCTAATAAAAAATTGGAAAGAAGAAAAGAAAAGAAGAGAAGAGAAGAGAAGAGAAGAGAAGAGAAGAGAAGAGAAGAGAAGAGAAGAGAAGAGAAGAGAAGAGAAGAGAAACACCAGAAAGAGAAAAGGCACGTAGACATGATTGGAATAAAGTTTCATTAACACCAATGTGAATTTTTAAAGGTTTGCTCTTATTAGTCCTAATTATGTGTAGTTGCCTGCATGTGGTTGGGTGTACTTGTGAGCATAGGAGCCCTGGAAGCCAGAGGCATTGGATGCTCTCACACTGGCGTTACAGATAGGCGTGAGACACTCAGCGTGTGTGCTGGGAACTGAACTCTGGTCTTTACAAGAGTAACAAATCCTGTTCCACTGAACTGTCTGTCCCTTTATCCCCACTAAGGTGATTTTAACAGAGCCTTCACAGGTCTTGACACTTGCCTAGTGATTAGAAAGAGGTAGATTCTACTGGTTGCCTCTCTAGCATAAGTCAGATTTTTTTTTTTAATCGAAATATGTGCAGGAAGAATCATGAGTTCAAAGCCAGCCTGGGCCTTTTCTATATTTGTGGTACGACAACTAAACACCTTCTATAGAAAGTTAAAAAACAGAAGAAACAGGCAGAGAAGGCCAATTATGAGTGAAAACTAGGCACAAATGGCAATGCAAAGTTTAGAAATAACACCTGAGACTAACTGAGGAAAACAGTGACAATACAGCCATGCCCCGTGCATAAGGTTTTAAAGTCTTTTTTTGTTTTGTTTTAAAGTCTTATTAACTAAAAAACTCTATCCAGATAAAATGTTGTTCTATATTACAAGGAAGCCACAATTATAGAGGGAAAGTTAACACACACATACCACTTTCCTGCAGAATAAGAAAGACAAAGCAAAAAACAAAAAGAAAAAAAATCATGTATTTGATACAATGTTTAGAAAATATGAACTATGGACTGGAAACATTCTAAAAACATCTGAGCAGTAAGCAGACCTCAGCCACACCCCTGCTAGAAGACAGCAAATGCAGACTTGCAAAGGTGAAGAATTTACAAGAAGCGAGGATAACTCGCAGAAGACAAGTAGGGTGTTCCAACAATGGTGGGACACACGAGTTCAGCCTTGGGTCTAGGAAAGGAAGCTTGCAAGCCAGGTGCACACCTTTAATCCCAGAACTTGGGAGGCAGAGGCAGGTGGATTTCTGAGTTCAAGGCCAGCCTGGTCTACAAAGTGTGTTCTAGGACAGTCAGGGCTACACAGAGAAACCCTGTGAAGATGGATGGAAAAGGGAAGACTACGTGGAATTGCCTGGAGGTAAAAGGCCGTGAGTTCACAGTCTGATTTCAAAACACAGAACTTTTGGTAGGAGGCGGGGGTCAGCAGACCCTCCCCACTTAATGCTGGAATTTGAGACTGAGTTGATCTTGTACAGATCTTGTGCTGGCAACCACAGCTGTCGTGAGCTCGTGTGTGCAACAACCACATCATATCCAGAGAATGGCACGTCATAGCTCTCCTCCAGCTCTGGCATTCCTCCCTTCTCCCTCCTTTGTGACATTCCCTGAGACTTGGATGGAGTGGGGCTGTGTTGGGGTGTCCTGCTGATGAACACTTGCAGCCATTTATTCTCAGTACTCTGAACAGCTATGTCAACTGTTTTTGGAGGTAGCCATTGGTAAGTTGCCAATGCCCCAGTGAGGGACCATACCCATGTGCATATAGGCAATGCTCACTGAACCCAGTGTGTTTAAAAATAAAAAAGGACAAGAAGTTAGGCAAGAGATGGGTTGTGTGTGTGTGTGTGGGGGGGGTTGTTGGAGGGAATGGAATAGGAGTGGATATAGTCAAAATACTCTCTATACATTATAAAATTTCAAAGAATAACAAAATGAAACTTTCTGTCTGCTTTAAGTACAGAGTGAAGAGCAGGAGAAGAATTGGGCATAGATACTTAAGTAAGAGGACTAGCATTTCCCTGAGAATAGCGAGAAACTGTGATGGTTTGAAGATCCAGCTTGAGAAAGATCGAAAATTACACTCGAAGCTGGTCTTTGGGATGTCTGTGAAGAATTACCTCATGAAGCTAACTGAAGTGAGGAGTCACACCTTAAACACGGGAAACGCCATCCCATGAGCTTGGTCCTGAACTACGTAAAAAGAAGCCAAGCACGGCCGGTCATCTCTCTATGCATGTGACCAGCTGGCCTCCTGTTCCCACCACCGTGTGTGCCATCCCTGCCAAGATGGAATATAGTCCCTCAAACTGTAAGCCAGAATAAACCCTTCCTTCCTGAAAATGCCTGGAGTCAGTTATTTTGTCACAGCAACACAGAAAACTCACCAACCCAGGAGCCAAACTAAAAGGTCAGTCAACATGAACTTAGTTTGTCTTTGTAAAGGATACCTCTATCAGCCCGAGGGAGAGCAAAAGAGAGCTTTCAAGAGCCATGAAAGCCAGCCAGAAGGTGAAGACAGAAATCCTGGCATGGCCTTCAGTCATCAACAGAGGAGTAGGAGAGGGACCAAGGCACATGAAAGTTATTTCTGGGGCTGGAGAGATGGCTCAGTGGTTAAGTGCATACGCTGTTCTTTCAGAGGACCAGAGTTCAATTCCCAGCTCCACATCAGATGGTTCACAACTCTCTGTAACTCCAGCCCCAGAGCATCCAGCAGTCTTGGCCTCCGTTTGTATCTGCACTCATGCACAGACCCACACAGATGCATACTGTGATGGTTTGTATATGCTTGGCCCAGGGAGGGGCACTATTAGGAGGTGTGGCCTTGCTGGAGTATGCGTGTTACTGTGGATGTGGGCTTTAAGGCCCTCTTCCTAGTTGCCTGGAAGCCAGTCTTCTTCTTTCAGCCTTCAGATGTACCATGCTCCTCCTGTTCCATGCCTGCCTGGATGCTGCTGTGCTTCTACCTTGATGATAATAGACTGAACCTCTGAACCTGCAAGCCAGCCCCAGTTAAATGTTGTCCTTATAAGAGTTGCCTTGGTCATGGTGTCTGTTCACAGAAGTAAAGCCCTAACTAAGACACATACATATAATGCATTTAAAGTCATAAAATTAAAATTAAAAAAAATAAATAATTTTTAAAACATTACTTCCAGGGTCATGTGGATGTGGTGATAGGTTGTGTGGCCCAGCATGTCGGATGTGTTTGCATTCTGGCTCTGTTCTCATCCATCTCCGTACCTGGGTGGGCCCTAACTGACTCTGGACACTAGAATATGGAAGTTACATGGTGCCAGTGACAATTACAGTATACCAGTTGCCTTACCTCATCTACCCTGACTCTTAGAACCCTGCTTCCATGTAAGAAATGTGACTAAGCCTAAAACAATAAGCTATGAAGAGCCCAGACCACCAGGAGAGACCCTGGGGAATAAGATGCCACGTAAAGTACAGAGGTGGAGTCCTGGGTCCAGACAATATGAGCAAAAATGACCTCCACCCCCACATATCCAGCTGGTGACATGCAGATCAGAGGTGAGCTGCTTAGTCAAGTCCTTCAGTCCTTCTGGCCCATAAAACCATCCATAAAATAAATATTTGCTTTCAGTAACTATATTTTGGGGTAGTTGGATACTTGGTGAGAGAGCACCCAGACAAGTGAGGGGGCAGAAGACGTGTAAGAGTGCTCGCGTGTCAGCTAGCCTTCTGTCACGGTAGCAAACGTCTGAGGTGATCAACTTACAAAGCAAAAATTGTTTGTTCTGGCTCAAGTTTTGGTGGTTCCAGTCTGTGATCAATCAGCCTTGCTATGATGAGGGCATATGTCATGGTGAGAGCACGTGGAACAGCGCTCATGGTCCAGAAAACGGGAAGAGAAGAGGAGCCAGGGCTCTACTCTTGCCTTCGAGGATATGTCCCAGATGACCTAAATACTTCCTATTTTCTCCCACTCTTACACAACACCATGTTGGCGTCACTTAATACATGGGCCTTTGGAAAACATTTAAAGCCCAAACTCCAACAGCCAAGCTTTCTCTGAGACCGGTTTGTTGAGAAGGTGGTAAATTCACCTGCATTTTAAGATTTATTTATTGGTATCTTATGTGTATGGGTATTTTGTCTGCATGTATGTAAGTATATCATATGCATGGAGGTGTCCATTGAGGTCAAAAGAGAGCATCAGATCCCCTGAAGCTAGAGTTGGGGAGGGTCTTCAGGTACTATGTGGATGCTGGGAACTGAACCCCTGGTCCTCTGCAAGAGCAGTAAGTACTCTTAACCTCTGAGCTATCATTCCAGCCCTTCACCTGATTTTTTAGTTTATCTCCCACCCTCACAGAAAAAATCCAGTAAATACATCCATCATGGGGATGGTGGGCAGAGAGACAAAAACAAGATATAATCCTAGAAAGTCCAATGTTTTGTTTAGTATAGTGACTCACACTTAAAATCCTAGTACTTGGGAGACTGAGGCAGAAGGACTGCCGTAAGCCCGAGGTGAAACTGAGCTACATAATACATTGTAGGCCAGAATGCTTGTGTTTAAGGTAAAGGAAAATCTTGCAAAGGGAAGCCCATGAAGTAGAAGACTGTCCCCAGCACTAAAGGAGGGCAGGCATGCTCAGTGCGTGCCTTTGGTTAAAGCTCAAAGAAACCAACCAAATCTTGGTGATGGGTAGGCATATATTTTTCTCAACCTACTTTAATAAGGGTTCAACCTTCCCTCTAGAACACCATCCACCAGAGGGAGTGGAAAAGAAAGGTTATTAGGATACGGGGGAAGCAGTCCTGCTTAGAACTAGTTCTTTGGAGCAATTCCAATGTTCATTGTTCTCAGTCCAGTCCCCTAGCAAACACCAAACACAAATCAGCAGCTGCAGTCTGGTCCACTCAGCAGACACCTCACAATTCAGCAAGGGCGGTTCAATCCAGAAGCAACCCCAAGGCCTGCCAATCAGCCCGAGTCCTCTGAAGCAGCAAGAAGCTGGTGACTTTCTCTCTAGGAAGTCACCACAAGTGAAGCTAAGCAACGCAGTGTAAGGTGAACCAATACATGCGTGTCATCTGTAAAGCGAACCAATGTTCAAGCTCCCACTGTCTGTGGGGTCATATTTATATTCCTTCTAAACATCACTCATCCTTTCCCGTGTCTGCTTCAGCAAAACATCCTTTCACCTGTGTCTGCTTCAGCAAAACATCCTTTCACCTGTGTCTGTTTCAGCAAAACATCATTTGATATAACCGACTTTCCAAAAAACCCAGAAATTTCCACTTCAGTGATGTTTTTGTATATTTGCATGCACAATAATGCCAACTAGTCAAAAAGCAAAGGAATGGTGCTTAGCCTCTGCTGAAGCAAGGGGCTGCCTTTGACATTCATGGAGTATCTTGCAAAGAGGATCTAAAAATCCGCATGGTTTGTCAGAAGCCTCAAGAGATAGGAAGTTGTCATTTTCCGGCCTTCACATGGCAGAAGTGACCTGCGGCTTGAGAGTCTTGACTTCTACAGACAAAATGTGATGTCAGCCACTGTTAGAGAAAGCAAACATCCCGACATTTCCTGAGACTGGGTTTGAACCCAGCAGTTCTGTTTTGAAATGGTTTGCTTGCTATTGTGAGGTATGTCTTTGCTCTCATTTTAAAAAAGAATCGACTACTATAGACACTAAAGGCGCAGTATGAAACTCTTGATTTCTCCCAAACCAGCATTTTTTTATGGCTTTATTGTACCTTTCTGTTACAAGAGAGAGGGGGAAGGAGGTGGGAGAGAGAGAGAGAGAGAGAGAGAGAGAGAGAGAGAGTCAGTGTTGAGCATGCTTCACACGTGACGTATCCAGGCAAACCACAGTGACCAGCCAACAGGAAACTAACAAATACGTGGTCTCCTCCCTGAGCCTTCGGAACCATGAAATCCCCTAGTCAGATACTGAAAAGAAGCAGAAGCCGCAGCCTTTGAGACCACCCTTATCACCGTGACTGCCCTCTTCAACACAGCTTGTGTAGAGTTGAGCCACGTCCTCTTTCCCCTCTATGCCTATCTAAAACAGGTTCTGCCATCATGGAGAGGTCAGGGGTGGGTGGGTCCCACTTTCTGAGGCAGGTGGATGCCTTCTGCATCATGTAACCCCAACCCTGCAAGGAATGCTCCTGCCATCTTCTTCATTTAGGAGAGTTGCCTACCTTACTGTCTCCTGCTGTGTCCTTTCTCTGGCTTCCACTCCTTGTGAAAGACTGGGAGTCCTAGCCACTCATTCTGGATCAGGTCCTAACTATAATATTGGAAAGTGTAGCATCAAGATCAATGAGAAGGGACAGTAGAGAAGAATAGCATTGAGAAAGGAACAAGGGCATGTCGCTCTTCAAAAAACTTCACAGGGAAGGAGTTGCCATGGCAACCTTTTTCTCCCTTTTCTGGTGGGTGGAGCAACCTCTCCATCATGCCAACACCTTTAAGGACACAAACACTCTGTCTTAGACAGTGAGTACCATGTCCCCACTGGTCACGCTGCCCGTTCACACCTTCGGTGTTAAAGTATCAATGAGTTTCTCACCCAGACTTTACCTACTAGGCTTTGTTTACAAAATTCAGGATCTCTTGACTTGCCCTGGACTGTTAACAGACCTGTAGGGCTTCCCTGGGACGCGAGTGGAGCACTCACATCTCACTCTACTCTGACCTACCCAGCTCCTCGTTACCAGTTCATTGAGTCGATCTAGACTTCACTCTGCCATGAGTCAGTGAAACCCTGGGATATAGCCTTCTGCTAAGATGAAACACAAGATCATTGAATAACTCATCTTCCTATCTAACACTGATTGAGAGAGATATCACTGTGTATGGATTCTTGACTTAGGCTCTTTATAAAGATAGTTATTTTGCCCTAACAACATGGATGCAACCGTATTTCATGATCCTCACTTTAACCTCTCTAGACTTGACACATCTTACTAGAAAAATAAGGCTCCTGGTTTAATGGTCAGCACGCTTTCCTGTCTCAGTGGTACATAAAGCAGTGCAGCAGTTCCCACTGATGTCACCTTAGATTAGGAGGGAGCTTGAATCAGGAACAGTCCACATAGCACAGTGTGTTACATCTGTGAATCCCAATTTGGGAGCCAGTAACTCTGAGAGTCTCAAAGTCTCCGTGTAAGAGTAAGCATTCCTTCAGGTCTCTGCTGTCCTTTACATAAAGATTATTAATCACAGCATTGGATACACAGCCCTGAGAGGACAAATATGGATCCTTGGAGCAGTGGTGCCTTGCTCAGAAGTCCCGGTCCTCTCATCTTACCTGCTCAGTATGGCATGAAGGACTCTTTCCATCGGCAGGCCTGTAGGACATCTGGCCTAGGAAGAAGTTCTCTGGGGAGAAATGGAGGATTTAGCAGTGGGTGGGAGCTGTCTTTTGTCCCTGAAACATGACTGTGCTCCTGGCTAGCTCTCTGACCTTGGACAAGTGGTTTTATCTCTCTGTACCTCTATCCTTATCTGTAAACTGGTAAATACTGTTGATAATCATGCTTCCTTCGATGGATTTATGCAAGGTTACGTTATTAATATAAATAGGACATATAAAGCTAGATAGAAAAATAAGCACCAGAAATATTAGTAATTTACTGCTGCTATCAGTGCTCTTAGCAACAGTTAGTCTGTCACTAGAGGGTGCTATTAGCCTTGGGGCAACTGGTGGTTGGCATTCCATACTAGGACTGAGATCAGCAGTTAAACGGATTCTGCTGTCTCCCTCATTTAAACAAGGAGGGGTTTAAATTGCTGGAGAGTCAGTTGCTCAGGTTCCAGGAAAGGGGAAAGATGAAGTCAAGCCACAGAAAGTTCCAGCAAACCAGAGCTGTCATGTCAGATCTAGATAGTCTGGAGCTGGCCCCAGGGTGGTTTGACCTTAGCTTCTGAGACAGTACAAACACTAACTACTGTGTACATTTTGGTGCCATCAAGTTAGCTAGAAGGACCCTGGGTTCAATACAGTGTAAGAGAGCATTTGAATTTTGGGGAAGAGTGAGGGGAGCTGGGAAAGACAAGATAAACTCACAGATCAAGGCCAGGGTTAGATGTGAAGCCGAGTCTGAACACGGCGGCAGGGGTGAGACAGAGGTGAGCAGGTGCAGATGGAACCTTTGGAAGAAGAACAGCCAAGGCTCCGGTCAGGAAGAGAGCCACCGAGGCCACCAGCTCTTCTCTCCATGTGTGAATCCACGGTGAATGGCTGACCTCAGTGGCCCATATCCATCGTCTCTCTGGGGAAGCTATCCTGTAGCCCGAGAGAGTGTGAAGCAAGCTGCTTCTTCTCCTATGGTGTTGCTCCATTGCATTTCCTTTCTGCAAGCTGCCACCTTCAAAGACATGGGGGGAGCACTTTTTCCTACAAGAAAAAGAGTTTCCAAACTCCAAACACTGACTGTTTCCAGGTCAGAATGGCAAGGTGAAGGGGTTGGGAGTGTAGCTCAGTGGTAGAGCGCTTGCTCTGGGTTTGGTCCTCAGCTCTGAAACAAAACAAAACAGAACAGAATGGCAAGGTGATTTGTGGAGAAAGCAGTAGGGATTTGGTTCTCCTTCTGTGGTTGCTCACTTTCCTCTCCTAGGCTGAGCATCAGGGGAAGTCAGAAGAACCTCAGGCTTCCTGGCCCTAAGCTTTCCATTTCTTTCTTTTTCCTTTCCCTTCCCTTCCCTTCCCTTCCCTTCCCTTCCCTTCCCTTCCCTTCCCTTCCCTTCCCTTCCCTTCCCTTCCCTCCCCTCCCCTCCCCTCCCCTCCCCTCCCCTCCCCTCCCCTCCCCTCCCCTCCCCTCCCCTCCCCTCCCCTTCTCTTCCCTTTCTTTCTTTTTCTTTTTTTTGTTGTTGTTGCGGAGCAAAGGTGAAAGATGAATCAGAAAAATTTCCCCAGGACTTTGAAACTTAAATGCATAATAAGGAAGCTGACTTCCTCGGGATAGAGGTCTGAACAGGCTTGGAGATTGAACCCAGCCCTCTCAGAGGGGAAACTGCTTCAGGGGGTATAGGTCTTTCTCAGTCCTTAGCTGACCCACTCCCTTCTCCCTTCCTCACTCCACCCCTGGCTTTCTATTGTAGTGGTGAGGACTAAATACACAGCCTCCTACATGCTATGCAAATGTGCTATCCCTCAACTACACCCTCCATATAATGAGCGACCTGTATTTTCATGTTTGGCATCCCTGGACCTCTGGGGGAACTCCCAGGAAACAAATATCTAGGCAGCAGTATTTGCCATCCTGAATTCAAGACTCAAACCCTGCACTGAGTTGCCTCTTGGATGGCGCGCATGGGAGTGTACAACAGGAGCCTGTCAAAATGACAAAGAACATCAGAATCATCACTAATGCAGCATGCTCCCCTTGTCAGGTGGCCAAGGGCCCTCCGGTGCACGCTGATCTTGTAGCCAAAGAGTTGAGCCGTTTCTTCCATCTGAGTGTACCACAAGAATGTGAACATCAATTATTATGGTGGTCTCAAAAAACTTCTGTGTTCAGGAGTAGGCTTTTCGAGGTCTAACCTGAAAGATTCTAGAAGGTTCCCACGGTCACTAATGTCTCCCTTATCTGTGCCTTGCATTTAAAAAAAATAGCATTATTCTTTTATCTGAAGTAGATGCTTACTAAAAGCAGGAGGAAACCTTTAAGATCTGCTAGGTGCTGTGTGTGAGCCCACAGGGAACTGGGCAGGAGCAGCCTCTACACAGGTGCCTTGCTCTCAGGCTTCTTCCTGTGTGATAATTCGTTACTGCGGTTTCGCGTGTGTCACCTTCTCTTTGGCTCCATTGCTGATCAAGCATTGCACACATCATTTTCTGTGGTTCTCGGTGGAAGCTTCTGGTCATTGTTGATTCATGGTGACCAATGATGCTGTACACACAGGAAGTCCCAAGTGGTCCTCAGCCTCTCACCTCCATTGGGGTGAGGAGCTCTGTTTCCTCTTTGTGTTAACCTGGGGGGCGGGAAGCCCCCTTTATGGGGAACTAGAATCGTGAGTTAGCCTGCTGGAAAGTTCCTTCCACTCACCCTTCCTGCACTCAGATCGGCTCAAACCCTATGTGTAAGGGTTTGGCAGGGGAAATATGTTCCGTAGGCTCAGGTGTTCCGGAACCTTTAAGAGGTGGGACCTTGCTGGAGGAAGTGAGCCGCTGGGGTGGGCTTTGAGGGTTTTGCTCAAACTGCTTTTTGTTTGTTTGTTTGTTTGTTTGTTTGTTTGTTTGCAGTTGAGGATGTGCACCCTCCCTCCTCCCCAGCTTCCTGCTCCAGCTACCTGCTGCCACACCTCCCTATGGAACTATCCGGAACTGGAACACCAAACAAGCTCATCTTTCATAGGTTGCTTTGGGTCACAGAGTTTTACCACAGCATCAAAAGGAAACTGATGCGGACAGCGGCTTTCCTGGCACCTCCCTTTCTCTCCCTCCCTCCATGTTCAGTCCATTAGCAAGGCTTGCCTGGTCCATCTTCGTGGTGCACACGTCGGGCTTTTATCAACCCGTGTGTATGTGAGAACATCTGGAGGCAGTCTCACCGAGAGCGTTCTCTTCAGAAGGCTGAAGAACAAATGGACAAAAAAACCAAAGTCTTCGGTTCGACTAAAAAGAAAAAGAATTTAGGCCTCAGGGTTTGAAAAGATAAACAAACAAACAAAAAACCTACTACAACAACACAAAACACTTAAGTTTAAATTTTCATTTTGTTAAACAAACAAACAACAGACAGCCACATTAGCTCTACCCAGAAATCAGTTTCCCTTCCCTAGAGAGGCTTTGCTCAAAAGTTCCAAAAGAAACTGGTGCAGAAGCCGGGCAGTGGAGGCACAGGCCTTTAATCCCAGCATTTGGGAGGCAGAGGCAGGTGGATTTCTGAGTTTGAGGCCAGCCTGGTCTACAGAGTAAGTTCCAGGACAGCCAGGGCTATACAGAGAAACCCTGTCTCAATCCCCCTGCCTCCTGAAAGAAAGAAAGAAAGAAAGAAAGAAAGAAAGAAAGAAAGAAAGAAAGAAAAGAAGAAATATATGCAGGCACCTTCTCCCTCCCTGTGTCTTTATCAGAGTCTAGGGAAATGGGGTTTCACTTCCTGGCTCCTAACTACAGCTCTGCCACCTATTGGCTGGGGACTTGGGCAGATCGCCTGATCATTTCACATCTGACTAGAATTGAGTTTTGTTGGAAGACAGTCACATTGACAGAAGAGAAGTAGCCATTCACTTTGCAGCACTTGGAACCTGAGACCCACAGCCCCCAGTGGGGCTTGTAACTCATCTTCATGGGACAAATAGGCTGGGTGCTGGCAGAGTTGTGGCTGCCCCCTAGGGAAGGACAGCTACTTTGTCTCTTTGGAGATCTGAGGCCTGGCATGCCATGTCTTGCAGAGAAAAGAGACAGGAGAAACTCAATGGGGAGGTAGTGGAGGAAGATCCCTCAATGAGGTTGGTATCTGTCGGTTTTATACTACCCCTAGTCTGCAGCCTTTGTGGCTGCATTTTGAAAGTCTCAGATCAGGACACAGCTCCTGGCTTGCTCTAGAGTCAGTTCCCAGTCAGAGGCAGGCCTGTCACCTGGGGAGCTAGCAGGCCTTGCACTGACAATGCTGCTGTCACCTTTGTCTTCCCCTACCCTTCAGCAACCCATGACAAGCAACACTGTATCCTGGGAAACCTTCCCACACAGAGGCTGACTGAAGGAAATCTTCCCGAAGTCCTCTCCCAAAAGGCCAGCACATGGCCTCTCTTCCATTTTATTGCTACTCACTAGAGAGTGAGACCAACACATTTAGTACTAGAGGGGACTTTCGGGTCACTTAGCACTAGAGGGGACTTTCGGGTCAAAGCCCAGATTCCAGAAGCCCCTCCAAGCTGGACTCAGTCACCCGTTCCCAAGATGCCAACTAAAGACTCCCGTGACAGTGAAATGCAGAGAGGCTTTGTTCAATGTGGCCTAATCAGGAAGTGGACCAAAGTGGTCTAGTGACCCCAAGACTCAGGGTACTGTCAGATTTCAAGTTTAAATAGGGGACAAGTGGCCTGCATAAGGAAGCAGCCCTAGTTAAAGTGTGGCCCTACCCACTGTTGAACCATATTATCTCTGCTTCTGTCCTGCCAAGTGCTCTGCTAAGTTGCCAAAACTGAAATCTCTTCTCCCGGGAATTTTAATGTTTTGCAATCCATTATTTCAATGGTCAGAGAGCAGAAGGGAGCAGCGTGTGTCACTTTGCAGGCCATATTTCTACCAGGAAGGTTACACAAGGAGGTTATAAACTTGAACAGCTTTTACCACTTGGGTCCTCATCCATCATTCCTTTCCTCACCTGTTTGTCAATGCATCCATTTATATACGTGATGAATATTATAGAGCACCTACTGTGTGCCAGAGAGGACCAAGCACTGGGGAGAGGAGGGAACAATAGCTGTAGCATGGCTCCTGTCCCCCCATTGCAGTCCTTCCCTCACCTGAGACAGCCCTGAGAGCCAGATGACTTGTGTTCTCGGGTGGCAATCCATCATGAGAGCCCTGCCCCACGAGAGCTTGGGGCAGAACTCCACAGCCTAAGGTGGCCTGGAGCAGCAAGAATCAGCGTGCCAGAGACAGAAACCAGAGTCGGGACCAGGCACAGTGGGCTTTTTGTCTTTTGTTTGTTTGTTTATTTGTTTGTTTGTTTTCAAGACAGGGTTTCTCTGTGCAGTCCTGGCTGCCTTGGAACTCACTCCATAGACCAGGCTGACCTTGAACTCACAGAGACCTGCCTGCCTCTTCCTCCCAAGTCCTGGAATTAAAGATGTGTGCCACTAGACCTGGCTTACAGTATTATTTATTAAGCTCAGTATCAGAAACAGCTGAAGCGAGGCATTAGAAAGAGATTAGGATGCAGAGCACAGGGAGGTGGCCATTGATGTGGAAGGGTTAAAGGAAGGCCAGCACATAGGGTACTGATGTTGCTAGAAGCTGACCAGAGGGCCAGAAGTCAGGGTTACTGACAACATGGACATAGTAGTATTTGCTAGCTACGTCTTTGTCAGCCTCCAAACTGAGCAGTTCCCACCCACAGCTTTGAACTAAGCACCATAAAGCTGTTCTTAAGTATACAAAGCAATCCACTAAACCTCTCTATTCTAGGCCCCATTCAAAAGACCAGGCCAAACCATTGCTGCCTCTTAGCAACTGCACCCTACAACGGATAGAAAGAGACATTGAAGGCAGATTAAAGGCAGATCAGACAGTTTGAAGTCTCTGATCAACTCATCAGCTGTCAAGCCTTCCCAGTTTCCAGGAACAAACCTTTCTGAACAGCACCTTTCAAAAGGACAGGAGTTGAGTGCCTCAGGGGTAGGCGGGTAGTATGTGTTAGTGTAGAAGAAGAAAAATCGAATAAGAGAAAAAAAAAAATCTATGGCAAACATGGCCATCAGGGGTGGGGGTGGGGAGGATGCTTGCTTGGCCACACCTGGTGCTTCATCTTCAAACCTGATCCCTACCCCACCCCCCAATAAACCAGGACAAGTGTCAGGTGGTGGCGGCACAATCCTTTAATCCCAGGAGACAGAGGCAGGCAGATCTCTGCGATCAAGGCCAGCTTGGTCTACAGAGTGAGTTCCAGTTCAGTGCTATACAGAGAAACCCTGTCTGGGGAAGAGAAGATCAGGACTATGTGAACTCTATAAATGTTTTAATGTAGACACTATAAAAATAAAAACAAGGAAGCAATTCCTCGCTGGGACTTGAGTGGCACAAATCAGTGAAACACACTGGGCTGCTGATTTGCTCCCAGCAACATCAGCATTAAATTCAGGGGCCTCAGCCCCTTTGTGAAATCTGCTCAGTGAGCCCTTTGTGCTAACACCAGAACACCTCTCACCAAAACTCTTTGGAACTGGCATGGTTCCCATCATCTATGACCGAGGAGCAGAAGTGGGAAGGGAAGGCTAAGAAGAAGATATGTGGAGAGAAAGAAAGATGAAAGAGTGGGGAGTGGGGAGCTAGGCCTCCCTAACAACCCAAGCATGCTTGCTGTTCCCTAAGGTCACTGGTAGCCAGCTCATTGGAACAAGGCTGTTCTGTCTCTAGTATATCTCAGGAACTGACAGAAGGGACACATGAGAGGGAGACCTTAGGGCTGTTGGTTTGCTACCAGTGTTGTCTAGTGTCCTTGCTCACTGTCAGCACAGTAAAATGAACAGTTAGCGCAAAACAACTGGACTGAAAAACTGGGCAATGAGCATGGAGCTGCCCTGGCAGGAAGGAAGATGCACAAAGGGGTTTCTTAGATTCTTCCCGGTGGCTATCAGACCATTGAAACAATGGGTCTCAAGGAACTGGAACTTCCCTAGATGTCCACTGCCAGGGAAAGACAAGGAAGAAGGCTGGTGCCAGGCAAGGAGATGTTCACCTGATGCCAGCAGAAGAGAAGCTCACCTCCTAGAAAGAGGTTGCATCCAGTTCTTTTCTGCAATTTGTCAGACCACCTCACAAGACAATTTTATGCTAAGACAATAATAGGTCAATGATGGGTGGAATCACATCTTGGCCTGGATGGGTTAGCCATCCATACATACCTCTTGAATTCTATTTGAAACTAAGTCTCATGCCAGGACTCCAGAGATTAGCTCGGGGTGAGCCGCTGAATCTTTTTGTTCCTCTTCCCTGTGTATCCACATTGGGCAGATCTCCTTTTTCTGTTTTCAACTGTTTATTGTGCCTTTCAGTGGCCTAATGAAGACGCATGGTTGAGCCCAGCGTGTTAAGGCTGCCAGGAAGCAGGCTCTGAGTCCAACAGCTGCAGAAACCCACAGAAGGACCAGCTGTCTCATGCAGCCCCCTCACAAGCATCTCTCCTGTGCATTTCTTAAATACTTGGTTTCTGCTCAGTGTTGTTCATGGAGAGAAAGGATATGTGGTCACTGGGGGCTGGATTTCTCCCTGCAGAGAACTTACAATCTGAGTAGAACACAGCATGACTCAGAGGACATGGATTAGGGTGATCTGATCTCCAAGACACTCTGTTGTCCAAAGCACAATGGGATGACCCACACTTTCCATTCCACCGAGGCAGAGAAAAAGATTGCTTGAAAAGGGGGGGAAGTCTTGGAGGTAGTGCTAAAAAGCTCTTCCAGGAAAAGCCCAGAGGCAGGATCCATTAACTAGAAATGCCTATTCTTGTCCCATTTAAAAAACCATATATCTGGAATATTATTCAGTGATAGAAAGAAACAAAATACTGTACATGGTTCTGCCTGGATGAACCTCAACAACATTATAGATAAAAGAATCTGGACCCAAAACCCCCACATGTTTAATGGTTCCACTGATAAAATATACCCAGAACAGGTCAATGTACAGAGACAGAAAGTAGATTAGTGATTGTCTAGAGTTGAAAGGAAAAATAGGAATTAATAAATGAGTGTGAAAGATCTTATTGGGAATATAAAAATGTTTTCTCTAACTTAAACATTGTTCTAGAGTATATGACTGCTGTGATTACGTCACTTCAACTCTTACCCCTCCTCCATGCAACTCCTCCATGGCCCTGAGCCCCCTCTCAAAAGATAACCAATCTTTTAAAAATAGATTTATTTATTTATTTATGCATATGAGTGCTCTATCTGCATGTATGCCTGCATGACAGAAGGCATCAGATCCCATTACAGATGGTTGTAACCCACCATGTAGTCACTTTGGAATTGAACTCAGGACTTCTGGAAAGAACAGTCAGTGCTCTTAACTGCCGAGCCATCTCTCCAGCCCATAATCTTCTACAACAATTACTGTCACATATATAACCTCCTGAGTCTAATTAGTGTTGTTCATAAGCACTGTGATTGGGGTTGACCATTGGACAACAAACATATCAGAGTCTCATTCCTGGAGAAAACCAGATTCTACCATCTCAGCAGCCACTGATAACTGTAGCTCTTCATCTAGGGGAAGGGCCTTGTGAAAGTCCAAGCCTCCTCACTCCCATCTACACTGGCATGTCAACGAATGGGCATTGTGGTTATGCACGTCTTGTGTAGGTAGCCATATTGTTGAGATTTCATCAATGCAGCTTTTTGTCAGCTCAGGAAGACGATATCTAGTAGTAGTAAGCTTGCTGGGGCTCTGGCTCATACAGTCTTAGATGGAGCTACTTTTAAAGTAGATTGTGGTGTTGTATGTACAACTGTGTAAAACCACTCAATTGAGAACTTAAGATGAGTGAAACTTATGGTATCAAAACATTCTTACACACACACACACACACACACACACAGAGAGAGAGAGAGAGAGAGAGAGAGAGAGAGAGAGAGAGAGACTTTGAGACTTTGAGACTTTAGGGAAGCCACCATTTAGCATCTTTTATGCCAATGAGAAAAGTTAGACTCCAAAACTACTGCTTCCTCTTGAAGCCTGATTGGACACTGGACAACTCACAGGCTGAGTCACACTCAGGGTTTGGGGGAGAAGTGATGACAAAGTCACGTGAGCTTTGCTTTCGTTCTACATGGCTATGCTATGATGATCACAAGGAGGAAGGAAGAAGACCTAAAGTTAGCAAAACCAGAACAGAGAACGCTTTTCTGGGAAAAGCAAGGTTAGAACAGAAACATAAATAGTGTGAGAGAGAGTCGACCCTGCAGAGACCTGGGAGGAGTATTTAAGCAAGTCCAAATCTCTAAAATGAGAATGAGATAGGACATGAGACCATGTGAGGGATGGAGTTTTCTCAACATGGATGTTGGTATTTTATTCTGGGTGGAACTTATCTTTTTTTTTTTTTTCTTTTTTAGATTTATTTATTTATTATAAGTACACTGTAACTGTCTTCAGACACTCCAGAAGAGGGCGCCAGATCTCGCTACGGATGGTTGTGAGCCACCATGTGGTTGCTGGGATTTGAACTCTGGACCTTCGGAAGAGCAGTCGGGGGCTCTTACCCACTGAGCCATCTCACCAGCCCCGGGGTGGAACTTTTGACCTCCAACCTGGAGCCTTTAGAAGTCTTTTAAACGCCATGATTACTGAGGCTTTAGTGCACTCAATTCTTCTTCTCTCCTAGTTTTGAGAAACAGGACACCTAACAGCCATTATGCAAGTATGTAAGCCCCCAGAGCCTTCTGGGATATCTTTCCTCCTTCCCTCTCTCCTCTCCTCTTCTTCCTTCCTCTTTTCTTTCTTTCCTACTCTCATTTGAGAGATGCATTTTTTATATTATTTATTTATATTCTTATTTATTTATTTATTTATTTATTTTGCTTTGTTTTGTTTTTGTTTTTCGAGACAAGGTTTCTCTGTGTAGCCCTGGCTGTCCTGGAACTCACTCTGTAGACCAGGCTGGCCTTGAACTCAGAAATCTGCCTGCCTCTGCCTCCCAAGTGCTAGGATTAAAGGCGTGCACCACCACTGCCCGGCCATAATTAGTTTTTCTTAATTTTATGTGCTTTGGTGTTTTGGCTTCATGTATGTCTGTGTGAGGGTGTTGGATCCCCAAGAACTGAAGTTATAGACAGTTGTGAGATGACATGTGGATGCTGGGAACTGAACCTGGGCCTTCTGGAAGAACAACCAATGCTCCTAACCACTGAGCCATCAATCTCCCTGATTGGTGTATTTTTGAGCACTTGTGTACACGCCCCTGAACAGAGGACCTAGGATATGGCATGCTCTGGTGCTGAGCTCATGGTCCTGCTGGACAGACACAGGGAACAACACACCTTGGCTGCTCTGATGGAAGAGTTATGAGGTGCTCTTATGAGGAAAGAGAGAAAAATCTAGATCTCCCCACCTTTTAGAGCAAGGGACCAAGACTCAGAGAATGTAAATCCCCGCCTCTACTTCACAGAATCATTTTCTTCCTTCAAGTTTTAGTCTCTAATAAAAACCTACCTATGGAGCCCAGAAGATCTTACAGTTAACAAGCACTGTACTTTTATGACATCAAAGCAGAGGAGTTCTTGGGCAAGCTAAGCAGAAGCCAGCCTGACAAATCACATAGCTGAAGCCAGAGTCAGGGGGGCAGTGCCTGCCCTTCCCACATAGCTGGCTGGGGCCAACCTGGGCTCATTCTTATCTCAGGCTGTGTAGGCTGTGGGGCAGGGAGTCCTTCACCCGGTCCGCTCCCCTAGAGCAGAAATTCCCACATATTCTTATCATGTTTTCTGTGTCACCTCAGTGTTTACAGTTCAAGGCTTTGTTGGCATGCTCTTGGTCTCCTAGTAGTGGCTCTGACTTCGTGTGACAACCCCAAAGCCTGAGATGGGTGCTCATGTAAGAGATCTCTGTACTGAGACAGGTACTTCCTCAGGCTCTCAGTCAAATCGCCCCAGTTTTGCTGGCTCTTGCTGAGAGCGGCTCTCACACTTTTCTAGAAAATCTTGAAATACTTGTACATGTCTAGCAAGCCTCTATGGCTCTCTCCCAGGAACCTCACCAGGAAGGCACTGTGGAAACAGGAACAAAGGATTCCAGCCTTATCTTCAGTCGTCTTAATCCTGGGCAGCTTTCCTCCCACAAGGGCGTTGTTAATAGGGATCTGTGCAGGAATTTAGATTCTGAAAGAGAACCAGCTAAAGAAGGATGCTTTCTTGGCCCACACCTAGTAGTGGGCAACGCCTGCTCAGGTTGGGAAAGACCCAAAGTCCTCTCTTGAGTTCAGCTCAGTGCAGTTTCCCAGGACCTTTCTGACCCAGAGTAACTGCTTTGTCATTACATTGTTGCCTTCTAGGTGGAAGCGGAGGGCAGGCAGCTGGCTGTTTGGGAATCCAGAAGGCCTGGAAATACTAGCAGAGTGTTTGACCTCCAGTAGACTTGGCTTCTTTGTAGTCATAGGTGACTTCTTGGCACTGGTCTCAGCTGACTCAGTCTTGAATCCACAGCGCCATGAATGTCAGCAAGGAAGCAGAGATCAGGGCTCAGCCAGACCATCCAGATTCGTCTTTGGCTTCCTCCAGGACAATGTGGAAATTCTACTCTTATTAAAATTTTTTTTCTTTAGATATATATTTTTAAGAATGTCTTCTCAAGTTTTTATTTTTAATTTAAAAAAATGTGTATGAGTGTTTTGTCTGCATGTATGATTGTGAACCACATGTGTGCCTGGTGCCCACAGAGCCTGGAGGAAGGAATGGGACCCTCTGGGACTGGAGTTATGGATGGTTGTGAACCTCCATGTGGGTGCTAGGACTTGAATTCCTGTCCTCTGTAAGAGCAACAAGCATTCAACCACTTCACTATCTCTCTAGCCCAGGTGTATCTGTGTGTATGAAGTCACAGGACAAGCTCAGGGTTTTGGCTAGTGATTTTTTAATGAGTTTCCAACCATTTCTTCCTATCTTGTCAAAGGAGTGTGCTATGCATGTGTCCTATACATGAGTTCTGGGATTTGAACTCTGGTCCTTATGCTTACGTAACAAGTACTTGATGGCCCCCCGACCCCAGTCTTTCACTCTTTTAATACGGCTTGAGCAATTAAGATTTTTTAGGAGAAATCTAAATGCAAAGAGTACTTGCCAGGGAAGGGCCACAACAGGAAGAACAGGGGAATAATCAAATCTCTTCATCAACAACCTGTAGGGTGAGTGTTGTTCCTAATAAATTAAACTTTAATAGCTTACCATATCAAATAACAACCCACCAAGCAATGGTTATGAGTGCTGACCACACATAGTGATCACATAGGAGGCCAGAACAACGCAGATGCCTGGACCCGCTCCAGACACGGTGACTTAGCTGTTCAGGGCATTGGCATTTGTAAAGACTCACCCCCAGCAGAACTGCAAGAAAATTCTCCCAAAGGACACCAGCTTCCTGGCTCCCATCTCTGGTGGGTGCTCAACCAAAGGACAAGCAAGGACAGCATATCAGAGGCGCTCAGTGGAACCTGCCCACGCACAATGCTACTATAGAGGTGGACAGGATGCCAGCCATGCCCTACAGAAGAATATTTGTCAGCTTTAGCAGTGGCCTTTTAGCGTCAAATCCCCAGCCACTCCCCCCGCAGAGGGCCCCATAAAGTAGCCAGCCCTTCCTTTCTCTGATGATTCCACACTCTTACCATCTATTAATATTTTAGTAAAATTGGAATTTTCTGAGAAGTTGATCCTAGTTTGTCATCCAAGTCTGTCACATGGTTTTAATTGCAGCAGAGTCAGACCTAATATGTAGCAATTTCTCTGATTACAGAAGTAGCCCTGTGATGTTTCCCAGAAATGACCAATTTAAAAACAAATTCCATAGTAGACAAACTCTCTGCGTGAATGTGTCAATAGCCTCTTCATATAGTAATTTACTTCATCTTCATGATCTGGGTACCATTATTTCCCCCATTTTACAGAGGAAGAAATTGAGGCACAGAGAGATTCAATACCTGGCCCAAGATTACTCAGCTTGTGAATAGTAGAGTGGGGATATGACACATGCAATGTGGTTTCAAAGTCTTTGCCACATTGGAATGTCTCCTGGTTATTCTATCTATCTATCTATCTATCTATCTATCTATCTATCTATCTATGCAGACATACATGTGAATATACATTTCATACCATTACATATAATACATGTAAACATATATAAATCCAAAATAATGTATATCTTATGTTTGGTGTTTTGTTCATTTGGTTTTTTGTTTTGTTTTGTTTTGTTTTTCGAGACAGGGTTTCTCTGTGTAGCCGTGGCTGTCCTGGAACTCACTCTGTAGACCAGGCTGTCCTCGAGCTCAGAAATCTGCCTGCCTCTGCCTCCAGAGTGCTGGGATTTAAGGCGTGCGCCACCACACCCGGCGTTCATTTGTTTTTTTTCTGAGTCAGGTCTTACTATATACCTCTGGCTGTCCTGGAACTCACTTTGTAGACCAGGCTGGCCTCAAACTCAGATCTCCTGTTGCCTATGTTCTGGGATTAAAGGTGTGAGCTACTCTGCCTGGCTAATGTATGTATCTTAAATATATAATAATTAATTACTTCAATAATTAATTATGTTTTTAATTTTAAACTGGAGAATTTCATATATCCAACTCTTCCCATGACTCCTCATCATTCCCTTTTGAGTTATTGACTTCTGTAATTATAGCCACACACACACACACGAGTCCACTTAGTGTTGCTCACATGTACATGTGTTTATGGTTGACTACTTGGGATCAGGTAACCTAGCAGGGACTTATCTTTGAAGAAAATGTATCATAGACAACCATGGGTATCTCCTGGGGTCACCCTGCTAACAGCACTTAGCCTCATACAGGAATCAGCGCCCTTCTCTGACTGTTTTCAAATCTTGTGGGAACTTCCCTTCTTATGGTTTTCCTGCTGATCTGATGCTGTACTTTTCCTGAAGAAACTCAAATCATGGGCCATTCCTAACAGATTCTTCCCAGCCCACCCACCCGCCCTTGTGTTCTTCACAGAAAGAGATGGTGCCCGAAGCTTGAGGAGATGAAAACTTTTTTTTTTTTTTTTTTTTTTGGTTTTTCGAGACAGGGTTTCTCTGTATAGTCCTGGCTGTCCTGGAACTCACTTTGTAGACCAGGCTGGCCTCGAACTCAGAAATCCGCCTGCCTCTGCCTCCTGAGTGCTGGGATTAAAGGCGTGCGCCACCACGCCCGGCTATGAGATGAAAACTTTTATGTCAAAGCTCTATCACCAATGTGGCATTTTTATTCTGTAAAAAAAATATTTGAAAACAAAGCCAGGCTTGTGGTCCTTGACTTTAATCCCAGCACTCAGGAGGCTGAGATAGGCAGATCTGTGCGTTTGAGGCCAATCTACATAGTGAGTTCCAGACTACATGGAGAGCTCCTGTCTCTATTGGACCATAGAGGCCCTGCTTCAACGTACGACCAGTCTAATTTATACAATGTAGTATTTGCCAACAATATAAAACGAACATACAGGAATTCATGGTAATATATGTATGTAATGCTGGATGCATTAGTGTTCTGTAAGTAGGCCTAGAGGAGCTGTACCAGTGGGGCTGAAAAGGAAAGGCTGTGGTTCAACATACACTAGCCAGTGTATCCTGTACACTGTATGTGCAAATACTACTCGATGCATCATATAGGTGAAAAGGATTGGATTGACTGAAAATATGGCTAGTCATCTGGAAGAGAAATGGGGTCACTTGGTATTTACCAGATCAGTATTGAAATCTTGAAAGTTTCAATCACTGTGATCAAACACTAGAGATAAATCAGATATAGTAACAAATCAAACAAGTGAGACTAAAGAAGGAAGCTGTGGGAGCCAAGGAAAAACATCAAGGATGAAATGGCGCTTTGAAAACAAAGACAAGAGGAGGACCATCATAAAGTATATACTGCATAAATTATGCAGTAGCCAATTAGTGTGTGGCATAGAGAACATGCTTAAGAAGAACCATGGGGGCTGGAGAGATGGCTCAGCAGTTAAGGGCACTGACTGCTCTTCCAGGGGACCCAGGTTTAATTCCCAGCACCCACAAGGTTCACAACTGTCTGTTACCCCAAGATCTGACACTTTCACACAGACATACATGCAGGCAAAACACCAATGCACGTAAAATAAAGGGAGGAAGAAGAAGGAGAAGGAAAAGAAGGAGAAGAAGAAAGCAGCAGTTGTTGCCGGCCCACATGCTTTAAAAAAAAAATTTTTTTTTTGAGATTATATATCATTATATCATTTTCCCCTTCCCTTTCCTTTCTCCATACCTTCCCATGCAGCGCCCCCACCCCGCCCCGCCCCCACCCCGCCCCGCCCCCACCCCCGCCCCGCCACTCTCTTTCAGAAAAATTCATGGCCTCTTTTTCTTTAGTTTTTCTTTCTTTTTTTTTTTTTTTTTTTTTTTTTTTTTGGTTTTTCGAGACAGGGTTTCTCTGTGTAGCCCTGGCTGTCCTGGCACTCACTTTATAGACCAGGCTGGCCTCGAACTCAGAAATCCGCCTGCCTCTGCCTCCCGAGTGCTGGGATTAAAGGCGTGCGCCACCACGCCCGGCTCTTCTTTAGTTTTTCTGTCTCTTTCTCTTGGTCTCGGTCTCTGTCTGTCTCTGTTTCTTTCTCTCTTTCTCTTGCTCTCTCTCCACATATATACATACATAGAATACAGCAATACAACCTGCTCTCTGTACAGTGTTTCTATGTGTGTTGTGTGTTGTGGGAGGGATAAATGTTGTTCCACTTTATTCAAATGTTTGAATCCCCAACACCAGAGGAAGTGACTGTGTAGATAATGCCTTTAAACATGTAATTAAGGCTAAGTGAGGTCATTAGCATGAGCCTCATCCAGCAACAAACTGGTACCTTCCTAAGAAAAGATTAGAACACAGATAAAAGACCCAGGAAGCTTCAGGAAGGACAGAGGCAGCCACAAGCAAGAGAGGCCTGAAAAGAAGCCAATCCACTGGTACTTTGATTCTGGACTTTCAGTCCCCAGAATGGGCAGGAAATAAATCCTGTTGTTTAAGTTACTTGGTCTGTGGTACTGTGTTATGGCAGCTCTAGGCTACTCTAGGTGTAAAATAAAATATAAGCAGAGAAGAGCTATTGCCCTTGTACAGAAGGGACATGTAATGTCTACATTATAGACTTTTTGTTTGAAATAGTTTCTTATCAATAAAAATAAGAGTTTTTTTTTTTTTTTTAAGTTAAGCAGGGTGGAAGGAAGGCTGAAGGTCTTAGTAACCGACCTCTCTCTGTTGACTGATAATATTTGACTCTGAGTTGCTCACAGAGTATTGCTGGTCTCAGACTTGGCTGTGTCCAGGAGATAATAGCCCCAGGCTTTAGTTAAAAGCCATCCAGATAAGAATTCCCCATGTGCCCTCTCAAAGGTGACATAGCAAACAGCCTTATAAATCAGGCTGTAACTGGTTCCATAATGGCTCTCTTAGCTAAGGTTTTACTGCTGTGAACAGACACCATGACCAAGGCAAGTCTTTTAAGGACAACATTTAGTTGGGGCTGGCTTACAGGTTGAGAGGTTCAGGCCATTATCATCAAGGTGGGACATGGCAGCATCCAGGCAGGCATGGTGCTAGAGGAACTGAGAGTTCTACATCTTCATCTGAAGGCTGCTAGGAGAATACTGACGTCCAGGCAGCTAGCAAGAAGGTCTTAAAGCCCACACCCACAGTGATACACCTACTCCAACAAGGCCACACCTACTCCAACACGGCCATATCTCCAAATAGTGCCACTCCTTGGGCCAAGCATATCTTTTCTTGGAGATTTTATTTTAATTATTTGTAATTATGTGTATATAATGTGTGTGTGAGTGTGTGTGTGTCTGTGTGTGTGTGGGGGGGAGGGGTTCACGTGACTCCATGCCTTTGGAGACTCAAAGAGACTGTAAACTCCCCTGGAACTGGAGGGACAGTCCATTGTAAGCTGCCCAGCATGGATGCTGGAACCAAACTGGGGTCCTCTGGAAGAATAGCACATGCTTTTAACCACTGAGTTGTCTCTCCAGCCCTCTATAATGGGTATTTTTATGTTGGTTCTCAACATCACAAGCCATGCAAGAGAAGGCAATTCAGGGCTTGAATTAAACTGTCCACACTTAACACCTGTTTGCTGCCTGTTTCAGTTGTTAAATACCTGTGTATCCTCTAAGGGTATTCACTTCTCAGATCCCAAGCAAACAGGATGGGAGTGGGGTGGGGGTTGTGAAGCTAAGATCTTTGTCCCTTCTCCCTTTCGAGCCTGGGTTTTGAACAAAACCAAAGGTAGAAGAGCCACAATCAACAACTCTCAGAAGTTCCAATGATTGGACCTAGAAAGCAAAAAGCAGGGCTGGGAAGTGTTTTTGAAGAAAGTAAAGGAAGGCCCTGGGCTTTGTTTTCTGTTCTGTATGGAGCAGTTACTCCATGAGTCGTGAGTAAACTGCCCTTTCTTTTATTTCATTTCATCAGAATAATAATTTTGTGAGATGGGTTTGTTGTGAGCCCTGTTGGTTTTTTGGTTTTTTTGTTTTGTTTTGTTTTGTTGCTTTTCGAGACAGGGTTTCTCTGTGTAGCCCTGACTGTCCTGAACTCACTCTGCAGACCCGGCTGACTTTGAACTCACAGAGATCTACCTGCCCCTGCCTCCCAAGTGCTAGGATTAAAGACATGCAGCACCACTGCCCAGCAATAGCCTTTATTTTTAGAGAGAGAGAGTAGCTGAGTCTGGAAACGTGAAGGAAGTTGTTCAGTTCTCCCAGCCGACAGAGGTAAAGCAGGATTTGAACTCACAGAGTCTGCCTCTAGGGTCAACATTGTCCTAAGTGTTTTGCTTGCTGTAAAAAAGCTTCGTATCAAGTTCAGTTCAGCTTTTTGCTAAAGGGGTCAGTCTGCGAATCCCTTCTGCATATGAGCCTAACCTTCTTACTTTCTTCGTCAATAGAGAAGGGTTTCACCTGAATGCTCTCTGAGGCCTAGACACAGGTTGGCCTCTACTGTAATTTGGGCTGGTTGTCTGTTATCAAGAAAGGCTTAGAGAGGGGAAGGGACAGTCAGCTGTTGACTGGAAGGGTTATCCTCTGCTTCAGCAACAGCTTTTGTGGAGTTTGATAGTGGCCTCACCCTCCTCCTCCACTCTGTCGGCTGCATGCAAACTTAGAAAAGGCCACTGTCTGGGGGACTACATTAGCTCCTAGTTTTGATTTTCTTTTTCTTTCTTTTTTTTTTTTTTTTCTAAAGTGTTGTTTATTATGCATAGAGTGTCCTGGCTATCTATATAAACATGCAGCCTATGTGCCTGGTGCCTGTGGAGGTCTGATGAGGGCACTAGGTCCCTGGAGCTGGGGTTGTAAGTCACCATGTGGTGTGGATGCTGGGACCCAAACCCTGGATTTCAGCAAGTGCTCTTAGCTGCTGAGCCATCTCTCCCACCCTGTCTTGGTTTTCTTACGTAGGTAACGCCTCCCAGGGGAAAGAGGACTTCCTTTACTCTCTTTTAGTTTGTAAGTTTTAGGAAAGAATTCTTTGAATGCTATCAGACCTTAGATGGCAGCCATACATGTTAGCTAAGGGTCTAAACACCAGAAAACTATCTTCCATTTCATTTGGTGGTTATGATACACTAAAAAGTATATTAATTTTGTTTATGTTCACTGAGCTTCCAAGACTCATGGATTATAGCCAAAAGGGGAGGCTGAAAGGAGTAAGAGTATAATTATGAGCCCCTCTAAAGAAACAGAAAGAAAGAAAGAAAAAAAGGCCAAGCCCTGCTGACTGAATTTACAACCTTCCAAGGTCTGGCCCCACCCACACTGAATCTTATCTGTTTGTCCTCCACCTGGAGCTGGACTTCATTCTTCTCTACAGATAGTGTCTTATCACCCCCCCAACTTTTTAGCTACTGAGGCCTCTTCTGCGGACAACAGCCACGCCCTTACTCACTAACTTTATGCCCCTCCACCCCTCCATCCCCACCCCCATCCCTGTCTCCAGTGCTTTCTTAAGTTAGGAGTGACCTCTTTCCCATATCTGAGTTCTACTGGCAAGGATCAATTCCTTTCTCAGAGCACTGTACCACTTCCGGGTTTTCCCGTAATCTCCCAACTGCACTGTGAACTGCAAATCTTTGCGTCGGTCAGTCACTGGAGGTGGCTGAGACTCTGCACAGCATTGGGTCATACTAACAAGTGATCAACAGAGAGTGCCCAAAGTCCAGATTGTGAGTGATTAACTGAATGAGCATAGATCTTGAGATTAAGGTGTGACACTGATGAGCTGAGCACACACTGGAAAACAGTGGGAATCTCTAAGAGACTGGATTATGGGCATGTGGGTAGGAAGAGGGGGAAGAAACAGTACATTGTTATGAGAAAGAACAGCAGGAGAGAAGAAAAGGGCAAGATATGTCAATAAACTTGCTGCCCTACACGGAAAAAAAAATCTTCTCGAAGTCCTTCCCCTGTTTTACTGATGACTTGAGGGTGGCTTGAAGAGGAAGTAGTTAGGGAAAGTGATTTTTTTTAAAAAATGAAGTTCAGCTAATAACACTAATGGAGTTATCTCAGAGAAAAAGGAAAGCGAGAGAGAGTTTTGTTGTGAAATGTAAGTTTTTAGGTAGAATTTGTGGTGGGATCCGGGGATAGAATACAGTGGAACTTGTGCTCTCTGGAGCTGAGGCACTGAGTTTTCAGGGGAAGTTGAATGGTTAAGTTTGAGGTTTCGTTTGGGTGTAACATTTCAGTGAAGACATTGAAGTCAGCTAGAGAGACTGAGTGCCCATAGCCAGGGAGAACTCCTGAATTGGAAGTAGGTAAGACGGAGTGTGTGAGTCTCTCTGGCAGAGTGACTCCTTCCTCCCAGCCAGAAGGCAGGTCTTGACATCTACAGCCCTTTCTGCACCAGTGAGGGCATCTGAATTTCAAAAGCACCCTGAGAAACGAGGAGGTAGCCTAATATCTTGTTTCTGCTGATGGACTAGAATACCACAGTCGGGATGCTAATGGACTATTACAGCATAGTAGGGCTAACACAGGGAGTGTTGGGCCTTCCAGTATCAGCCGTGGAAAATGACACGGGTCTGCTGTTGCTGCTGTAGTGACATGACCTTGAAGTTGGTGATTTTTTTTTTTTCTTTACAGGTCTGGAGGTTTGAAGTTGGAGATGAGGCGTGCAGGTCTAGAGGTTGGGGCTGACTAGCTCTCCTCATGGAGGCCACGAGGATTGTCCTGTCTTGTCCTTTTCCAGCTCAGCAGCCCCCTGCTTTCCTTGTTTCTTGGACATTTGCCTCCATCTTCAAAATAAGAAGACCTCATCTTCTGCTTCTTTTCCTTGCTTAAAGGACCTGTGGGGTTGTATTGGGCTCTCTTGAGTTAAACAAAACCACACACACACAAAAAAACAAAACAGTATATGGTCTTACGGAAAGCCTTTATTTAGCCGGCTTAATTCCATCTGTGACCTTAATTCTTCTTTGTTATATGATATGACATCTTCACATCTCCTCCTTATCAGAAGGTTAGAATGTGACCTCTTAGTTGGGGTGTGGGGTGTTATTTAGGGAGATTTTGTTTCAATGTAACATGGCAAAAAGATGATTATCTTTATTTTCTTGTATCTTTTTTTTTTTTTTTAATCATGTAGAGAGATCTTTGTGTCTAAAAGAGAAGGATCAACCCTGGTTAAAATCAAACTTCAAAACTGAATAAAGAGGCCAAGCACGCCAACAACCAGCATGCAGATGAAGGTGGTTCTCTGCACATTCCAGGCCATCCTCCAATAGCTTAGTTTATTCAGCTAGTTCCAGGATAGCTGAGTAGGGGTGTGTGTGTGTGTGTGTTTATGTGTGTGTATGTGTGTGTGAGAGAGAGAGAGAGAGAGTGTGTGTGTATGTGAGAGAGAGTGTGTATGTGTGTGTGTATGTGTGTGTGTGTATGTGTGTGTATGTGTGTGTATGTGTGTATGTGTGTGTGAGTGTGTGTATGTGTGTGTGAGAGAGAGAGAGAGAGAGAGTATGAGTGTGTGTGTGTGTGTGTGAGAGAGAGAGAGAGAGAGAGAGAGAGAGAGAGAGAGAGAGAGAGAGAAAGTGTGTGTGTGTGTGAGTGTGCTTAGCTGTACAGACAGGTGCAGAGCCACAGGATTAAGTTTGGCTGTACTCCTCAAACACATCTCCACCTTCTGTTTGGTTTGAGATTTTGAGGCAGGCATGAGGACGGGGTACACATGTCTACCTTCCCAGCACCGAGGTTATAGGTGTGCATCCGCATCATCAGGCCCAGAGTTTTCTGTGGGGATCCAGGCTCAGACCCTCATGTATATCAGTAAACGTTTTACTCTCGCTGTTTCCCTCCCAGATCCTGGGTTACTGTCTTAAAGGAGTTTGGTATGACTGCATCACTAACCTATAATAACCTCCACAAGCTTTGCTGGGGCAGAGATCGACCATGAATCATCTGTACATTATCAGTGGTGTGTTGCAATCGACGCATGCTCCATCACCAGAGCTGATTGTGCACGTACATCTCTTTCCAACTCCGTGTTCAATGATGCCATATTGGTAGTTTGGAATCCTCCATGTTGGCAGTAGTACTTTATAGAAATCAGGAGACAATGTAAACCAGGGCCTTCCCCCTGGGCTGTTAAACATTTACCACCACAGCATTGCCTGCTCTGCAAGTATCTAGTACAGTGCCAAGACACAGCAGGTACTAGATAAATGTTTGCTCAGGAAATAATAACTTGAATAAGACAGGAAACAAAGTCTTCTACAATAAAATTGAGATTAAATACAGATATACTAGCTGGGTGGTAGCACAAAATAATTTTAGGAGAGAGAGGGAGAGGGGGGAGGGGGAGGAGGGAGAGGGAGAGGGAGAGGGAGAGGAAGAGGGGGGAGGAGGGAGAGGGAGAGGGAGAGGGGGGAGGGAGAGGGGGGAGGGAGAGGGAGAGGGAGAGGGAGAGGGAGAGGGAGAGGGAGAGGGAGAGGGAGAGGGAGAGGGAGAGGGAGAGGGAGAGGGAGAGATTCATTATCAAGTCAGAGAATTTTCTAAGGGTGGACACAGAGTCTGGTCTTGAGGATTTTGCACAATTCTTCGCCCTCGTGAGAGAATGAATGTATTGTGTCCTACGAAGAAGTCTTCACCACCTGGAAAGACGAATGGAATTAAGCCAGATGAAATCTCACAGGCACAAGTATGAAGTCCTCTTCTAGGACTGAATAGGAATGAAACCAGCACAGGTTGTAAGGATAGAGGGACGCAGGGATGAGGGTGTAGCCTGGCTGCATGAGTGTGACAGACACAGGTGAAGAAGCTCAGAGCCCTATGCTCAGGTGCCTACAGATGAGCGTCCAGGGGGGAGTGACCAGATGCAGAACCTACTGTGTGGGGCCAACTAGAACAAGTTGTGAATGCTTTCTCTGGAGAAAGGAGGACTTTAAGGAACACCCTGTGGACACCAAGTATTGTGTCATCTAGACAGGGCCATGGCCATACCCAACTTTAGGGGGCACTTTCTGCCCTCGGGGCCCATGAGGAGAGCAACAGCCAGAGGTGTTTAGTTGGCATTCGGAAAGCCGCGCCCCTGCGAATAGGAGGAGCTCCCAGGAACTGTGTGTATCTCAGGAGGCATCTCAGGACTCCTGGAAAGAACTTCCTTAAGCTTGGATGGATTGAAGCAGAGGTGGAGGGTCAAGTGCCCTGGCTGTGCAGTGGGGGATTCTTGAAACGGAAAAACTGCAGGAGGGCTTTTGTTTTGTTTTGTTTTTGTTTTGTGGGTGACTAACAGACTTGCAACTACTTAAAAATTATTTTCATGTTTATTTTATGTGAGTGTGTGCCTGCATGTATGCACATGCTCCCTGTCTATGTAGCCCATGGAGGCCAGAAGAGGGAGTCCCATCCCCTGCAACTAGAGCTAGAGATGGTTGTGAGTCACCCCATATGGGTGTTGGGAACTGAAACCCAGGTCCTCTGCAAGATCAGCGAGTGTTCTTAATCACTGTGGGATCTTTCCAGCTTTCCACCCCACGCCCTGAACTTCCAACTCGGAACTTCACCAATCTCAGAAATAGCGATTATCACTCAGGGGGCTCATGCTTGTGCCAAGTATTGAGTTAGGTGCTTCACATGCCTGGCTGAGGCTAAGGTTCAAAGCAATGCATCAAAGTGCATATTGTTATCCTTAATTTACAGGTGAAGAAATGGAGACTCGGAGATTAATTGTTCATAGTCATCCAGAAATGGGGATAAGGTTTGTGCTTAGAAACACGTGATTCCTGGATTCTTCTGGAGCACTGTGGGAGGGGGGACTGATGATTCTCCCACTCTCCCAGTGTTGTTAGCAGTACGGTGCCAGTCAATATCAGACGCACAGTCAAGGAGACTTGTGGGAAGAGGCAGGCTGGGAAGGAGACAGAGCCATAGCGTCCAATGCTGTCTGGTGAGTGGTGGGTGTCTCACCTACCAAGACCATCATAGCCTTTGAGCTTTGATGCTGAGATTGAAGATCTCCTCTAGGATCTAGGGTGGGTCCTCTGTAGGATTAGAATATTACTCTGCTCCATCCCTTGGACTATCATCACAAATTCACAGTCCTCTCAGGAGAATGTCACTCCCAAAGAACAGACACTTAACTGAGCCTGCCTCATAGATGAAAGGAGGTGAGTCGGAGTCTGTCTTACCCCACCACCATGATGATGTGACTTGGTCCTGATGTTGACTCTGTGGATGCATAGCCACCCCCAGGATTGCTCACATGGAGTCACTGTCAGATCAGAGCAGGTTTCCTGGGAGCAGCAGAGGAGCTGACGTACTAGGAATCATGATCTTTGAATCACCCATTTATTACATAACTAATCGGTACCACAGAGCTTGGGTGTTCACTGTATGGCGCCATAGGCTGGGGCCACGCCTCTTCATTGCTGGAATAGCTTGCCTGGCTGGCTCCCGAAGCATTTAAAGATACTAGCTTACCTGCAAGAACCAGTGTCTTCCCTCTTGCCTAATGATGGCCATTTCCTACCTGCTGGTAATGTCTCTCTACAGTGTGAGAATGTGCTTGTGGGCTAGTGTTGTACAATGAGAAATTCCTTTGGATTTCACTGGAGCCACCCTTACTGACAATGCCTGATACACCTAGAATAACCCATTATCAGAGGGCGAACACAGCCTCAGTTATAGGCAGGGATCAAATCTTGACCCCTTTCAGGCCCTCGAAGGCTCAATTTATTTTGGGCACCGTCATTTTTTTTTTTTTTTCTTTCTGAATCATCTCCCTGCATATATGTGTTCTAGTCCTCAACACCCCAAGGATGTCCCACCTTTGCCATTCACATAAGGCCAGCAATTGTCACCGGTTCTCACTGTGACGCACTGGTCCAGCGGGGGGGGGGGGGGGGGGGGGGATTAAGCATACCAAGGTTTGACTGACATCAAGCAGCACCCAACCATAATGTTCACTTTTGGTTTTTTTTTTTTTCTTCGAGACAGGGTTTCTTTGTGTATCCCTGGCTGTCCTGGAACTCACTCTGTAGACCAGGCTGGCCTCGAACTCAGAAATCCGCCTGCCTCTGCCTCCCGAGTGCTGGGATTAAAGGCGTGAGCCACCACGCCCGGCTACTTTTAAGATTATATTACAGCACGTGGCTGGGACAATGTGAGTGCATTGATAAATAGGCAGCATGGGTTTTTGTATTTCTACAGCATGCTAATATTTCACTGGTATTCAGCAATCTCAGAATGTTTTGAAGCCATTAAAATAAAATGTGGGAAGCCAGGCAGTAGTGGTGCATGCCTTTGATACCAGTGCTCTGGAGACAGAGGCAGGCAGCTCTCTGAGTTCCAAACCAACAGCCAGGGCTACAGAGAGAAACCTTGTCTTGAAAAGCAAATCAGCCGGGCGTGGTGGCGCACGCCTTTAATCCCAGCACTCGGGAGGCAGAGGCGGGCGGATTTCTGAGTTCGAGGCCAGCCTGGTCTACAAAGTGAGTGCCAGGACAGCCAGGGCTACACAGAGAAACCGTGTCTCGAAAAACCAAAAAAAAAAAAAAAAAAAGAAAAGAAAAGAAAAGAAAATCAAAATAAAGCAAAGAAAGATGCTGGAAAGGAGAGAGGAAGGCAGGGTGACACACTAGCCTAAACCCACAGTTCACTCCGACCCTCAGTTCCTCCATATCTCCAGAGGAACAAGGTGGGCCTGGTTCTGTGAAGATCTCTTCTTATCCCATTGCACAGTGTACCCTCTACCTGCATGAGATGCCTGCCCTTTTCTCTAGGACCCTGTTATTAAATGTCATCTTTCTGCGCATCTGGCAGGTATGGTGGGTTGATGTTACGTCATGGAAGGGCTGAGGGAGGCTGGCTCTCTGAATCATAAACACAAGGGCTGAGGAGGAACACTGCACTGGGCTCCTGTCCTCTACTGTCATAGGGACAAGCGAGTTCTAAAGCCCCTCTTCCTACAGGATTTGCTTCTGCCTGAGACAATTGCTGGAGACAGATCCCGATGGTGCATTGTGCTCTGGGGTTTCAAGTTCGACAGTATTAAATGCCTCTACGACCAGGGTAACCTGAGAGATGGCCTTTTAATCACTTCTTGCTCAATGTCTCATATTACATAGTCACAGAACTCCCAGCCTAGGTCGTTGTCAGATGGGCTGAACAATTGGTGAATAGTTCAAGTGCTTAATCTGCAATCCGTAAGAGTCGTGAGGCATTCTCTGTGGCGTTCTATTGGAAAAATGAGAGGAGAGCTGACAGGGGAGATACCACCTCTTTACTCATTCTCAACCGAGACAGGCTTGCTGGCTGGAACATGAGTCATCTCCTGTCACCTGATGTAGAGAATTCCAAAGAACTCTACTTCCTCATTATGTCATTGGTTCTGGACACTCCAGGGAGAAGAATTAAAAAAAAAACAAAAACAAAAACCCAGAGGTTTGCTAATGGCTGGAATATACCTGCCAAGCAATTTCCTAGGAGTGGAAAGGTTAGGTCAAAAGGCATGTGCTTTTGGACTTTGGGTCGTGTCTGTGACACGTTTTAGGTCCACCAGCAGTGTAGATGGACAACTGCTTTTCTACACCTTTGCAAGTAAAATGTGCCTTTAAACGTGGCTCGTTTTCTAAGTGGAAATAGAAGAGTTGACAAGGAACCACGACGGTGACAGGGGACACTCACTGGACACTGTCTGGAAGAGGAAACCGGGCTTCTGTGACTGTTGTCCTGGCGTTTACTCCTGCTGCTCTGGATCTTAAAGACAGAACAGGGTAGAGGTGGGGAAGATGGGACAGAGAACAATAAGGGGAAGAGGCAAGACGGGAAACAGAAAGCAAACAGAAGGGATGAAGAGAAAGAGGAATAGGAGCAACAGAGCACTGGACGAACCAGGACAGAGGGCAGGAAGTTGCAGTCTTTGGCGCCCCAGTCACACTTCTGCCTTCTCTGTACTCACTGACCTCACCCCGCCTGGGTACACATTTCTACCAAGCACCCCACTTCCTCTAAGCAAGCGGTCATGTCACAGATAGCTCAGTTCTCCTGCCATTCTCAGACCTCTGGTTATGGAAACGAAACATCTGATGTCCAAGAAATCTCTGCTAGCAATTTTGCCAAGAAAAGAAGTTCGGAATCATGGAAATATATTGCAGTGTGCCACACAGTGTACCCTTTTGTACACATATCTTTACTTGCAAATGTTTATCGCAATGAGCCATTGGTCTGTTTCAAGGCTTCTGGCTTCAGATTTTTGTTTGTTTGTTTTATTTTATTTTATGGTAGGGGGGGTTGCAAAAGTGGAAGGTGGATACAAAGGGATGGAGAGAGAGTGGTATTGGGGTGCATGATGTAAAATTCATGAAGAATCCATACAATGGGTTTTTAAAAAAGTATTTAACAAACTGAGTCAAGATAAGATGTCCAGTATTCATAAGCTGTAATACATGCTAGTTTCGAGTTTCATGACAGCAATGGTTTTTGGTCCCTTGTGCTCCTGTAAGCAATTCCTTCTTCCATATTCTGGTAAGCAACTCCAGTAAAACTTATTGGTTGGAGAAAGGAGGGGGAGGAGGAGGAGGAGAAGGAGAAGAAGGAGAAGAAGAAGGAGGAGGAGGAGGAGGAGGAGGAGGAGAAGGAGAAGAAGAAGAAGAAGAAGAAGAAGAAGAAGAAGAAGAAGAAGAAGAAGAAGAAGAAGAAGAAGAAGAAGAAAAAGAAGAAGAAGAGGAGGAGGAGGGGAGGAAGAGGAGGGAGAAGAAGAGGCGAAGAGGGGGAAAGAAGAGGAGGAAGGAGGAGGAGAAGAAGAGGAAGAGGAATAAGATATGTTCAGAGGGAAGGTGAGGTTTCCAAAGCTGTGGCCAGCTAACATGGGATGTGAGAAATGATCACATAAAGTCTGATCCAATCCTAATACCATCCCTGTGCTATTAGTGAGGAATTAAAAACTAACTACTAGTCAGGACAGAAGAGATGGTCAAGTCGGTGAAGGAGCCTTCAGCCACGTTGATGACCTGAGTTTGATCTCTAGACTCACATGGTGAACAGAAATGACTCCCACAAGTTGTCCTCTGATCTCTACACACATACCATATGCATCCACATATACATACATACAAGATAAACACATTATAAAAACTATGGACTCAAAACCTTTGATAGATATGTATATTATGCATAGTACAGTTGCCAAGGGGAAAACTGATGTCTCTGATGTATTTGGGGCACAAAGTGGCTTCTCCACATCACCCCAAGGGTTAGTAGTTTATGAAGCTATCTGTAAGGAAGGCCCGTGCCACCAGGAACTAGAACCAATAGCCTCACCCTGACCTAGAACACAGACCTACTGACTAGAAGACAGCAGTGGAGCTATGGTGGGTCCTGTATCTGAGTTACAGTTGAGGCTATACAGCTTCCCCACCATTTTGGTCTGACTCTTCCATCTTTTCTGAAACTACCCACCGCTCTACCTGTCCGAGGTTCTTTCCTTTCCACACCACCTTACACCATCCGCTCATGCATGGCTGCTGCACTAGGTCTTTCCATGTTGACCTGTGGTTGGTGTCTGCATGCCCCTTCAACCACATCTTTGGATACCACATTTAAATGTAGTCTACGTTGCCTCCAAAATCTGAAATCTTATCGAATAATACACCTCCTTCTTAACGGTAGGAATCCCAAGGTACTTCTTCACTGAAGGCGAGAACTCAAACCCTGGACTTCACCAGACAATCTATGCTTCAGTGAGCTCATAGGCTTGGGCATTTTCAGACACATGCCTCTTGCTTCTAGCCCTTATACCCTGGAGCATCTAAAACATGACCTAAACCAAGCAATGGTGGCCCATGCCATTAATCCCAGCACTTGGGAGGCAGAGGCAGGCAGATTTCTGAGTTCGAGGCCAGCCTGGTCTACAGAGTGAGTTCTAGGATAGCCAGGGCTACACAGAGAAGCCCTGTCTCGACCCCCCCCCAGAGCCCCTCCCCCCCCCAAAAAAAACCCATGACCTAGATGCTGGCACCCAGTCCTGTTAAGTTTGCTGTCTTGATGGGCTGGCATCGGGTTCTGGGAAATAGAGAGGAAGAGAGATGTGGCCTAAAACCTGGAGCAGGACAGAGGAGATAAATTTCCCAGGCAAGATGGAGAAGGGTACAATTGTACCCACCAAATGGGAACAAACTACAACCAACACTGTCTTGTTGACTAGGCAAAAACCACTTCCGCAAATCAAAGAGATGAGAAAATGTGCCACCTCTGCAGCAGCAGAACTACTATACAAAAAAAAAAAAAAATCTCAGCAGCATAAACCAAGCAAGAGTGTTAGAGGTGCCACAGGAGGAGCAGAGATGAGAAAATGTGCCACCTCTGCAGCAGCAGAACTACTATACAAAAAAAAAAAAAATCTTAGCAGCATAAACCAAGCAAGAGTGTTAGAGGTGCCACAGGAGGAGCCCTGAGCCCAGAGACTTTCAGAAATTTTTAATTGCATGTGAATCTCTTGAGGGTCTTCACAGAAGGAGACAACACTGCTTTTGGCAATAGCATGGGGGCTGTAATGCGGCCAGTCACACCTGGTACCAAGCTTGTGGAATATGTAACGTCCATACTGAGATGTTCTTTGAGTATAAAATACTCACCATAGTTTGAAGGCAAATATAAAAATAACTACATTGATACATTTTATACATATTGATTAAATATCAAAATAGTACTATTTGATTATGTTATATTAAATAAAACGAGCTGTTAGTAATTAGTTTCTTCTATTTTTTTTTTAACATTTAAAAGTGTAGCAAAAGACAAACTTAGATACACAGCCCCCGCTGTACTTGAACTGCACAGTATTGTTCTCAAGGCTTAACTTACGTTTCTGGTCATGATAGCTGTCACAGCAGAGGGTAGGAAGTCAATGAGAAAACCATGCAAAAGGGTGGATGTATTCTGTGTATGCACACACAGCAGGGTGAGTTGGGCATGCCCAGGGGGTCATGTGGAGATGGTTAGAACGAAGCTTTTATGATCTGCTCAACCTCAGACCAGGTAGTTCATCGTAGTATTCCAGTCTCCCATTTCACAATCAAAGGTTCAGGGGATTTCTTCCCTTAACTGTACATTTAAAAGCATACATAACCTTCTACTTGGAGAAGATGAGAAAGAGGCCAACAACCACTCCTGTTCCATGGTACTACTATGGTACTATAGTGTCTTTTTTTTTTTTTTTTTTTTTTTTCCTTTGTGTAGCTCTGGCTGTTTCCAGGCTGGCCTTGAACTTGAGATCCGAATGCCTCTGCCTCCCGAGTGCTGGGATTAAAGGCATGCACCACCACGCTGGTTGGGCCTACACATCTTAATGCAGTATGCTTTCCGTCCTTTGGAGGAGGCTCAGAGTCTCTGAAATGAATGAGCCTTGGGAAGTGTGGGGAGTTAAGGCAGGATTTGTGCTTAGGGGCTCACGTGAAGCCTCTTTTCGCCTCACTTTTTTTTTTTTTTTTTTTTTTTGGTTTTTCGAGACAGGGTTTCTCTGTGTTGCCTTGGCTGTCCTGGAACTCACTCTGTAGACCAGGCTGGCCTCGAACTCAGAAATCCGCCTGCCTCTGCCTCCCGAGTGCTGGGATTAAAGGCGTGCGCCACCACGCCCGGCTTTCGCCTCACTTATAATGTGGTGGTTTCATAATCAAATTAAACCTCGTGGGACTGCCCATTGCTTTGATTCTTAACTTTTTAAGCCTTGACCGGTCAACCCTCTTGTTTCATCCTCCCAAACGCCAAGACAATTCATGTACCATTGCCTCCAATTAATTCTGGATCTTTTGACTAACTAGTTAGTTAGACACCAACACAGAGTCAAATTTGGCACTTTTGTCGATTGTTGTGTCCGGCCAGCGGCTCACATGTCTGGGTTCTAGTCTGGAAAGGCATCTTGGAAACCTGGAAGAGAAGGGGGGGTGGGGGGACTAGGCGGCGGGAGAGAAAGACCGAACCAAGACAAGGCTCTGTTCCAGGTTCCATTTTACTATTTTCGACACTCAGTTATGAAGCAGGGAGAGGGGCCCGATTCCCGCCAAATCATCTTGGAGTAAGGTTGCGGGTGACCACGTGATAGCTCCAGAACAGCTAGTTGGCAGGCAGCGGCAGTGGGAGTGGCAGGACAATATGGCGGCAAGCTCCGCCCCATGCTCTCTAACACTGAAACCTGAGCAAACAGGTTTCAGGCTGGGGAGGGGAGGTTACAGTCGATGATCGTCATATTCGTTTGTTTGTTTGTTTATATTTTGAGGACAGGATGACTGCGTAACGCAGGCTGGCCCTGAGTCTGTGATCTCTTTTTTTTTTTTTTTTTTTTTTTGAGTCTGTGATCTCTTGCCTTAGCCTCCCTAAATGCTGGGATTAAGGGCGTGTGCCTCCTTGCTGGCCCAAGTAGTATGCCTGTAATAACTCAGTGCTGCGTCGCCGGTGAGCTTCACTCCCTTCCATCCTTACAGGAATTGGGTGCCGACTTCAGTGCCTCCCGTTTGCATCCTTAGCCTCTGAGAGCTTGCAAGGATTCTGCAGCTCTGTGAGGAAGAGTACCTCTCAATGGTTTCATGATATAAGTAAGTTGCTAGTCTTTACTGAGGGTCGTGGATTTCAGGTTAATGCATGGCATCTGCCATATCCTCTCTGAAGTCTGTTCTTAGGCCTTTGTAGTTCTTCCTTAACATTCTACCCAGAAAATCCTGGCCGCTTTGTGTCACTTATCGCAGTCCTTCTTAGAGACAGACGTTAGTGAGCAAACGGAGAAACCAACACACAAACAGATAAAACCTAGAGCCAGAGCCGGGTGTGGTGGCGCACGCCTTTAATCCCAGCACTCGGGAGGCAGAGGCAGGCGGATTTCTGAGTTCGAGGCCAGCCTGGTCTACAAAGTGAGTTCCAGGACAGCCAGGGCTACACAGAGAAACCCTGTCTCGAAAAACCAAAAAACAAACAAACAAACAAACAAACAAAAAAACCTAGAGCCACCCCAGCTGCCCACGATAGCAACCACATCCCAAGTATCTGGAAAGAACACAGCACTGAAACTTTAAGCATAACCGTATTTACGTCCTTCTGTCCTGTCCTTCCTCAAGCCCTTGCTCTTCCATATGTGTTCTCAGAGGTTTGCTGGTAAGAAAGAGCAAAGATTTTCATTTCCTTTCATGGCTCAACCTTCTTCTGGCTCTGCGACTCTATGGTTAATGAGTCTAAGGTAAAGACTGAGAAGATTAGGTGTGGAAATTGAAGACAAGGATGAGAAGGGAGCTGGAACACACACCACTGCCACTTTTCCGACAGCCCTCTGTGAGGCGCTGTTGAAGGAGCTTGTGTATTGTGGAGAGGTGCTGGGGCCCTTTCTCCCAATCTTAACCAGGCTTGGGCCCACATCTGCTCTCTGTTAGCTTTCAGGCTATTCCACTAGGCCCCACCCAGGGACCGAGAGACGTTTACATCATCGCCAACTGCCTTCACCTGCCGCCGCCGCCAGGTGCTTCAGGTGTGGATTGCTTATACAAGAATTACCCCCAACTCCAGCTCTCTCTCTGTCCCCGTGTGATTCCGGCCAATCTCTCTCTCCCACTTTCTGTCCTTCTCTGTACATTCCTCCACCCCTTCCCCCATTTCTCTGTCCTCATGGCTCTGCTCCTGTCTGTCTGTCCGTCTACATCTGCCTTTACGCCTGGGGGAAGGGTAGACCTCGGCATGGTCCCACGGGCCCACTGGGTACCCCCTCGCCCCATTTATATTTCATAACACTCTCTGTTTTTATTTTTCCCTTTGTAATAGGGTTTGTGACAGTTTAAAATCTTAACCACAAGCCGGGCGTGGTGGTGCACGCCTTTAATCCCAGCACTCAGGAGACAGAGGCAGGCAGATTTCTGAGTTCAAGGCCAGCATGGTCTACAGAGTGAGTTCCAGGACAGCCAGAGCTATACAGAGAAACCCTGTCTTGAAAAAACAAAATAAAATAAAATAAAACCTTAGCCAAAGCTATCAAAAATTTCCCGTCTAGTGAGACTCATCTGATTAAACCTAATGTTTTTTTTAAAGAATTTCATATATGAGTATTATATTTACATCATTCCTGATCTTCCCTATCTGCACCTCAAATTCAGGACCTCTTAATTCTTCTTCTTCTTCTTCTTCTTCTTCTTCTTCTTCTTCTTCTTCTTCTTCTTCTTCTTCTTCTTCTTCTTCTTCTTCTTCTTCTTCTTCTTCTTCTTCTTCTTCTTCTTCTTCTTCTTTTTTTTTCCTAGACAGGGTTTCTCTGTATAGCCCTCGCTGTCCTGGAACTCACTCTGTAGACCAGGCTGGCCTCGAACTCAGAAATCTGCCTGCCTCTGCCTCCCGAGTGCTGGGATTAAAGGCGTGCGCCACCATGCCCCGCAGGATCTCTTAATTCTAATGATCAAAAATTCTTATGATTTTACGGAACCTAACAGCTACATTGACAGTTATGAAGTCTGTCTGTGGCCTACTGTTGTTCCCCCTTTTTTTGTTTGAAACTGAATTACAAGCCATTGTTTTCTTACATTCTTTTTTTTTTTTTTTTTCATATAGAACAGCAGACACCTTTATTACACTATGCATGAGGCTCATTTGCCTTTCCGGGCTTTGATCTTCCGAAGATAGAACTCCAGCTCCTTGCCTTCGAGCACATAGCCGTCTGCTCTGCCACACTGGCCTGGTCTTGAGGCAATACAGGCTAGAAGCTTGCCCTGCTGGAACTGCTCCTCCAGGAGACTGCTGATTTTGGCATTCTTTTTCCTTTCGTCGAATTTCTTTTGAATTTTCTTTGATCGTTTTTTGTTTAAAATCTCTTCCTCCTCAGGAGTCAGCTTGGCCCCTTTCTTGCGGCCCAGGGGCAGTGCATAGTGGGACTCGTACCACTGTCGGTACGGCGTGCTGTCAATAAGCACGATGCAGTTCTTCACCAGGGTCTTGGTGCGGACAAGCTCGTTGTTGGATGCATTGTAGACAACATCAATGATCCTTGTTTTGCGAGTACAACACTCAGAGCCCCAGGAAAAGTTCCCCACATCCAATCTCAGGGCGCGGTACTTCTTCTTCTTCTTTTTTTTTTCTTTTCTTTCTTATTTATTTTTTTTCTTTTTTTTTTTCACTGTTTTTTTTTTATTACATATTTTCCTCAATTACATTTCCAATGCTATCCCAAAAGTCCCCCATACCGCCCCCCACTTCCCTACCCTCCCATTCCCATTCTTTTGGCCCTGGCATTCCCCTATATTGGGGCATATAAAGTTTGCAAGTCCAATGGGCCTCTCTTTCCAGTGATGGCCGACTAGGCCATCTTTCGATACATATGCAGCTAGAGACAAGAGCTCCGGGGTACTGGTTAGTTCATCATGTTGTTCCAACTATAGGGTTGCAGATCCCTTTAGCTCCTTGGGTACTTTCTCTAGCTTCTCCATTGGGAGCCCTGTGATACATCCAAAGATCTGACTGTGAGCATCCACTCCTGTGTTTGCTAGGCCCCTGCATAGTCTCACAAGAGACAGCTATCTTTGGGTCCTTTCAGCAAAATCTTGCTAGTGTATGCAATGGTGTCAGCGTTTAGAAGCTGATTATGGGATGGATCCCTGGATACGGCAGTCTCTAGATGGTCCATCCTTTCATCACAGCTCCGAACTTTGTCTCTGTAACTCCTTCCCTGGGTGTTTTGTTCCCAATTCTAAGAAGGGGCACAGTGTCCACATTTTGGTCTTCATTCTTCTTGAGTTTCATGCGTTTAGCAAATTGTATCTTATATCTTGGGTATCCTAAGTTTTGGGCTAATATCCACTTATCAGTGAATACATATTGTGTGAGTTCCTTTGTGATTGTGTTACCTCACTCAAGATGATGCCCTCCAGGTCCATCCATTTGGCTAGGAATTTCATAAATTCATTCTTTTTAATAGCTGAGTAGTACTCCATTGTGTAAATGTACCATAATTTCTGTATCCATTCCTCTGTTGAGGGACATCTGGGTTCTTTCCAGCTTCTGGCTATTATAAATAGGGCTGCTATGAACATAGTGGAGCATGTGTCCTTCTTACCGGTTGGGACATCTTCTGGATATATACCCAGAAGAGGTATTGCTGGATCCTCCGGTAGTACTATGTCCAATTTTCTGAGGAACCGCCAGACTGATTTCCAGAGTGGTTGTACAAGCTTGCAATCCCACCAACAATGGAGGAGTGTTCCTCTTTCTCCACATCCCCGCCAGCATCTGCTGTCACCTGAATTTTTGATCTTAGCCATTCTGACTGGTGTGAGGTGGAATCTCAGGATTGTTTTGATTTGCATTTCCCTGATGATTAAGGATGTTGAACATTTTTTCAGGTGCTTCTCTGCCATTTTGTATTCTTCAGGTGAGAATTCTTTGTTCAATTCTGAGCCCCATTTTTTAATGGGGTTATTTGACTTTCTGGAGTCCACCTTTTTGAGTTCCTTATATATATTGGATATTAGACCCTTATCTGATTTAGGATAGGTAAAGATCCTTTCCCAATCTGTTGGTGGTTTTTTTGTCTTATTGATGGTGTCTTTTGCCTTGCAGAAGCTTTGTAGTTTCATGAGGTCCCACTTGTCAATTCTCGATCTTACAGCACAAGCCATTGCTGTTCTATTCAAGAATTTTTCCCCTGTGCCCATATCTTCAAGGCTTTTCCCCACTTTCTCCTCTATAAGTTTCAGTGTCTCTGGTTTTATGTGAAGTTCCTTGATCCACTTAGACTTGACCTTAGTACAAGGAGATAGGAATGGATCGATTCGCATTCTTCTACATGATAACAACCAGTTGTGCCAGCACCATTTGTTGAAAATGCTGTCTTTCTTCCACTGGATGTTTTTAGCTCCCTTGTTGAAGATCAAGTGACCGTAGGTGTGTGGGTTCATTTCTGGGTCTTCAATTCTATTCCATTGGTCTATTTGTCTGTCACTATACCAGTACCATGCAGTTTTTATCACAATTGCTCTGTAGTAAAGCTTTAGGTCTGGCATGGTGATTCCACCAGAGGTTCTTTTATCCTTGAGAAGAGTTTTTGCTATCCTAGGTTTTTTGTTATTCCAGATGAATTTGCAGATTGCACTTTCTAATTCGTTGAAGAATTGATTTGGAATTTTGATGGGGATTGCATTGAATCTGTAGATTGCTTTTGGCAAGATAGCCATTTTTAAAATGTTGATCCTGCCAATCCATGAGCATGGAAGATCTTTCCATCTTCTGAGATCTTCTATAATTTCTTTCTTCAGAGACTTGAAGTTCTTATTATACAGATCTTTCACTTCCTTAGTTAGAGTCACGCCAAGATATTTTATATTATTTGTGACTATTGAGAAGGGTGTTGTTTCCCTAATTTCTTTCTCAGCCTGTTTATTCTTTGTGTAGAGAAAGGCCATTGATTTGTTTGAGTTAATTTTATATCCAGCTACTTCACCGAAGCTGTTTATCAGGCTTAGGAGTTCTCTGGTGGAATTTTTAGGGTCACTTATATATACTATCATATCATCTGCAAAAAGTGATATTTTGACTTCATCTTTTCCAATTTGTATCCCTTTGATCTCCTTTTGTTGTCGAATTGCTCTGGCTAGGACTTCAAGTACAATGTTGAATAGGTATGGAGAAAGTGGACAGCCTTGTCTAGTCCCTGATTTTAGAGGGATTGCTTCAAGCTTCTCACCATTTACTTTGATGTTGGCTACTGGTTTGCTGTAGATTGCTTTTATCATGTTTAGGTATGGGCCTTGAATTCCTGATGTTTCCAAGACTTTTATCATGAATGGGTGTTGGATCTTGTCAAATGCTTTTTCCGCATCTAACGAGATGACCATGTGGTTTTTGTCTTTGAGTTTGTTTATATACTGGATTACGTTGATGGATTTCCGTATATTGAACCATCCCTGCATCCCTGGGATGAAACCTACTTGGTCAGGATGGATGATTGTTTTGATGTGTTCTTGGATTCGGTTAGCAAGAACTTTATTGAGGATTTTTGCATCAATATTCATAAGGGATATTGGTCTGAAGTTTTCTATCTTTGTTGGGTCTTTTTGTGGTTTAGGTATCAGAGTAATTGTGGCTTCATAGAATGAGTTGGGTAGAGTACCTTCTGTTTCTATCTTGTGGAATAGTTTGTGAAGAACTGGGATTAGATCTTCTTTGAAGGTCTGATAGAACTCTGCACTAAACCCATCTGGTCCCGGGCTTTTTTTGGTTGGGAGACTATCAATGACTGCCTCTATTTCTTTGGGGGATATAGGGTTGTTTAGATCATTAACCTGATCTTGGTTCAACTTTGGTACCTGGTATCTGTTCAGGAACTTCTCCATTTCATCCAGGTTCTCCAGTTTTGTTGAGTATAGCCTTTGGTAGAAGGATCTGATGGTGTTTTGGATGTCTTCAGGATCTGTTGTTATGTCTCCTTTTTCATTTCTGATTTTGTTAATTAGAATACTTTCCCTGTGCCCTCTAGTTAGTCTGGCTAAGGGTTTATCTATCTTGTTGATTTTCTCAAAGAACCAGCTCCTTGATTGGTTGATTCTTTGAATAGTTCTTCTTGTTTCCACTTGATTGATTTCGCCCCTGAGTTTGATTATTTCCTGCTGTCTACTCCTCTTGGGTGAATTTGCTTCCTTTTGTTCTAGTGCTTTTAGGTGTGTTGTCAAGCTGCTAATGTGTGCTCTTTCTAGTTTCTTTTTGGAGGCACTCAGAGCTATGAGTTTTCCTCTTAGAAATGCTTTCATTGCGTCCCATAAGTTTGGGTATGTTGTGGCTTCATTTTCATTGAACTCTAAAAAGTCCTTGATTTCTTTATTCCTTCCTTGACCAAGGAAGAGTGTTGTTCAGTTTCCACGTGAATGTTGGCTTTCTATTATTTATTTTGTTATTGATGATCAGTCTTAGTCCATGGTGATCTGATAGGATGCATGGGACAATTTCAATGTTTTTGTATCTGTTGAGTCCTGTTTTGTGCCCAATTACGTGGTCAATTTTGGAGAAGGTACCATGAGGTGCTGAGAAGAAGGTGTATCCTTTTGTTTTAGGGTAAAATGTTCTGTAGATATCTGCCAGATCCATTTGATCCATAACTTCTGTTAGTTTCACAGTGTCCCTGTTTAGTTTCTGTTTCCATGATCTGTCCATTGGTGAAAGTGGTGTGTTGAAGTCTCCCACTATTATTGTATGAGGTGCAATGTGTGCTTTGAGATTTACTAAAGTTTCTTTAATGAATGAGGCTGCCTTTGTATTTGGAGCATAGATATTCAGGATTGATAGTTCCTCTTGGAGGATTTTACCTTTGATGAGTATGAAGTGCCCCTCCCTGTCTTTTTTGATGACTTTGGGTTGGAAGTCAATCTTATCTGATATTAGAATGGCTACTCCAGCTTGTTTCTTCATGCCATTTGCTTGGAAAATTGTTTTCCAGCCTTTCATTCTGAGGTAGTGTCTATCTTTTTCTCTGAGATGAGTTTCTTGTAAGCAGCAAAATGTTGGGTCTTGTTTGTGTAGCCAGTTTGTTAGTCTATGTCTTTTTATCGGGGAGTTGAGTCCATTGATATTAAGAGATATTAAGGAAAAGTAATTGTTGTTTCCTGTTATTTTTGTTGTTAAAGTTGGCATTCTGTTCTTGTGGCTGTCTTCTTTTAGGTTTGTTGAGGGATTACCTTCTTGTTGTTTCTAGGGCGTGGTTCCTGTCCTTGTATTGGTTTTTTTCTGTTATTATCCTTTGAAGGGCTGGATTCGTGGAGAGATAATGTGTGAATTTGGTTTTGTCGTGGAATACTTTGGTTTCTCCATCTATGTTAATTGAGAGTTTGGCTGGGTATAGTAGCCTGGGCTGGAATTTGTGTTCTTTTAGTGTCTGTATAACATCTGTCCAGGATCTTCTGGCTTTCATAGTCTCTGGTGAAAAATCTGGTGTAATTCTGATAGGCTTGCCTTTATATGTTACTTGGCCTTTTTCTCTTACTGCTTTTAGTATTCTATCTTTATTTAGTGCATTTGTTGTTCTGATTATTATGTGTCGGGAGGTATTTCTTTTCTGGTCCAGCCTATTTGGAGTTCTGTAGGCTTCTTGTATGTTCATGGGCATCTCTTTCTTTAGATTTGGGAAGTTTTCTTCTATAATTTTGTTGAAGATGTTTGCTGGTCCTTTGAGTTGAAAATCTTCATTCTCATCCACTCCTATTATCCGTAGGTTTGGTCTTCTCATTGTGTCCTGTATTTCCTGGATGTTTTGAGTTAGGATCTTTTTGCATTTTCCATTTTCCTTGATTGTTGTGCCGATGTTCTGTATGGAATCTTCTGCACCTGAGATTCTCTCTTCCATCTCTTGTATTCTGTTGCTGATGCTCGTATCTATGGTTCCAGATTTCTTTCCTAGGGTTTCTATCTCCAGTGTTGCCTCATTTTGGGTTTTCTTTATTGTGTCTACTTCCCTTTTTAGGTCTAGTATGGTTTTGTTCATTTCCATCATCTGATTGGATGTGTTTTCCTGTTTCCCTTTAAGGACTTCTACCAGTTTGGTTGTGTTTTCCTGTTTTTCTTTAAGGACTTGTAACTCTTTAGCCATGTTCTCCTGTAGTTCTTTAAAGTCCTTCTTGATGTCCTCTACCATCATCATGAGATATGCTTTTAAATCCAGGTCTAGTTTTTCAGGTGTGTTGGGGTGCCCTGGACTGGGTGAAGTGGGAGTGCTGGGTCCTGATGATGGTGAGTGGTCTTGGTTTCTGTTAGTAAGATTCTTACCTTTACCTCTCGCCATCTGGTAATCTCTGGAGTTGTTATAGTTGTCTCTGTTCAGAGGTTGTTCTTCTGGTGATTCTGAGTATCCTCTGTCAGCAGACCTGGGAGACAGTCTCTCTCCTCTGAGTTTCAGTGGTTAGAGCACTCCCTGCTGACAAGCTTTCCTCTTAAAGGGAAGTTGTACAGATATCTGGCGTTTGGACCTCCTCCTGGCCGAAGAAGAAGGCGGAAAACAGGACCTTTCCCAGATGCTGTGTTGCTTTGGCAGGTCACAGAAGCTGTAGGCTTCTGTGGTGCACACTCTCAGCTGTGCAGACTAAGTTCCTAAGTTCAGTGGAGTCCTGGATCCAAGATGTGCTCCCTGCTCCTGAGGCAGAGGGCTCCTGTGCAGGGCAGACCACTGTCTTCCAGCTAGGAGGGTGCCGGATGTCTGTGGCCCCAAAAGGGTGCTGCCTCAGCTGCTCTGTGGCTCCCGCCTGTCCCAGAAGCTGTCTGCCTCTGTGGTCCTCAGTCTTACCTGTACAGACTAAGTTCGGCGGAGTCCCGGAGCCAAGATGGCGCTCCCTGCAGGGCAGGTCACTGTCCTCCGGCTGGGAGGGTGCCGGATGTCTGTGGCCCCAAAAGGGTGCTGCCTCAGCGGCTCTGTGGCTCCCGCCTGTCCCAGAAGCTGTCTGCCTCTGTGGTCCTCACTCTGACCTGTACAGACTAAGTTCGGTGGAGTCCCGGAGCCAAGATGGCGCTCCCTGCAGGGCAGGTCACTGTCCTCCAGCTGGGAGGGTGTCGGATGTCTGCGGCCCCAAAAGGGTGCTGCCTCAGCGGCTCTGTGGCTCCCGCCTGTCCCAGAAGCTGTCTGCCTCTGTGGTCCTCACTCTAACCTGTACAGACTAAGTTCAGCGGAGTCCCGGAGCCAAGATGGCGCTCCCTGCAGGGCAGGTCACTGTCTTCCAGCTAGGAGGGTGCCGGATGTCTGTGGCCCCAAAAGGGTGCTGCCTCAGCGGCTCTGTGGCTCCCGCCTGTCCCAGAAGCTGTCTGCCTCTGTGGTCCTCAGTCTTACCTGTACAGACTCTGCGCGGTACTTCTCATTGCCTCCTCGAACTCGGACTGTGTGTATGCGGCGAGGGCCAATCTTCGTGTTGGCAGCGGGCCGTCCCAGCTCATACTTCTGCTTTTTGTGGTAGGGTTTTCGCTTACCCCTGGTCTTGCGGCGCTTGTGCCAATTGTCCGGAGAGATGCCCATCGCTCGGCGCTGGCTGGAAAGAGCGTTTTCTTACATTCTTTGTGTCACTCACATGGATGAGATTTTTGAGAGTATTTTATTGAGTAATTTTTTGACAAACTCCTCAAATAGGCTACATGGGTAGTGTAGCTTTGACCCCCAAATGCCTTCCTTTTGCCCATAAATAATGGGATTTGAGCCAGATAAAGATTTTCAGATCATAATTCACCCCTCCCCCAACAACCTATAAAAATGATTTCCTATCTCCCAAGAGCCTCCAGCACTGCTAATAGATAGTCTCTTGTTTGTTTGTTTGTTTGTTTGTTTTTTAGAGTCCAGAGCTCTCTACATACCCAAGGCTGTCTTTAAACTTGCTATGTAGATCAGGCTAGCCTTGAGCTCAGAAAGATCCTCCTGTCTCTGCCTCCCTAATGCTGGGATTAAAGGCGTGTGCTACCATGCCCACCCCCTAATAGTCTACTTATTGATGTTCCTACTCGCTTTCTTTATTAAGTTCTTTTTCTGGCCAATGGTTTAGTTACCATTCAAGTCGAGATTTTGCCAAGATTTGTGATAGAAACCTCTAATACTAGCTATATAGGAAGCTAACTGTAAGTTTAAGGACAGCCTAGGATCAAAATAAACACGTTTTAAAAAGTTCTAGGGATACAGCTCAGTGGTAGAGCATTTGGCTAAAGTGCAGGAGGCCCTAAATTCAATCCCTAGTAATACACACACACACACACACACAGGAGACAGAGGGAAGAGATTCATAGGACACTTCTTTGCATTGTGTCTTTACATTAAACCCACCTGGATTTAAACCAATTTTTTTCTTTCTTTAGTCTTTATTTGTATTTGTATATTTGTGTTCTGGAAACATTATTATGAGATTAAGTGTCCATCTGGCCGATCCTCTCTACACATGCGATTCTCTTCATGTTTAACCTGTTTCTAGATGTAGAGGCCAAAGGTTGACATCTGGTCTTCTCCTCTGTCACTCTCTACCAATTATTATTATTATTAGTAGTAGTAGTAGCAGCAGCAGCAGTAGCAGTAGTTATTTTGAGACAGTCTCTCTGTGTAATCCCTGGCCAGTCTGAATTTCAGACTAAAGCTAGCCTATAGAGCAGACTGAGCCTTAAACTCACAGATCTGTCTGCCTCTGTCTCCTGAGTGCAGGGGTTAAAAGCAAGCACCACCAACGCCCAGCACTTCCTGTCACATATTTTGAGACAACGTCTTGTCCTCATCAATTGGCTAACCTGTCTGTCCTCAGATGTGTTGGGGTTTTAGCTGTGTGCCACCATTATGTGTGTGTGTGTGTGTGTTGTGTGCACACACATACATGAATGTGTGACTGTGTGTGCACGTGTGTGAGCTAGGCATCTACCCTCAGGCGGTCAAGCTCATGAGGTGGGCACTTTACCAACTGAGCCATTTCTCAGCTTCACAGCTTCATTTCTCAGGATCTAACCACATTTCTTTCAAAGTCCTCATCATGCTCTCCTAACGGGCACCCTCCATTATGTCTGAGGTTTATTCTTGTCACTATTCATTCTGCCTCAGTGTTAGCCACATCCTCTGGTCAAAAATGTAGTGTCTTTCTTGTAAATTACACATGCCCTTTGTTTGCAGTCTTTCTGTCTGGAGGATCTGTCAAGCCAGCTGTTAGAATTCTTCAGGCAGCCATGGCCCAGCTGCCACAATAATTTGAACCAGCAGTCACTGGGGGTAGAAGCCAAGATTTTTCTTTTGACATTTTTTTTAGGGGGTGTGTATTTCTGCTTTTATATAAGGGTGCTAACCTTTCCTTCTGTGTCACTGGCATTGATAGAGTTGATCAGATTCTCCCAGAGATGACCACTGTAAGGGAGTAAGGTGTCCAGTCATGACCCCTCATCCCCAAATGCCAAGCAAATTGCTTTCTCTTAGCATTGTTGGTCTCTGCATTTGGAGGCTAAGTTGATAGAGACATATTGACTTATAGCTACACGTGTAGAGCCCCAGTGACTTCTTGGGTTGTTATGTTCCCAGAATTCACCAGGGCTGGGCAGGTACAGGCCTGCTGGCCTGAATCAGCAGGACTGTGCAGGGCAAAATGCCTACCCCTCCATTCTGCAGCTTCCGGTCAGTTGTCAAAGACAGAGCAGCCATACATTTCTCCCTATGTTTTTTTTTTTCTTTTTTGGGGGGAGGGGGGGTTTGAGACAGGGTTTCTCTGTATAGCCCTGGCTGTCCTGGAACTTACTTTGTAGATCAGGCTGGCCTCAAACTCAGAAATCCGCCTGCCTCTGCCTCCCTAGTGCTGGGATTAAAGGCGTGCACCACCCTGCCCAGCTCTCCCTATGTTTCTATCCTTTTAAGATGATCTATGAAAACAAGGGGCGGCGGGGTGGGGGTGGGGAGCAGCTAAGTTTGAACCAAAGCTCAAAACCACACTTTTCTAAGAAAATAATATTGGAAAGAAAGTTTTCCATTACCTTCTCAATGTGTTGTTTCCTTCCACCACTGCTTCCGTAGCTGGTAGCAATGGTTGGTCAGTGTGTACCTGCTGGATGGCCTTTGAGGGCCTAGTGCAGGAACCTCTGTGGAAACTTCTTTCTGTTGGACAGTTTCACTTGGAGAATAAAATGAGGTCCTAGGTTCTGAACCACAGCTCTCGAACTCTAAATACTCCTATGTGCACGCTTTCTCTCTCTCTCCCTTCTTCCCTCAGCTCCTCCCCACCCACATCCCCACTCCAATCTCTCTCTCATCTCCCTCCATCTCTGAAAGCATCTAGTAATGTAGCCCATGCTGTCTTTGAACTCACCATCCTCCTGCTGTGCTGTTGGCATACAAAATGATTGCTGGTACATAGTTAGAAAACAATGGGACCTCAAAGTCAGGGTGTTTAGAGGGTGAGTGGCGGGGTTGGGGGTGGGGGTAGTGGAAGGATGGGATGACAGGTCAGGTGGCTAGTTCCAAAAAGAGCTGGATACCTTGTGCTTATTACCATCAATGCCGAGCCAGAGCACATTTGGAAATGGTCCCTGGGTGATAGATACAGAACCAGCTGATCATTAAAATAAGAGCTTGAAACACTCTCACTAGGTGAAATTCCTTAAGTGTTGCCTGAGCATCTCATTCCATGCAGTTTTAAGAGAGAGGAGCCTATACCCCATCCCTTGGGAGGGTAAGTGGAGAGATGGTCAGGAGGTCAAGGCCAGACTCAGCTACAGTGAGAATCCTAGGCAAGTTTGGGCGACGAGAGATACTGTCTCAAAACAAACAATAGCAACAACAACAAACAGGGCATCAGTCTAGGTGTTCTTGAGAGTCCAGAGATAACCACTGGCCTCACCTGCCACTTTGCTCTTAGAACAAACACAGAGGGCTAGAGTGACATTAGTGCAGATTAAAACTACTCTATGATTCCATTTTATTCCAGACATAATGACTATTATTAAGACTGTAAATGACAGACAGCGAACATTGGCATAAACATGGTGAAGGAGAACCTTGTACATTCACTGGTGTGTGTGTGTCTGTCTGTCTGTCTGTCTGTCTGTCTGTGTGTGTCTGGGTATCTGAGGGTGTATATGCATGAGTGTGTGTCTGTGTGTGTGCCTGTGTGTGTGCCTGTGTGTATATGTATGAGTGTGTGTGGTATTGAGAGAGAGCCTCTTTTTATGTAGCTCTGGATGGCCAACAAACTCACAAAGACCTGCTTCTACTTCTTGAGTGCTGGGGCTAACAATGTGCCCCCCAGGCCTTGCTCACTTATATACTATTATATAAACTGGTACAATCACTTTAAAAAAAACTAGAACTAGAGCTTCCATGTGATTCACCCTACATATGCCCAAAGAGCTCCAGATTTCATTGCAGAGAAACCTGCTGGTCTATGTTCATTGTTGCCCTACTCACAACAGCTAGGGAATGGGGTCACCCAGATTCCCATCAGGAGAGAAACTAGTGAGATGCACAACACACAAGGGAATTTTATTCATCTGTAAAGGAAATGAAATTATGACACTTTTGGGGAAATGGATGGACCTGGAAATAATTATATTAAGCAATGTAACCCAGTAAGATGAGCACTGTGTGCTCCCTCTTATATGGAACATAGAGCTTCAGGTTTTTATAGTTGTTTGCTTAAACTGGAATTTTGGAAGAAATCTGGAAGTGAAAAAAGAATCAGTGTGTGTGTGTGTGTGTGTGTGTGTACAAGGTGGGAGTGTAATATGTGTGTGAGGTGGGAGTCAAGTGTGCGTGTGTGCGCCTGTGGTGTGAGTATTTTGGGGGGAGCAGAGGCTTTAAGGATTGGTGGTATGAAAATTGGTGGGGGAAAGAAGCTGGAGAAACCTCTCTGTGATGAAGAGAGTTTGCTTCTCTTGCAGAGGACCTAGGTTTGGTTCCCAGCAGTCACATCAAGTGGCTCACAACTTCAGGAGATCTGACACCCTCTTCTGATCTCTGAATGCATTGTATACACATAGTACACTTTCTTGCACACACACACACACACATACACACACACATAAAAGTAATTTTTTAAAAAATTTTTAAAAGTTCCCCAGAGTAATAGATTACTAGGGCTGGCAGGGTCTAAACAGAGATGGGAGAGAAGATGGAGTATTGGGGAGAGCTAACTTAAACTAAGGATATAAATAGTTACATGGAAGTCCACTCCTTTACAAGCTAATTTAAAAATATTTAAAAAAAAAAGAGTTTGAATGTAAGTCCCATGCTGATCCCAGAAGCCTTGGGTTATCAAACTCCAGTGCTGGGTATGAGGGGATGTCCCTAGGAGTCACTGAGCAAGAAGGCTCTATAGCCAGCTAAAACACTACGGGTTAGGGCCCTGCTTGTGGCTAATGGGATGATAAGACCCAGATGTGGAAGACTCCATATGTTGGTTGCAGAATACAGAGAAACCATGGTGTAATTGACCCAGGTGCTGCTTCTCATTGTCTAGCACGCATAAAGCTCGTAGTTGCTATACAGCAGCTGGCCGAGCCAAGGCAGTGGGAGTCTTTCTCAGCTTTAGACCTTGAATGCTACTCTGCCAACTTCCCAGGTGTTGATTGGTGCAATACTGGCCCGACTGTAGGTTATAACCAACTGATTTCCTTTTCTTTTTCTTTTGTAAGATTTTATTTATTTATTTATTAGATGTAATTCCAGTGTAGCTGTCTTCAGATCTCATTACGGGTGGTTGTGAGCCACCATGTGGTTGCTAGGATTTGAACTCGGGATCTTCGGAAGAGCGGTCAGTGATCTTAACCACTGAGCCATCTCTCCAGCTCCCAACCAACTGATTTCTGATTAGACCCATAGCAGAGTTTATATGTGGTAACTGTGGACATAGTCAAAAGGCCCTCTTGTGAGGATGTCATGGGCCACTAGGGATAAACCAAGTACTTTTGTCAAGCTAACTGGAGATCTTATCAACTTGCCTCTTAAATCTTTGTTTATACCCATAGACTAGCTCTGTCCTCAACCTTAACCAAAGAAACTTCTCTTTTACGGTAAACAGAGATTAAGGCTGAGTCTCTTGGCTGTGTGTCAGGTTGCTAAGGACAAACTACTGTTGAGTATTTAATATTAAATGAGACAACCCGTATCATTCCCTCCGAGCCTCGGGAACATCATAGGAGATAGGGCGGAAAGACTGTAAGAACAGAATGATAGGGATATGGTGATTCTGGTATCTTAGGCAACCCTTGTGAGAGTGAGTGTCCAACCCTCAAAGCGGGTCATGACTTACTGAAGTTGACCTACTATTCTATGTAGCCCAGGCTATCCTGAAACTTACTATGTAGACCAAGCTGCCCTCACAGAGATCTGCCTGCCTCTGCTTCCCAAGCACTGGGATTAAAGGTGTGTGCTACCATGCCCAGCTGCTGATTTTGTTTGTTTTTGTTTTGTTTTGTTCAGCAAAGACTGCACAATTAGCACAGCCTACGTCTGGAGCCCAGAGTTTGCACCAGCAAATGCTAGCAAAGTTCATGGCGACAGAGAGCGCAGCACCAATGCCATTTGTCTCCGAAACTGAAAACAGAACATGAAAATACTCTTACTTGAAAGTTAAAACCGAGGGCTGGAGAGATGGCTCCGTGGTTAAGAGCACTGTCTGCCCCTTGTACAAATGTTAACTATTTCCATTCCTATCCTGTCTTTCCTTGAGGAAACATTACTTACCCTAAATATAGAGTTTGGAAGAGTAAAGACTTCTGTTTGGTCACATAAATTGTTTATATGGTTAAAATGAAAAGTCATGTAAAATAACTCAGGAGACATGGGCAAGCTCATCTCTGAGAGTTTGAGGCCAGCTTGGTCTACACAGTGACTTTCAGTACAGCCAGGGCTATGTAGAGGACTCTGTAGAGAAGCCCTGTCTCTGCGCCCCTGCCCTTGCAAAGAAATTATTTAGATAAGGTTAAGAAATTTCTGTATGATTTTATTAAGGGAAGATCTTGTTGTAGAGCCCAGGCTGGCCTTGAACTCACTGTACATTGCTGGATATCCTCCTGCTTCAGTTTTCCATTCCCTGTGATATTATAGGAATATACTACTATTACATTCTCAAGAAATGGGTGACGTTTCAGTGGCTCACAATTGGGTGTGCAAAAATGAAACCTTATCTATTGTTTCAAAACTTCAGTATTTAAATAATGAGGTCAGAAAGAAGCCAGAGCCCGATATCAAGCTGAAGTTACGCCAACGCAGTCCAAGTGGGCAATGAGCCACACTGTGTGGCCAGGGCTGGTGTGTGTGTGTATGTGGTGTATGTGTGCGCGTGTGCAAAGAATTTTTCTTGAGAATTCAAGTCAGAATCTTTGGTGTCACCCAGTATTGCTGGACCTCTGGATGGAAAATGTGTCTTTGCAGCTTCTAAATACATGTGCCATGACTTTCGTTTCTTCTTCATTCTTCATGCCCTCCTAAGCCCAGATGTTTCACTTCTGTGGCTCCACCCTGCTGAATCTGCCCCCCCCCCCCCGCCCCCAGAGATGCCTTTCCTTACAAGTTTCTTTTTTTTTTTTTTGGTTTTTCGAGACAGGGTTTCTCTGTGTAGCCCTGGCTGTCCTGAAACTCACTTTGTAGACCAGGCTGGCCTCGAACTCAGAGATCCGCCTGCCTCTGCCTCCCAAGTGCTGGGATTAAAGGCGTGCGCCACCACCGCCCCGCCCTTACAAGTTTCTTTAGCAAAAGAGGCAAATGAGCATTGTCAGGAGGCAGAATCAGCTTTTAGCTCTGAAAACTCCCCTTTTCTCTCTTATAAAATGAAATACATATTAAGAAAAACACAAGGAAGTTACTCCCACGTGAAAATGTCATACTCATTGTATGAGACGACTCACCGTGAATGGAGATCCAGCCACACTGGGGATGGTACCTGCTCCTCACCTGATGATCTCAGCCCAGGAGAGGACTTCAATGCCCATCACTGTATATAGCAATAACCTGGGCTTCAGAAAGATGATGGAAGCGGACCAGAGTCCCAGGCTCACCAAGGGCACAGAACCTCAGGGTTGGAAGCTTATCATTCTTGGATTTTGTAAATTATTTTACGTGTATAGGTGCTTTGCCTGAATGCATTATCTGCTTTCAGAGGTCAGAAAAGGAGGTCAGGTTGCCTGGAATTGGAGTTCCATATGGTTGTGAATAAACTACATGGTTGCTAGGAAGGGCCTCTGGAAGAGAAGCCAGCACTTACAGCGGCTGAGCCATCTCTCTAACCCTTTTCTGGATGCTTTCATCCTTTAAATAGCTCCCAAAGATTCTGTCCTTTGCTCTGTCTGTTGATCCTATATTATGATCAGCACCTTTGGACACCAGTTCTAGTGAAATGACTCTCAAATCTCTCCACTTCAAGTATGCAAAAGTAGGATCTTGCTATGTTAACCCAGGCTGAGCCTCAATCTTGTGATGTTTCAGCCTCCCAAATGATTCCAGGCCGGGGCCATGATGCCGGGTCTAGTTCATCATCTCCTCTAACCTGCTCCCTTCCCACACTCCAGTGTTTGCTCCACCGTGTTGTCTGTTGCTCTGGCAGTTCGATGTCAGTCCTGAGAAGTCCCAGGATTTGTGATTGGACAGACAGATCCCGTCATTTACAATGAGAGGTGTGGTCTTCAGGGAGGCTGGTGCAGAGATCTCAACCCTTCCAAGAAAGGACACCCCTAAATTGGTTAAGTCATGTAATCATATCTTCATGCTATTAACACGGATGTCTTGATGACTCAGTCTAAACAGCATAACCACATGAAAACATCCCCCAGACACCTAGACTCTGCCAGCCTCTCCCAGAACTGGGAAAGGCTGTGTGAACTCTTAGTACATACTGGTTCTTAGGCTGCTGCTCTGTATTTTAACTACCAAAAGCTCTTCCTGAGAACCCAGTTCAAGCCTGTAGAACAAGAACATCAAGGGTTTATGTACTAAGAGACAAGGTCTATCCCTGAACCTGGAGGTTGATTAGGCTAGCCAGCTTGCTCTGGAGAACACACAAGACACACAACATCTGGGAATGCCTCCAGCTTGGGTGAAGCCCGGGCAGTCAGTGTGTGGGGTGCAGCTCAGCACCTCTGGCAGCAAGACCTTTCCAGCCCTTCCTCGGGACTGGCTTGCCTTCCTCATCTGTGGAAGTGATACAATTGAGAAGGCAGAGTCCAGGCTGCCGCCCAGCAGGAATGAGCTCCCAAAGGGAACTCTGGGTCTGTACCGGAGGTCAGTCATCAAGGGTCTGTAATTCTCCAAGTGCAGCCCCACCCAGAATGACTAATGCCAATGTGTGGGTGAGGTGCCTGTCCTCATTTTCTCCAGCCCTGTGTTATTACCTGCAACCAAAGCAGGTGAGCCCCATTGTAAGTCCAGTGTAGCACAAATGAAAGCAAAAAAGTTGTTTAATCCCAGTCAGTACTCAGGAGGCAGAGGCAGGTGGATCTCTCTCTGTGTTTGAGGCTTGCCTGATCTACAGAGAGTTCCAAGACAGCCAAAGGTACACAGAGAAACATTTGTCTCAAAAAGACAAAACAAAAGGAAAAGAAAGACGATGAATATGGCAACATGTCTGAGACAGAACATGTCAGATAGGAAGTAAACAAAGCCACTCTGTTACTCCCGTTGATTATATTCAAATTTTTTATTCTCTCAACAAAAAACTTAAGACAATGATTTTAAATAATAAAACATGATATATTCTAGACACTTAATTGTTTTCTTTTTAAAAAGACAGTTTATTATAAATTTGGACTCCTACAGTTCTGGTGTGGTGCTTTGACATTTTACAGTATTTCGTGCTATTTTATCTTCACTCCAAACTTGCTAAACAAAGAGTTACTCTCCGCGTACTCAAGGCTTCGCTTTAAGGAAATACTTCATGACCACGTAAAACACACACATACAGAACATTTGTTTATTTTTAAAAAAATATTTACAGAAGTCTGTCCAGCCATTTGGATTTTGTTTCTTTGCCCATACTGAGATCAACAAAAAAGCCAAGTAGTCAGCAAGATTTCACTTCAGCAGTGCAAAGAAGGCGTCCACCAAACTCCACCGAACAAACCGACGGGCAGCAAACGTGCTCAGCAAAACTCGACTCGTCAAGAGTAATGTAAAAAACAACACGGAGTGGGTCATAACTAGACTGGTTCTCACTGTGCAGCTCTCCTCGGGGATAATAATACCCATTTCACAGAAAGAAAAAAACAAAAACAAAACCAAACCTAGGAATATGCATCCAAGCCTTTGCTCATGAAGAAAATGCCCTCAAACAAATTCATCATAAGGCAAGAGAGGGGAAAAAGAGGGGAAAGGAAACGCTGTTTGGCCCAGAAAAATGTAAGTATATTGTGTATTTATAGTATATACACATTTACAGATATATTGCAATTTAGACTGTCTGTATAGTCATTAGGCAAATGGGCTGGCTCAGTAAGATGAAAATGTTCTCTATACACAGGAAGTTATTGCTAATAGGCTACACACTGTGTGCTGAGATGGAAGCCATAGTAACACAGGGTGGATGGGAAGCTGCCAAGTGCTGGGGGTAACAGCAAGCATCAGACGGATAACACGCCCTCGAATTCGGAAGGACGAGCAAACTTCTACTTAAGAAGACAGGGAAAAGGCCGGTGCACCGTCCCTTACATTTTTGCTTATTTTAAACAAAAGTCCAGTTCACCACAAGTTAAGCACGGGCTGACAAGCAAGCTTAGCTGCATGACAGAGAGAGGAAAGTGTAGCATGCATTTACAGCTAAGCTGGCCTAGTCTACTGTCATACAAACTGAATACAAAAATCCAATTTAAATAACACGAGACTGTTAGAGTAAAAAAAAAAAAAACCAACAGGCCGCACAGTCGACTTAGCTCAATACAGATCGATTTGAAGAGTCAACCTCATCATATCCTCTAATTGTCTACTGTAATCTATTTGCCAATAGCTAGAATATTTTTACTCACTTAAAAAAGATATTAAATACTTGTATCATGAAATTACATTCTTATTAACAATACAGACATACTGGGTAAGAAAATAGCTCCTGTGTGGCTGTGTCTGAAATGCATTTTCCTTACACTATAAAACATCCACTTACACTTGTACAACATCGCCCCCCTGGAAAAAAGCGAAGGAAAGACGGGGCAGGCTGGGCGAGCCAGGAGCAGGGAAGGAAAGATTTAGCTCTCCTAATTACAGCACAGTGATTAATATGGTTCAAGACAGAACCAACGACAGTTGGTCCAAAAGATGCCTTCAATTCATGGTTACCATTAAAAACCAATCTCAACCACTTTTGGTTCGATTGTAATGAGACCAAAAACAAAAACCAAAACAAAAAATCCAAAAAACAAAAAAACCAAACAAACAAAAAAAAAAAAGAAAAAAAAAAAACCCAAAACAAAACAAAAAAACCTCACAGATTTATATAAATACTAGACTCCAGCTCTTTTATTATTATTATTTTTAAAAGTTTTCCATTTGTTTTTGCAAGGCCTAGCTACCGTATTACAACTTCTAACTTCTATTTGCTCTGCAACAACTACAAGAGGTAGGCATAAAGCATGAAAAAGTTTCTCAGCCAGTGGGCATCTCTCTGTACAGCATTTACTTCACACAGGGGAGAGGCCATGACTTCTCTCACAGAGCTGCTGTTCTGCCCGTACAGATTCAGAGGAACTCAGGTAAGAAACTTTCCCTACTGAAGGATACTGTCATAGTGTCTGCTGCAGAGCAGTCCTGTATATGTGTATGTGTGTGTATATATATATATATAGATATATATATTTATTTGTTTAAAAAAATAAACAACAACAACAAAAAAACAAACCCCACTTCCTAGAACCAATTGTCTTGATTCTCTACTTCCACAAGATATACTATTTGGCCAAGACTACAGACATGTTTTGCTTTTGTTTTTTTGCTTTTCACAGATGCAAGTGCCATGCAAATAAATTAAAGAGCAGATTCCAAAACATCCATGTGATAAACTACTGAAGGGAGACCCTGGAAAGTGTCTCTATAAACATAATTTATAACACTTCCATTCCGTACTGTGCGCAATCAGTCACAGAGGTCTCCTTACACATCCAGGATCTCTTCTGCTGTTCCTCCACAGCGTAACCTGTAGCGACCAGTTCTCCAGCTTATAGTAGGGTCCCATAATGCCGACAGGAAAATGTAGATTGTCATGGATTCACGAATGAACCAGGCCACAGCATAATCAAGTTTTGAAAAACACAGTGTGCCACCCTGAGAATTAAAAATAAAAATCAACTGACTTCCTGTCAGATTAAAGGTACAAAGAATGAAATTCTCAGGTTGCTGAGATGGCTCCACAAGGAAGCCTGATGACCAAGTTCAAGCCCCACCTGGTAGAAGGGAGAACAAGCGTGCACATCCAAGCATAGAGACCACACACACACACACACACACACACACAGAGTTGGGGGAGGGAGTCTACGCACTCCTGGGACCCCACTGTTGGCACACTGAAGTCAAAGGTGTCAGTGGTGACTTAACTGCCTTGCAATCCTGTCTGTCTAAAAAAAGTGATCATCATTAGTAAAAGCAGTGTGAAAAACAACTGCAGGCTCAGCTTGAATATCTCCTTCACATCATTTTTCTGAACTAACTGTAAGTCCCAAACTAAGGTCCTTAGCTTTCTGTCTACAGAAACTGAAGACTACTCCGTCTCTCTTCAGCCTTTTCTAAACTGAAATCGTTCTGCTCCTTCCCCAGATTACTGAGAACCCTTTCTTGTGCACCCACATACCTGGACACCCCTGAGTTGAATGTAGTCAAATATAAACCATGCCAGGCAGTGGCACATGAAGAAGACCATGATATCCCATCTGAATACATGGTGGGCTGCCCACCCAATAATTAAACTGGCAACAAAGCATTCTGAAATTGGCTCACAAATTATTGTAGCAGGAAGCATGTTAATTCTCAATTTGGTCCACCTGAAGAAACAAACAAACAAACAAAAAGGATTTTAAGACAACAGCCTACTTACAAAACTAACTGAGCAACCCTCACCACCAAACACCAGCACCATCCTGAACCCCGCCCGCCGGCCGCTCTCACACACACGATCCTCTTTGAAACAGTTGTAATTTTATTTACTTATGTACTGTTAAGAAAGGGCCTCTGCTGTAGCCCAGGCTGGCTGCAAACTTCTTAGGCAGTGAAAGAGGACGTTCAGGTCCTGACCCTTTGTCTCTTTCTCCCAAGTGTTGGGACTACAGGGTGATGCCACCACACCCAGTGTAAGCTGTGCAGGGGTGGGTGGGTGGTGACATCCAGGGCTGTCTGCGTGCCAGGAAAGCAGTCTATCAACTTAGATACATCCCAGCCTTCCTTTCTCAGTTTTGCTTTTATGAATCTCTTTTCTATTTTTATTTAGAAATAAAATAAAAATATCTGTATATTCATTTACATGGTCTTTACTTTGACCAGTTTAGTTTCTATTTCTAAAGGGTTTTAGTTTCAATTATCTTTTTTTTTAAATTTCAGAATTATTAAAGAAAATTCATTTGGGCATTCAATTTCTCTTAATACAGAACAAACTTTTCTGAAAGCAAATTAATCTTTTTTTCCCCCTCAAAGACTATTACGTAGCTCTGGCTACTCTATTCTAGAGCACACTATGTAAACAGGGTGACCTTGAACTCAGAGATTCGATGGCCTCTTTATCCCAAGTACTGGGGTTAAATGCATGCGCCATGACACCTGGCATCATATGCATTTTAAATACACACACACACACACACACACACACATAAAGTCATGAAGCACATGCACACATCACACATTCCTTTTATAAAATGATAATTTATTGATTTACCTGATCATTCTGGATTGAAACTGAGAAATTGAGTATGAACCAGAGTTTTGCATGGCAACTTGAGTAGACATTGAAAACCTCCAACCTCTGCAAATGAAGATAATTATAATATGATCTATGTTTGTGTTGACAGACACATTCAAGCCTGACTGGTTCTGCACTCATTAATCACTGTAAATGTAAGCTGCGGCTGGTATTCAGGGCGAGCCCAGTCAGTCCTCAAAGATGAGCGAACTGATGCTCTGAATGCTCTTCAGCCTTTGCATCAGCCCTCAGTGGTATCACATTCCAGGCGCAAGGAGCCACATCCCCTAGGTTTATAGTGCAGCCATTTTCAACATACTCAGTGAGAGAGATCTCTACTCTACAATTTGTCTCTGACGAATTCCTGAGTGTGTGTTCAACAAGAAAAGTGGCCAAGTGGACCAGTTCTCATAGAAGACATTAGGTAACTGTGAACTTCCTAAGCACCATATGGACGAACTTCAAATATGCTCTTATCAAAAAATTCTTTGTGCCGGGCATGGTGGCACATATTTTAATCCCAGCACTTGGGAGGCAGAGGCAGGCGGATTTCTGAGTTCAAGGCCAGCCTGGTCTACAGAGTGAGTTCCAGGACAGCCAGGGCTACACAGAGAAACCCTGTCTCAAAAAAACCAAAAACAAAACCAAAAAAAAAAAAAAAAAAAAAAATCTTTAAATAAGAAATCACACAGGGTGGTGATCTCTTTTAAACCCAAACAAATTTTCTGTGACAGAGGAATGCTAAATGATGAGGTGGCTTATTAGCAAAGAATGAAATAATGCACTAAGAAATTTCCAAGTTTTGGACTAGAGAGATGGCTCAGGAGTTTAAGAACAGTTGTCACTCCTACAGAGGGCCCAGGTTCAGTTACCAGCACCGACATGGTAGCTCATAGCTATCAGGAACTCCAGTTCCAGGAGATCAAATGCCCTCTTCTCACTTCCAAGGGTGCCAGAGACACACACACATGCAGGTAAAACACTCATACCTATAAACTAAAAAAAAAAAAAAAAAAAAAAAAAAAGTAGAAAGTTTCTTTCAAATGATGCTTTAAAAAAAAAAATGCAACTATTGACTTAGGATTACACCAAGAGCTTTAATTTTTCTAACTTTCTACCTTCATTCTCTCAAGAGCTTCCTGTCAACCACTTCAAACTACAGCACCTGAAGGAAACGGAGGAAGGCTTTACTAGTGCCAACAGATAGTGGATTCGAATGCTCTGCCAAAATTACTAACCTTTGTCCTCACTAGCAGAATCAAATAAAACAGCCCAGATCCATGGTTGGAACAGAAAGAGCAAGCCAATAGAATTTGCTGAATACTGAAAATACTTTAGTTCTCTTACCGGTCCGCTATTGCTTTGGCCATAAAGTAATCTTCAGCAATGTACTGAGCAAAGGCTATAAGCCCTCCTGCCTGATCTAGCACATCCTTCCTCATCAAACAAGACATTCCCGTCACACATTTGAAGCCAGTCACATTGGCAGAGATATAGGATCTTGGGTGTGAAGTTCCAAAATATACCTGCCCAAGAAAACACAGATAGACATAATCAATTAGGTTTTAATGTTAAAACTATGAAGCCTGCCAACTTTCCCCAATGCTTTCTGTTAAATACAAGTGATTGTCCTGACGTGCTGAAGGAGAAGCATACCTCTGCGCCACTGTAGTTCGGGCAGTGGTTTGTCTGGCTGACTACTCAGCTATTAGCAGTACCAAGAAATATTTACCTTGAGAGTGAAAAGCATATTCCCTGGCCAGCAACCACTAGCTTTTCTAAAATCAATAGATTAAAAGATAACTCCAGCCGGGTGTGGTGGCGCACGCCTTTAATCCCAGCACTTGGAAGGCAGAGGCAGGTGGGTTTCTGAGTTCGAGGCCAGCCTGGTCTACAAAGTGAGTTCCAGGACAGCCAGGGCTACACAGAGAAACCCTGTCTCAAAAAACCAAAACCAACCAACCAAACAAACAAACAAAAACTCCAAATAAAATGGAATTTATATATAAAAGAGTATTAACAGGTATATAAATTATTAATGAAATTTAGTGTCTCCTGATTTTACAACATTTGGTGGCGTGTGTGTGTGTGTATGTGTACAAGTATCTATGCATATACACAGAGCATGTATAGGTGATACCAATGTTTAGGAAAATTTTATTTCTTCTTAAAATTGTTTTAAATTCTGTATATTCATGTAAGTCTACGGGGGTAATGTACATCTGAATGAGGTTCTGTAGGTTGGAAGGTCAGGATCCTCTGGAGATGCAGTTATAGGTACTGTAAGCCGCCCATTTTAGGTGCTGAGAACCCAATTCTGGTCCTCTCTGGAAGAACATAACTCACTCTAACTGCTGAGCCATCGCTCCAGCCCCTAATTTCTGACTGTTCCTTCTCTGTGACACTTGACGAACTGACTACCACCCTACTTGTTAGACCCTTGTTAAAGCCCTATTTACTATCTATATCTCAGATCTGTTGCCTTTTCTAGTTACAAGAACAGAGCAGCAGGCTTCCTCCATTGCAGTTATTCACATGGAGCAGAGCAATAGAATTTTACAAGGCAGCTAAGACATGATTCTTGCTACCTACACTCTTCAGACTTCACTGAAGCAATGGAGCTTTCTGTGACTGAACCAAACCTAAGTTCTAGAGCAGAAGCATCCGTCTTAACCCGTGAGCAGTTAACCGAGGCCGCAGCACTATGTGGGACTAGAGTTCACTTGAAGGTTCCTTTATCATGCAGAAAGAGTCTTCTGGTTGTATCTCCATTCATTCTACGTATAGTAGACTGGGTGCATTCTGGGAAATGCCCTTCACTGATACAGACATCTATGTGCATGTTTCTAAGGTAAAAGCACATGATGGTATTCTATTTTAGAACAGTTACCTGTAGCTCGTTTTACCAACCAGATAACTCAAGATTTTAAGACTAACAATCTCTTCCAGTGAGAGAAATATTTCCCAAGGCTGTGTTAAGAAAGAGACCATGAGCTGGGCGGTGGTGGAGAAATGGATCAGCTAGCAAAGTGACGGTCACAAAAACATGATGATCTGAGTTACATACCCAGCACACACATAAAAGAAGCTGGACGGGCCGGGCATGGTGGCGCACGCCTTTAATCCCAACACTGGGGAGGCAGAGGCAGGCGGATTTCTGAGTTCGAGGTCAGCCTGGTCTACAAAGTGAGTTCCAGGACAGCCAGGGATACACTGAGAAACCCTGTCTCGAAACCCCCCCTCCCCAAAAAAAAGAAGCTGGACGTGATGTGCACCTACAATCCCAGACTGTGGAAACTCGTGCTGAGCTTGCAGGCCAGCCAAGCCAGTCCAGTCTAGAAGCTTCAAAGTTCAGTGAGAGACGCAAAAACATGGCTCAAAATACAGGCTGGCAAGTGACTGAGAAAGAAATACGATATCAACCTCTGACCTTCCTACATACACGCACCCTCATCCTCCTACATACATGAGCACACATATACGATGCATAAGAGGAGAGAGAGGAGAGAGAGAGAGAGAGATATTAAGTTGCCAAAGGTCAAATCAAAGTCCTAACACAAATGTGCCTTCACCCTCTTAGATCTGTGGCAATTAGAAGAATCAAGAAAATATACAGATGTACAATGTGCTGAAGAGGAAGTGGATAAATATCAAAACTTATACCAAGAGCCTTTCCCTTGGGACAAAGACAAGTGTTGCTTTCTGTTTAACAGTCTAGGATAAGATATGACTTTAATGAAGCTTTACTATGGGAAATGCTTATGAAGGCAAAACCAAAACCAGCCACACGTGCCCTGAGTGATCAAAGAGAAGTGAGTCTCCACTGTCCCTAGTCAGTGCAGACAGAGGTAGGCCTCCCTTTGGGTGCTGGGGTAGGTAGTGCGCCTCTTCTGTGTCTCCACGAGCTTTTCATTCCCTACATGGTAAGAGCTTGACAATAACCTTGAAGAGAAACGGTTGAAAATGTAGCCCAGTGGTGAAAAGCCTGTTTAGTGTGGTTAAGAACCAGAACTTACAAAAAACAAAACAAAAACCAAAAAAAACCTACAAAAACGTGAAGGGGGCGGGGGAGCAGTAGAGGCAGGAAGACAGGAGAGAGAGTAGAGAGAGCCAACAAAATTATGTATTTCATTCTGCCATAAAGGAATCCAGAGCTTTGTATATTAATTTCAAAAAAGAAAATATGTTTCTTTTTTGTTCTTGTTTTGTTTTGTTTTGTAGAAAATATGTTTCTCAAGATATTTAAAAAGGGAATCAAGGGTTTTTTCTTTTAAATAGGACTTGCATGAACTTTTTTTTTTTTCCTAAATACTTTACAATATGTCATCAGGTAGCTTTCAGTTGAACAGAACATTACAGAAGACAATAGTCTGGAGTGAACATCTAGAATTCAGTGAAGATGCTATGTGTCCAGCTGGGGACAGGGCCACCAGACAACCCCTATGCGCAGCCACAGGGTGGGGGTAGCTCAGCAGTAAGTGACCCCAAGGACCTGAGAACTTCCTCCTAGGAACAAGGGTGCTCTCAGCAGGGTCCCACACCAGGCAGCAGAGCTGAGGTCAGGTAACCAGGTCTGAGGGAGGAGCTGCTGTGACAAGCACATTTTGTAAGCCCTGCACTTACCTGTTCTAAGGTGGCAGCAAAGCCTTGTCTGTCCGCTACGTACGGCAGCCCGTGGACCAACCCCACTTTCTCTGTCATCTGATTCACCATGTCAGTTAATGTGTCTGGGATGACTAAAATTTAGTGGAAAAAAAAGGGGAGAACAGAGAAAGGGAAAAAAAGAGAGAGAATTTTAGAAAATGTCCATTAATGTAATTAAGAACATTTGGAGCCGGGCGTGGTGGCGCACGCCTTTAATCCCAGCACTTGGGAGGCAGAGGCAGGCGGATTTCTGAGTTCGAGGCCAGCCTGGTCTACAGAGTGAGTTCCAGGACAGCCAGGGCTATACAGAGAAACCCTGTCTCAAAAAACCAAAAAAAAAAAAGAACATTTGGATTTAATATCAATCACTAATTCTGAGAATATAAAACTTCAAAAACCTACACATTTTTAGCCCAGGAGAGAAACTTCTTGGTATAACCATCTAAATAAATGTTTTAAAATACATGAAAATGCTTATTAATAAATTTACATATTTTAGGAAACATGAGCTCGTTGATTTGACTCTTTTGGTAGAATAGTGTATTACAGAAGCGCAAAGGCTACAAAGTGGCCAACAATGAAGGAATGTTACACTGGGGAAGGGCTGCAGGCCAGACAGTGGCTGTCACTATGTTTTTAATGGTTAAGATTTTCTCTTCAAAATGCAAAGGTTTTAATACATGTACCATCTAGGTTTGGTTAAAAAAAATTAAAATCTTACCACATACACCTAACATATACCATACACGATGATGGAGTAAATTATTATTGGGCAAACCACAGACTGATAAATAACATATTTTCAGGATGTTCTTGGCATTCTATCGTCAAATGAACAGTTTTATAAAACAGAACAAACCTCACCTCTTATTCCGCTATCACAAATCCATATGAGATCATATTTTGCAACTTCATATGCTGGCATCAAATTATTAATTTTAGGATTAATGCCAACCTTTTTGCCACCTAAAAATGCAAAGGTGAAACAGTAAGACATTCCTCGCCACAAATCAGTGTTAAGGATGCATGCTAATTAATTTGATTTAGCCATGCCAAATACATATTTTAAAGCATCATGCTACATAATATCATAAACACATTTTATTTAGTGGTAGGGAAAAAATGCAGACAAAACCAACAAACAAAAAAGTCCACAGGACTCATTTTGAAGTGACCCTAGTTACAACAATAGGAGAAACTGACTATCAGAGTAGAGCACAGGTCACACTCACTTTTTAACAGAGAAAAGACCACCATTGAAAACAATACGGGAACCACAGGGAGGGGCAGCTAAAACTCAGGGCCATTTGAAGGGCTGTATGGAAACCCAATACAGAAGAAGCTTGGGCAGATGGATAGGTATATGAAAGAAATCACCAAGTTAACTGGAGCCAAAGCCCGAGCAGACATCTCTCGCCACCAGGTGAAACCTCAAATGCTGGGACTGGGGTACATCTAGTCAAGTGGCCAACGGGGCTCCATGAAATCCCCCAACAACCTAGGTTACTGCACGGCTATTAGTTGCTCCCCACAAACTGCAGAGGAGGCCCCACTGTTGAAGACACCACCTATGTAATTCACTAAACATGAAGAAGTCAAGGCCTACCTAGAGCCTCCACCTGCACTGGTTAGTGTTCACAGTACTGGAAGTTACTCAGAGAACGCCCAGAGGCAAACACTGGCCTGCAAGGTGCGCTGGTGGAAAGTAACCAACAAGTATCTGATTGTAACCAAAGCACACTCTATAAGATGGAATCCCCACCCAGCACTGCTAAGGTGGCCACCAGCCCAACATCAGACAGACCATGGACAGAGGCAAGATCAAAATAGAAAAGGAAAAAGAAATCATTAGACAACAGCCACTACTTCTACTCACACCTGACTCCTGAGTAAGATAGTATTTTTGCGTGTGCCATTTGGTAACCGAGACCTTTTTTTTTTTTCATAACTTTCCTTGATAGAACAGAAATATCTTTCAGCCCTCCAGAAAACACACTCAAAGCAAGCATGCTGCCTAACTTTACCGAGAGCCTTGTACCCTAATCTAGAGTTTATGTGCAAGAAGATTTACTGCAATTTAAAACTAACAAAGTAAAATGGCTAACATAGACTTGGTTACTTACCTATAAATAGTCTAGCATCGACATTTGGGTATTTTCCAAGCAGTTTCTTACATACATCGATGGCTGGATCATCATGATCTTGTACACAAAGGAGTACTTCATACTAGTCAAAAGAAGAGAGTAACATTAGGAAACACTGTCAGTATTTCTAGAGTGATCAAAAACTAGATGAAAGAAAAACAAAGTAACTGTGTACGCAAGGTTTAAGGTTTAGGGAGGAGTCCGAAGGGACGTAGCTGCTTATGCAAGTGCTGCTTGGGCAGAGACAGCTTCTCCGTCCGGGCCACGGACCTGCCTGCCAGCAGCAGAGCCTGCAGTTGACATCCACCAATTCTCTGACGGGCCCTGTCCCACTGACAACCTGCATATCAAGTCTCTTCAACCTGCACCACTTAGCATGCACTCAAAGCTTCCAGGACGTGCAGGAGTGTAAAAAGCTACACTGAAAAGGAGCAAAACCAAGCACACTCCTTCTTCTCCAGAAACTCTGCCTGGGATCCAGCCTTGCTTCAGGAAGGAGCTACAAATGGTAAATATATCCCATAAAGGACAAAATGTGATTACATTTCTTTTATTCTTTTTATTTTTGGTTTTTCGAGACAGGGTTTCTAGCCCTGGCTGTCCTGGAACTCACTCTGTAGACCAGGCTGGCCTCGAACTCAGAAATTCGCCTGCCTCTGCCTCCCAAGTGCTGGGATTAAAGGCGTGCGCCACCATGCCCGGCCATTTCTTTTATTCTTAATTTTATTTTACTGTTTAAAATTTTTTAAATAAAATAACATTTGAGTGAACATTTACTACCATGAAAAGCATGCTTCACTGACCTCATAGGTATGAAAACATCCGCAATTTCATTTTGCTCAATGCTATGTTTAGTTAGAAAGGCATCTCTGAAAGCTTTGAAACGGCCCTGCCAAAACCGTCCAGTAACTTCGGAAGTGCTTAAATCACAGGGACTGACTCAAGCCACGGAAAAGCCCATCCTGCTGTACTTACTTCTATTGATGAATATATAAAAGCAAAAAGCAGAAACAAAATACTCATAATGCCTTCAGCATGCATCTTACCTCACCAAAATACTGGCAGAAAAGAAATCTGTGGTTGGACACAAGAGAACCAGGGCTGAAGTCAAGAAAGGTTTCGTCAATAAGGTGGGGATTTAATAATAATTAAGCAGATGGTGAAAACGGAGGGGGGCGGCGGGGGCACGTTCTCATGATCTCTACCACTTACTATTTCATCCAGTATCCACTTCAGTGATGACTGATCAAGTGCTACTCAAGAAGGCTTCAGCCAGTCATACAGTCAGTCATCTGGCCTCAAAAGATCAGACAGAAGTCTGAGAGAGCAAAGGGTGCCGATCCTACCACACCCGACACTTCCCAGAGGGCTGAGTCTACAAGCAGCCCTGATGTCTCACAACACTTAGTGCAGGAAGACTGTGTCCTTAATAATGGCGATTAGAAAGACTAAGTGACTAAAAAGGGCAAAATCACAGCTAGCTTTCTTCCTATCTACTAAACTACGCAGCCAGGCACCCTAGAGAGTTCCTTAATGCTTTTATAATATGTACTGCTCGACAGGTGTGAACAGCCAGGTGGAAGAGGAAAGTGCTTCTAATTCTAAGCCCGATGACACACAGGCGGAAAAGGCTTATTGGGGCTTCCTACCCAAGCAAGACAGAACTTTAAAATGTAATAGTAAAATACACTCAATGAGAAGAAAAAAGATAAACCGAGTCACAAAAAGAAAATCAAATTTTCACCGTGTATCTCTCGTGTATCTCTCTGTGTAAAATGTGTCTGCGCATTTTATTGACGCCATAAAAGTCTGATTTTCCCGAGTCGGAGTTAAGGGCAGTTGTGAGCTGCCTGATGCCAGGAATTAAATTCCGGTCTTCCGCAAGCAAGAATAGTCTGCTCGCGCAACTGCTGCTCGAGTTGCCCTCTAGTTCCATACCAAAAGGTTTTCAAGGGGGTACAGACATCATCTTTATTTCATCACAAGGCTTAAAAGCTTCCAATTGTGAATATACCTTTCAAACTTAATCCCAAAATTAAAAACAAAAATGACTTAATTAGCCACCCTGCAAAGAAAACTCAATTCTCATTATCCAGGAGCAGGCACTTAAGACAGGTTTTAAAAAAAAAGAAAAGAAGAATTCTAGCAAACTGAAGAAAGAACCACCCTTAAGTGTATTCTGAAGCATCATACGGTAATGAGGCGTCACCTCTGTGTGTTCATGGTCTGTGATGGAACCATTTTACTTGCTAAGATTCTCTACAGTGAAGCAGTTAAATCCCTCCAATTATAACTGGCTAAGCACTAGATGTGGTAAAAGCTTTCCTAGCTAATAATACACAGAGTAACTTTTTGGGTGTTTTTTAATATTCTAAAAGACTAGACATATATACATAGTAAAAACACAGTACATATTGAAAATATATCTTTACGATATTTTTAGAAAAGCTGATTTTCTAAATCTTCAGGAGATGGACAAGCTGGTGAAGTACTGAAACTGCTGAAACTGCGCGATACGGATCTAGACGACAGCTGGGGAGGGAGAAGGCAGCCCAGCGCCCGCCCGCGGGGCTGCAATCAATCACTTTCTCCTTCTCTTTTCAAACCGTGAACTGTGCAAAGGGGAAGAAAGGCAAGACCGGGAACTACAAAAACCCTTTCCAAAGTAAGAATACTTAGTCCTTTGATATTCAAGAACGTAACACTTGAAATTGCAGTACATGGAATGTAAATTTAGATGTAAATTTAGATGCATAAATAACAATGTAAAAGTGTGTGAGAAAGTCTCCTCATTGACTCAGACCTGCAGACATTAGGGACAACACAAACCTATAGTCTATAGTCAAGAGGTCAAAACGCCATTCAGAACAGAATTCCGAGGGTGGTTCTGGGAGCGGAAGCCAGGGTCCTGCACATGCTAAGCACACACTCTTATTACCAAGCTATGCCCTAAGTCATGAAATGTGTTTTAATGTATGAAATAATAAATAATACCACATATCAAGCAAAAATACCCACCCACCACCACCACTTCTGGCCCCCAATTGCTTCATAGACCAATACTGGCCTCAAATTCCCTATGTACCAGGAACCTGTCTGTCCATTCACACCTCTATGTGTAGCCTGGTGATGGACGGATCCCAGAGCTTCATGCATGCCAGGCATGTGCCCTACTGGGGTACATTCCACTCTTCAAGTACAAATATTTTAAGTTACTATTTATAAAGAACTACTTACACACCAGGTTTTACAGAAAACATTATTTGAATTACAACAGAATATACATTCTGTAACAAACTGGACTTAAGACCTAATGTCCCTACGACAGTTGCTGGCCCAGGGCAGGTGACAAGTTCATTTGTTAATTCATTTGTGTAACTTCTGAGAAAAAGAACACGCAAAGAAGGATTTTAAAGAAAACACCTCTGAACTCAAAGCTTTAAAGGGTATTTGAATATTTGTTTTTTTTTTTTTTTTCTCTTCTTAAGAACTAGTTGATGGGCTGGTGAGATGGCTCAGTGGGTAAGAGCACCCGACTGCTCTTCCGAAGGTCCAGAGTTCAAATCCCAGCAACCACATGGTGGCTCACAACCATCCTTAACGAGATCTGGTGCCCTCTTCTGGAGTGTCTGAAGACAGCTACAGTGTACTTACATATAATAAAAAAAAAAAAAAAAAAAAAAAAGAACTAGATGATTTGGGGCTACATTTACCATCGTGTTAATGCTTTTAAGGTAGAATCCTGTCGGAACAAAAGCCCCATAGCTGTAGGAACCTCTGACAGATTTCTCAGCCTCTCTAACTCAGAAACTGAACTAGACTACGGAAGTCTAGAGACCGTGTCTGGCATATGCTCTTACTCATTTCATAGTAAAGAGCAACACAATTTTTTCCTCCACCAATTTACATACACAAGGATGTGATACAATATAAAAAGAGCCTCAGAACTAGGTCTCTGAGCTTTGTGATGGAATGATGCAGAGGAACCAAAATGTGAGGTTACGCTGCATGACAGAGGCACATGGGATTCCGAGGGACAGGCTAGGCTGTTTTCACAATCAGCACACGTATTCTTTCATTCCCAAAAATTGGCCTTTCTTTGCATTTACTTACAGAATATAGGCTGGGAAAACTTCCAACTTTGATGTTTATAAAGCATCAAGGCTTCTGCCTCATACAGTGTTAAAATTCCCCAAATAAATAAGTAAGCCCCTGATGTAGCCCATCTCTCCTGGGGACAGCACTATACTTACTTTGGGATAATCCAGTTCAAAGAATGTCTCCAAGTTGTTGATTAGGTTAGGATCCACCCCCTTCAGTGGCTTCAGAAGAGAGACACCAGGAAGCTTGCTATACGGCTGTTTGTCTGTTGCCTTCTTGTTGAGGTGTAACCGGCTAAAACATAAAAACAACACTAGAGTTATTTCTAGAGAATGTGCTGGTGCTAAACTAAAAGGAAGCACACACTGATAAATCACTAAACAGAGTTGGTTAAATATCTTAATAAAGGCTTAAACACAAGAACCAGGAGAAAGAGGCAGGCAGAACAAAGCCAAGCACACCCACAAGCATTGGGCTGGACACCTCAAGGGAAGAGCCTTTTGTTTTTTGGATTTTTGTTTTTGTTTGAAGAGGGGGGTTTCATATAGCCAAGGATAACCTTGAACTTCCTCTGACCACCTTTTAAGTATTAGGATTACAGGCATGCACATCCATGCCCAGTTTGTGGGATCAAACCCAGGGCTTCATACATGCTGGGCAAACCCTCTGCCAACTGTGCAATAACACCCCAGCACCAAGACGAGAATTTCCAAAGCTGACATCTTTCTGACAAGGAGACCTGAAAACGAAGAGAAGAGCCGGGCTTGGTGGCGCACGCCTTTAATCCCAGCACTCGGGAGGCAGAGGCAGGCGGATTTCTGAGTTCGAGGCCAGCCTGGTCTACAGAGTGAGTTCCAGGACAGCCAGGGCTACACAGAGAAACCCTGTCTCGAAAAAACAAAAAACAAACAAACAAAAAAGAAAACGAAGAGAAGACAAACCAAATGAGCTTCCGGTCTATGAAACCCGGAAGGAAGGAAGGAAGGAAGGAAGGAAGGAAGGAAGGAAGGAAGGAAGGAAGGAAGGAGAATGGCTGTTCCAATGCTGGCCAGCACAAGGATGCTCTCCCCGGATGTTTATCACTCACTGCTGTGCTCCCAGTGCTTAAGAACCACAGGGTCACAGAGCAGGCACTCACAGGCGCATGCTGCAGCAATGAAGGGCAGGTTTGGGGGGCCAGGGCAGGGGGATAGCTCTGTGGGTATGATGTTATGCAAGCATGAGAACTTGAGTTCAGATCCCCTCATGTAAAATGCTGGGTGTGGTGTGTGTAATCCCAATGGGATGTAGATACAGTAGCACCAGCAAACCAGTCTAGTCAAGCAGGGTGGGGGATTAAAGCATGTCTCAGTAAAATTGAAACCGATAGGATAAGAAACCCAAAGCAACCTCTGGCCTCTGCAGATACCGGGACATTCTCTTTCTCACACACACACACACACACACACACACACACACACACACACACAGTCACATACACCCACCGCCCCACCCCCACACAAAAAACAAATGACAATATTGGCCTACACATGATTACCCTGCTTCTCAAACTGCCAAGAAGTAACCAAACAGCTATAAAAGTAGGTGAAACCTTTATATGCACTGTATGTGCCAGAAGAATATGGGAGTGTAATGAGTGCACTTTGAGAACAGGACAGATGAAATGTCTACTGGCAATAAGCTCGGGCTGGCAGGGTAGAAAAGAGGGTTGAAGGAAAAAACAAAACAAAAAAAAACAAAAAAACCCTCAGAACAGATGGCTCAGGTTCACTTCCCTGGTCCATGCCTAAGGTATCACAGCTCCTAAAGAGGGATGCCAGCCAGTTGGAGAAGAGAGAACATGCTGGAGTTTCTCCCTCCCTACTTCTACAAAAACAGAGCTGGTAGGTCCCATCTCATCAGCCAGGCTCCAGGCATCAGCAGCAGATGCAGGGGCACTCCTGGATCTGCCTGGGAGGAGTCCTGGGATCCAGGTGTCTCCATGCTTTGACATCTCTGGAATCAGTGGCATCTTACAAGTGCTCCAGCCAGACGGCAGTCCTGCCAAGGGTGGGGAAACCCACTGAGATCTTCCTCTAGAAGAGCAAAAGCCCATTAGTGTCAGGACATCTGCACTTCAAAGAACGGTACTACAGATGCTGCAAGTGTGTCAAGTACACATTTGGAAGGGCACCAGTAAAGGAGGCACATGCAGACAGACAGTCGGTTTAGGCTGACTCTCTGAGGCAGGAATACAGAGTGCTCCTCAGCAAACACCTGCTTCACTTAGGGCCACAGAAACATCTTTGTAGAAGAAACTATGTTACTGACAAGAGAAAAAAACAGAAACCAACAAGGTTGAAGAGTTAACTTCTGATCTACAGCAGCAAACAAAAGCTAGGTGACTGACCACTAGCCAAGTGTGGACTGACTGGCCAGGTGCTTTACTGCTTTGCAATGAGAATAGAAGAAAGTCTTTGACATTACCGACACCCAAGCGTGTGACCAGCAATTTATTTTTCATTGTAGTACGTCAAAGTGCCACGCCATGGCAGATTGTAACAATCTAAATTTTTACGTGTCACTGACAGTTTGGAAAATATAGATCTACAGAGTACATCCACAGTGTTAAACACAACCAAAAGCAGACTCTAACACTAATGACCACAGACACACAAAAATGTTTTCCCCATTGCTAACGAAATAGCAGACTAGATGGATGTCTGCAGACACTCATCCAGTAAAGGGCATCTGGACTGCGGGCATAAAACAAAGTTCATGTGGCAGTTTAGCTGCCATGATTCAAATCACATAAAATAATGAGTGCCACATATAGAGCCCTGTCACTCCTGCAGTGACTTCAGGCAGGAGCCCAAGCTTGCCTTAGCACTCTTATTACTATATTATAGCTTGTCAGTCTGGAAAAAAGCCTGCTTTAAGAAAGAAATCTGGTTTGACACCTTTGTGTCTGGAATTCTTGAAAGACAAAGGAGAAACCTCTGAGCCCTGAGAGGAAGTTGGAGACACTACTTATCTTAGATTTAGTTACACTGAACATGAAGACTATGAAGACAAAAGTTTTCCTAGAAAACATCTTTGCGGTCTTGGGCCTTGAGAAGGAATATGACACTGTCAAGACAACCAGGACTACATAAAAAGAGCCAAGTGCAAAGCACGCTCCCGTGTCTGCAGTTCTCAACCTGTGGTGACGTGGAACAACCCTCTCACAGGGTCACCTCAGACCAACAGAAAACACAGATGTTTATACACTATGACTCATAACAGCAAAACCACAGCTATGAAGTAGCAACAAAATGATTTTATTGGGGCGGGGTGTGTGTGTGTGACCAAACACGAGGAACTGTATTAAAGGGTCGCAGCATTAGGAAGGCTGAGAACCATTGCCCTACATGCCATTCACACGAGTCAAAAGACTGCACACAGTAGTGGAAGACAGAACTAGACACCAGATATGAGGAAACTACCCCAAAATGCATCAGAGAGAATAAAGTGCCCCCAAACCCACCCAGAAATCATGAAGAGAATATGAGGAAGATAACAGGATGAGACTAGCAACTTATTGACCCGTTTTCATTCATCAAAGGGATGTATTTCTATCTGGATACAGTGTACTTTGGCGACAGTCACTGCTCCCATTATTCATTCATATTCTTTCTTTCTCTCTCTCTCTCTCTCTCTCTCTCTCTGTCCCCCCTTTCTGTCCCTACCTGCTGCTAGAGCCCCCACCCCTTTCTGTTTTCATGCCTTATTACTGTTAGGTCTCAGACAGTCGGAATGTCCAGAAATGAGCTCAGAACTCATTGGTTAGATAAAAGCCAGCATTCCTCATCCCCAAAATGGGCTTCCCATCCCCAAAAGGGGTCATTTCCTTTGCCTCTGGAGAGGGGGCATGCACCAGTGATTGCATTTCAAAGCCCATGCAGGCCTCCAGGTTCCCTCAGTCTCTGCTCACAAGTACTTGTTACACATCTCAAAGGCTGGTCCTTCTCAGCTCACGCTCCCCTCCCTCTCTCCAGATTCCCGTTTGGTCTCTATAATGGCACAGACCCGACCTGCCTCCAACCACTACTCTCTGTGCTCCGGGCTCTTTTGCTTCTGGCCATGTCCAGTCTGCTTTCTTTCTGTCTGCTCCCGATATCCTCTTATTCACAATAAAAACCTTCCCCCTAATAATGGGGTGATCATCTGGGCAGTGATCAATGCACCCCCACATACATTTATCATTACCATCATCATCATCTTGATTCTGCATATGCAAGGAAAAAAAAGGTATTTGTCTGAGTCTGGTTAATTTCTTTTCCACCCGCTTTCCTGCAAATGTTGCAATTCTGTTGTTCTCTAAGGCTGAATAAAGTGAAAAGTCAAAAGCTTTGTAGCTTGACTCTGAGTTGGTAGGTATATTTACTCTGTGTTGACCTGGATGCCGGCTGGTTATCTGCCCAAGTGCCGTGAGTCACTGGCCGTTACTTTAGTTTGAAGAATCCCTACCCTGATTAAATCTGGTGATTCAGTCCTATTGGTCCATTTCATGCTAAGACATTGTCTTAAATCTCTCATGTGAACGTGCTGAACAATCAATTTATAGACAGACTCAGTCCCCTAATAATTCACTGTATCTGGAAGGCTGTAATTAAGCCAGCAGCGGCGGCAGCGGCAGCAGCAGCGACCTTCTGAACTAAAACGGTCTTGCAACTTTTAGATTTGGCATAAGCTTAGAGTAATAATACTTTCTTTCCCTCTTTGTATAAAGATATAAAGAGGCAGGGGCAGGTGGATTTCTGAGGCCAGCCTGGTCTACAAAGTGAGTTCCAGGACAGCTAGGGCTACACAGAGAAACCCTGTCTTGAAAACCAAAAAAAAAAAAAAAAGACTATACACCTCCTTTTTTCTCAAGATTTTTATATTGATAATGCAGTACTGTTCACTTCTAGGCTTATGAATAAAAAGAATTGTTAGGGGCCATATCAGAAATTTCTCACAAAATTAAAACCAAACCACAGTGCAGAACCTTAATAATTTCATCTACTACCATTTCTGTCTGCCTAACCAGTCCTTGCCATACTCCTTTCTGTATGCCAAGGGGTCAATATGGAGTACACCCTCCCTAGAATATGCAATCCCACTTTGGAGAACAGTGTTTTGACTTTATGTAATGTAATCGACAAAGCTCTTTAGTGTGGGGTACTTGAAATATTTATCAAAAGCACAAAAGAATGTCCATTTAATCAAAACCATGCAGATTTAGCACTATGCTTGGCATTGGTTTATTGAACAACAGAGTCTGAGCCCCAGTGTATGCTAGGTTACCGTTTGTATTTGAATACAGACACACACATGATGAACAGACACTGTCAGAGACTTGTAGTTTAAAGGAGAGAACTGTTCAAATACTCCACGCAACTCAGACATGTCAGCAAAACTACGTCTAGCGTTAGGAGAGGGTGCCTTTGCCTATCACACCTCTCCCATACAGAAAAACTCCTCAGACGGTGACCAGTGTATCATAAACCAAATCCACAGTTCTATTTTTCAAAATAGTGTAAATAGACCACTCGTGTGTTGCCTCAAAAGTGATCTCAGTTGTCAGCAACTTGGAGCAGGTGACTTGATGGTTGCTGGGACTCTAGATGGCACTTTCCCCTTCCCGGCTTCACGCTGGGAATCCAGTTCTGCAGAACCACTACTGCATTCGGCTGGTCCTTGACCATTTTTTCACACTGTTTGTTTTTATTGGTAACTAATGTAAAGTGACATAAACAAACAACTCAAGGAGTTTGCTAAGATAGAACTCCCTGCAGCCTGTGCCCAGGTCATAAACAACAGCATTACCAGAGCCCCCTCTGCATGTCCAATTCCCTTTTATATAGGGCTTCTCTTGTTTGCCATTATGTTAGAGTGAGATTTGCCCACATTAATGGTTTATTGATGGTCTATAGCTTATTCATCCTCATTACAGAATTCCTTCTATTAATGTGCATGCATCATCTATCTACCTGCTATTGATATCTGGTTGCTTTTAGTTTGAGGCTATTACAAACAGCATGCAGTCTCTCTTTTAACTTAACAAAGCATCAGAAACCCAAGTCTTCCCTCTGGACTTCAACCTTTAGACAAAATAAAGAAACACAAATTCGATTTGCCCTCCCACCCAAATACATCCTAACAAAATCTTGGAACGAATGGTTACAGACACTGAGCACGACTAGGTCAAAGGCTCCAGTGTTCAGGAGACACAGGCTCCAAGGAGGAGAGTGCCACAACCATCTCACTACTTCTTTGAGATCACCTCCTGGCCACATGCTGGCCTGGGAGCCCAGGCACAATCCCTGCATTTAGACAGAGCTGAGTCCAGGAAAATACCCAGAACTCGGGAAAGTGATATTCAAAATGTCTCCATCCTGTAAGAATGGCCAGGCATGCAAAACCCTGGTAAAACAGAATGGGTGGCTAAATCAGGACACTGAAACCAGCCTGGGGATGTCACAGGGACTCAAGGTCTGCTTTTCATTGTCGTTGTGCTTCTAAGACACCAAACTTCCCGTGTGTGCTTATAATCACAGTGGTTCCAAGTGCTTAGAGCAGGTATTTCTCACCGTGTTCAAATTAATGCTAGAACAGGGTACCAGCAAAGCACTCTTGAACCACCATGGAGGTGGGTGAAGGACAAGGGTTTTGCTGGGTATGGCCTGAGTGTGTGGTCCACTCCACTGCCCTCACCATTCCCAACTTGTGAAATACAAAGTACACTTTAGCATATCCCAATGTGCCTATCTATGCCTCTTCCCCACTGTGAACTTCCATTTCACAGGCAAGGTTGACAAGACAGTAAGAAATAACCAGGGAAGACCTAAATCAGATAGATGACGACTGGGATTGTGTGTGTGTGCGTGTGCTTTAAACTGGAAGAGCAAAGTACGGGGGTGGGGGGTGGGGGTAGGGCAGAAGGCAGGGGAGTGGAAGGCAGGGTGAGATGCTCTAACCGTCCAGAAGGAGAAAAGCAAAGAAAGGCTGCGTAGTTTAAAACACCAGCAGAAAGGCACACAGGAAGGGAAGGGTGAGAGAAAATGCAGATCAAGAATGCACAGAGCTTTCGTGACCATGCTGGAGAGATAGTGTGGACCTGATGACTCAGAGTTGGACTCAAGGAACTTGTGGTGACAGCCATAAGATGAACATGGCACACACAAACAAGCAGGCATGCACAAGCACATAAATAAAAACAAATGTTGAGGTCTCTTTAAAATAACAGCAAGATGCTGCCAAGGAGACAGGTCAGGAAATGAAATGTTCACTCTTAGGAGGCATCAGATGCAGCCCAGAAGTAGGCAGATTTCTAAAAGCAGATTTAAAAACTAAGTACCTAGAGCCAACAAGATGGCTCAGAGATAAAAAGCAATTTATTGCCAAGACTGACTGACAGTCTTGGGTGCAGACCTAGGGACTCACACAGAACAAAGAGAACTGACTCTCAAACACTGCCCATCTGACCCCTGCATGTTTACCATGGCACCCCCAAATACATGACACTAAGTAAATACTACATAATTTTAAAAACTTTACAAAAAGAAAAGTAAATAAATGGGAGGTGACGCATAACAATAGTGAAACTGTTGTTTTCATAAAACTACAGAATTGAGAAGGGACCAGGAGATGGGACAGGAGGACTTTCCTGGGGGGAATTTGTAATAATGTCTGCATATACAGATTAGGGCCAAAGAGCTAGTCAGAGGGTAAAAGGAAAAAAACGCCATTGGCCTGACAGGATCCACAACACAAGCCAAGAATTCAATCTATCTGCCAAAAATATGGTAGGATGATGACGACACAGAAGGTGCAACAGGCAGCACTAAACACGGACAGCAAGTGCTGCCAGTCCAGGACCCATGAGTGTGAAGTAGTGCTTGTCCACATGGCCAGCCACCGCCCTCTGCAAGATCCTGAAATCTGAGATGCTAAAGCCACAGGATGGATCCAGGACAACTGGACAGACTGATATATGACGCCAAGCAAGGTGAGCCAAGGCAAAGGGTGAGGGCAAACTGTGGCTCCTGAAGTAAGTGGAGAAGTGAAGGAAGTGGAGAGAGACAGGTGACAGGTGCAGGACACACCTGTGGGTAAACAGCCACCAGGGGCTGTTCATCAAAATCCCCCATGGAGCTAAAAACTCCTGGTGCTGAACCTCTAGGGGTGAGAACCAGGCAACTGAGGTTTCTTAAGTCCCCAAACTCCTCCCTGCCACTCCAAAGTGCAAAGCAGAGAGCTGAGCCGGAGACCCCAGAGACCTGGTGACTGTAAGGAGAAAAGGTGGGAGGTGGGACTTTCCCAAAGAGTAGCAGTTGTAAGATGGACAGATGAGTAGGAGGGACAGCACACGCTCTGTGAAAGGGGAGGAGCTTGTCACCCATTGTCAGATAGGGCCGCTAGCCACCAAGTGGTCCACTTCAGTTCACTTCCGGGTTATTTTTAGGTTGCCTCTGGCAGTGCACAGCTGAGCTGATTTTGAAGCCTGAGCTGGTGGCAGGTTGCCAGGATTTCTAACTCAGAGCACTAGCAGTGTGCCCGTGGGCAAGTTGTTTCTTTATGTGTGCATAATGGTGTCTACCTGGCAGGGTAGTTCCAGAAATACAGGCTGAAAATAAACATCCGATGACAGCTAATACCAAATACAACTCAAACAAACAAGCAAACAAACAAATGGGGAAAAAAAAGGACGAGTGTTGGCATTCAAGGACATTTTCTGCCACCTGCAACTTCTCTGAATTATCAGAGTTCAGAGACTTTAAATTTAAGGATGTCAAACAGTGGAAGAGAGAAAAACAGAAATTAAATAGATGGTGTGTGTGTGTGTGAGAGAGAGAGAGAGAGAGAGAGAGAACACAAACATGATTAAAACAGAGTAAGTGGGGCTGGAGAGATGGCTCAGTGGTTAAAGAGCAATGACTGCCCTTTCAGAGGTCCTGAGTTCAATTCCCAGCAACTGCATGGTGGCTTACAACCATCTGTAATGGGATCCGACGCTCTCTTCTGATGTGTCTGAAGACAGCTATAGTATACTCATATATATAAACTAAATAAATCATTCTAAACAAAAACAAAAAACACAGTAAGTAAAAATATGGTCTAAAACCTCAATTGATAAATTTTAGGGGGCATAGTTCAGGGAAGAGTATTTGCATAGGTGAGGCCTGGGGTTCAATTCCCAGCACTGCAGTAAACAAATGTTCTGTGGACATCCAAAAGTATCACAATACAAGCATGAGATTAAAAAACATTAAACATAACAAATTATTACGAGTTAGGAATGGCCTGCTAGTGTTTGTGTGGTTTGTGCCAAGCGTGGTTTGTGCAAAGCTGTTCTAAGATAGATGAGTTTCCTACTAGACAGAGGCTCTGCAGAGTCCCAACTCTGTGTACCTGCCATCTTTTGAACCTGTCTCAGCTGTTGGGTCCCCAAACCACAAGAAACTCCCTCATTTAGGCCTGGTAGGTGAAGAAGGTTGAGACACAGGCATGATAATATCTGTCCTATAGCAGATACAATATTCAAGGTAATTCTTCATTAGTATGCAATTTCAAGCTAATCTCACTCTGTAAAGGATATGGAGAGAGAGAAAGACTGCATAGTACAGTCTAGTACAGTCCTCAGGAGCAGAGACTACCCACCAGCTTTCTACTCCCCTTGAGGTGAGAGCCCCTCTCCACGACTACTTTAATACCTGGAAGGCTAGCTCTTGCTTAGGGGAAGCATGAGCTTTGATTGGGATTTTAATAATATTGTTTTCCTTTTTCAGAGACAGGGTTTCTCTGTATAGCCCTGGCTGTCCAGGAACTCACTCTATAGACCAGGCTGGTCTTGAACTCATAGTTCAACCTGTCCCTATCTCCAGAGTACTGGGATTAAAGGTGTGTACTACCACTGCATGGCCCTAGCTTTTTAACAATATTCTTTTTCTAGTGAAGTATCTCCCTTTTAACAAATATATCCATTCAATATTCATAAATCAGCTTTTATTACAACTTCAAGAATACACTGAGCACAGAGTGAATGGTCCTATTATACGGTTAGGCAGTGGCTTTGGTTTCACTCTTTATTGAGCAAACTTAAGTGGGCAATTTGGGAGCTATTAAATGCAGTAAATTTTCTAAAAAAAAAAAAAAAAAAAAAAAGGTATACTTTTTCAAGAGAAATTATTTCCAGACTAAAGCTTCCAACTGGGAGCTAGTGTCACCTTCAAACAATAACAAAGGCATTCAGGTTATTGAGGCAAGGCCACTGTCAAGGCCAGGAAGGGAGGTATTTATAAGCGCCGTGGGCAAGGCTGGCCCTGCTAGCTGCAGGGCAGTGAAGCTGGAGTAGAGTCCAAACGCCATGGGCAGAAAGAAGGAACAGCCTTTGGAATCCCACCTTCTCCACTGAACTAGAGTGCATCTCTTCAGAGCAGCAGGGGAAGGAGTGGCAGGAGGAGACATGCTGGACTTCTGCAGGAAGCTCCCGGTGCTTTGACTTGATCCCCAACTCCCTGTGACTGAGGGAGGGCTTCTGAATGTCTGGCTTCACCCTGACATCCAAGTCTCTGGCAAGTGCTGCTGAGGCTTTCCTGGTTGTAACCCATCCTTTGTGCCTTCCCATCTTTCAGAATTACTCACCAACAGCTCTGACTTGATGCCCCCCCCCCCCCCCGCCCGCAATTTTGTTTGGGCTAAGCTGTGGCAGGATAGAAGCCCAGAAGAGAGGGAGCAGCCCTGGGGGGTGGGGTGGGGGGATGGCAGACTAATCTTAAACAAGGCGAGGCACCTCCTTTGCTTAAGGCTTCCCAGAGAATATAGCCTTCGAGGGCAAAGGTCACCTGGCTTCATAGCTCCAGACTACGCTCTTGTTTTGTTTTTTGTTTTATAAGTTGTGCTGCGTGATTCCAATAAACCAACTGCTCCAAGGTCAGAATTTCTCTCTGGTGTTCCACACAGCACTTGTTAATATTTCACATCAAACTGGGCTGACTGTGGGATCAGCTTGCCCACGACAGTTATCCCCAACGATTAGTGGCCGCCATCACTGCCAAACATAATTGGACTCTGGAAGGCTGTTGCTGTGTTTATGATCAGTGTGGGTCGGGTCGTGACTCATGTTATTGCCACGGAGCTCTTAGCATTTCGCGATGGGCATCTGAATGTGCTCACAGCCGCTGAAGCCTATCTTAGTGCGACTGTAACTTTGCTGACACCGGGTTCCGGTGAGAAGGAGAGATAAGCGGGAGTTAGCTAACCCTATAGGAAAGCACAAATTGTCTCCATTGGACAATGGACTCGAATATCACAGAATGTAAAAGAGTCATATCACCACAGGAAGCCAGCGGGAGATCTCAATACCAGACTCACAAACAAACAAAACCAACCCTCTGGTGAAGCCATGATTAACTCTGGTCCACAGAAAACAGGCAGTGATGCTTTACTGACAGCAACCAACAAAGGCAGCTCACAAGAAGGACCTACCAGATAATGCTAAAAAATACACAACGTACCATGAAGGCAAAAGCCACCAGAAGTAATGAACCATTCCCTATTTGTACACAATTCCCATTCAAAGCAGACCCTAGCCTTTAAATTATTCAGTATCTGAAATCACTGTGGATGGAGAGAGAAGAGGGACCCTCTGTGGCATTTATATTTGTAAGCCAACCCTGGCTAGCCCTGGGCTCTGCATTCACCAAAGGGCAGAACTGAATGTAAAATTATTTTTTAGCAAGACAACTGGTCCCTTAGGAAATCTTTAACAGACTGATGTAAATAGATTGACATGAATCAGTTCCCATTTCACCTACAACTGGTTTAGACAAAGTGAGAACAAGATTTCACTTGGTTCAACTTTATTAAAAAAAAAAAAAAACCTATGTCCAATAAATACATCCCAAATTTTGACCATTTGCCTTAAACCACAATTACCACCAGCACCAGAGAGATGGAAATAACGGCTATGTATCGATTATATAATATATATGACATATATATAATTTTATATAATTATTATATGAAACCAGTGTATGTTTGTGTGTATGTGTGTACAGCTATTAGAGAAACTCAAAAGATCATACATTCATTAAACAAGTAGTGATTTAATGTTTAGTAGATCCTGAAAACACAGTGGTAAATGAGTCAATATCTGTATCCTCAAAAACTTACAATGTATACAGAAAAGAGAAAAATCACTCTGCTTAAATGAGTAATGTCTCCCAAGCCCCAGGAAGTCATGAGAAGTGACACTCCAAAGCACTCACAAAACTCAAGTCTTGAATTAGTATAAAGAAAAAAAAATGTTTTAAAGAGAGAGAGAGAGAGAGAGAGAGAGAAAAGGGGCAAGGGAGGGGAAAGGGGAAGGAAGGCATGATAACCCTGGAGACAAAATAGTGCACCTTGCGAGGAATGCAGTAACCAATGCTATTGAAGAAAAGGGGCAGGGTCCTGGCTTCACTCCCAGTGACCTGTGTCAAGAGGCTGAGTTTAACCTGAAGGCATTGGGAGTCACATAAGATTTGAAGCACATGACCCAGGATTTCCAAATGATAACTAGCTTACAATATGAAAAGTGAAGCAGAAAGGGAGATATGAAGATGAATGGAATCAACTGTGTGGGGAGTAGAGGAACCATTAAGACAGCCACTACTGAACAGTAAAGCTAGCTGGGTTATTATTTGTATTTTTCTCTCTCTTCTAGGATCATCACTTTGGTCCCAGCACTAGGGAAGCAGAGGCAGGCAGATCTCCTGAGTTCAAGGTCAGCCTGCACTTCAGAGGAAGCTTTCCAGGACAGCCAGGGATACGGGGACACACACACACACACACACACAACAGAAAAGAAAAAAAGACTGTAACACCAGTCCCTCTGGCCTTTATGAGCACCAGTGATACACGTGCTAAGTAAACATACATGCAGGCAAAATACCCATAAAAGTAAACATACCTATAAAGGTAAATAAAATTTTTTAAAAGCACTATTCCCATGCTGGCCTGTCACTTTCAATCAGCTAACCAAAAATGTGTGTCTAATGCTAATCAGTAGAGCACCCACACAGAGGGGAAAGACAAGCATTACTCGGAGAAGGAAGAAGAGAGAAGAGAGAACAAGAATGGATGGGGAGAGATCAACCATCCCAAAGGATGGCTTCCACATGGCTCCAAGGGAAGAAGACAACCGCTTTTAGACCTTTGTATGTCTTCATTTCAGTTCCCAACTAGGAAACCAAACTCACTCTGACAAAAGGAAAAACAAAATAACCCATAAAGACCACTTAGCTCACACTGACTGCTTGAGACTATAATCACCTGCTATTTTTGGAAAATCAAAAATCGGGGAAATAAGACCCTTCCCATAAATATCTGCTATCTAAAATAATACTGTGAAATGACTTTGTCTCCATTTGGTATTAAAGTTAGAGAGGAACAAAGTGGGTGGTAGAGATAGATATCCATCAGTAGAGACAGATTCAAAACATGGGAAACACCTGTTTCCATTTTATAGACAACCACCCTTTATTGGGGGGAGGGGTGCTTATGGGAATTGGGAGACATGTATGAAATCAGAACAAATAACTTCATTGAATAAGAGACAGTCAATGTATTAATCAAAGGTTAGCTCCACTGTTGAAAACATGGGCCAAGACTTTTCTCTAACTAGAAGAAGATACAATAGAACGGATTCAGCAGGTGCCATTGATACATTTTTATTGCAATATTGATGTTGCTCATGCTTCTCTAACAGTTGAGAGTTGGCCCTCCTGTTGACCTGACACCCAATACAAAGCTAAGTGTTTAGAAACCTGGCAACTGCTAGTCAGCCAGTTGCAAGCACGGGTTTTCAGGGAGGGCACCAACATCTGCTTACATCTTTGTCTTAATAGGACAGCCGAGATGCAGACAGAACATATATTCAGAAAATACATCCTTTTAATAAAATAAAGATGATTCTGCACAGCATTTTAAACAAAATACTATTTCCATAGTTTTTTAACTTTGTTAAATGTTGAGACTCAACTGCAATTTTACATATCCAGTTAGGAAAGGGCAAGTAAAACAACAACAACAACAACAAAACAACCTTGTTCTCCACCTGAAAACAATTCCCATCAAACTAGGAAACGGATTTTTTTTAATGAAACCATACATACAAAAAAAGTGACAATGAGACCAGACTGCAAAGAAAGAAACAGAGAGAGAGACTAACTAGTGAGTATGGCTGAATCTATATACAAATTTGTCTGCTAGTTATTTGCCTTAAAGTTTTTGTTTTTGTGACACAGGGTCTTATAATACTCCTTAGGCTAGCCTTCACTGCAATCCTCCTGTCTCAGCCTTGCTAAGTGCTAAGATTACAGATATGCACCAAGTATTATATATGTTAGTCTGTTTTCTTCTACTGTTGTGAATTTTCCTTTTTAATTTTCACATCCTACACTGTGACTTTTCTCAGAATTTTCTTTGTTATACAATGAGATCTAGACACTTTGGGTGTTTGATTTGCACATCTCTTTCCAGGAAATTTCTTCTTTCATTTGATTTTGGTGTTTTGAGACAGGATCTCTCCATTATGTAATTCTGGCTGTCCTAGAAGAACCTGCTATGAAGACCACGCTGGCCTTGAGACCCACTATGAAGACCACACTGGCCTTGAATTCAGAAATCTACCTGCCTGTGTGCCAGCACTCTCAACCCAGAATATGCTCTTATCAGTATAAAAAGGATAACATTGAGGCAGGAGATATGGCTCAGTAGGTAAAGGTGCTTGTCACCAGGCCTGATAACCTGAGTTCAATCCCCAACCCCGAGCCCCCTCATGGTATAAGGAAAAAAATTGAACTAACTCTTGCAGGTTGTTTGTGAAGTTGTAACACACACACATACACATTTTAACATTTAAAGGTAACACCCGGGAGTATTAAAAAAATAATAATAATGACAAAGCTTTTTTACAGCACTTCAACAAAGCTAATATTCGTACTATGCTCCAAAATGTAAAATTATAACTAGGCATGGTTGGCACATGATTTTAATTCTAGAACCCTGGCAAAGACAGATGGATCTCTGTGAGTTCAAGGTCAGCCTGATTTACATTATGAGTTCTAGGATAAGCTGAGCTACCTAGTAAGACCCTATCTCAGAAAAGGATTATTAACTAGGGCTCTAGATCTCATTGTATAACAAAGAAAAATGCTGAGAGCCTGGCGGTGGTGGCACACGCCTTTAATCCCAGCACTTGGGAGGCAGAGACAGGCGGATCTCTGAGTTTGAGGCCAGCCTGGTCTACAGACTGAGCTCCAGGACAGCCAGGGCTACACAGAGAAACCCTGTCTCGAAAAACCAAAAAGAAAAAAAAAAAAAAAAGAAAGAAAAGAAAAATGCTGAGAAAAATCAGTGTAGTATGTGAAAATTAAAAAGGATCCATCCCATAATCAGCTTCCAAACGCTGACACCATTGCATACACTAGCAAGATTTTGCTGAAAGGACCCAGATATAGCTGTCTCTTGTGAGACAATGCCGGGGCCTAGCAAACACAGAAGTGGATGCTCACAGTCAGCTATTGGATGGATCACAGGGCCCCCAATGGAGGAGCTAGAGAAAGTACCCAAGGAGCTAAAGGAACTGCAGCCCCATAGGTGGATCATTATTATGAACTAACCAGTACCCCAGAGCTCTTGACTCTAGCTGCATTTGTATCAAAAGATGGCCTAGTAGGCCATCACTGGAAAGAGAGGCCCATTGGACTTGCCAACTTTATATGCCCCAGTACAGGAGAATGCCAGGGCCAAGGGGTGGGGGTGGGTGGGTGGGGGACTGGGGGGGGAGTGTATTGGGGACTTTTTGGATAGCATTGGAAATGTAATTGAGGAAAATACCTAATAAAAAAAAAGGAAAATTCTAACAAACATATATAATTAATATATACAATACTTGGAAATGCAGACGATAAAAGGGAACATAAAGCAGAACACTTGTCTAGCTTCAAAGTGAGAGACAATAATATAGACAGGAGAAGCCACAGCATGTGACAGATTAACATAGGAGTTACCTCCACAAAAACACAGGAACTTGACAGCAGTATAAGCAAAAGACTATAGCCACATAATTTATGACTAAATGAAATTACCATATACAAATCTGAAAAGCAACTCAGTGGAACCAATAACTAAGTGGATGAAAATCAAAACAAAAGAAATAGTGAAGAATAAGGAACACAGAACAGGGAAATACCCATCACCTGACTGCCAGGACTAGGAATAGCTATCACATTTTATAAGGCAACATTGTATCAAAGATTAAAAGATGTATCATTTCTGGTCCAATACTTCCCCCCCCTTTGAAATGTGATTTAAATAGATGCATGTATAAGAATTCATCACAGGAACTAGCAATATATCTTAGGGATGAAGCACTTGCCCAACATACAGAAGGCCCTGGGTTTGGTTCCCAGCACAGGAAAAAGCTAAGAAATACAAATATAACTGTTTCTTTTTAAGTGTTGCTTAAATCAACTGAATAGCCTACCAAAAACAATAAATGAATATTAAAAGCTCAGAAGCCAAAACGCCATGCATCTTCCTACGCTAATGGAGAGAGCTCACACATTTGTGCATAGAAAAACAATAGTCAGGTTACTTTGCAGGCAGCTCCCGACAAGCAACAGCCTTGGGGTGTTTGGCTCTTCATGCTTAACTTCTAGCACCTAGAACAGTGCCCTGTACTGCTTATCAAACACCATTTAGTCAGTAGGTGAGATTTTAAAGCAGGCCGTGGAACAACAGTCATGACACGGTACAGTCTCCACTCTCCTCTTCTGCCTGATATATATATATATGTGTGTGTGTGTGTGTGTGTGTCTCTATATACATACAATATACATATACATACATACACACACACACACACACACACACACATATATATACCTAATTGGGAAGGTAGGCAAAAATGGTTAACAAGGTAACGTTTTGGTATGTTATAACTATCTTCTTTATTCCTTTCTGTACTGTCTAAATTCCTGATAAAATAACTATTGCTTTTTAAAGAGCCCATGTAGTTAAAATGAATACTGCTTACATTTCTAAATTCCAAACAGGGTATGTTTTCTTTCACTTTTAAAAAAACCCACAAAACCCTGTCTGCTTATCTTATACAGGTGTCGTCTTTCTCGGTGTCAGGAAATGGCACACCAGATGGAGAAAAGCACATGTTTTCTATAGTGGAAAAAAAAAAAAAAAAGTAACTGCCTAACATCCTTCCCTGTTTTTCATTAACATACAGCCTATTCTAGCCTATCCCTATCTGGTAGTTAAAATTAAATAAATAAATAAAAATTTCCTCCCCCTTCTTTCAGGCTAAAATGCCAAGTGAGTTCATCTCTACACATTTAAACAGGCTTCATTTTAAAGACATTTCATTGATGGATCAAAACTCAGTCACCTATATCATGTCTCTCTCCGCCCCTTCACCCTGTTCTGTTTTAGTCATGAGCTTTATAGGGAATAACCTTATTTAGATTTTTATCATGTTTCATCCTTCTAGAATGTAAGCTTCATGAGGGCAGGAGTTTTGTCCTGCTCTCTCACCTATGTCCCCAGCCCAACTCCAGGTGCTATCTAGTAGGCCTTAGGAGGTACCTGCCAAATGAAAAGATGTGTGTGGAAAACAGATTAAGGCTGCAACTCCAAACAAGCCAATACATAAAGACTTGGAAAAAAGATAAATAAATAAAGACATGATACTGAAATGCCACGCTGACAGGACTCGATGCTTTATAACACTGGCTCGGAGACGGACCTTCTTCAAGGCGGGCAGGTGCTACACACCTAAGCCAAGCACATAGCTCTTCTAGGAAGGAGGTAATCCACTGGGAAGTCTCGGGTGGCGGTGAGCAGCTCCCGGAAGAGTGTAAAGGACCATCTCCATAATAGAGACGTGGCCGGCGCGGAGGGAGCGGAAAACCTCACAATACACCATACATCCTCGCCCATATGGGAAGAAAAATCACACGAATCTCCTACACAATCAAACCAAGTAGACAACCCTCCACCAGACAGAGAAGCAGGCTCCTCTCCTAGAGCTCGGTAGTCGCCTGCAACCCAGGAGTCGGGTCGCGGCTCCAGCGCTATTCCTTCTCCAGGACCCCGCGTCGCACCGCCCCAAGGAGACCGATTTAGAGGGCCGTTTGGGGATCAGCTTTCTCTATCCCCGCAAAACGCTACCCTCCACCGCACACACGCCTGCCAGTCCAGCTCGTCCCCGAGGCCCCGACCCTCCAACTCACGTGTAGATGATGGACATGAAATGCATCAGCCACAGCACCACGAAGAGCACGAAGCCGAACAAGGCCATTCCCTCCTGGGCCAGGTCCAGCAGCGCCATCCCCCGGCCCGCTGGCCCGGCCCGGCCCGCTCCGGCCGCCGCGGACAGCGCTGCCGCGGGAGGAGGACGCGGGGGCCGCCGGGTGCGGGGCGCGGGCCGCGAGTGGAAGGTGGGAGAGGAAGGGCCGGCGGGGCGGCTGGCGTGCGGACGGAAGGGGCGGGCAGGGCCTGCGCGCCCCCGGCCGCTCGGCGCGCGCTCAGCACCGCGCACCCCTTAGCGTGCGCGCGCTGGTGTGCTGCGAGCGCAGGCTGACGGCGCTGCGCGCTCTAGGCGGCCGTTGCCGCGCGATCGGGCTCCCGTGGTCCAGACCCTCCCGGCTGCCGCCGCTGCCGCCGCCGCCGCCGCCGCCGCCGCCGCCGCCCCCGTCCCTTTCGCTCGCCGCGGCTCCGCGTTCTGGTCCTTGCTCTCTGCGGGCGTCCGAATCCCAGCACGATGCGGTCCGCCCTGCCCCGCCCTCTGGAGCCCGGTGCCCGTGCCCCCGCCCCCGGGGCGGCGCCCTCGCGCCTCGGTGCCGGCCCGCGCGCCCACGGGTGGAGCTGCCCCCGCGTGCTCGCCGCCCGGCAGCTACCAACCGCTGCCCGCGCCCGCGGGTTCAGCCTCCGTGCGCACCCCCCACCCCCCTGCACTGTCTCTAAGCAGCACGCGCCGCCTCTACACTTTATCTTGGCCAAATCCGGAGGAGCCAAGAGACTGTGTTATTTAAGGAATCCCCAAACTCAAAATCGGAAGAATCTCTTGGTGCTGAATTCGCGCAAGATTGTGCGTTCTCTAGGGCAGCTGAGTGTAATTTGGCTAAGATGTAGCCAAGAGAGTTATGGAAATGTAGCTAGTTCGAGCATTGCTAGGCTGTTAAGTGTTGCCAGTACACCGCTGACAACCCATCTCATTCATAAATCTTGTATTATTTGCTGGGATGATAGATTTTAGTCATACTGGGTTAAATTACGTTACTCCATTTTAAAAAGCTGTTAAATGTTGCTATTACTAAAACGTTTAATTATGCATGTGCACAATACTGAAAATGGGGAAGTGAAGGCTAGACTGTGTGAGAAGCCTGTATGTAGCCCAGTTACTTATGGGACTGAAGCAGGAGAATTACCTGAACTTGAACACACAGGTTCCAGGCCAGGCTGGGCAAATTCAGTGAATCCCTGTGGTGGAAAAACAAGAGTATTCTAACTTTAAGTCGCAACTGGGAGAAGCTAGTAGTAAATGTTTCCATTTGTTTCTTCAGCCTGGATACATCTATATTGTTTACAATTGTTCTGTGTTTAAACTGTTTATTATTCAAGTTATTTTTAAAAGATAATCCAAAAATGTCGGGCAGTGGTGGCGCACGCCTTTGATCCCAGCACTTGGGAAGCAAAGACAGGCGGATTTCTGAGTTCGAGGCCAGCCTGATCTACAGAGTGAGTTCCAGGACAGCCAGGGCTACACAGAGAAACTCTGTCTCGAAAAAAGAAAAAGAAAAAAAAAAAAATCCATAACCTCCCTCAAGGGATTTCAGAATTGAATTCAGTTTTTGTTTTGCTATTGATTGTAGTTAATAATAATTGGGCAGCTTCAATCTGTGCTACACATAATAAACTACAATTACACAGATTTAAGGTTTGCAGTGTCCTTTGTTCTACTGGTGAAAAATCAGTGGGAAAGAACCATGCTTCGAAATTAATTTCCAGCTGTTGAGAGTTACTGGTTAATAGAGTTACAGCAGGATGGAATCCATACATGGAGAAAATTGCACAGGGTTTTAAATGCCACGATTGTGATTAATCAATTCTAAGGCTCACTTTTAAAGCATTCTTAACACATTTTCAATAATCCATTATTTTCAAGAATCCAAAATGGAAATGCATCTCACACTCAGTGACATCTTACAAATAAAAATAATAGGCCAGGTTTCTTTTTCTTAAAATGTGCTTGCTAGTCATATACAAAGCAATGCTGTGTGTTATCAGTACTTCCTTGGACTTGGTCAAGGATATGAATTTCTCAATTTGAGCATTTTGTAGCATTTTTCATTTTTTCCAAATCTTTCCTAGACCTTTACAGCAAAGGATTCCATGCAGTATGGTAGGTAACACAGAAAGGACAAAGGAAGCTGGTGTAATTGGGTATAACTGAATAATGTTCAACTTTGTTGCACTTCATCTTGATTAAATTTAGTCTGCTCAAACCTGGCTTTCCAGCCAGAGCTCTAGGGGCTGGAAAGATGGCTCAGCTATTAGAGCTAATCTTTCAAAAAGACCCTGGTAAGACGTGCATGCAGTATCCATGGAGAACAGAAGAGGGCGTCTGATTCTCCCATCTGATTTCCCCAGAACTAGAGTTACAGATGGTTGTGAGTACCAAGTAGATCTTGCTTTGCACAGGTCCTTTGGAAGAGCAGCCAGTACCCTTAACCTTTGAGCCATCCCTCCAGCACAAGGAAAATATCATCTTTAAAGAAATTTCTCATTCACCAATCTAAAAAGTCAACATGCTTTATGATGTCAACATTGATACTCTGAGAATGGCAATGTAAAAAACAAAAGATTCCAGTGATTGCCAATTGTGTATGATCCACGTGGCCGATGGCATACACTTGTCATGGGTGGGAAAGTACACCAAGAGTGAATGTTAGTACTAAGTGTGACTTTGGGTGGTAACAATGTGCTGGTTCATTGATTGTAACAAATGAGTCACACGAGTGTGAGATTTTGACAGTAGAGAAGTCCTGGAGAGGGATATAGTGGGATGTGTGGGAATGCAGGATTTTCTGCTCAGTTTGGCTGTGAACTTAAAACTACTCAAAAGACATTTTAAAATAGTGAGTGCTCCACACACATATGCTATGTAGTATACTATATAAACATATGTATTAAATATATTAAAATAGGTAACTCAAATCATGTCTCGTGACTTAGGTATTATGAATTATGTAAATATATGTAACAGGAAATGCTGTGAAAGTCTGAACTAAGATCAATGAGATCCACTAACTCTACCCTGTAAGCACTAAAATATTTTGTTCAGTGCATAAATGAACTATTCTACATTGACAAAAGTCACTAGTAAGTTTGCTCAGAATTCTTCTTTGTTCTTAAGTTTTTAAAAAGTATTTTTTAAAAAGAGAAAAAGACATCAATCATCCCCCTCGTCCCTCCTACAAAATTAATTCAGAGAAGTGAGTAAAGATACACAAGCCCCAGAGGTAGAGGTCAGGGACAGATCCCCTGCTTGGCAGGCTCAAGGCCTTCAGCCTAATCCCAGCATGGACCCAAAGGACTGATGTGTGACTTTGCCAGGTTGTTTGTTTAGGGACAACCCATCAGAAAACCCACCTGTGGATAAACAGCACTCATTGCATTCCAGAGCTGACTGACTACATCTCCTATCTTTGTCAGCATTGTTTGTTTTTTTTTAATATTTCAATAAACATCCTTAAAATCACAGTTCAGAGCTGGGACTGTGGTGCACGCTTGTAACCCTTGTATTTGAGAGTCAGAGGCAGGAAGATGGTGAGAGGCTGACCTGGGTTACACTCAGTCAAACCTGGTCTTCAAAAACCAACCCTAAAGAATGGGAGCAGTAATTGGTTCCTTAATGTTACTGTTTTAAGACGTCTGTTGTGAATTTTCATCCCTAGAAAAGCTTTCTACACTTAAGTGCGGAAACATTATTTCCTAGACACTGAGTACATTTGAAGTTTCAAAAACTGATGTTGTTCAAATGAAGTTTTCAAAAACAGAAACAATTCCTGATTCTAATTGACAAGAGAAATTATATATATATATATATATATACATATATATACATATATATATTCTAATTGGATTTAGAAAAGTGGTGTATGTTGGTGCAGCTGGGGTGATTAGCATACCTTTGTTTGGTCCTTTGATAAACGGCTGGTTGTTTAGTGGGTGTGGTCTAGGGGAGTGCCCACAGGTCACTGGGGTTCAAATCCTGTTCAGCTCCTCTGCTCTTATCTGAACACCTAGCTAAAAACTGCTTGATTTTACTTACTTTTAAAGTTTTCATATTTGATCTTACAATGTATTTTGCTAACCCACAGTTTGCTAGGTCAGAACTTTAATATGTGTTCTTTACTGCTTAGTCACGTCTCCTACTTCCTACACGTGTTGGTATTTTCCTAAGTTAGTTTGAGCAAAAAAACACTTTTCAAAAGTTGTGTGTATGTGTGTGTGTTGTGTGTTGTGTGTATGTGTGTGTGTTGTGTGTGTTGTGTGGTGTGTGTGTTGTGTGGTGTGTGTGTGGTGTGTGCGTGTGTGTGTGTGTGTGTGTGTGTGTGTGTGTGTATGTGTGTGGGGGGGTGTGGGGGTGTATACAAGAGTGTGCTTGTTTGTGTCAGTGCTTGTGGAGGGGCTGGATGTTAACATCTGGTGTTTTCTTCAGTCACCCTTGTTTGGTTTTGGACCCCAGGACAAGGGACTAAGGTACATATTTTACAGGTCAAAGCAAACCTGGCTTTCAGGTTCTCCCAGCATCCCCCAGTACCTACCTGGCACACCCTACCCCCAATCCTATACTTTCCAGCCTGCCAGCTGAGCTGCCCTTCCCCCAGAGGCTCTTCCCTGTATAATCCAGACATTTTGGTTTCCTCTCCCTCCTCTCTCTTCTTCTCCTACTCTTCTTTCTCTGTTTGGGTGCTCTTCCCCCAATTCCCATGGTGACTTCCCTGGCCTCCTTCCTTGGGGCCAGTAACTTGCCAGAGAGCAGCTTCCCGATAAACCTGCATTTAATATAATCTAATGTGCCTTGAATATATTCATTCACCAGCAGAGAAACAATTTATCATCTTTTCCATCTTATTGATTGATTGAGTGATTGAGACAAGGTCTCTCACTGAACCTGAAGATTACAAGTTTCAGATAGACGACAGGCTGTCCTCCTGTGTTCAGACCCCTGGTCATCCTCACCCAGCACTGGGTGTATAGACCCTAACTGCTGCTGCCAGAGTTTCACATAAGTTTTAAGGATCTGAATTAAAGTCCTCAAGGCCCTTCACCCACTCAGCCATCTCCCCAGCTCCTGATCTTGAACTTTTGGAGTTACTAGGATTACAGCCATAAGCTACTATGCCTGGTGCAAGGAAGCACTCTTGAGAGGCAGCAGTACACTCTTGATCCTTCTCTACCCGTTGCTTGCTCTCTAAAGTGAGTATATTGAAATGAATTAATTGAATGAATTATTGTTTGGCAAACTATTATATACGTATTAGTTTTAACATCTTAAATGCAGCGAAATACATTGACAGAGACACTAAGATGTGTTGGCAATTCAAACATTGTGGTCTTTCTTTTTAGCATTCCATTCATTTCAGTTACTAAATTTATTTAATTAATTCATTCAATTAATTCATTTCATAAAGTTACTTCACTTAATCTTTTTGGCCTCTTATCAAATATTCCATGACTGCTATAACAATATTTTATATTTAATATTTATAATTAATATTTTAAAAATAGCACCTGGTATATAACTTCTACTTCCTATTTTATTACTTCAAAGAATTACTAAAATGTAATTAAAATATGATTTTTTTAAAGCCAAGGTCTCATTGTGTGCTCCTGGCTGATCTTGAAAGCCCTACATATACAGACTAGCTGACCTGAAAAGCACAGAAATCTGCCTGCCTTTGCCTCTCATGCACTCAGATTAAAGGCCCATGCCCCCACAATCAGCCACATTTAACTCTCATTAAAGAGCAAAGGCTGTTGAGATAAACTCAATTTGGGTTTAAGCACTCTACCAATTAAGTAAAAGCACCTTGAAAAACCAGACTGGGTTTAATTTTTAGTTCTTCCACTTGTTTGCCGCATGACATGAAAAAGTCAGTTACTTCAGTGCTGCTCTTATCTATAAAATAAGCTGGAGTGTTGTATTATCACACACACAAACATACATGCATACATACACTTCCAAATACATAGCAACAACTCGAGCCTGCTTGTTTGCTGGTTTGTTTTGATACAAGGTTTCTCTGTGTAACCTTGGTTGTCCTGGAACTTACTGTCTTAGGCTGGCCTTGAACTCAGAGATCTGTCTGCCTCTGCTTCCTAATACTGGGATTAAAACATGCATTGCCTGGCTGAGAGCTCCTGCAAGTGTGAAGGAATGAATGAAGGAATGAATGAACTAAAATTTTAGCAGAACCATCATGTCTGGCATGAATTCTGGATGATAGCTGCTCCTATGCTTTGAAGTAGTCTTGATCAGTGATTGTTGTTTTGGTTGGGGGGGTTGTTTGTTTATTTGTTTGTTGGTTGTTTTTTGTTGTTGTTGTTGTTTTTTGTTTTTGAGACAGGGTTTCTCTGTGTAGCCTTAGCTGTCCTGGAACTCACTCTGCAGACCAGGCTGGCCTAACTCAGAAATCCGCCTGCCTCTACCTCCTAAATGCTGGGATTAAAGGTGTGCGCCACCACTGCCGGGGGTTTGTCAGGGATTGTTAAGGGGATTTTGTTTTTCTAAAGGATTCTCAGAGCATAAATGCTTAGATGATGGGTCTGTCAAAACAACCCCTAAATCGGATAAGAAGCAATTGACTTGCTAAAAGTGCATTTTGTTTAGCAATAAAAAGAGTTTATAGGAAGCTGTCAGTGTTCAGTCCTGGAGAGGCTGATCCCCCTGCTGTTTGAGAAGTCCAGACTCATCCTGAAGTCTCTCTTTCTTCAATCAGTCTTTCAGCATAGGCATAATATTGAATGAAAGAAGCCATCTATAAAGAGTAAATACTGGGCTGGAGAGATGGGTCAGCAGTTAACACCAACTGCTCTTCCAAAGGTCCTGAGTTCAAATCCCAGCAACCACATGGTGGCTCACAACCATCCATAACAAAAATGCCCTCTTCTGGAGTGTCTGAAGACAGCTACAGTGTACACACTGTAAATAAATAAATAAATCTTAAAAAAAAAAGAAAAAAAAAAAGAATTGAGAAACCATCAGCTACAAGCCAAGTTCAAAGTCAACTAGTGTGACAAGACACCCAGACTCTAAAAATAAATAAAATATTTTTTTAAAAAAGAGTAAATACTATCTGTTCTAGTTAGGAAAATTTAACATCCAAGGTATAGAGATAATAACAATTCCACTTTATTATAAGTTAAAAACGAGGGCTGGAGAGATGGCTCAGCGGTTAAGAGCACTAACTGCTCTTCCAGAGGTCCTGAGTTCAATTCCCAGCAACCAACCACATACATGGTGGCTGACAACCATCTGTAATGGGATCTGGTGTCCTCTTCTGGTGTGTCTGAGGACAACTACTGTGTACTCAAATACATAAAAAAAAAAAAAAAAAAAGAATAGCAATTAGCAGGTTTGCACTGGATGCGTAGTGACAACAGAGCTCTATTAATGAGGCAAAGAGGAGGTAAATAATTTACACGAGGCTGCATTGCTAATAAATAGGCCAGACTGCTTGTAATTTGAATGTGTGAAGGGTGAGGAAAAGAAGTGTCTGGTTTCAATGACTTGGCTGCTCTGCCACTGGGATCCCGTGGCGTTCACTTTGGCTCCTCAGTCCTCCTTGCTGCTGTTCCAGACCTGGTTCTGAGGTCTTAATGTGTACGTGCATGGGCCAGGCATCTTGGCAAAATGCAAATTGCAATTCAGTGAACTTGGAGTGGAGCCCGAGAGTCTGAATTTTTAATAAGCACCCTGGCTGTGCACACAACCTGCTATACAGATCCTATTTGGAGCAGCAAGGTTCTGACCAGCTGTATCACCCACATCTGGATTCACAGGAGTGGTCTGCCCTCAGGTAATGAGAAATTTTTTTTTGTTTGTTTGTTTTTTGTTTTTTGTTTTTTCGAGACAGGGTTTTTCTGTATAGCCCTGGCTGTCCTGGAACTCACTTTGTAGACCAGGCTGACCTCGAACTCAGAAATCCACCTGCCTCTGCCTCCCGAGTGCTGGGATTAAAGGCGTGCGCCACCACGCCCGGCAACGAGAAAATTTTTACAGTGCTTGCTTGCTTGCTTGCTTGCTTGCTTGCTTGCTTTTCCAAAGTTCTTAGCTGTGTTTGCTCAGTCCTACTCAGACATTTCAGTCCCTCCTCCAGACTCTACCCATCCTATGGCTATGGCACTGCAACACTACAAAAAGATACTCTCTTCCTACCCCTCTTCTTACCCTTTTCCCCTTCCCTCCTTCCTTTTCCTTTGTGGTTTAGGAACTAAACCCAGGGCCTTTCACATATTAAACAAGCACTTGTTTGAGCTACAACCTAACCCTAAAATTTAATACTTTATGTTAACTTGAGATATTTTACTGGCTACTTTACTGGCATATTCAGGGGAAATCAGGCGATGCCTCAACAGCACTGAGCAGGAAAGGGAACTTTTCACTGACATTTATATTCTCTTGTGTTACAATATAAAGACTTTCACATTTCTAAGAAATGTTACAAGTTCCAAATTGCTAGTTTAGAAAAGTCTCCCCTTTCCTTGAGGGTTGGTCTATCAGTGGGAGTGGGATTTTGACAAAGGAATTCTGTGTCCAGTAGCTCAGTACCTGATGAGAATTTTAGGTAGCAGAACCTGCAGTGTAGAAACTTCAAGAAGGTAAAAGGTCATGGTGATACTGCTTGTGAGTACACTGGAGGCCATACTGAAGCAGCAAGGTAGGTTCCCGCCACACTAACCCACTCCTCTGAGAATACATAAACTCAGGGAATAAGGAAAAAGCTCTTTAACACCATGCATCCAGTTCTGGCTAACACCCTAAGAGAAACCAGCCCCAACAGGGCATTTTAACAGCTTATAGATGTCTTAGGATTTAACATTCCACATATCCTGCCATCTTTAAATTCCTCTCAGATTCCCGCCCCATGTTATACTTTGAGCAATTGAAAAGAACCTGGCAAGTCTGGCCATTTTGGATTACTGGGCGATGATTTACCTAACACAGATATTGTCATGGCCTCTTTTGAAGTTGACCCGTGCTGTTCTTTTTTTTTTTTTTTTTTTTTTTTTTTGGTTTTTCGAGACAGGGTTTCTCTGTGTAGCCTTGGCTGTCCTGGAACTCACTTTGTAGACCAGGCTGGCCTCGAACTCAGAAATCCGCCTGCCTCTGCCTCCGGAGTGCTGGGATTAAAGGCGTGCACCACCACGCCCGGCTCGTGCTGTTCTTTTCTAGCAACTCTTCTCCAGGGAATACCCTGGGCCAACCTGCCCGTCAGACAGAATTATACTTATCCTCATAAAGGAGCCAGGACTTACTTAGTAGGCAGCTGTTTCCCAGTACTGTCCCCTTAGAGCTGCCTGCTAGAGGTATGTTCTTTGATTTGGGAACAGGGCCTAATTGTCAGCAGTCTTAGTGAACAAAACATATTCTCAGCAAGTCTAAACTTTAATCGTGTTAGAGGCACCAACATTTTCCCACAGATTCTAGCAGGCCTGGCTAGTTGCTGCTTATTCTCCAGTTATATTAGAAGCTGTTCTCCTTCACCTAGATCCATTTACTTTGTGAAACTTAGTTGTTTGTTTGGGTTTTTTTGTTTTTGTTTTTGGTTTTGTTTGTTTTTGGTTTTGGTTTTTTTGAGACAGGGTTTCTCTGTGTAGCTCTGGCTGTCTTGGAACTCACTTTGTAGACCAGGCTGGCCTTGAACTCAGAAATCTGCCTGCCTCTGCATCCCAAGTGCTGGGATTAAAGGCGGGTGCCACCACACCCGGCCCCAGTCTGCTTTTACACCATTTCAATTACATGCAAATAATAGGGACAGTTCTAGGTTAAGGAACAAGCAAGACAATAAACACAAATAGTCAAGGAACAAGCTAGGCAATAAATGAAGTCCTTTGATCACTATTTTTAGGGCTTATCAAGATGACCAAATATCTGAGCCTACTTCCCTGTCCTAGCCCAAAGTCAATTTCTTGCCCAAAGCCTACTTCCTTGTCCAGGCCCAATGTCAAATTCCTGCCAAGTTTCTAGAAGTGGCCCCAAAAGCTCTCCACACTCTCTCCACTGATATCTCTGGATTATTACTTACTAAGTTTATATTTTATCTGTGTTGCCCATGGACCCTTTTGGGCAGCTATTCTGGCACTGCTTTTTCCTTTGTACCTATATTTTGGCCATCTCTTCCTCTTGTGGCTTTTGGCTGTGGTCTGTCTCGTATGCCCTTGTCATGGGGGAAAACCCTCCATGCCATATGAAAGACGGCACGAAGAATCTTAATGATTCTATAACCAACAAGATTTATTTAGCTGGAGTTTTGTATAGAGATATTTTTATGTCTAAGGCAATTACTGGGCTGTTCCCATGTGTAGGAATCAGCAAATCAAGTTACCTGCCCTGTATGATGTTCTCAAATTTTTCTTTTCTGTAGTCAAGATCTTCAGGAGGTCTCTCCCTGTCATATATGGTGAATATCACTCTGGAAAGGGTCCAGAGTGTTTTCTTCTTTCTGATTAACACAAATACAGAGCCTCTCTCCAAAAATAGCATGTCTTTGGTCTATTAACCTGAAATCATCCCAACTTGCTTCTTGGTCATGATGTTTGTACAGGAATAGAAACCGTGACTAAGAAAAATTGGTACCAGCATAGTGGAGTATTCCTATCACAACCTGACCATGTTTTGGGGAGGACTGTGGAGGAATATTAAGCTAGAAGAGCTATTGGGATGTTAAGAGCTCTGTGGGATGTTCTGTGGGAGTTTGGAAGATAATGTTGAGAACAGTGCAGAAGATGGAGGCCTGGCTTGTGAAATGTCAAAGGGAAGATTAATGACTTTTATCAGGGCCACTGGTATTTTGATTTTGAAGATTCTGTGGTTTTTTGGTCAGCTGGGGCTGAAGAATCAGCTGTGATTAACAAGATACCAGAACTACTAAAGTGAAACCTTTGCATTACTAGTACTATTGATGCTGGTTAGCTGGAGCTAAGAAATCAGCAGTGATTTAAGAAAAGACCAGCATCATAGAGATGAAATCTTCTGGGAAGTGTTTTCTGAGATCACAAAGCAGCTGTGTCCCAGAGATAGCCAAGGTTGTACCTCATGCTGCAGCTGTACTTGGTAATGTGTAAGAGTCACCCAGGTGGCACTGGTTTTGAAGACATGAAGGGATCATGAAGAGCAGCTGAGGCTCAGCACTGTGAGGGCCATGGAAAGTCATTGGTGAAGGTGCAGCCTCAGTTGCAGTTGCAATTGATGGCTCAGTACTGAAGGGGTCATGCAAAGGATCTGAGGCTTGGCACCATGAAAAGAGCCTGTGAGAGGCTATTGGTGAAGCCTAGTTGCAGTGTTTTGGAGATGCCAGTACCATGAGATGAGCACCAAGAACAGCAGCAACAGCTGGAGAAGTGACACAAGCTCTTGGAGAAGCCCAGAAGATCATGAATAGATCCCAGATATTGTACTGTGAGAGTTTGATTTTGATTTTGATTGTGACTGTGCCCTGATATCTTTCCCTCCTGAAGGAAGAAACTATTTTGGTGGAGCCCACAGTTAAGAAACTCTGAATTGTAAAAAAGACTTTGAATTTTAAAAGAGAATGGATATTTTAAAGAGATTGAATTTTTAATATGTAAGAATTTGCAAAGATTGTAGGACTTTTAAAAGTATTTAGATCTTGGGGATTAATAAGAAAGTAAGGGTTGAGGCTTAATAGTAAGGTGTTTATGTGTCAAGTTGACAAGAGGTCAATTGTAATGGCTGGTTTTGTGTGTCAACTTGACACAAGCTAGAGTTATCACAGAGAAAGGAGCTTCAGTTGAGGAAATGCCTCCATGAGATCCATCTGTAAGGCATTTTCTCAATTATCGATCAAGGGTGGGAGAGCCCATTGTGGGTGGTACCATCCCTGGGCTGGTAGTCTTGGGTTCTATAAGAAAGCAAGCTGAGCAAGCCACTAAGTAACATCCCTCCATGGCCTCTGCATCGGCTCCTGCTTCCTGACCTGCTTGAATTCTAGTCCTGACTTCCTTTGGTGATAAACAGCAGTATGGAATTGTAAGCTGAATAAATGCTTTCCTTCCCAACTTGCTTCTTGGTCATGATGATTGTGCAGGAATAGAAACCCTAAGATAGGTATAGATTGATTCAATTTAGTAGCTTGACCTCTCTCCCAGAGAATTTTTTTTAATATAACCAAACTCATAACTACATACTGAGTAGTAGCCAAGATTGGGTAGTGCCATGGAGTTGGGAATGCCATGGCAGAGGTGAATATGAGATGACAAAATCTAAATGCACTTTAGGGTGCTTAGTCAAAAGCACACGTTGATCATATGGGAGTGACAGAAGAGTAGGAGATGACATCTGGTTTCTGTATTGAGCAACTAGTGATGTCATCACTGTCTCCAATCAAAGCTACAGTTCCTAAAAGAGAAAGAGGATACTTCCTATTTGTGAGGGCATCTGGGCAATTTCTAGAACTTGTCTGTAACAATGTTCTCCTGCTCACTCCCCATTGGATGTACATAGCCAGCCTCTTCCTCTCCAGTTCAACTACCTCCTCACCACCAGAGAAAAGTGTGAGAACTAAGCCCAACTGCCAAGGCCTCTAACACATGCACACAACTGCTTATGCACATAAAATAGAGTTACCAAATGCATGAAGGAATTGAGAAGGAACATTATGGTACAGAGGTTAAAAGGCATGTATGTTGGATAGAGTTGGTCTATGCTCAAATTTTGCTTCCCTTACTGGTATGGAAAATAAGACCCTCACTCTCAAAGAGACACAAGGCAGTTTTGTTTTCTTGCTTGTTTGTTTGGAAACAGAGTTTTTTTGTGTACCCTGGCTGTCCTGGAACTAGCTCTGTAGACCAGGCTGACCTCAAACCCACTGTCTCTGCCTCCCGAGTGAGTACCAGAATTAAAGGCAAGAGCCACCACTGCCCAGCCAGCACATAAAGCAGTTTTAATACACCTATCTGCAGAAAGGGACATTAGCATAGAGAAAAGGCGTAAAACAGTAGTTTTTAAATCTCTGCCCAGGAGAAATTTCTGTCCTTTTTTGAAGCAGCATAGGCTGGGCCTTTAGAGACTTCCAATCTAGCAAAGCCCTCTTTCCAAATGCCTCATCTTATTCGTCTAGAATTAAAAGCCTTGTCTGATGGATAACTTGGTACTGTCCCCTTTTCTGGTAGTGGGGTCAGTCATGAAGCTGATGGATGGTAATATTCCAATTCTCAGAGTTTTAAAACAAGCAGACACCAGACATCAGCTTGGCCTGGTATCTCTTGCTCATTTTTTTTTTTTTTTTTTTTTTTACTGGTGAGATGGTTTAAAAAGCTCACTTCACAAGTGTGAGGACCTGAGTTTGAAACCCCAGAACCTACAAAGAGCCAGGAGCAGTAGTGATCATCTCTAATCCCAGTACTCCTACAGAGAGGTAGAATCTCTGAATGCTTCGGGCCAGTTAGCCTGGTTACACAACAATAAACTATAAGAGAGTCGATCTTAATCCCAATACTTGGGAGGCAGAGGATGGTGGATCTCTGTGAGTTTCAGGCCAGCTGGTCTACATAGTGAGCTCCAACTAAGACTATAAAGAGACCTTGTGGGAGGAGGGGGAGGAGGGGGAGGAGGAGGAAGAGGAGGAGGAGGAAGAACATGCCTACCATATAGTATTGCTTCTGTAAATTTCTATGAAGACGGAAGTTTTTCTTTTCTTTTCCCTTGTTGTTAGCAATAGTGCCTAACAAAGATCGTATAATAAACATTGAACATATGAGCTCCTTGACGACATAATGCTAGCTGTTCTCTCAACATGGAGCCTTTTTTATTTCCCTAGTAACAGAATCTAAATTCTTACCACCAGTATTGACTTTTGGCTTCCTTACAGCTAGTTTGGCCACTGAAACCTGAACTGAAATGTTCATGGGACTTTCATAAAGGCCATGGCTAAAAGTGCCCTCTCCTTTTCTCTGCTTTCTGGCCTGACTCTGGAGCTGTCACCTTGCAGCACAAGAAGCCTGCTGGTTAGTAAACAGGCACGGAGATGGGAGACAGACATATAGTAGAGTGAAGCCTTTGTCCCCAGAGAGCTACCAGGCCAATCCGAGAGCTTTTCCTTCTAGACTGTGGATGAGTCTGTAATCAGAATCATTGTTGTTTTCAGACTTCTGCTCAAATGCTGTCCAAGTAATCCAACCGATGCATTTCAAATTTAAGCCGTGAAAGTGTAGCCATATAAAGCCAACTACTCCATCTCTGAGACTCTAAAACAATCATCAATAGGATTTTAGTGAAAGGTGGGTGAACAGAAATGAATGGACAGGAATAAAAAGGGTTTCCCCTGAGAACTAGGAATTATTCTTTTCAGACCATGGTTAAGAGGGGAATACGACTTGGCACACTGAAACAGGAAAGCATTCTGTGGACTGAGGATGTAGCTCAATGGTGGAACACTTGCCTTGTATACATGAGACCCTGGGTTCAACCCTCACTACTGAAAGAAAAAAAGAGGGGATATTTGAAGCCCAGTATATCCAAAATGTCATTGCATTTGGTGAAGTGAGTCTGAAGAGACTACCTTTACCCCTCAGTACTTAAACATGGATCACATATCATGTTCATAACAAGAAAATAAGAAAACTATGTAAATTGAACAACTTTGATTGATAAACTTATCCCACATACATGAATTCATTTCGATATCACATTTGGATATGTGGGTATTGAGAAATTCTACAAAAGAAAACAAAGGCAAACCAAAAAACAAGGCTGCTACTATCTAGCTGGCTTGCTCTCAGGCAACAGGCCAAGCAAGAAGTAGAGACAAGATTTAAACCTGTTTGGCTCTGGAGTCCTCCTCCTCCTCCCTGTGTAGCCCTAATCTCTCACAGCCGCCAAGTACATACTCAAAGGCCTCCAGAGCTGTGTTCTCACCACAAGGCTAAAGATAGTAGTCCCCGCAGTACTCCCTTTGTCCCGGCTTGTCCCGACCTGTTTGTTTCCTGGCACTTGGGAATTAACTTGATTTAAGTCAATTTCTCCTACAATTCTTGTTGTCAAACTACAGGATCCCATTCAAAGGGTGACACTGACTCCTTAAGTCTTTTCTCAACTGCTCTGACTGGCTTGAGCCTGCTTTTCCAGTGCCAGTAAAATGCAGGTGATTCAAACTGAGATTATAAACCAATTGCCAGATAGGAGGAGAGAGTGGCTGGCCTGTCTTGGCTACACCCAGTTTTTCTTCTTCCCAGAGTTTTTCTTGTTTGGTCAGAAGACTTCAAGCCTGTTCCACCTCCTTCATCCTCTGTCTCAATGAATGCAGTCAATATCTACCCTGCTGCCCAAACTGGGACACTCTGACTCCAAATACCTCTTCCATCATCTACCACATGAAGGAGGCTCCAAGCCTCTCTTTCCCAACATTTTCTATGAAAATTTGCCTCTCTCCATCTCCTGTTTCGGGCACCTACCATTCTCTCATTGAGCTGACGAGCCCCAACATCCAGGGAAGACCTGCTGGGCCCAAAAGCATTGGCAGACAGTGTGCCAATTGCAAGAGTGTCCCTTCTCATGTTTATTGATGTAAAATTTACATATAGAAAAGTGCCCACATGGCTTGATATGTTTCCAAAAATGTACCTAGAATATCCCCAGCACCTCAGAAATCCTCCCCATGCCCCATTTGAATCATCTGAACCCATGAGGTAACTATCTTTTCTGACTTCTGTCAACATAGATTAGATTTGCCTACTTTAAAAATTAACATACATGGATACATATAGTAGATTCATATTCTATTCATTCCCTTCTTTTTTTAAATAATAATAATAATATTAATTGTTTTTATGTTCACTGACATTTCCCTGCATGTACATCTGTGTGAGGGTGTGGGATCCTCTTACACTGGAGTTACAGACAGACAGGAATGAGCTGCCACGAGGGTGCTCAGAATTGAACCAGGGTCCTCTAGAAGAGCAGCCACTGTTCTTGACCACTGATCCTTCTCTCTAGCCCCTGGTGTACATAGTAAGTTATAGGCCAGTCAGAGCTATACAGTGAGACTGTCTCAAAAAAAAAAGTTGATTACTAAGATTGTGGATATGTTTTTGTCTCCATATGACTGAGGAAGACAGAGGGATATCAGATTCCTAGGAGCTGGAGTTACAGTTGTGAGCTGCCAGATGTGGGTGCTGGGAATTGAACTCAGGTCTTCTGCAATAGTGCTCTTAACCACTGTCTCCTCACTTCAATCCTAGGGGGTGTGGTGTTTAAATTTTTTTTTAATTTTATTTCTTAGGAAAGCCCCTCCCTCATTTCACCCTAGACTTGGCCCTACTGGGCTCCCAGGGCAGGTGAGGTTGGGGGTTTCTGCCACTGACTGGACTGGACAGATGGCAGTTAGCTCAGGAAGTGAGAGATAAAAGTATCTGAAGATAAAAGGAGAACTTGGCTTTGTGTTTCCCCTGAACAACAGGTCTGGTGTATACATACCATTTACTTCTTTATAGCTTTGTACAGTAGTCAGCATTTTACATTTTGTAAATGCAGAAGCAAGAGCCACCATTTAGGCAATTTGCCTGTTTCTTTTCTTTTTTTAGGACATAAACCCCAGACTTTTAATAAAAAATATTCTCACTTTTGCTGCCAGTCCAAGATTATCATAGTAAATCTAACAGGAATACTTTAAAAAAAAAAACCTACAAATTACATTCTCCCAGCAATGAATAATTCCATTCTTTAAAAGAAAACAAATAGGAAGGTACAGGAATGCTTTGGCTCCCATAAGAAACATAAGTAGCCATATAGAGTTGGAGAAATCCTGTTGTACACAAAAATACAGAGTACTAGCCTAAACACCATAGATCCCACCAGGCAAGGTTAATACCTGAATAGAGCAGTCCTCATAGAACACCGGAGATAAGAGTTCCCTGGTGAATATAGTTCTTCTTCTTTTTTTTTTCATTTTTTTCTCACAGATTATTTAGCAGATTTAATTTTTACAAACTTTTTTAAAAAGCAAAGTAGGAGAGGACTATCTATGGCATTGTTGAAAATGCTCATTAGTAAATAGCTGCAGATAGTTACTAGGCCATGCCATGTCTAAAGGTGTGGCTTCCTCAAGCAAGCAGAGGGGTTGGTGGCAAAGGCCTGATTTTCTCTCTCATATCCTTAAGACAGGACAGGATGGGATGAGATGGCCACACCAGCTAACCACTGAGGTCACAAGTGGCAGCTAAAAGTGTACCAGAACTTTCTACTCTGGGACCTCTGTTCTACTCCCTCAACAAAGGCTTTCAATAAGGCTTTTATTTCTCTTCCCAGCTGGACATAATGCTTCCAGAAGTGGCTTAAACTATTCAGACATCTCTTCTACCACTTTTACTTTCTTCTTCTTCTTTTTGGTGGTGTCACTGTCCCCATCTCCAGTTTCACCCCCACTTTCTAGCACAGTTTTGGGCTTTTTATCCTTCTTACTCTTCTTTTCCTTCTACAGGGGAACTGTTGGAGGGGTCTCATCGCTTTCACTCTCACTATCCCGCTTCCTTTTTATGTTTACTGCTTCAGCAGCTAACTGAGGGGCTTGTACTGCTTCGGTAACCAGTGTGTTCTTGCCAGAATCACTATAGTCAATGTAATCCTGTTTCCATGTGGCAGGGGTATTGTCTGTGGGTTTGCCATGCTTGTCCAGAAGGCCCTGCTTGATCATCATCTTCTTCTGACTTGCCTTTGGACCTAAACCCCACTTGCGAGGATAAGTGTCTCTTTCCATAATCACCCTCTTTATTTTGGCTACTATACCATGGTCACAGGTAGAAATCACTGCTGTAGTCATCAATGCAATTGCCATGCAGATAGCTTCCCCCTTAGTAGTAATGACCACAATCTCCTGGTTGACCTCAATGCCATCTTCATATCGAAGAACACCAGGAAGCATGATCTTGGCCCCATAGCAAATTGCATTCACTGCACTATCTTTCATAACCAGACGTTTATGAGATGTCAACAGCTTTTCCAAAGGGTAAACAACACGCCGCAGTAACTCTCATCCTTATGGTTATCATACAGCCACTGAGCATCGAGTACATCATGCATTGTCACCATATGGTCCTTTTCACTCATGGCTCCAGAACGCACCCTCCGAAGTTCCTGCATCTGACCACCAACTCCGAGTAACAAGCCAAGGTGTACGCATAGTGTCCGAATGTAGGTGCCAGCTTCACAGCTTACCCAAAAGATTCCTAATCTTCTTTCAGGATCATATTCTATCATTTTGCTCTCGTAGATAGTCCTCACTCAAAGCTGCCTCTTTACTGCAGCAATAAGTGGGGGTTGCTGAAACAGGGTACCTGTCAGAGTTTCTAGGGCCCTAGAAAGCTGAGTACCCCCTTCAATAGCATTGTGCAGCCGGACAATTCCAACATACTCTTTGCCTGCACTCTGTTGTGTGCATTGTGTTCAATGCACACAATTAAACAACCAGTCACTTTGGGATCTAGTGTAATTTGCCTATTTCTTAAACTATGTGTTTGTTTTCATTGTTTGACTTTTTGAGCTGTAAAAGAAATAACCTTGGGATCAAAGAAAGCAGAAAGGAAATGATAGAAACATTTAAAAGGCTCAGAAAATTATCTCTAAACTCTAAGTGAAGGCCAGGCAAGGCCTGAGGCCAGCTCCTGTGAGTGGGAGGACCAGAACTTCAAGGTTATCCTTGGCTGCATAGAGAGTAGTTTGAGATCAGTTTGAGCTACATGGGGTTGTTTTTCTCTTTATTATTATTATGTTGTTGTTGTTGAGACAGGGTTTCTCTGTGTAGCCCTGGCTGTCCTGGAGTTCACTCTGTAGACCAGACTGGCCTCTGCCTCCTGAGTGCTGAGATTAAAGGCATGAGCCCCCATGTACTCCCCTGTGCCCTTTTTAAAGTGAGGGCAAATGAGAGAGGCAAAGAGGCTGTGCTGGCTAGTCTTATGTCAACCTGACATACAAATTAGAGTTATCTGAAAGGCGGGGAAGCTCAATTTAGAAAATGTGAGAAATCCTATTTTCCTATTTCTTCTTGGGCCTGGGCTTCCTGGTTTTGGATGACCAGAGCCGTTTTCTAGACTGCATGGACTGCATGGAAACCCTTTTTGCTGAGCACTTGACATTCTTGCCCATTACGCATGGGTGCCAAAACCCAGACTGAGCATCCTTTGGTTTTCAGTGAAACAGGTTCCACCCCCACTGTCAATCAAGGCTTCTGTCCTTTCCTCCATTGTTGTGTGAAGGACTTGCCCTTCTCTCCATCATGCTGGGAGAGGTCATTGTCTGATTAACCTTAGAAAGAACGATTACTCAACTCAGATGCTATTTTTAGAGTTGAACAAAGTAAGCTGAAAAAAAAGGTTAAATAAGAGAAGACTACTGCATAGGGCGACTTCAGAAAACCTTAAATTGGTAAAACAAACAAACAAACCAACCAAAAACCCAACAAAACAAAACAACAACAATAAGTCAAACAAAAAAGAAAAATCAAAGACAACGTCACTTACTGTTCATGATGTCATTCATCATGAATAGGACATGCACCCATTCTGGGTCTTAGCTTTCTATTGCTAGATAAGCACTGTTTCTCAGAGGAGTGATAAGATTCACTGTAATGAACCAGCTGTGGTGGTGGTACATGCCTCGAATCCCAGCTCTCTGGGGGCAGTGGCAGAAGCAGGTGAATTCTAGGTCAGCCTAGTCTACATAGTGAGACCCTGTCTCAAAAAACCCACAAAACCAAATAAAACTCCAAAACAAACAACCAAAGACAAAACAAACAAACAAACAAACAAAAACAAAAAACAAACCCCAACCCAACCCAACCCACCAACCAGCCAACCAAAAACCATTTCTGCAACCTCAGTCACCCTCCTGTGCCTACTCCTAATTAAAATCTCAGACCATTATAATAACTGTCCCTTCTGCCATAATCTTCATTGAGAACTACTAGCCATACCATCTCAGCATCTCTCAGTTACTGGAACTCAACAAGTGAATGAAATAACACTGTATGTTGCCATTGAGAATTCTGTGTCCTGTAGTTCAGGCTCGGATACCACGACGTTGGCATAAAACTGTATGTTGGTAATGTCGTGAATCATCCTTTCACCTGGCTCTCTGCACAAAGAAAGCCACATCCAGCACAAAACCCAGGGCCCTGCCTTAGAATCTCACCATTTGCCTTTCAGGTCTGCCGAGCTGTACAGTGGGAGCTAGAGGTCTTCTTTTATAGAAGACCACCATGGAGTATACCGTCCTAGTCCCTAAAAGACCATACACCGAGGATAAGAAGGTCAGAAAGGAGATCTGTAGAAGGGTGACTTGCTTATCCTTCTTGTAGGCTCTTACTGTCACCATTACTGTGGGGCCCACACAACACATACAGTTATCAAACAAATGCACTTGTCTTAAGCATGTGCATGCTGGTCTACTGTCACCAATACAGCAGGGCTCTATCTACCATACCTATACTCCACGCTGCCCCAGGTGTGCATGAGTCTGCATGCACCCTGCCTCCCACTCTCTAGCTCAGCAGTTAAGAGCACTGACTGCTCTTCCAGAGGTCCTGAACTCAATGCCCAGCATCTACATGGTGGCTCACAACTGTCTGTAATGAGATCCAATGCCCTCTTCTGGTGTGACCGAAGACAGCTACAGTGTACTCTTTTTTTTTTTTCCCCAGAGCTGAGGACCGAACCCAGGGCCTTGCGCTTGCTAGGCAAGCACTCTACCACTGAGCTAAATCCCCAACCCCTACAGTGTATCGTATACATAAAATAAATAAATAAATCTCTCATCTTTTCCAGATATGATCATATAACTGGACACAGTTAATGTTCTACAGAGCTTTCCTATAAACAGACATACATGTCTCGATGCTAGGCCCCTAGTTGTTCACTATTCTATGTCCATGTACACATTATAGCCAATGGTCACATCCCTGTCACATTTATTTACATAGCTATCCTATGCTTTATTCATATCTCACACTTAGCTGCTGCATATTGTTGATTACACAAAAGCACAAGCACACCGATAGTCAATCCATTTACGCAGACCTACTTCTCTTCTCTATTAGACACCACACTTATCTCCACACTTGTAAGCTCAGATAAGATACATCATTGTGTCCATAACCAATGTGGAGTTTCTACCAGCCATTCTTATTCTTGTAAATCCATATATGCATATGCTCTTATACAAGTACAACACACACACACACACACACACATACACACACATACACACACACCAGACAGACAGTCCATAGCTGACATATGACATACTGGGCTACCATAAATTCCCATGCTGATCCTGTGAATATCATCCATGTTACCTCTAAGGTAACACATGTGTTGCCCCCCCCCACTCCCTTTGACTTTTTTATTTCTGCCCACCACATGCACTGCTATAATATGCACAAAAACTATAGATGTCACTTCCTTTCATACAAAGCAGTATTAGAAGACTGGTGTGTATGTGAGAATCCCAGGGTTATCTGAGGGGATGAGAATGCTCATCACACCTACACTTGATCTCAGCCAAAAAGGCCAAGAAGCCATCTCATCACATCTACAAGTCTTTCTTTCTGTGTTAAGGGACTAGCTTGGGCTCCACTGTAACTGCTTCCTTTACGCAACACATAGCATTTCCCTCCAGGTCACCACACATTTTAAATTGTTATATCGTGTTCCTTCTGAAAAGGTCAAGGAAAGCTTGGCCACACGCAGGCAGAGAAACATATCAACCAAAGCAAAACTGGAAAACTGAGACCTTTTGCTTTACACAAACAGGAACCATTTCCTTGCTTTTGAGCTCTGTCAGTCTGAAACCAAGACAGCTGGCACATCACTGGTTGGTCACACATTGCAGGCTTCAGGAGAGTAGGTCTGACACATGCAGTGTTGAGCAGAAGGAAGTAACAGTCACAGATGTCCTTGACTCCTAGGACTAGGAACAATCTTACAGTGAAGTCTCACTGCCCTAGTCTATGCATTCAAAATAATTTTCCTTTTAAAAAAAGGGGGGAAAGAAAAGAAAACATCAGGGATCTGAAGGGATAGCTTAGTTAGTAAGGAACTGGTTTTGATGCCAAGAAGCCACAGGAAAATGTCAGAGTAGTATGTGCCACAGTTATAGTGCTGGGAGGGCAGAGGCAAGAGCCTTCCTGGGGCTCATTTATCAGCCAGTCTGTCAGTAAGCTCAACTCTAAGGAGAGACCCTGCTTCAAAGGAGGTGGATGGCTTCCCAAGGATGGCACCTAGGTTGTCATCTACCTCCATATATCTGCACACACATGAAACCTATCCCCTACACATTCACACGCATACACATAAAAATCAATTTCCTAGAGTGTTGATGTTAATGGCCCTAGATATTTCATCCCTTTCCTGTGGAAACAGATAGAACTTTCTGATCTATCAGTCCCAACAGACAGCCTATTTATTCTTTGATTTATACCAACAGACAGGGTATTTATTCTTTGATTACTCATTCAACAATTCAACAACTAGGTATTGAGCGCTGCTGAATTCCATCCGCTGTGGGGGCTACTTTGGATATAATGGGAGAGAAAGAGATACACTCTTGGGAAATAAAGCAACCATGACACCACAGTTGTCAAACTTAGGATTAGGGTTATGAGAAAGGACTTGAGTAAATGGGACATGAACTTGGGGAGAGACAGTAGTTGTTCAATAAACTCAGGATCTGCCAGTCATTCTGCTATCTTGTTAGACGAGAAACCAGATAGGTGTGAGTAACAGTAAGAGTGCAGGCTTGGATATTAGGTGAAGCTAAGAGGAGTTTGGTCTCATTCAGAGAAAACAGAAAAGATGCCCAATAAGGTTATAAGGCAGGTATCTCTTGGGTGTTTGGAGGTCCCTATAATGCTGACTTTCCAAGATAAAACACAAGCGTTCAAGAGTGAGCCTGAATTTTTAACTAGATAAATAAGTTTTAGTATAAATATGCACCACAGAACATTTGTAACATATGTTTTAAAACTGTGAAGTTTTGTATATGCTTGGCCCAGGGAGTGGCACTACTATACGAGGTGTGACCTTTTAAATAAGTATAGCAAGCTGAGAAAGGAAAAACATAAAATATATGGTTCGAGTATTAAAGGAGCACCAGGAAGTGAAATGGAGCTGACTCTCCTGTTTAAAGATATTAAATTGAATTAAGGAGTTGTAGTGACCTTGGGGCGAGATCCCACCCAGCTAAATTTAGTACCAGGCATGGTAGAACAAGCCTTTAATTCCACGACCTAAAGACAAGCAGATCTCTGAGTTCAAGGCCAGCCTAGAACAGAGTAAATTCTTGGTAAAGAAAAAATTAAATATAGGCTTGGTGGACCACACCTTTAATCCCAGTGTTTAGGTATGCAGATCTCTGAGTTCAAATTCAGTTTATGGAACAAGTTCCAGGATAGCCAAGCTTAGGCAGTGAAGGAGTTGGAAAACAGAAAGCTGGTGATAATGTAATAGAACAATGGGTCCATGTTCCAGCCCCAGCAGAACTCAGCATCTTTGGTCATTTGGCTCTGACTTTATAGTCAAGAGGAAAAGGAGACTACTGGGACAATTGATGCTAGTTAGCTGGAGCTCAGAAATTAGGGGTGATTAAGAAAAGACCAGCATCATGGAGGTGAAATCTTTTGGGAAGTGTTTTCTGAGAGCACAAAACAGCTATCTTGTGTTCTAGAGATAGCCAAGGTTGTACCTCATGCTGTAGCAGGACTTGGTAATGTGTGAGAGTCACCCAGGTGGTACTGGCTTTGAAGACATGAAGGGATTATGAAGAACAGCTGAGGCTCAGCACTGTGAGAGGCCATGGAAGGCCATTGGTGAAGGTGCAGCCTCAGTTGTAGTTGATGGACCAGGACTGAAGGGGTCATGCAAAGGAACAGAGGCTTGGCACCATGAAGAGAGCCTATGAGAGGCTACTGTTAAGCCTAGCTGCAGCAGAAGACTCCAGTGCATTGTAGATGCCAGTACCATGGGATGATCACCAGGAACAGCAGCAGCAGGTGGAGTGGATTAACCTGAGCCTAGAGTACTATAGAAGACAGAGGTAGAGAAGTGATGACAATCCTTTGGAGGAGCCCAGAAGATCATGTGTGGATCCCAGACAGTGAAACAAGAAGTTATAACATTGAAGGTACCTTGGAGACCCCAAGATGTTGGAGATGCCAGAACCATGGGATACATGCTGAGGAAAGCTGCTATCAGGGAGTGGAACCAGCCCAGCAGAAAGAAGTTTGTTGCAGTCAGCAAAGACAGAAAGGAGTTGGAGACCTGAAGACTACTTTGAGATCAGATGCAGAGTTTGAACTTTGTCCAGCTGGTTTCCTTTGAACTTTGTCTTGCTTTGGGGATGACAGTTAAGTGCTTAGATGAATCTCAGGCGAGATCTTGAACTTTGGGCTTTTAATATTGTTGAGACTGCAGTAGACTATGGGGACTTTGGAAATTGACTAAATGTATTTTGCATTATGGTATGTTTAGGTATGGCCCCCATAGTCTCATGTGTTTGGACAAGCCTACGGGGACCAGGGAGTGGGGCATGATGGTTTGTATATGCTTGGCCCTGGGGTGTGACCTTGTTGGAGTAGGTGTGTCACTGTGGGCATGTGCTTAAGAACCTTACCCTAGCCTCCAGGAAGTCAGTATTCTGCTAGCAGCCTTCAGATGAAGATGTAGAACTCTTAGCTCCTCCTGCACCATGCCTGCCTGGATGCTGCCATGTGTACTCCTTGATGATAATGGACTGAACCTCTGAACCTGTAAGCCAGCCCCAATTAAATGTCCTTTATAAGACTTGCATTGGTCATGGTGTCTGTTCACAGCAGGAAAATCCTAACTAAGATAAAAAAACATTATCTAATCTTTTTTCATCATGTGAGGGTTGGGGTTGCCATTCCACAGGCACATCTCTGACCCATAACTGTTTCTGTCTGAAAGAATTACAGGGGCTGAAATGAAGAGGAGCCTGAGGAAAAGAAGGTCCAGCGACAGGCCCAAAGTGGGATCCAGCTCAAGAGGAGGTCCCAAGGCCTGAGGCTATAGAGCACTCACAAAAGGGATCTATCATGACTGCCCTCAGAAAGACCCAACAAGCAGCTGAAAGAGTCAGATGCAGATATTTGTACCCAACCAATGGAAAGAAGCAGCTGACCCCTGTTGTTGAATTAGGGAAGGCTGAAAGAAGCTGTGGAGAAGGGAGATCCTGTAGGAGGACCAGCAGTCTCAATTAATCTGGACCCCCGAGATCTCTCAAACACTGGACCACCAAACAGACAGCATATACCAGCTGATATGAGGCCCCCAACACACATACAGTAGAGGACTGCAGAGTCTGTGTTCATTTCAGAGATGATGCACCTAATCTTCAAGAGACTGGAGGCCCCAGGGAGTTTAGAGGTCAGGTTTGGTGGGAGTGTGGGGGTATCCACGTGGAGACAGTGGGGTGGGAAGGAGGTATGGGATGTGGAGCAGTTGGAGGATAGATGGGGGCAGGGAATGGAATATGGAGAGAAAGAAAGAAAGAGAGAGAGAAAGATTAGAAAGAAAGTAACCCATTTTTTTTAATTTATTTTGTTTTTATTTTATTTTATTTATTTTGGTTTTTCGAGTCAGGGTTTCTCTGTATAGCTCTGGCTGTCCTGGAACTCACTCTGTAGACCAGGCTAGCCACAAACTCAGAAATCCGCCTGCCTCTGCCTCCCACTGAGTAAAGAGAAGCTGAAAGAGGCCAGACTTAGGAAACTGATAAGAGCTGACATATCTAGAACCACTAAATGGCCATGGCCCATTCCTTGCATGAATCCCATGCTGTAGAAACTATGTCCAACTGTGCCCCTTCTTAGAATTGGGAACAAAACACCCATGGAAGGAGTTACAGAGACAAAGTTTGGAGCTGTGATGAAAGGATGGACCATCTAGAGACTGCCGTATCCAGGGATCCATCCCATAATCAGCTTCTAAACGCTGACACCATTGCATACACTAGCAAGATTTTGCTGAAAGGACCCAAATATAGCTGTCTCTTGTGAGACGATGCCGGGGCCTAGCAAACACAGGAGTGGATGCTCACAGTCAGCTATTGGATGGATCACAGGGCTCCCAATGGAGAAGCTAGAGAAAGTACCCAAGGAGCTAAAGGGATCTACAACCCTATAGTTGGAACAACATGATGAACTAACCAGTACCCCGGAGCTCTTGTCTCTAGCTGCATATGTTTCGAAAGATGGCCTAGTCGGCCATCACTGGAAAGAGAGGCCCATTGGACTTGCAAACTTTATATGCCCCAATATAGGGGAATGCCAGGGCCAAAAGAATGGGAATGGGTGGGTAGGGAAGTGGGGAGCGCTATGGGGGACTTTTGGGATAGCATTGGAAATGTAATTGAGGAAAATATGTAATAAAAAATATTAAAAATTTTAAAAAAAAGGAAAAAAAAAAAAGAAACTATGTCCAAACCAAAATCCATCTCAAGTACTGTGTAAAACCATTTTGATTTAGTTATGGTGTGTGTGTGTGTGTGTGTGTGTGTGTGTGTGTGTGTGTGTGTGTGTTACATGTACATGCCAGAAAACAACCTCGAATGTCAATTCTTTAAGAGTTATCCAACTTGTTTTCTGGAAGAAAAAAAAAAAAAAGGTTTCTCACTGGCCTGTAGCTCACCAAATAGGATAAACTCTTTGGCCAGTAATCCCAGGGATTATGCCTAACTCTACCTCTGCAGCACTGGGGTCATAAACATGTGTCACCACAGCTCTGGATGCTGGCGACTCAACTCAGGGACTAACACTTGTGCCATGGCAAGCACTTTTCCCCACTGATCCATCTTCTTTATTATTATTATTATTATTTATTTTATGTATATGAGTACACTGTAGTTGTGAGCCTTCATGTGGTTGTTGGGAATTGGACCTCTGCTTGCTCCGGTCTCGGCCCAAAGGGCTCCCTCATGCCCAAAGACTTATTATTATAAATAAGTACACTGTAGCTGTCTTCAGATGCACCAGAGAGGGTGGCATCATACGGGTGGTTGTGAGCCACCATGTGGTTGCTGGGATTTGAACTCAGGACCTTCAGAAGAGCAGTCAGTGCTCTTACCCACTGAGCCATCTTGCCAGCACCCTCATCCATCTTCTTATCCTTTGTGTATATATCATAATTTAGTACTTTGAGAGGCTAAAAATGATCATCAGGGCTGGGGAGATGGCTCAGGTGGTTGAAGGTGCTTGCTATTCAAGTGTGAGCACCCCAGAATCCATGAAGAAACCAGAAGTCCACTACAAGCATCCTCAGCAGCTGCTTGTTCGGCGGCTTATACTAAGCTAATACCTGATTAAAAAGCAACCATCCTAGTCCACATAGAAGCTGAATATCCTCAGGTTCTCTCTAAGTGAGACGCACTTCTCTAATCAGGAGTGTTAGCTTCATAGCTGCACTCCACCCAGTTGAAATCATCTTCAAAACTGATTCTGTCATGTTAGGTATTTTTCCTGGCTTTGAGTCACCTGTAGACTTGGTAATTCTACTACCTGTGTCTTCATATATATATTCCTATTTAAAAAAAAAAACAAAACAAAACAGGGCAGGGCCAGTGACAGACTGGAATCTCCACAGGAGACTTGCAGCCTGATGACATAGTAATTCCATCATCCCAGGTATGGCTCTGGCGAGTGTAAGAAAAGGTGAGAGGTCAGAAAAGGAAGTCTCACGTTTCTTATGAGGTGAAAAGCCTGGAGAATTATTTGAATTTGTTTTTAGGGTTTATGTTAGAAACCCGAATATGACTCTCGGAATCATGTAAATGCTTTAGGAGTGACTGGGAGACTTAAGACTTAGTAAGGATGGGCAGAGGGAGGAAGACAAAAAGGAAGTTCTGAGGTCAAGAGAGATGGAGAAAGACCAGCATTAGCATCCGTTTTGAAAGTCATGTGACATTCTTTTAAGATTTATCACTTCCTGTCTTGGAATACAAAATGAAGCTAACAGGCAGGACTTCCTTGTGACAAGCCTGAATGGACTGAGGGGCCACATCAGATAGAAACCAGGCTTCCCAGGCTGGTTCTGTGAGGCTTGGTTGTCTACTTGGCACAACTGGTCATACTCCCTATCTCATGAGGGTCAGAGGAAAGAAATTACTTCAGATTTGAGTGAAATACTCCCAAGAAAATCAGCTGGGAATAATCAAGAAATAATTTTCTTGATTGTTCAATTAATAATAATTTCCCCCAGCAAATCACAAAAGTAACTACTAAAACAAGCCCCTATGGATAAACAATTTTCTTGGTGTTTTCTTTTCCTTCCCTGAATTTGGTATTAATATGCTTATGACTAAATGACACAGATTCAGATTTTAGTCTTCTCAGCTTTTGAAAGGATTCTTAGATGTTTAAAATTAAGGAATACTTTGATTTTACTCAAATGTTTTCAGATTGAGTGACCATTGCTCTCTGCGTCTGTTTTCATACAATGTCTTCCCACTGTGCAGTTCATGAAGTCTTAGCAGGGCTCTCCATTGCATACAAGGTCCTGTGGGCTGAACCTACTGTTTAGATGCTCATTTGCCCTCCCCTGCTTGGCTAATTACTCATGGTTGAAAGAGTAAGTTCGAGAATCTCCTCTGTAAAACTATTTCCCCAGTGCCCACTTACAGCTCGTGGAAGAGCATAGGGGGTGTACCTGGTTCCTGAATGCCTATATATTTCTGTAGTAGGCAGACTCAAAGGCTCAAATTAGTTCTTGTTACTTTTTACAGGGCCTGGTGATAGAATGTGGGCACTTAGGAAGGGAAAGGTATGGGGAGGCCTCGTGAGGATGGATTTACCCTGCACAGAAGCTTCTGAGACATAAATCAAGAAAGAAAAATCAGCTTTCCGCACTACCCAGGAACGGGTCCATACGGCATTGTTCTTGATTCCCATAGTAACTTAAAGGGAAATTTACACAACGTCCGGAGCCCTTGACATCTTGCAGATGAAGGAGGAGGATGTCCTCATATTCCTTGCTGCAGGAACCCACTTAGGTGGCACCAACCTTGACTTTCAGATGGAGCAGTGCATCTACAGAAGGAAAAGTGACGGTATCTACATCATAAACCTGAAGAGGACCTGGGAGAAGCTGCTGCTTGAAGCTCGAGCTATGGTTGCCATCGAGAATCCTGCTGACGTCAGCGTCATCTCCTCCAGGAACACTGGCCAGCGAGCTGTGGCTGAAGTTTGCTGCGGCCATAGGAGCCACTCCAATCGCTGGCCGCTTCACACCTGGGACCTTCACTAACCAGATCCAGGCAGCCTTCAGGGAGCCAGCCCCTCACAGAGGCCTCTTATGTCAACCTGCCCACCACTGCTCTGTGTAACACAGATTCTCTCCTGCGCTATGTGGACATTGCCATCCCATGCAACAACAAGGGAGTTCACTCAGTGGGTCTGGTGTGGTGGATGCTGGCCAGGGAAGTACTCTGCATGCGAGGTACTATCTCCCGTGAGCACCCCTGGGAGGTCATACCTGATCTTTACTTCTACAGAGACCCAGAGGAGATTGAGAAGGAGGAGCAGGCTGCTGCCGAGAAGGCTGTGACCAAGGAGGAATTCCAGGGTGAATGGACCGCACCAGCTCCTGAGTTCACTGCTGCTCAGCCTGAGGTGGCCGACTGGTCTGAGGGTGTGCAGGTTCCCTCTGTGCCCATCCAGCAGTTCCCCACGGAAGACTGGAGTACACAGCCAGCTACTGAGGACTGGTCAGCAGCTCCCACAGTGCAGGCCACTGAGTGGGTTGGACCCACCACTGAGTGGTGCTAAGCTGCTGTGCAGATGCCTGAGCAAAGGGAAAAAAGGTGTGAGAAAAATAAAGTTCCGAAAAGCTGGGAAAAAAAAGAAAGAAAGAAAGAAAGAAAGAAAGAAAGAAAGAAAGAAAGAAAGAAGAGAAAGGAAGAAAGAAGAGAAAGAAGAGAAAGGAAGGAAGGAAGGAAGGAAGGAAGGAAGGAAGGAAGGAAGGAAGGAAGGAAGGAAGGAAGGAAGGAAGGAAGGAAAAGATAGGTCAACAATAAAATAAGTTGGTTAATGCCATTGACCCATGAGGAAGGCCCTAGGCAGGGACAAAATTCAGAGGATGGAGACTTTAGATAAGTGTTTGACCAAGAAGGGGGAAAGGATTTAAATGTATTGAGATAATTTTGTAATCACTCTAGACGCAGGGTAGAGACTCAAGATCTTTTTTTTTTTTTTTTTTTGGTTTTTTTCGAGACAGGGTTTCTCTGTGTAGCCCTGGCTGTCCTGGCACTCACTTTGTAGACCAGGCTGGCCTCGAACTCAGAAATCCGCCTGCCTCTGCCTCCCGAGTGCTGGGACTAAAGGCGTGCGCCACCACGCCCGGCTGAGACTCAAGATCTTTAATACTGTTTTTTGTTTGTTTTTTTTAATTTCTCTGTAAGTTACTAAGTGAAGCTATTTTGTAGTAGGAATTAGGATAAGCCACTGATGGAGGAGATTGGAGTAGGTAAGAAAGGCTTTTACTAACTGCCATGGAGGCATTAAGAGAAAGAACGGCCAGTGATGTATTTTATGAAGGCCCAGATGTGTTTCCAAATGAATTAGATGAAATACTAAGGTGATAAAAAGAAAGGATAGTGTTTTCCCAGTGCTCTAACTGGTGTGAACAGCTAGGAGTTCATGTTGGGTCAGGAAGAGATAAGTGGAAGAAAATGAAAAAAACAAAAACAAAACCCAAAGGCTGATAAATGTTCAGAGGGACAATCAGGTCTAGAAGGAGGAAGGCCTGAGAGGCACAGGAGGTTGAAGGCAGAGAGTCGGAGACCACGATTTAAGCTTCTGGAAGTCCTCGGGGTTGAGAAGGTCTGGGAGTCACCAGACACGTCATCCACACGGGCCTTGTCATAGCTCCTGGTGACTGCAAAATCAGAAGTGAGTCAGGGATTGGAGGGACACAGGGGAGAGGCCAGTAAGAGGGTAGTCACCATCAAGGAAGCGGGCAGTAGCCTGGGATATAACCTAGTGGCCTGCTAGGGCAGAACTTTAACAGTAAACACACAGGATCAGTGGTCTACAGAAGGAACTGGGATATTGCAAGAACAGATACTTTTTTATATGCATCTGTAGTAGATGGAATATGGAAGGATTAATAGGGGGAAAAGGCCCCTGGGAAAGATGGTATGTCAGATATGCAGGAGGAAAAGGCTGAAGCTGTCAAGGGTCCTAGTTATCACGGTCTGAGGAGCTCAGAGGAAAGAGTAAAGGGAAAGTAGGAGGCTGGCCTTGGGTGTAGGAGTTTGCTTTCCCTACTCCATCTGGTCTTTCTTTAACCCTTCATTCTCTTACTATTCTAAAAATTAACATCTTCAAGTGCACAAACTGAATGGTATCCCTTGGTATTCACATGGTCTGAGTCACTGTCCTATTGTGCCCTTCAGAGATCTTCCTAGGTTCAGAAAAGGTTACATAATTCCCTGACCTCAGCTGGTCCAGCAAGTCAGAAAAGAACAGAAGCGGGCAGTGGTTGTCTGCTCTGATGGCCATGAAGCTTCATTGATCCTAACTCACCCTGGTTCTTGCTTCCCTCCTTTATTTTGCTTTTGAGCATGACAGGAGAACCCAAGATCAAGAAGAATCCTTATCAACAGATTCTCCGTTGTCCTCTTTGAGGACTCAAGCATTCAATACCAAAAGTGAGTGTATTCTTGGGACGTCTTAAAAAACATGTGCGTGCTAAAAAGGTACAGTCCATGTCTATCTCCTGTTTCCTAGGCAGTCATGTCCAGACTTACATTTGTTTTGTGCTCTAACTTTTCTCCTCTTCTCCTCCTTTCTTCTTAGCCTTCTTCCTCTTCCTCTTCTTCCCCCCACCCCCCAGCCACCCCGCTTTCTCTTCTTCTCTCCGTCTGCAGAATGCTTTCATCTAACATCTCACTGAGCAGATATCTAATATTAAGGAGCAATAAGTCACTACCACTATGTGCAAAGTCAATATACAAACATGTTTTCACTTTCCTTCACTATAAAGTGAATCGAAGCTGAGGCCACTTGCACTCTAAGGTTAGGGCTTAGGATCTGTGCATGGGGCCAGGGCTACAGCAGCTCTTTTGTATCTTCCTCTAAGACATTCTCTCAGCTAGGCAGCCCAAATCCCAGAAGAGCTCATTTGCCAGTGATTCAACTTGTCTACACTGCTTACATCAGCAGGCTGAGGTAAAAGGCTGTGGTTTAGTGGTTAGAGGGGAAGGTTAAATCATGTCCATCAAGCCAACAGGGCAAACATGGCTGACAATGAGGAATTGACTCCCTTTCTGGTCTTTTCCTGGTACCCATCTGGCAGGATGAGAAGACTGAGCCTATGTCGGGATGAGGCAGGTTAGTAGGAAGAATGCTACCCATCAACACTGACTAGTCTATCTTCTACCTGCTCATCATAGTTTCCTCCCACTTATAATGGATGCCAAGATTTTTTTTAGGATCAATAGCTAGACATACCTCTGAGATGAGCTATTCTTGTTCTAGGTACTGGCTCTTCTCTATCTATCCTGTTCTACAGGATATTTAGTTACATATAGTTATTTAATCTTCACAAGCCCACCAAGCTGGTGCCATTTTTCAAAATGAGAAAACTGTGACAGTAGTTTATTTAATATCACAAAGCTAGGAAACAACTGAGCCAGCCTGAGTTCATAGGACTTGTTCTTAGAGTATACTACACTGACACCTTTGCTTTATATAGATAGGGCTGTTTATGCTTGCTGCAGATTATACTTCAGTGAATGAAAACCTGCCACAGATGGGACAATGCAGCTGGGATTTGGGAAACAGTCAGTTCGGAGTGTCAGAGAGTACTGAGGTTGAAACTGAAGGGAGCTTCCTAGAGTGCTTTGAGTGGGCACACTGGATCTCTTCCCTGCACATACATGGAGGATTTTCAAATCCAGTGTTTCTGGGGTCTCCCAGATATACTTGAGAGGGGAGGAATATTTTCATTCCGATGAGACGCATAATGAAAAGTGTTGGATGTTTCCAGCTACAGTCAGCTGGATTCACACTTGCCTCATTCCTAAGCTTGTTCATTCCTAAGCCAGTTCATCCATTCCAGTGTGCAAACTTATGACCGTTCCTCCTGCCATATGCACACACTGACAAACTATGAGCAGGCAAGGCAGGGGCTGAGAGGAAAGAAAGGGAATCAATGTGATTCTCCAGGTCTGCCACTATGTGCCTGTCAAACAGAATCTCAATTAATCATCAACTCGATGACATATGTGTTATTATAAGCGTGGGGATCTCCTCTTTACAGATTAGGAAACTGAGAACAACCTTATTATTAAGGGGGTGTAAGTAGAACTTCAAAACTCCTGTTTTGTTTTGTTTTACCGTGGCACCCTGCATACTCAGGTTGAAGTGGGAGGGCTGGCAACTTCCATAAAGGCCTGGAGAACAAAGAGGAGAGGCTATAGCTAAGTATAATAATGTTTGGTATGACAAGCCAACAATACCCTTGATAACCTCAACAATAACTACACAGGGAGTGACTCTTAGAACTCATAGTCCCAGTTGGCTCAGCCGCAATCTTTCCAACCTGAACTTCCTTCTAGATGCAGATGAAATGCTTCCAAGCTCTGAAAAGCAAGCACATGTAACACTGCCCTGATAGATCAGCACTGTAGCTGTACAGTCAAGAGAACAGAGCCTGGGGCTGCGTGAGCCCTTACCTAGAGCAGCTCAAATCAACGCCAAAACCAAGCCCAGCATCTGGGCCTTTTTTTCCCCAAGAGGTTTTTCAGATGACAGGGGTGAGCGAGGAATCACCATGTCTGTGCCTCCTTTCTTTAAGTCGTTAGTGTATTGCTCCAGCTGTGTTTTTACAGATATTCTCTAAATTTTCTACATGAAGAACATATGGGAGATATTTGATGTTTGGAGGACAGAAATCAAACATAAAAGGTGACTATAAGACAAAAAAAAAACATAGAAGACTCATTATGAAGTCTGCATTTTTATTAGAAATGTTGTGGGGTCTTCAAAAGTCAGGGACCACATCAGGAAAACCCGCAAATGGTTTGTTTACCAGGAGAAGAGACAGCACTCACGGCCATGTAAACCCTCTTCCTCTCTTCGACTCTTCCCAGCATTCCCACTATGCTTAGTAATTCCCTGACCTGCTCCCTAAAGTACTATTATTAGAGAACAGGGTTATGGGTCCTGGAATAGAAAATACCTTTGAGGGAATGAGAAAATGGTTCCTGTCTCCTGAGACCCTAGCCTCCTGGGAGCAAATATGTTCTAGATTTTTGCCCTGGCTCATCCCTTTGTGTGGCTCACCTGTACAATTATACTAAGCAGTGAATCCTTATTGCTTTTCTGCCAAAATGCACACATCAGCCAGAGGGGACCTTTCCATTTGCCAGGCTGTAATTCCCCACAGAAGCCTACCAACCACTTCAAGGGCAGGAGATATCCTTACTCAAGCAAATGCAACTCTGATAAGCATTATTCGGTCCTAATGAGTATTTGCTCCACTTGCTCCTTTGGCAGAGTCTGATAAAAACTCACCTTATCTCCTTTTATCAGTGTCTTTCCTAAGTTTAAAATTGGCACAAGATCTTTGGCTTCTTGTTGGAACAGTGTCTGGCACACAGAGCTTAAAGCGTCTCTGACAAATGAAGGGAGATAAATGGAAGAAGAAAGAGAAAGAAAGGAAGGTGGAACAGAGACAGAGAGCCTTTGTGACAAAGGCTATGTCTCTGTAATGAAGTAGGGTGACACACAATTAGCTAAATGGTAGGTCTCAGTGCCATTGCTTCCTATGTGTCAGTCCTCTTCAGCAGTTGTGCAATCACCAGAAAATGCTTCCGTGGATGTGTTTGGCATCTGAGAGATAGGAGCATATCACTGAATCATAGGTTTCCTGTGTATTTTGCTTTGCTTGACTGGTGAGCATTTACAGCTTCCAGAGACGGAGGCTCCTCCCAAACACACGTTCATTCAACCACAGCACCCACTACCAAGTGGGGAGAACTCTATTGGGGCTACCAAACCTGAAGATAGGGTCTGAGTTCAGTCTCTTTGGAGACTGGCAGAGGCTGACAAGGAAAAGTCATCTCAAGGATGGTACTTTAGCCTTCATGGAAGATGACAGTGGCACTGTTTGTTCACAAGCCATCCTGCAGAAATCAGGACATTGGCACAATACTGTTTCAGTGGGCCAATTAATCCTGCTCAAACTGCCCCAGCAGCAGCACGGACATTCCTTGCTACCCACCTCATTGTTCTGAGTTCCTGAATAAAACACACACACACACACACACATACACACACATACCACACACACACACCCACACACACACACACCACACACACACACATACCACACCCACACACACACACACACCACACACACACACCACATACACACACACACACACACACACACACCACACACACACACCACACACACATACCACACACACACACACACACACACACGCGCGCGCGCGCGCGCGCGCGCAGCCTTATATATTAATGTGCTTTAAACAGCTCAATGGCTGGACCCCTTCCAAACCTCCCCATGGCTAAACACCGCCCCTCCGGGTACTCCTGAGCTCTTATGTGATTGGTATGCTCTGTCTTCTGCACCTCTCAGGCCTGGACCTTACTCCTTTAGCAATCCTAAAATTCCACCTCTATCTCCCTGCCCAACCATTGACCCCCAGCAACTTTATTTACCAATCAGAACCAACTGGGGGCAGGTACCCTCAGCATCTTACACACAGATTCTCCTGAAATTTTGGGAACGTGATGGAATACGTTGACTGCTACTTATCTCATCATTGCGATCAGCATTATCATCACCATCACCACCACTAGCAAATAATCATTGGAATCCCTTCCTAAATAACTTCAATGAGATCTGAATTAAACAATGAAAAGCCTACCCCTCTTTAAAATTGTTCTGTATTAGTCAGGGTTCTCTAGAGCCACAGGATTTACAGAATGTCTCTGAATATTATGGGGATTTACTAGAATGATGTGCAGTCTGCAGTCCAACCAATCCAACATCTGTGAATGGGAAGTCCAAGAATCTAGTAGCTGCTCAGTCCTGTGAGGCTAGTGGTTTCAGCTGCTCTTCTGTTAAGCTGGAATCCTGAAGAAGTAGGATCCAACAGATGTGCTGGCAAGTCCAAGCAGGCGAAGAAGAGTGAGCCTTCCTGTTTCCATTGTCCTTACGGAGGGCTCCAACAGACGGTATGGCCCAGATTAGAGGTGTGTACCACCACACCTGGATTTGGAACTTGCTCTGTCCCAGACTAGCCTTGAACTCACAGAGATCTGCTTGCCTCAGTTTCTTGAGATTAAAGGTGGGTACTACCTTGCCTGGGCCTAAGCTTTTCATGGCCACTATGCCTCAAGATCTAGATCAAAAGTGAGTGCCATCCGAAGACAAGATCAGGGTCAGAAACCTGTGTTTTCCAGCCTTAAGATCTGGATCAAAGATGTGCCCTCCATTTCTGGATTGTAGTTCATTCAAGATGTAGTCAAGCTGACAACAGGAATAGGCATCATACCCTCCCTATCTGTAATTGACTTCTACTTACAAAGGAAAAATTAGTTTTCTCCAACAGCATCTCACTGGGTATACTGACCACATGTAAGGTTAGACCCCCCAGCAGCAGATGACCAATACAAAATGAACTCAATGATATTTTTGTAGATTTTTTTGATCTCATATTGCTTTGTTTGGGCATTTTTTATCTTACTTTGCTTGCTTATGATACTTTGCTTATATATTATGGTTTCCAATTTTGTATTTTATAGGTACTGTTGTTTGTGTGTTTGTGTGTGTTTTTCTTGTGTTTTGGTTTTTTCCTTCATTCTGGCTTGTTTGAGAGAGAGAGAGAGAGAGAGCACGGGAGGAATTGGGAGAGGGGAAGTGTGCTCAAATATATTATATGAAAACTTTTTTCCAATTAAAACAAATCCTTAAAGAAAGAACCTTAAACACTAAGTGGTCCATCAATTTCTGACTCAGGAGCTAAGCCAGGTAGTTCTCCATGGACTTGTTTTTGTTTTTTTTTAAAGGTTTATTTATTTATTTATTTATTTATTTTATGTATATGAGTACACTGTAGCTGTACAGGTGGTTGTGAGCCTTCATGTGGTTGCTGGGAATTGAATTGACCTCTGCTCGCTTTGGCCAGCCTCTGCTTGCTCCAGTCAACCCCACTCACTTTGGCCCAAAGATTTTATTTATTATTATAAATAAGTACACTTTAGCTGTTTTCAGACACACCAGAAGAGGGCATCAGATCCCATTGTGATGGTTGTGAGTCACCATGTGGTTGCTGGGATTTGAACTCAAGACCTTTCGAAGAGCAGTGCTCTTAACCAATGAGCTATCTCTCCAGCCCTGTGGACAGGGTTTCTCTGTCTCAAATTTGCAAATATCAAAGTACATAGAGATAAGTAACTCTCCTGATAATTCTGTCACCCTCTTCCAACTACCTCCCGAGTGCTCTTTAATCTTTCTGGGAAACCTTATCTGAAGGAAAAGCAGGGTTCTGGCTGACCAATGAAAACACCTCTTAAAATATTTGCTGGTCATCTTCTTATCCATTTTCAAGCATCCTAATGGCTGCATACTGCTGCCTCCTAGCAGGGAAACTGAAATGCAGATGCACCAAGCAGGAGGAGAAGGTTCCCCAATCCAGTCACCTCTTAGTTGTGAGAAGTTATGGCTAACATTCCAGTGTCAAAGTTTTGTTTTTTGTTTTTTTTGTTTTTGTTACAGAAATCCCATGAAGATGTAGTTACTTCAAACTATACACATCCAGTGGTCCCACCTGATGCCAACAGCAGTTTCTTTAGGCTGCATGTGATCTTTCTAATGGGAAAATGAAAAGCAGTCCAAGCCCAAAGAGTGAGAGTCCTTGTGGCCTGCTGCTTTATTTAAATTTTATGTTAATTTTTGTTTCCTTGATGTCATAATGAGTATGCTAATTAATCCATTCTGCATACGGTGAGCTCCACTACTTCCCTACTTCATCCTGGTTTGGTCCTTCAAGGAAGCCTGTGTAACAGTTCAGTATTTCTACCGAGCTCTCTATCAGGCCGAATACACATGATCATGCCTCTTTTTTTTCCTTATCAGTTTTAAACAAGTCTACTGCTTTTCATTTGTATTCATAGTAATTCCTGCAGTAGGATTAAAGGTGTGTGCCAATGGCTCAACACACCCTAACTGTAACAGACTCAAATATCCTGTAACAGCAAGCACTTTCCTGAGCCATCTCCTCATGATCTATCTTTTATGTATTTATTTATTTTTTGAGTACCGACGTGTATGTGATGTGAGTGCATGTGTGTGGCCAGATACACAAGCATGTGTTCATGTATTAGGCAGTATGAAATTAATAGTGTGCTCTTCTTCGTAGCTACTGATTGATTAGGACCTCTTGCTCTGCCCAGAGCTCACCAATTCTGGCGAGGTTAGCCTAAGGTCCTCGTCTTCTGTCTCCAGACCATTGGGATTACAGGATGCTTGCTGCACATGCCTGGCTCTTACATGGGTTCTGGGGATCTGAATTCTACTCACCCAGCAAGTATTTTTTCCATTGTGCCAGCTCCCTAATCCTATTTTTCATGTATTTTAATGCTCTTTGATATTTAATCATTGCCTTTCTGCATCAAGTTCCCTGGAATGTCTTTAGTTTCTAATTTTGATTGTGTGCAATTTAGTGAGTATCCAAAATATAACACCTTTGTATTCCAATGATACAATTTTAACATCATTTAGTGTTAATTTTTTTAAATGTATTTACTCGTGTATTTTATGTATATGAATGCTCTGTCTTCATGCACATCAGGAGGCATGAGACCATCTTGTGAGCTACCATGTAGTTGCTGGGAAAAGAACTCAGAATTACTGGAAGAAACACTAGTACCCTTAATCACTGAGCCATCTCTCCAGCCCCTACACTTAATTTATATAGCACTTCCACACGTTTACTTAATTTAGATTTATAATTGGAACATTTTTAGTAAGTTTATAAAATTGTGATTCACTCCCACAATCCAGGTTTAGAGTGTCTCTATATTCCCAAAAGATAACATGTTTAATTTAGTCAGTACTGGTTCAATTCCTCAGGTTCATGAAATCACTAATTTGTATGTCTCTAGATTTTCTTTTTTAGATATCTCATATAAATAAACAATACGTTCTTACTTACAATAAGTCTATAAGCTTTTACTGTTAACTTTACAGTGTGTGGTCTGTTTTATTGAATCCGATGTTTGCATTCAGCCATGCTGTATAAGGTGATCATTGCTTTCTCAGATGATATTTGGGAGGGTGGCGCTTTGCGTTATTATATTTTTAAGTATTTATTTTGTTTGGCTTTGAGATAGGGCCTCTTTCCATAGCTCTGTCCAGCCTGCAACTCACAGAGATCTACCTGAGTCTGTCTCCTGTGTGCTGGGATTTAAGTGCTTTACCACTTCTTATTCTTTTGACAAGAGTCTGGCTATGTGGTCCAGGCCTACAGTTGTGATCCTCCTGCCTCAACTTTCTGAGTCCTTGTGTTGGAGGCAACTGCCAGCATATCTACTTTATATTTTTCTTATTCCCAGATTTTTGAGTTGTCTCTTTTAGATATGCACCTGTTCTGGATCCATTTATACCTATGCTGTTTTATAATCTTATATTTTAAAAGGAAGTTATGTCCAACTTGATGTATTTAAGTATCCTCACCTTGGTTTGATTGTCTATAGGAAACTACTCTAGGTGAACTGCTATTCTGGTTGTTGTCACCTATATTAATTCATGGTAAGTTCATGGTTTGGAATTTAAGTGAGAACTTATTACACTATCTGGCCCTCCTCACTCTTCCTTCCCTATTTGCTTTTTTATTTATTCACTATGCACCCTGAGGCCCTTCTTCAGAGCTCCATCTCACAGAAGTAGGGTGCAGATGACATTAAAGACAGGGAAACTTGCTGGGCAGTGGTGGGGCACGCCTTTAATCCCAGTACTCTTAAGGCAGAAACAGGCAGATTTTTTGTGAATTCAAGGCCAGCCTGGTCTATAGAGCAAGTGCCAGGGTATCCAGAGCTACACAGAGAAACCATGTCTCAAAAAGACCAAAACCAAAACCAAACCAAACCACGAATAGGGAAGGTCTAGTTACAGCCAGCATATGGTGTGCTGGCTCATTTCCTGGTTGGAAGGCTATAACCTGGGCCTGGACCCAATGCACTTTATGCCTACAGCTCATTAGAACTTTTGATTCCAAGCAGCAGTTAGGAGCATACTTCCATCATTTGTCACAGAGCTCAAGGGTGTGTGTTTGGCTCTCGTTGTCTATCTCACACATAACATTTACAACCTCTCTCAAAACCCAACTTCCAACTTCAGTGCTTGTCACTGGTTTGTGTTCCCATTCCTTTATGGGATTTTATGTATCTGGTGTTTGAGTGTTATTATATCTTTTGGTATTCTCCATTTGTACTGTATATAAATGATATTTAATATTTATAAATATTTAAACGGTTGATGAGGATTGTGAGACTAAAAGAGGAAATCAAGCTCAAGAGAAGCAGATTGTCCCTTTTAGGACAACGAAGGGCAGCAATCTTCCCTTGGGAGAGGAAACTGCATGGCAAGGGTGTGCCTGTTTTTTTTGGGGGGGGGGTGTTAAATGGCAGAAAAGGGAACTTTGGGGGTATAGAACACCATATGCAGCTCTTCTCCCAATACCTCAGGTAAACACCAATGGAGGTTCTGATATGTTGACTTTCCTGCCAGAAGGTTGCCAGCTTCTAACTGCCTAGTGTGTCAACTTCTCTGTTTGGAGTTTCTCAGCTTGCCTGAGGCTTTTAGGTCATTAACCTCTCAATGAATAGAGGTGTAGGGACAGCAATGGTCTGTCATGGTGAAATTGCTCCATCTGCCATCTTCATTTGAAATCTGTCTCATACGTGGGTTGTGACTTTCCTAAGTATTTCTTAATATAGATTCCAGGACTTCTAACAGTTGGTTTTATTTGGAAAACCATTTGCCTTTTCCTCAAAATCTCCCAAGTTTTCAGACTTTATATTGAAAGACATATTCTGGAAGATATCCCAGAGACATTTAGGATCAGAAAGAGTTAACAATACTTTAGGCCTTGCGGGAGGGGGTTACCAAGCTTTATGTCTGGTTCAAAAGTCATCAGTATATGCAGCAGAAGGAGACACTGAAGGGAAACATACTTCCCTACAGGAAGTGGTCAAGATTTTGCATAAAATCTGCAGGAGAAGATAAGTTCATTTTCGGTAGAATAAGAAACATCTGAATATCACTCGTTTGTTTCTAGTGTAGATTTAATTAGCTGTTCCTGAATTTTGCATTCCCTTGAGCCATGGTCAAACGATTGAGGCCATTATGGAGCTCAGGTTCAGAATATCTGTCCCAGACAGAACCAGTGTCCCAGACAGAACCAGTGTGCTTCGCTTGGGGCAGGACTGCTGAGATACCTTTCCGGTAGGACAATGGGGAGTAAAAACTATTTCTACTTTTGTCTCCCTTGTTTGTAAAGGAGGCATCAGCTAATTGCCTGCTCAGCACTTAAAGGACAGAGACAAGGGAGCTAGGCAATCTTACATCATGAGAGGGAAGTTTCTAGGTTGATCTCAGTTGTTTTATTATCACCTGACTTCAAGCTTATAAACTGATCTTTAAAGCCTAACTTTGACTCCTACACAAAATAATGTGGCAGTCACAGTTACCTGGCATTATGAAGAGGGCATTCCCTAGACCAGGTGACTGACAAAGCTTCCAATGGGAAGGGCTTGGGTAATAGGAGTTTTACATATTTTGAAGCTATCATATGGAGTAACATCCTTTTCATCTTTATGAGGTGGCTTAGACAGAACCAGATGAACTGCTCATAGACGAGTAACTTCCACAATATATGGAATGGGGCTGGGCATGGTGATGCACATCCCTAAGCACAGCATTTGGGAGGCTGAGGCAGGTGGATTCCCTAAGTTTGAGGCCACCTTGATCTATATAATGAGCTTCTGAACAGCTAAGGCTACACAGAGAGAACCTGCCTCAATAAAAATAAAAACAAAACAAAGCAAAACGAGCCCCAACTATTCTGAATGCTTTCATCCATATTTTATAATTTTTTAACCAACTATCTCCCCAGCCTTATTTTTGTCTACTTTTTGGTGGACACAGAACTTTTAAAAACTTGATTCTTAAAAATTGCCATAAAATTAAGCAAAAACTTCCCTTTAAACCATTCGTAAGTATATCATTGCTATATAATTCATAACAGTGATCATATTTATATTGCTATATAACCATCACTACCATCTACCTCCACAAACTTTGATCATCCCAAACTGAAATTCCCATATATTACCTATTAAACAATATCTCTCCATTTTCCTTCCCCTACAGCTCCTGGTAACCACTATGAATTTTCTGTCTCTATAAATTTGATTATTTTAAATATGTCATACTACTAGAATCTATAGTATGAATCCTTTTGCATTTAGCTCATATAATTTTATAAGTTTCATTTTATAGGTTCGTGCATTTTGTAGGTCATTTTGTGCACAGGTTCAATGAAGTATGAGCATTCATGTAGCAATATAACTGGATAAGAAGAGTAATGTGTAATGCTAATGGGTGGAGTTAAGAAACGTTTAGATTCTTTCTAGCCTCTCTGTGTAGCATTCCTTCATTGTAGGTATATGAAGGGGCCTCTGAAATAGTGGTCCTATGATTTTTATTATATCATGTATGTCAGAGAATTTATTGGACACTTTGAGATAGAAAGGCGCTTGGAGTTGGGGCAATATTTTTAGACTTCATTACTTGCTTTGGGGAAAACAAGTAAGTTCCCATGGCCTGTCTTGGAGAAGAGAAATTTTTGTATGCATAGTTTAAGAGGTTCCTGAGTTAGGGGTCAGAGGAGAATTTTGTTTTGGACACCTCCATTTTATTCTTTTCTGAACCCCAACGATGCTTCAAAAAGAAGCTGCTCATCATCTGACAGCGCTGCCTGCAGCACTTGGGAAGCTGCAGCCCCGAAGCTTGACGTGAGGCAAGCCTGAGTCAGACTGTGAGAGTCAGCCCCGCTGGAGACTGGGCTGCACAAACTGCACCATCCCTCCACCAACCCTGGGGGAAGCCTGCTGATGGGTTTCCTGCTCTGCTCTGCCTCACAGGGCTGAGCAGAGGCAGCTCTTCCACATTCTTCTTGGGAACTTAACTGGAAGAATGCAGAGGATAAACACCACAGTACACACTGTGAGGCCAAGATCCTTCATGTCTTTTCCTGCCAAGAGGTAGAAATTCTACTTCCTCTTGGCTACACAAAATCATGGTAGCCTCATTCTGTATCCTTCTAGAGTCAGATAACTGTTCTATGCTCTATAGTCAGGAGTTAGCCTTAGGATTTTTAAAGCCAAGCTTCTGACCTTAAAAATCCATTCTCGTTGACACAACTGAATGATTACGGTCTACAAGTTTCTGCTTGAAAGTCTATTGTCTGTGCGGTAAATTTCAAGAGCCTACTTTAGAATTCCAAGCCATGGATTTGAGTTTTTGTTCTGGGGTGTGTAGGCAGCACCTCTGGAGGCCTTTGGATGCTATTTTAATATAAAGGGTAGTTTGTTCAAGAAGGCCCAACAATCATAAGGCTTTTTTTTTATTTGTTTTTTTGAAACAGGGTTTCTCTGTATAGCCCTGGCTGTCCTGGAACTCACTTTGTAGTTTGGCCTCGAACTCAGAAATCTGCCTGCCTTTGCCTCCCGAGTGCTGGGATTAAAGGCGTGCGCCACCATAAGGTTCATAAGGCATTTTAGGATATCTTATAGTTGTTAACTTGTATATATTGTCACTGATCATGGATAGCAAGTCTCTTACTTAGTATTACTCAGAGTATGAGATGCACATCAAAAAGTTTCTCAAAACCACAATATAGGGTCTGTAGAGAGGGCTCAGTGGTTGACAGCCCTGGCTGCTCTTCCAGAGTTTCTGGGTTCAATTTCCAGCAACCCCATGGTAGCTCACAACTATCCCAGTAAATCCAATGCCCTCTTCTGGCCTCTGTGGTATACAGACACACATACAAGCAAAATACCCATACAAATAAAACAAAAATAAAAGGCACAGTATATCCGAGGCCATCAGAGAGCTCTGGTAGATGAGAAGGCAATAGGCTCTTAAAATGCAGGTAGGACAAGGGACCATAAACAAATGCCTACAATGTGGTCACATTGTAGTAAGAGCTGGTCCTGGGGGCCGACTTTAATGTGGGTTCTTGGGCTGGCTAAATGGAAAGGGTCGACAGTAGGAAAACACATAGTATGAATATGAAATACCGTATCTCTTGGTGGTTTTAGTGCCCTTACGAAAAAAACAGCTAAGCTTTAAAATTGCTCCAAAGGGATGGATAAAGGACCATACACTGTGACATAGTCATCCCTTGATTATCTAAATGTAGTTATTGGTAGTTTCAAATCCAAATTCAAGCTGAAAAAGTGAGAATAATTTTATTTGACAGATTAAGCATTGTACTTCAGGTATTATGAAAGTGTTGCAGGCATAGAAGGTGGGAAATTTTATGAACCATAGACTATTGGAAAGGAAAAGGAATTATATGATTGAATAAATCTATAAACAATAGAAATATTCATGAAACAATGAATGACATCTTGTTATGCATCTTGAACCTCTGGGAACACTGTAGTTGTCTGACTGTTCTAGTCATTCTACCTACCTGAGACTGAAGTACAAGGGTAGCGAAGCCCAGAACTCTGGAGGGAAGCTGGAATCTTGCATCAGCCTCGCTGTTATAATGGCTTTTTAACTGTGTTTTCATCAGTGTTTCTCCTTTATTTCTACACATCCAGCCACCTTTGGTTGTGATCTCTTTCGAAGAAAAGCATCAGGAGTCACTCCTTGGATTGTATGTTGATTCTTACAGGTCTGGTTCCTTTACACTAGAAAAGTAATATGTAGGAAGTCATTCATGTCCTTCAGAGAGAAGGAATGACTGTGGATGGAGAGTTTCACATTTGAGTGAGAGGAAGATCAGAGGGCTGGGTAAAATGGTTCAGTGGTTAAGAGCACTAGCTGTGATTCTAGAGGACCCTCTTTGGATCCCAGCACCCACAACTATCTGTGGGCATTGCACAGACATAGATGTGGGCAAAACACTTATACATAGGAAATAAAAATATTTTAAAAAGCAGTCAGAGACAGGAGAAGGTTGTGAGCAATGGCTTGATATACTTCCCTTGGAGGGCACCTTATAAGGATGACTGTGGACAGCATTCTGTGCAGCCATTATTTTGGAAGGAGAAATGGTTAAATGATGGTTTAAACAAAGCAGCAAAAAAGAGATCATGCTAAAAGTGCATTGAATATGAACCTATACTTAGGGAAAACCTAAGTACAAAATTCTCTCCAATTTCATTGAGTTTCATTACATGTTGCATAGTAAATGTTAGGTCATTGCTCTCAATTAGTTTCAAAACAATCAGAGAGAGCTTTTAAAGTTATAAAGGTGAGACAGGGATGGCCAACACAAGGTTGTGTTGCTTGGTTAATTCATTTTAGTGTAATTACACTGTTTCCAACACAAGGGAGCTTTAATTTACTGAACAAAGTCCACCCTGGCACTTGGAAATAGCTTCTTCTGAGCAATGGGAAAGTCATGTGTGGGGCTCTGTTCAGTCCTAGTCGAGTTAAGAACAATATGGTTGCTAGTCTTGGTAACACACAGCATTTAGGAGGTAGAGACAGGCAAATCTCTGTGTGTTTAAAGATGGCCTGGTCTACATAGTGAGTTCCAGGACAACCAGTACTTTTGAAAGAACCTGTTTCAAAAGAACCAACCAACCAACCAACCAACCAACCAATCAACCAACCTACCAACCAAAAAACCTAAGAAACCCCATAAGGTTGCTTTTACATTAATCAGGATTCTAGTAGCTTTTTTTCCCCCTATTATTAAACCTGTCTTCCTTAGAGAATTTGTTATAATGATTGGGAAAGTCCCCTATAGTATCTCAAATAGGTATACTGAAAGTTGACCTTAAAAATGTAAATGAGGAGTGTTATTTTAAAGCTCTCCCTACTATTGCCACTAATAGACTTACTTCATAGAGTCCTTATAAAAATGCCCAGTAGTTTTTTGTTGTTGCTGCTGTTGTTATAATTGCAAGTACTTTTGAGGAATTTAGCCAACAGGTAATTACTTGCTAAAGAAGGTTCATGGGTTAAGAAGCCTAGTTTTGATAGTCTGTAACTTTTATTCCAGTTTTTGAGAAGCCTGAGTCAGTTGCCAGAGAACAGGGAGGCCTTTATCAGACAAGTTCAGGGAAAATGTTTAAACAATGCTCAGAAGCTGGAATGGAATAGGTTATCAACTTCACATATTAGAAGTGTGGAAGTTATCTCAAGTCAGGCATAGTTGTGGTAAAGACATTTATTCATCTAGTCGTTGAGTGTAGTGTTCAATAAAGTGCTAGTCAAAGCATTTAGGAAATATAATAAGGTCTTGCTTATAAACTTTGGAGTAATTTTTGTTGTGTATCTTAGAAATAGGGTCTATGATCCATTCTGTGCCCAAAACATCTCCAACAGATAGATTAATTTCTACTAATCTGAAAAGCTAGGCTGATGGGCTTTAATTAAGAGATCAAATTGCAGGTCTGGAGAGAAGGCTCAGTGGTTAAGATCACCTACTGCTCTTCCAGAGGTCCTAAGTTCAATTCCCAGCAACCACATGGTGGCTCACAATCCTCTGTAATGAGATCTGATGGCCTCTTCTGGTGTGTCTGAAGACAGCTACCATGTACTCATATACATAAAATAAATAATCTTTTTTAAAAAGAGAGAGATCAAATTGCTTAGTTGGGTGTGATCCTACTGCAATCTTACTATGTGGGAGGTGAGGCAGGAGAGAAAGTAAAAAAGTGATGGGGAGAGGAAAAAGAAGCAGGGATTGTTGGGTAAATTTAAGTATTTTAACACTTTAGAAGTAGCACACAATTTAGTCTTTGTCCAAGAACATGGGTACGTTTTAACATTGTCCTCATTAGAATTTGTCTTAAAGGGGCCATTAACACTGAACAGGGTACTGCAATCAGGTTTTGGGGGACGCTGAATTTTAGTATTATAAAGAAAGAAACAGATAAGGAGAACACAGTGGGAATGAGTAAGAAATAGCAAGTGATGAAGAAAAGATCTTTAAGACTTCACTGCTACAGTGTGGAAATGTCCTGGATGACTGAGTTTCCCATAACAATGGACTTTGTACACTCGGCTGCCTAACAAACCAATTTAAAGTATGCTTCTCAGTTGAGTTTAATTTTGTGAGCTTTTTCTATAATCAAACATGCAAAAAGCCAGTTTTAAAATCCCAGGAGCGATTCAAATGGACTTACATTGTTCCAAATTATTAGTATTTTCAATCCAGCATGACAGAGATTTACAAGAGGGACTATAGATTTTAACCATAAGAAAAGGCAGACTTGTGTTGCCTGCCAATCTCATTTGTAGAGAAAGAACTCTCCAAAATTACATGTGTTCAAAATGAAAGTTGCTGTTCCAAAAACTTGAGTACTCATATAAGCGAGGAGGTCTTCTATGCAGCTAGCTGGCAAAGGGTGTTTGAGCAAAGGTTTAAAATTCAAATCCAAAGGACAAGAAGGTTAGAAACGGACGCTATCTCTACCCTCAAATGTTGGGGAGAAGATGGCACGTAAACATGTTCTGTTTGATCCACAACAGCACAAGAAGTAGACATCACTGTGGACTCCACAGAGAATACCTGCTGAGCTCCATTACCTCAGACTCAGACAAGACTAATAGAGACATAACTAAGTCAATATACTGAGGGCAGTAGGAAAAATGAATGTTTATGTGAACTATAGTCAAAAAAAGAACAAGGGCTACAGGGCTGCTAAAAGATAAAAGGATATACAAGCAGAATCAAAACCCCATCAGCCGAGAGTCTGAGACCTCTTACATGCACCTTGAGTTTCTGCATATATTCCTATTGTCCATGTTCTGGTTGTGTCACATGTCCTAAGTCAAAAGGGCTGTGCCAACCAAGGTTCACATTTCTAGATGACAGTTGAAATTGTAAGTCTAGCTCAGACTTTAAATGTTGCCTTAACTGCAGTTTTCATTTTATGCATTTTATGTTCACGGTAGATCACTTTTTTTTTTGTTTTGTTCTTTGAGACAGGGTTTCTCTGTATAGCCCTGGCTGTCCTGGAACTCACTTTGTAGACCAGGCTGGCCTCGAACTCAGAAATCTGCCTGTCTCTGCCTCACGGGTGCGAGTGCTGGGATTAAAGGTGTGTGCCACCACGCCCGGCTATAGTAGATCATTTTTTTAAATTTTATTTTAATTTTTAATTATTTTTATTAGGTATTTTCTTTATTTACATTTAAAATGCTATCCTAAAAGTCACCCATAACCCCCCTCCCCCCCCACTCCCCTACCTACCCACTCCCACTTCTTGGCCCTGGTGTTCCCCTGTACTGAGGCATATAAAGTTTGCAAGACCAAGGGGTTTCTCTTCCCAATGATGGCCGACTAGACCATCTTCTGCTACATATGCAGCTAGAGACATGAGCTCTGGGGGTACTGGTTAGTTCATATTGTTGTTCCACCTATAGGGTTGCAGACCCCTTTAGCTCCTTGGTACTTTCTCTAGCTCCTCCATTGGGAGGAGCTAGCTCTGTGTTCTATCCAATAGCTGAGACTGTGAGCATCCACTTCTGTGTTTGTCAGGCACTGGCATATACTCACAAGACACAGCTATATCAGTGTCCTTTCAGCAAAATCTTGCTGGCATATGCAATGGTGTCAGCATTTGGAGGCTGATTATGGGATGGATTCCCAGGTGCGGCAGTCTCTAGATGGTCCATCCTTTCGTCTCAGCTCCAAACTTTGTCTCTGTAACTCCTTCCATGGGTGTTTTGTTCCCAATTCTAAGAAGGGGCAAAGTGTCCTCACTTTGGTCTTCGTTCTTCTTGAGTTTCATGTGTTTTGCAACTTGTATCTTGTATCTTGGGTATTCTAAGTTTCTGGGCTAATATCCACTTATCAGTGAGTACATATCAGTTCTTTTGTGATTGGGTTACTTCACTCAGGATGATACCCTCCAGGCCCATCCATTGGTAGATCACTTTTAAAATAGAATTTCTCAATAGGGGTGTGTGTGTGTGTGTGTATGTGCATGAGAATGTGTAGAATTTTAAAATACAATTTGATTTGCTTTTATTAATCATATAATACTTAGGAAAAACAATAACAAAAACCCACTTCTGAACCCCACAAACCCAACCACAGAAAAGAATCCTACAATTACTAGAGACTGACAAAAACTTATTGAGCAATGACTGTGGTTTGAAATTCAGGGTTTACTAATCCATTTGTTATCTCTGTCTTTTAACTAGCTGTGGCTTGGACAGGGTCATGAGCTTTTTTTCTTCACTAGCAAAATCAGATTTACAAGGACCATTTTCATATTCAAATCAGTTTCCTGGTTGTTCACTAATTTGCTTAATGAGACTTTTCAACATAAACCACCTGTACTCTATTTGTGATGGGTCGACCTACATACACTGCGTATTTAAAGGCTTTGGCGAAAGGAGAACATTAATCAGTCCTATTTCATAAGAAATGAAGGCGTCTGACGGTGCAGCACAGGCATTAGATTCCTCTGTATGAATGCCCTTCTTAATTAACGAAATCGTAATTCCCAGGACCCATGAGTGAAAGGTATATTAGCTCTTTCTGGGGTTTTCATATTATTTAAGTCTTTGTCATCATCATTGTTATTTTTATTAATTAGTTTGGTTTTTTTGAGACAGGGTTTCACTGTGTAGCCTTGGCTGTCCTCTTAGACTAGGCTGGCCTCAAAGTCACAGAGATCTGATTGTCACTGCCTCCCAAGTTCTGGGGCTAAAGGTGCTCTACCAGCACCAACTCACTGTCTTGCTTATTATGTTTCCTTTGATTTTGAAGAATCCTATTGAGCCTAAATTTCCCAATGTTTTTAGAAAATGAGTCTAGAAGTAGGAATCATTTTCTTCCAAGCAAACAGAAGTACTATACCACCACCTTCCCCTCCTTTTCCTCCTCCTCCTCCTTCTCTTCCTTTTCTCCTCCCCTACTTTGTTTTGTTTTTCAGGACAGGGTTTCTCTGTGTGGTCCCAGCTATCCTGGAACAGACCAATCTAGCCTCAAACTCAGAGATCCACCTTCTTCTTCTACCTCTGAGTGTTGGGATTAAAGGTACACACCACTATGCTTGGCCACAGTCTTCTTTAAAATATTGTTTTAGATTTATTTTATTGTGTGTGCATACATGTGAATGTGACGCAGCAGCAGTCATTTTCTCCTTCCACTATGTGGGTTCTAGAGATGAAACACTGGCCATCAGTGGCAAGTGCCCCTATTCCACCAAGCCATCCCAATGGCCGGAGATACATAAGCATCTCTCTCTCCTCCTCCCCTTCCCTTCTCCACTTCCTTCTCCTTCTTGAGATGGGCACTTACTATGTCGCCTTGGCTATCTTGAAGCTCACTATGTAGAGCCAGTTGGCCTCAAACTCAAGAGTAATGCTCCCATTTCTGTCTCCCCAGCTCTGGGATTAAAGGGGTACATCACCTCACCCAGTCTCACAGTCTTCTTTTTTTGTTTGTTTTGGTTTTGGTTTGGTTTTTTGGTCTTTCTTTTTTTTTCGTTTTTTTTTTTTAAAGATTTATTTATTTATTATATGTAAGTACACTGTAGCTGTCTTCAGACACTCCAGAAGAGGGCGCCAGATCTCGTTGCGGATGGTTGTGAGCCACCATGTGGTTGCTGGGATTTGAACTCTGGACCTTCGGAAGAGCAGTCGGGTGCTCTTACCCACTGAGCCATCTCACCAGCCCTTTTTTGGTCTTTCGAGACAGGGTTTTTCTGTATAGCCCTGGCTGTCCTGGAACAAACTGTATAGACCAGGCTGGCCTCAAACTCAGAAATCTGCCTGCCTCTGCCTCCTAAGTCCTGGGATTAAAGGCGTGCGCCACCACTGCCCAGCATCTCAAGGTCTTCTTAAAGCAAGTGCACATTCATGGGAATGTCTCATATCCTTTAATGTCAGAATGACTACATAATGACCTTCAGACAACCTCTATCAAGTACCTGGTAATGTCCAACACAAGAGGAAAAGACAATTCTGGGCCTGTAGCCTACTGGTATCTGTGTATACGTGGTCAGATTTGTTTCTACAAAAGCTTTAAAAGTATTTTTCATCTGAAGGAATTTTAAGAGATTTAAGTTGCTTCTTCCATGTGACTACAAAGTCAAAAAGTGACGGAGCCATTACTGATTCCGGCCTATAGGAGCTGGCATAGAAACCATCTCAGAGCAGCCTATAAATCCTCAGGGATTCCCATAGTGTCTTGTCTTTAATCATTATTATTCCCTTGTGTTTTTCTCCTGACAGTGATTCCTCTGTGACTTAAACAAATGTGGCAGAACTACTTAAGGGTGACTTGGTTCCCAGGTACCCCTTCCACGGAAGCTGGGGAACAAGCATGTGTCAAACTGTAGATAAAGACACACTCTACCTCACTGTGAAAGGCACTCTTCAATGTTATTTGAAGTTACATCTTTCTCCCTCTACTTGCCCCTTCACTGACATTTCTGCCTTAAAAGACTTTTTTCTCTTTACTTTTTCTTTTTCTTTTCTTTTCTTTCTTTTTTTTAATCTATGATGGCGCTGAGCCATCAATATAAGAGAGTACTTCTTTCTTTAACCTTAGGAAGATATGATTATATCTTGTGACATGCATGGTGCCTACATCTCTGGCATTCAGCACAGATACACTAACTTATGAATTAGGCAAACTTGCTCTCCCATTTCCTGGGGGCAAATACAAGAAGCCATGTGACTATGATAGAGGCAGAATAAGAACAAGCTGGCTTGCTTTCAAGCCTCTCTACATCAAACCCCACTCAATTTTCAACGAACCATATCAGAAGGAGGAAAGAACAGATCTTTTTAACCATCCACGCTGAAGACCTATCCGCCACACTCTGAATCACTTAGGAACCCACACCTCATGGACATGTTACCCTTGTTTGGCTCCTATGCATAGGAATCAGCTGAGGCTTAAGTATATGTGAAACTCATTTTCAGTGTTTTGTTTTGTTTTTTTTAATGTCTTATTTATTTGTTTGTTTGTTTATTTGTTTGTTTGTTTATTATATGTAAGTACACTGTAGCTGTCCTCAGATACTCCAGAAGAGGGAATCAGATTTCGTTACGGATGGTTGTAAGCCACCATGTGGTTGCTGGGATTTGAACTTGGGAACTTTGGAAGAGCAGTCAGCACTCTTAACCACTGAGCCACAGTGTTTTGTTTTTATGTTGCTCTTAGGTTACACTATAATGGCTAGACATGATAACCTTTTAAAGTGGAACTATTTTTAAAATGTCAAGTCCGTCCATTCTTAACTTGTGGGAGACATCAAAAATAAACAAACAAAATAAAAAAAATTTGAAATGTGGCAAATAGCTGTAGCGTATAAATCACAGCTGACTGCCGGCTTGACTACATTACTATTAAAAGGAAAGACTCAACCTAAGAGACCCCACACGGCACAAACTGACTCCTTTGGGAAGTATCAAAGGCTTTTTTCATTAACATCAGATAGTTGAGCAATGTTGACCCGAGGAGCCAGAGCACCTGAATCACAAGACTTGCCTTCTCATGGCCTGTGGTTTTGAGATAGTCAGACTTAGCGTGTGGCTCAGAGCTTGCAGCGTGCCTCATGACACTCCACAGCATCACTGTTTTTAAGGATACTCTTGTTGGTGAGAGCAATAGTACAACTTGCCTGCATCCATAAAGAAGAGACTTTGGTGGTGTACACTTATAATCCCAGCACTCAGGAAATGGAGGCAACAGGGTTGTGAGTTCGAATCCTGCCTGGGCTAGATAGTGAAAACCTGACTCAAGAACAGTAACAACAACAAACAAGGATGAGGCATAGACACTACCCCATGTGAGGGCAGGTTTTTAAAGCTGGCATGCATTATGCAGCTTTTGGAAAACCAATTCTAGTCTGCGCCTTTGGACTTGGTGACTCTTCACGAATCCCAAACTTAATAACATTAGTTCATTGCTTTTACAGCGACTCTTCCCATTGCTGCGGCAAAATACCCGACTAAAGCAACTCACAGGAGATTTAGTTTGGCTCTCGGTTACAGAGGGGACTGTCCATCATGGTGGAGACTGGAATAGCTTGGACTGTGGTGGTGAGAGCTTGCATTGTAGCTTGTTCACACCTTGGCAGATCAGAAAAAAGAGGGCCAAAATCAGAAGCAGGTATGGCCTTTAGGGTGACCCAGTGACCCACCTCTTCTAACTAGGCCACAGTCCCAAAGGTTCCATAGCTTCCACAGACAGCAAGACCATCTGGGCGCTAAATATTTAAATATACAAGCCTGTGGGAGACATTTGACTTTCATATCATAAGACATATTCTGCTGCTGATAGACTGCTTTGTGTGTGTATGTATGTGTTTATATCTGCTTGGTACATTTGGGATATTATGTCATTAAAGACTGCAGTTTTCTTACTGATTCTTCTGTCTGAATAGACTGACCATTGTTAAAGTAGGGTACTGAGGCCCCTACTGTGACTGTATCTTATTATTGGTGCTCTTTATCCCTCCCTTTAGCTCTGTGAATACTTAAGTAATTCTGTACCTCAGTGTTGGGCAGATAGACATTTACTATTATTATATTTACCGTCCTCTCACCTGTCAGATTTTTTTTTTTTTTTTTTTTTTTTTGGTTTTTTCGAGACAGGGTTTCTCTGTGTAGCCCTGGCTGTCCTGGCACTCACTTTGTAGAGCAGGCTGGCCTCGAACTCAGAAATCCGCCTGCCTCTGCCTCCCGAGTGCTGGGATTAAAGGCGTGCGCCACCAAGCCCGGTTCACCTGTCAGATTTTGAGTGACAGGTTTTGCTTTTTTTTTTTTTTTCCCTGATAGAATAGTCACCCTGTTTTTGTTTGGTTATCACTTGCAGCTATCATCCTTGATGACTTGTTAATTTCTGTAGTTGTATGCTTTAATTCCCTTATCTTTTGTACAGCTTCTGGAGATTTTTGTTTTCTTTTTTCGAGACAGGGTTTCTCTATGTAGCCCTGGCTGTCCTGGAACTCACTCTGTAGACCAGGCTGTCCTTGAATTCAGACATCTGCCACCTCTACCTCTCAAGCACTGGGATTAAGGCATGTACCACCACCTCCTGGTCCTTCTTGAGACTTTGAATTTGTGGTTATCAAGGGCTTACATATAACATTGTATGAATATAATAGGCTATTTTAGCCCAGTAACATTAAAACTTCCACCATACAAAGTTTTCAATTTGCTTCTCTTTTCTTGTAGGTTCTTGATATTACTCTTTCCATCTTTTTATGCTGTGTAGTTATTGAGAAATTGCTGTTATATTATTTGCTATAGTTATTTGTAGTGTCTATGCCTTTAAACTTTATCCCAAAATTAAAGGTGATTTATATGCCACCACTATAACAGCAGCATTAGTCAGGCATTTTGGCAAATGCCTTTAATCTCAGTACTTGGGAGGCAGAAGCAGGCAGATCTGTGAGTTTGAGGCTGGCCTCGTTTACATAGTGATTACCAGGACAGCCAGGGCCACAGAGAGACCTTGTCTCAAAAATAAATACATAAATAATAAATAACAGCAGAACCTTCTACATTTGATTATTTACTTTTATCAGTGGAGCTATCAGACTCTTTTGGGTTGTCTGAGACAATGTCTCACTATGAAGTTCTAGCTTTCCTAGAATTCCCTAAGTAAGTCCAGCTGACCTTGAGCTTACAGAGATCCACCTGCCTCTGCATGGAGTGCTGGGATTGTGACATGGGCATCGGGCCCAGCTCTAGCTTTTGAAATTCTTTTATAAAAATCTGTCCCCCCCATGGCCCCTCTGCCAAGAGCACCCTTAATCTTGCACTTCCCACACACTATCTCAAAATGAGTTTCTTTGGTTGTGACCCTAGCCTGTAAAGACTGGGAGCTCAGCAGCTCTTTCTTTATTCTCTGCTCAGGCAAAATGTCTGAGCCACAGCCTAGATACAAAGAGTAGTGGGGGTGCTCCCCTTCACTTGATGGGCAGGATACTGTGAGGCAGTAGCAGCAGCAGCAGCAGCTTTTGGCCTTCTCTGCTCTCATCTTCCCAGATGGAACTTTTGTCCAATGACAAACGGAGCAAGAGTGACCAGGGTCCCAGTGGTCTTACCATGCTTGGGGTAGTCTGTAAGAAGAAGGGAGAGGTGAGCAGAGCAGCAACGCCTGCCAGATGTAGCCATCTGTAATTCAAAGCTGCATTGTGGGCTGACAAATGCTGGTTGCCTTCTGCTCATGACAGGATCTCCTGACTGGGAGGGGAGAAGCAGCCCCATGTTCTTGGCCACATCCATCAAGAGTGGAGGTCTTGTTTTAGACACTGGAAAAAGAGAGATGGTAGGAAGCACATCACGCCTCATATATTACAGACTCCTGATCCCCTTTCCTGGTTTTTGTAAAAAAAAAAAAAAGTTAGTAGATTTTCATAAATAGGTATTTCTTTACTTTCTAGTGTTCTTAGCACAATTTCCAGATACTTAACAACAGCTGAGCTAAAAATAGTATTTAGATGTTTTCGGTACCCTTGGAGAGTAGGGACATGAACCAATTCACATTGGTGGTCAGGAAGTGGGATAGTAGTTTTTAAAAGTAGCTTGGGCCGGGCGTGGTGGCGCACGCCTTTAATCCCAGCACTTGGGAGGCAGAGGCAGGTGGATTTCTGAGTTCAAGGCCAGCCTGGTCTACAAAGTAAGTTCCAGGACAGCCAGGGCTACACAGAGAAACCCTGTCTCGAAAAACCAAAAAAAAAAAAAAAAAAAAAAAAGTAGCTTGGACAGATGATTGACAAATTTTGTTACATGTTTGATAATAAACATTTTTATGAGAAAAATGATCTTTTGCACCCATTCAAATATGCCAGTGTATCACAAAAGTAGCCAAAGACAATACATAATGGTCTGTGGCTGTGTCCCAATAAAATTTCCACTTTACAACAGATTTGGTCCATAGGCCCCTGCTATAGATCAAAACATAACATAGGTGATTTGACCATAATAATGATTTTTTTGTTTTGTTTTGTTTTTCAAGATAGGGTTTCTCCGTATAGCCCTGGCTGTCCTGGAACTCACTTTGTAGACCAGACTGGCCTCGAACTCAGAAATCTGCCTGCTTCTGCCTCCTAAATGCTGGGGTTAAAGCCGTGCACCACCACTGCCTGGCTCATAATGATCATTTTTTTCTCATAGAAAAAAGGATGTGAGAACATGTGATATATATATGACTCATATATGTGACTCGTGTGTGTGTGTGTGTGTGTGTGTGTGTGTGTGAGAGAGAGAGAGAGAGAGAGATCACAAAAACATCGCTGGTCCATCATCAGAACAGACACTTAAACTAATTAAAATCAGTCATCTTGCTATTGTTTGTCAATGAAACAGAATCCACAGTTTCACAAGCTTTTCATTATTCTGACAGAGGTATATTATAAAGGTCGAAAGCCAGAACACATTATATTTAATAGTCTGTAAGCATAACTTGTGATTTTGATTTTTGGGCCTCCACTGGTATCTCGAGCCATGTGAATGTTAGATATAGGACTGTACTTAATAACAATCACAAATAGAAAATCATGTGCTACCTTTTATTACCCAATGAGTAAAGTTGATCCTATATTCTCGACTGAAACTGTGTGGGCTACAAGGTAGATGAGCAGCTTTAAAGAAGCGCAGTCATAACTATCAAACAGAAACTATGCCCAGGGAAAAATATCTTCAGGGAAAGGCAAACAAAGGCACTTCAAAGCAAAATGAAAAGGATTTTCTATGAACAGATTTGCCCTCTATAAGAAATATTAATTACCTCTCTAAAAGGAAAAGAGAAACAGCCAACATGGGAGAGAACTTTTAGGAATGAGGGAAGAGCAAGAGAAATAGTCAAGGTTTTGAGAGGCAGAAGCAAGAGTATCAGGAGTTCAAACCCAGTTTGGGCTAACCAGTGACTTTGAGGTCAGCCTGGGCTATATGAGACTCCATCTTGAAAAACAAAATAACACAACAACAACAAAAATCCAAACAACAACAAAAGAAATGGTAGAATTGGATGAATCTACATACATCATTCCCCCTTCTTTCTTAAAATCTCTATACAGTGTTTTAAGTAAAATTATAATATTGCCTGGTGAAATTCCCAAAGAATGTAATATACATATAATTTATTAATTAACAACTATTAATTATATATTTACTATATATTAGTTATACTAATTAAGGAGATGGTAAATAGAGTCATAAAGTTGTTATAGTCTACATTTTGCTTGAATTCATATTAATTCTAAGTAGGTTGTGAAAAGTTAGATTTATATATATCATAGTCACACCACTAAAAAACTAATTGTAAAAAGAAATAGCTCAAGCCAATTAAAACATTAAAAATAGTCCCAAAGAAGGCAGGACATAATAAGAACGGAGCAAGGAGGAGAAAAAAAAATGAAAGCTCAATAATCAAGTAAAGGACTTAAATTTAACCTTATCAATAATTATGATATATGTCAATACCCTAATCTTTCTAATTAAAAGACAAGGTTGACAAAATAGATTTAAAGAAAAAGCAGGCGGGAGCTGCGGACTGTGGGTAAGATGCGGGAGCCTGTGCAAGAAGGCTGTGAACTTAACGGTAAACTATGGATAGGGCAGAGTGCAGACTGTTCTTCCCACACGGCGGCCTAAAGCACAACTGCATAAACTATGATGACTTGAAAGCAAGGACCTGAAGGGAATGGCCTGGCATGGCCACATAGTCTCTGTAGGACAGGCAAAGGCCTGGAAGGAATGCTTTTGGCTCTTCTCGCATGACCAAGGCATATTCCCGCACTGTACTCGTATTTACTTGAGCTAACAGTAAACGTCATCCTGTTTTGCTTGTTTTTTGTTTTTTTTCGTTTTTTTTTTTTTAAAGATTTATTTATTATATGTAAGTACACTGTAGCTGTCTTCAGACACTCCAGAAGAGGGAGTCAGATCTTGTTACAGATGGTTGTGAGCCACCATGTGGTTGCTGGGATTTGAACTCTGGACCTTCGGAAGAGCAGTCGGGTGCTCTTACCCACTGAGCCATCTCACCAGACCATCGTTTTATTTTTTAAAGATTTATTTATTTCATTTATATGCGGTTACTATCGCTGTCTTCAGACACGCCAGAAGAGGGCATAGGATCCTCTTACAGATGGCTGTGAGCCACCATGTGGTTGCTAGGAATTGAATTCAGGACCTCTGGAAGAGCAAGTAGCCAGTGCTCTTAACCGCTGAGCCATCACTCCAGCCCCTGTTTTGCTTGTTTTGATGATAAAAATGAAAAGTGCTTTCTTTGTACTACCCTTGAGCTCAGATGCCTAGAAAATGGCTTCTCCCATGCAGGTCTCTGGAATATTCTTAACTTCGGAGACTCAACCTCCCTGATCGTGGCATGGGTCTACATAAAAGTGCTTGCTTTGCAAGGGTGAGGAACTGAGTCTGAATCCCCAGCACCCACACAAAATGCTATCGGTGTCTGTGACCCTACCACTGAGAGGCAGAAGCTGGCTGGCCAACCAGCCCACCTGAAACGATGTGCTTCTGATTCAGTGAGAAACTGCTTCAAGTCAGGAGGGCCAAGAATGAAGGAGGAGGACACTGACCATTCTTCTCTGACACATGTGCACATAGGCCCATGCATCTACATGTTCACACACACACACACACACACACACACACACACACACACACAGCAAGACCCCACTCTTATATGCTCCATATAAAAGAGGCACTTTAGATATAACACAGATGAGTTGAAAGGAAATGATTGAGAAAGCAAATAACAATCAGAAGAATGGACAGCTATTCTACTATCACAAAGAAGCAATTTTAAGTTTGAAGGTATTATTTGAATATTTATAGATTAGAAGATTCAAAATTATTATGTGAAAATTATCCTCCATTGATCTATAGATTCAATACAACCTCAATTAAGATTCTACTGGCTTCAAAAAATGGCACAATCAAGCTGGCCTCGAACTTCCTGCCTCTGCCTCCTTCAGCAAATCCTACTGACATGTGCCACCACAACTGGCATCACAAGTCTGGAGGGAAAGTGGATGGGATGGAGGGGCAGTGGGAGGGAGAGGGAAACCTGATCTGGTAGTGGGTGAGGGAAAAGGACTGAATGAAGCCCTGAGGGCCAGCAGAAAGAATGTAAACAGGCAACTTCAGGAAATTGGAGGTTGGGGGGGAACCCCCCCTCCCCCAGAATGCACCAGAGATCTGGGAGGTGAGAGACTCCCAGAACTCACAGGGAGGGGCCTTAGATGAAATGCCCAACAGTCAAGAGAGGGAACTTCTAGAGCCCACCTCAAGCAGGAAGACAGTACATCAAGTGAGAGATGAGGTTGCCATCCCACAGTCACATCTCTGACCCATAATTGTTTCTGTCTGAAAGAATTACAGAAGCCGGGCATGGTGGCACACACCTTTAATCCTGAGAGCAGAGGATTTAAAGCACTCAGGAGGCAGAGGTAGGAGGATTTCTGAGTTCAAGGCCAGCCTGGTCTACAAAGTGAGTTCCAGGACAGCCAGGGCTATATAGAGAAACCCTGTCTTGAAAAACCAAAAAAAAAAAAAAAAGAATTACAGGGATGGAAATGGAGAGGAGCCTGAGAAAAAGAAGGTCCAGTGACAGGCCCAAAGTGGGATCCAGCTCAAGGGGAGGTCCCAAGGCCTGAGGCTATAGAGCACTCACAAAAAGGGATCTATCATGACTGCCCTCAGAAAGACCCAACAAGCAGCTGAAAGAGTCAGATGCAGATATTTGTACCCAACCAATGGACAGAAGCAGCTGACCCCTGTTGTTGAATTAGGGAAGGCTGAAAGAAGCTGTGGAGAAAGGAGATCCTGTAGGAGGACCAGCAGTCTCAATTAATCTGGACCCCTGAAATCTTTCAAACACTGGACCACCAAACAGACAGCACACACCAGCTGATATGAGGCCCCCAACACACATATAGTGGAGGACTTTTGGGTCTGTGTTCATTCAGAGATGATGCACCTAACCCTCAAGAGACTGGAGGCCCCAGGGAGTTTAGAGGTCAGGTTTAGTAGGGGTGTGGGGGCATCCAAGTGGAGACACAGGGGTGGGGAGGAGGTATGGGATGTGGAGCAGTTGGAGGGTGGATAGGGGGTGGGGAATGGAATATGGAGTGTAAAGAAATGAATTAAAAATAAAACAAAACAAAACAAACAAAACTGGCCCAATCATCATGAATGTTTATGGGTTACACCAAGTCATTTTGATACAAGTATTCCATGTTTAATAGCTAAGTCATGGCAACTAAAATATCTCAACTATTTATCACTTTTTATGTTGTAAATATTCAAAATGCTTTCTCTTAGCTATTTTAAGATCTACAATAATTATTACTGTGCTATCTCTACTGTGCTATCTATTATAACTTATTCTATCTAACTTTTTTTTTTTTACCAACAATGTTTCTTTTCATCTCCATGCAAGCTCTGGAGCTTGCTCAATATGCAAGCTCTTGCATTCTACTCTTTACTTTTGTGAGATCAAGTTTTAAAACTTCCATATATGAGTAAAAACATGTATTTATTCATTTACCAAAAGTTCTCCAGTTTTATTAGTGTGGGCCTTTTGTTTTAGTGTAAGTTTGACATGCTGACTTTAATATTTATACAAAATGCAAAGGGCTTAACATAATTGATTTTGAGAAAAGAAAACCAAAACTATAACAATTACTCTGACTTCAAAACTTGCTGTTATGTGTGTGTTTGTGTATTATGTGTTTGTGTGTATATTATGTGTTTGTGTGTGTACTAATGATCTTCCTGCTTCAGCCTCTGGAAGGCTGTGCTACTAGAACATGGGGAATACAGAGGCATTTGTCATCATGCCAACAACAAAACACTTCTTATATTAGAGACATTTATATGTCCATGAGTTTAGCATATTTAATTATATAATACAGACATAATTTAAAAGTAAAAAAAGGGTAATGTAATAGTTTAATAACTTAATATGGTATTCAACTGTCAGAAGAGTAAATTATGTATAAAAACATTACTTTATAAATATCTTTCATATCATACACACATGTGCAAATACAACCGAGAGTTTCTAAATGTAAAAAGACAGCAGAGTGAAAACAAAAGAATATATGCTGAAGGTTTGATCACTCTTTTGGATTACAATGGCTTTTCTAAACCTTTTAGCTCTTAAAGGAGGAACAGCAAAGAAGAGAATAGTTTCTTCATGAAATTGATAGAAAATGAAAAATTAATCCCTAGTTCTCTAACTACTTACTGACTTTAAATAACATGACAAAACATTTGTTAAAGGTGTATTCTCTAGTGTATAATAAAGATTTCAACACCTTGCTGCCTGAGACATTTTATCAGAATGGGAGTGTTGGTTTTCTTTCTGTTTAAATGGATGATAAATGATACACATGAAGATGAGTCACAGCTTAAGAGTACTCTTCTTTTTATGACCAATGAATCTCTCATGACTCTCTATCTTCAATAATATGTTCTTAACACATATTTACTCTTGGCTCAACACTTACTCAGAAGCTACTGAAAGAAAGGTGTGTGCTAGGACATATGGTGTAGGAGGAGCCTCACTCTGAAGTCACAGGCAGGATTAAGCTTGAGTCATCTTGGAGCACCTAAACAACTGGGCAGGCCATTTAATTTCTATGAGCCTTAGTTTCTGTGTTAATAAGGTATGTTAATATCTTAGAAAACTGCTGTGAATATTAGGAGCAACCAAATATTTATTGAGCTTCTACTCTTGATTATGTATGTGTTTTCTGCATGTATGCCTGTACACTCCATATGTATGTGTATGGTGTTTGCAGAGGCCAAGAGATGACATCACCCACTCTGGGACTCACAGATGGTTGTGAGCTTGCACGTGGGTCCTGGACATTGAACTCAGGTCCTCTGGAGGAGCAGCCAGGGTCCTTAACTGCTGAGCCATCACTCCAGCACTGGCCTCCGCAATATGTCAAAGAGTATTTGCAAAGAGTTCCAAATACACATTAGTACTGGGTGACAAATATGCTGCTCTCAAACAGTAGGAGTAGAGAAAGAATAACAAAGCAAACCTATGTTTGGAAAGGACAAAGTCTGGAGTCGGGGAAGAGGGATCGGAGGAAAGCAAAGAAAGCCGAGAAAGTCAAGTTGGGCTTTAGGAGTCAGTAGGTATTTGAATCTACAGAGATGTATGGGAAGGCTCATGTAGACAAAGTTATAATAGGAGGCACTGACAGAGAAATGAAAGCAAGGATGGAATATAGTGATGAACAGTAACTTGGCAAGAGTGTGATTTTTGATGAAGGTCATCAGAAAATGTTGGAAAAAGTTTAGAATGGAACACAAAGAGTTCTGAAGGCCAAATAAGGAGGCAGACTGACTCACGAAGGAATGAAGAGTGCAAAAAATGTATAGATGAAAAAAAAGAAAGAAACAAAAAACAACAAAAAAGAAAAACAAAAAAACAAAACAAAAAAAGAAAAAATGTATAGATGTTAGCATGTGACAAACTTGGATTCGAATTCTGACTCCTCACTTCATAGATGCAGAGTTCTGAACCCATCACTTACCACCTTTAACTTCAGTGTTTCTCCATCCTAACTTACTTATATCATATACTAAGCTTAGTACCTGGTAAATCCACGGCACTTAACTGTAGCAGGAATGGCGGAGTCACCTCTATGTAAACATAGGGGGCTGCTCAGCTGCAAAAGCATCTCCTGCAGGAGGACCTAATTGAGGATTGCTGGTGCAGACAATGCCAGATAACCTGGAACTGCTATTTAGAAGAGATGCTTTCTTGGTACCAATGGGGCATGGGTAGAGGGTATTAAAAGAGCTTGCAGCAGTGTTCAGATGAGCTTGGTACTGCATTTCTCAGCTGCTCCAAGAGTCTGTGTCATTGGCTCCATGCCACCTAACCTCCAACCTCAAAGGGCAGGTAGGGTCAGGCAGTGAGTAGTCCAGGGACTACTTAACTATCATAGTCATTATGTGTATGCACTGGCTAACTACTGTAAGATTTTGATAGTAATAGTGGATATAATCCAACTTCTATAGCACTATGCAGAGGAAAGCCTGGAAGAACTCAGGTAAATTGGTCTCGAAAACAGGTGGTGAGTCCATAGGGAATGCTAGAAATTTTTTAAAGAACCAAAGAGTTTCAGACAGAATTTTAGGGTAAAATACAATGAAGCACTTTTAGACACAAAAAAGTCATTACTGTATATGGGAAAAAATGAAATGTATATCCAAGGAGAGACCTGTGAGACAATTCTAGGGGAGTTGGAAGGGGATGATAACAAACCAAGGGGAATAATGTACTCTTTGCCTGATTTTTAATCTTCATCCTATGATATAGAAGGCATTTGTGTGTATGGTACACATAATTTGAGGAACAAAGTAGAATATATATAAAAGGAGAATTGACTTAAAAGAGAGAAAGAGATACTCAGCTACAGAAAGATAAAGGTAAGAGAAACAAGTCAAGAGTGATGGGCCTAGACATACATTCTAAGACAAGTAAATCCTCTCCTAGTCTCTCCCCTCTCCGCTCTCCCCCTCCCACCCACACCCCCCCACCTACGTACACACACACACGCACACACGCACACACATACACACACACGTACACACACACACACGCACACACACACACACACACACACACGAACACACACACACACACACGCACACACACACACACATACACACACACGCACACACATACACACACACACACACACACGCACACACACACACACGAGTAGAAGAGTTGGGGAGAAATTCAGACCCAAGTTTATCAGTACTGGCACTATTGATATTTTGAGACAAATAATGTTTTGTTTGAGCAGTGAGGATAAGAACCGCTCATTATATGATATTTAGCAGCATTTCTGTTATCTGCATATTAGCTGCCAGTCATAGTCCCAAATTTGACAAGAAAATAATATCTCCAAATGTTTTCTAAGTGAACAAAATAGCCTCCCATTGAGAAACACAGGAGTCAATATTTGGTATGTAAGGGAGACATTTGATGTACAGATGTGCAGTCCTCTGAAAGCATCTCTCACGCACAGCAATGCTGCCGCACACTAGCACCAGTTGTTCTTCTATATTGAATGAGCTGATGATCACTGACACTTGACATTGAAGACCCTGCCTTTTGTAGTGAAGCAAACGAGCCTGATTTTATGGCTTTACTGCTTCTTCCTACTTCCTGTCAGGACTAGCTGCCTAACTTCCATTAAGCTTTTACATGAGGAATATATAACGAGTGCTCAACAATTATTTATTAAATTATATTCTTTTTACTTTTATTTTTTGTTTTTGTTTTTGAGACAGGGTTTCTCTGTTTAGCCCTGGCTGTCCTGGAACTCACTCTGTAGACCAGGCTGGCCTCGAACTCAGAAACCCGCCTGCCTCTGCCTCCCGAGTGCTGGGATTAAAGGCATGTGTCATCACTGCCCAACTTGTTAATTTATATTCTTAAATATAAGGTTGCTCCTATATTAAAAATATGATGGGATGAAAGCCAAGCTTGGTGACTTACGTTTGTAATCCCAGCATTCATGTGGCCGAGGCAGACAGTTTACTGTGAATTTGGAGCCAAATCAGGCTTCATCATGATTTCTAGGCCAGCCTGGGCTCCAGTGCAAGACATTGTCACAAAACAATCAAGTATGTGAAGGGATAAGAAACTGCTTTATACATTCTTTACATTTTTACTGAAGGGGACTGCACTCAGCTTTTCATAAAATTATTTCTCCTGGATATGGAATTATTAATGTAATGTCATCTTTCCAAATGTGGCACAGGGCCTCATCACCTCCATCCTTAAACATAATAGAGCAGTCAAGGATACCTCAAAAAACACTACGGTCTAGGAAGGAGAGAAAAAGAAATATATAGGTCTTCCACATTGGACAGATATGATATAGGATACTCTGGATATCTGAGGCATTTGTTATAACCTACTCTAGCTTGAGATTCCAAGCTTACAAACTTGAGAGATGGCTCAGCACTTGCTACTCTTGAATAGGGTTGGGATTCAGTTCCCAGTACCTACATGGCATCTCACAACTGTAATTCCAGTTCTGGGGAATTAGATAACTTTATCTGGCCTCCTTTGCATGTATAGGATACACAGATATACCTGTGAGCAAAATACTCAAAACACATAAACATCAGTAATGTTCTAAAAATTCCAAGTTTCACTGGAGATGATTCTTTCTATTTCTCAAAAATATTTTTAGATTTATTATTTTTAATGTGTATGAGTGTTTTGCACACGTCTAACTATGCACACTCCATGCACACTTGTTACCTGTGGAGGTCAGAAGATCTTCATGCTTATTGCCTGTTGGATTCCCTAGAAGTGGAGTTACAGAGGATTGTGAGTCACCATGTGGCTGCTGGGGACAGAACTCAGGTCCTCTGCAAGAACAACAGATGTTCTTAACCACTGAGCCATGTCTCTAGCCCCTTGTTTATCTTTGAGACAGGGTCTTTGCAGCACAGCCCAGGCTGACCTTGAATTTGTAATCTTCCTCCCTCAGCTTCCTGAACGCTGGCATTACGGGTAAATTTACAAGTCTAGCTGCTGCTGGTGCACACAGAGGCAGGCAGAGGCAAGCTATACAGTCCATTTCTTTCTTTATTTTTTAAAGATTTTTTAAATTATTTATTTCATATATGTGAGTACATTGTTGATCTCTTCAGATATACCAGAAAAGGGTACTGGATCCCACTACAGATGGTTTGAGCCACATGTGGTTGCTAGGAATTGAACATCTGGAAGAGCAGGCAGTGCTCTTAACCACTGAGTTATCTCTCCATTCCCATATTCAGCATTATTAAAGTAGATAATTACTACTGAAAGAGAGCTGTGGCTACAGTCACATTAGCATGAAAAAACCTCTGCAGGTGCAGAAGAGAAACTTAATGTTTCATATTGGTGTACTTATCTTTCCATCAAATGCAAGAAATCAAGTATGTAAGCCTAGTTTTTCTTTCATTGTTTTTTCGGCATTCAACTTTGTAGGCATGGTGACCTCTCTCACTTGGTGAATTCCTCAGTTTTTGGACTATGAGCCATCTCACATGATGCTGTTCCTTTTATGTGCATCGAAGAATTCATGTAAGCTTAGATTCTGACCAGGTTAGAAACTTTACCCATACATTTGACTTGAGAGTATAACTCAGGAGCATATTTGCTGGATTAAATAAAATAATTGGATCACTATTTCCTTGTGACAAATGGAAAATCAGACTACAGCTTAACATTTCCTTGAGTAATATTCCCCTAAAATGACTACCATTTTATTGCCCAGTGAAATGATTTTCCCAAAATTACATAGAGATAGTATGTAAGCCTTATATCCAGTAAGGTATCATCATTCACTCACAGATTCATTCATCAACTATTTTGATTGCATTTATCTATTATTTATTTATCTAGGGTGTGGTATATATGAGTGTGGGGGCACTTGTGTGAAGACAAGCAGACAACCTGGAGGGAGTCTTTTCTTTCCTTCTATTCTCTGGGTCCTAAGTATTGAACTCAGGTCATCAGGTTGGCAGCAAGTGTCTTTACTCACTGAGTCTGCCTGGCCCTCAGAAATTCTTTTAAGCACATATTATATGCAGGAACTATGCTAATTGGTGAGAGCTGTCAAGTGACCAGGGAGCTAGCACCTTTACATGCCTTGAGGAAGTTAGTGTCAGAAAACTATGGAAAGTATAACAAGGAAATGATGACATGATTTCAACAGATAAGTTGTAGAGATACAAAAGAATAATTGATTAGATAACTAATATTGCATGAGATTAAAAACGCCTTTGGGAAATCTAGCCATTTAGAACACACACACACACACACAAATCACAGTACCACTGTATACCTAATAAAAAGTGAGTCAGTGGACTGGAGAGATGGTTCAGCAGATAAGAACACTAACTGCCCTTCCAGAGGTCCTGAATTCAATTCCCAGCAACTACATGGCTCAAAACCATCTGTAATGGGATCTGATGTGATCTTCTGGTGTGTCTGAAGAGAGCAATAGTGTGCTCACATATATCTATAAATAATGAATAAATAAATCTTTTTTTAAAAAGTGAGTCAGCTTAAAAAGTAAAGAAAACGAATTGCTAGACTTATACTATTATTTGTTTATTTACTTATTTACTTGCTTCCTTACTTATTTATACAGGTTCTCTCTCTATGTAGCTTGGCTGTCCTGGAACTTGATATATAGAAATGGACTATATAGGGCTGAAAAGATGGCTCAGCAGTTAAGAGCACTGACTGCTCTTCCAGATGTCCTGAGTTCAATTCCATTTGTAATGGGATCCAGTGTCCTCTTCTGGTGTGTCTGAAGTCAGGGACAGTGTACTCATATACATAAAGTAAATAAATCTTTAAAAAAAATGCTGAATATGTTGTGGTAAAATACTTCTTCTTGGTTTACTGATATAAAATAGTTCCTTCAGGATGATCAAAAGATAGTATAAGAAGCCACACCTATACATTAGTTTTCTGAGGCAGTAAATCACTTGTGTAACACATTTATGCAATGTACTTCTCATTCCATAGATCCAGATTTTCTGCACCATCTGGTTGAGCTGATATGCAATTCAGTCTCAAGAAGACTATTTGCCGTATTCATGCCATGCTCATGTAGCAAGTGTGTGCTCGTGCCTGTGGAACATTTTATACACATTAATATCCAGGGAAGAACACTGAAAACCTACATTTAACAGAAATGCAAAAATAAATCGTTACTTGAAAAGGCTTTTTTTTAGAAGAAATGCATTAACTTTTTCTCTCAGTGATTACCTTGGGAAAAGCATAAAGATAATGAAGGCATGGCACATGAACCATGACCTCAGGAAGACTGTGGTCTGACGGGTAAGGCAGACATGAGCAAAATAATTATTACTGTGTCCTTTTCTTTTTTAAATAAAGCACTGTCCAACAGCCTTGAGAGAAGGAAAATGTGAGAAGTGTTCAGAGAGTGGCCAGTGGTTGAGAGTTCCATAGTGACTAGGGCTGCTGTATGCTAAGGATGTCAGACTATGCTGTAGGTGATGAGCTCCGGAGAGCTTCAGCACAGAGGTGAGACCTCCATTAGTTATACTAAAAATAGCATCCTGGCAGCAATGCTTAGACTTTTCTGTATGAATGTAAAAAAACAAAACAAAACAAAACAAAAAAACCCCACAAAACAAAAAGCAAAAAAACAAAAAGCAAAAAGCAAAACCAGAGAAACTTCCTCACAGCCACATGGAATGTGAATGAAAACAGCGATTACAATGGAGTTTCTCCTCCCCCCCCCCCCCACGACGATTCTTGGGCTTACTTTATATTTAAGAATGTGTCTGAACAGGTTTTATTTACATTTAGATTTACAAAAACAATGGTGTAAGAATGATGAAATAGAATTTACAGAGAAATGTAATTGTTTAGGCTAGAGATATGGTGCTGGGGTTGAACTGACTCAGCCCCCACATCAGACAGCTTACAACTGCCTGTGACTCTAACTAGAGGAGATCATACGATCGATCTCTAACCTCTAGAGGCACCTGCACTCACGTGCATGCCTGCATACACACACACACACACACACACACACACTCACACACATGCCTACAAACACACTTTTTTTTTTTTTTTTGGTTTTTCAAGACAGGGTTTCTCTGTGTAGCCCTGGCTGTCCTGGAACTCACTTTGTAGACCAGGCTGGCCTCGAACTCAGAAATCTGCCTGCCTCTGCCTCCCGAGTGCTGGGATTAAAGGCGTGTGCCACCATGCCTGGCTACAAACACATTTAAAAGTAAAAGAAATAAAAGAAATTGCTAATACGTTTCAAGCATTTAAAATAATGATTGAGTTACATCGATTACAGGAGGGGAGAAGGTGATTCAGGGAAGGTAAATTTTCCTGGAGCTAGATAAGGAAAATCCCCTGTAGTAACTGATGAAATGTATAGAGAAAGTATACATAGCAGACACATGGCAGACTGGAAGCAAACACTCTTTTTGGATGACGTGTGGCCTGATTAAGATGGATAGTAAAGTCAGACTGCCTGGGTTTAAAATTCAGTATCATACTTTCTAGCTAAACTTGGGCAAGATACTTAAGCATCCAATGCCCGTTTACAAACCAGTGCTCAGCATAGGACTCAAGTGTTGCCAAGTGTTTAGGATAAACCAAGTTCTAAATAAAACTCAGCACTTAAAGGTCATTAGCATGGCAGAGATTGCTATGTATTTTCCAACACCTGGTCTCTTCCTTATATTAACAGAATCTCCCAATTGTAACTGGGTAGGTAACTGTCTGGCAGGAACACTATATATTCTAGTTTTTATTACAACCACATGTAACCATGTGCCTAAGGTCCAATCAGTGACATGTAACTATTAGTGCCATGTGGTAGCTGTGGAAAACCTTCCTCAAAAGACAACTGGACGTCTACAAACTTCTCAAAATTTATAAGTATGAAATTAAAAGTTAGTGCGGATATAGAGTAACAAGAACTGTCACTTCTCAAAACATGTTGACATTTATGAGCAAGTTCAGAAAAATTCTCTAAATTTATAGTTTAGAGAAATGTACAAGTATACTAGGCTACACATTCAAGAATATCAATAGGAGCATAATCGATAATAGCCCTGAATTACAATAAATGTAGACGACTGAGGCAGGAGAGTCATAGGTTGAGGCCAGCCTGGGCTACATAGTAAAGCTTCACCCTAAAGGTGAGAGCAGTAGCAGAAAGAAAGAGGGAAGGTGGAAGGTGGGGCGGGGGAGGGGAGAGAAAGGAGGAAGGGATAGGGGAGAGGAAGAGAAGAAGGTGGGTTGGTTGGTCAGTTTTGGCTTTTGTCTTTAATGTTTCTGTCCAAGGCCAGTTGTCTTAGGCCTGTACTGAGCAGGATTTCACAGCAGGGGGATGTGTGAGTAACGTTTTCCCTTTCACTGCTGGAAAAAGAAGGGGCTGGATTAGGTTCCAACATCCCTCCTGAGGTCATGAGTCCAATTATCTAATTGTGTTCCATTAGTCCCCATGTCTAAGAGATCTTGTCTATCACCTTCCAGTACCACCAAGTGCTTGGGGAACCAAGCCTTTAACACATGGGCTTTCGAAGGACATTTTAGATCACGCTATAGTATCCGTGGAAAAATAAAATGAGGTATATTTATAGAAATTATTCAGTAGTGAAAAATAAATCACCATTAAGTATATTCAATAATATCCACCGCATAGGAGAATTAAGGGCTAAAGCAACACAAAACATAAAGATTTAAAAATAGGCAAACTACCATGATTTGGAAGAATATATTTGAAGAAAAGCAGGACGATGATTAGTATCAGTCAGGATTATAGTAATTTCTAGGGAGAGAGAGAGAGAGAGAGAGAGAGACTGACTTCCCCTAGGGAAGAGCTGTAATTCCAAAGGGAAATTCAGGGCTTCTGAACTTCTGACAATGTTCTGTTCCTTAAGTGAAGCAGAGGTCTCATCGATGTTTCTTAACACATTTTTAAAATTATACATTGTCTTATATATTTTTGTATATCGATATTATATTTTGCAATTTCAACTGCACACACACAAAGAAACATGGATCTTTTTGCCCGTAGTTCATTCTTTCCTCTACCAAGCGACCTCCTAAATACTGGCTCTCTAAGCCCATGAGAATAGAGACCACAACAGTTCTATCGGGGTAGTGAGATAGAAGAAAAGTAAGTCACCAGAGGACTTGGTAGGAAGGCTGGGGGGGGGGGGGGGCGGAATGGACAGACAGACAGACAGAATTGTTCTATCAATCCTGAACTTACCTTTGGGCTTCTTATATTATTTTGAAATGTCCTTTATTTCTACAGCTAGATTTTACTTTAACTGATCTACCTATCTAGGCATGAACTTAGTAGGGATGGGGGGACTCTAGTCTACCCTTCTCTTCCAGTGGTGAAATGAAGAACTTTATCCTAATCACATGCTCCCTGATGTGATATTCTGCCTCACTACAGGACCAAGATTTTTTAAAAAGACAGACAACTTACCCAACAGAAAAAATTGTCTGATCTAATACATACAAACACACAAATAGACAACTCATGTAAGAAAAACCCCAAAGGACTAAAAACACCTAAAAAGGGTTTAATTATCAAATAAAGTACTTGATATGTTATTTTGGCACTTTTTTGTTGTTGTTGTTGTTTTTGAGACAGGGTTTCTCTGTATAGCCCTGGCTATCCTGGAACTCACTCTGTAGACCAGGCTGGCCTCAAACTCAGAAATCCGCCTGCCTCTGCCTCCCAAGTGCTGGGATTAAAGGCGTGCGCCACCACTGCCCGGCCAGGCACATTTTTCTAAAGAGCAATATATTCTGTACTGCTGTGTTTTATACTGCTGCATATTCAGAAAAATGATCCCTCTTGACATTGTTAATATAAATTGCTATAATTTTTTAAAAGGTAAAAAAGACATCTAGGGGCTGGAGAGATGGCTCAGCGGTTAAGAACACTGACTGCTCTTCCCAAGGTCCTGAGTTCGAATCCTAGCAACCACATGGTGGCTCACAACCATCTGTAATGAGATCTGATGCCTTCTTCTGGTGTGTCTGAAGACAGTTACAGTGTACATACATATAATAAATAAATCTTTTTTTTAAAAAAGACATATCTGTCAGCTTAAATGCTCTCATGACTTGAGACAGAAAATAAAAAAAAAAAATTCCATAGAAATTATTCAAGAGCAAATATCCAAGAATCTCACTGTGGCATTCAGTTGAAACCCTGGAAGCAATCAGTGTGGCATATTGAATGAATTATGGCAGATAGTTACCATGAATACCCTATTATTCAGCTGGGGCTTTTGTTTTGTTTATTTTTCCAAGACAGGGTTTCTCTGTGTAGCCCTGGCTGTCCTGGAACTCACTCTGTAGACTAGACTGGCCTTGAACTCACAGAGACTGGCCTGCCTCTGTCTCCTGAGTGTTGGGATTAAATGCATGCGCCGCCACTGCCTCAACTGTTTTTGTATTAAAGAGATGTGTTAGATGGATGGATGCTGACCTGGAAGGTCGATCATGAATTACTGTTTACAGATGAAAGTGAAGTATTCATTTTATATTTCTGACCAATCGACTTTGTATTGATCTACCTGATAGGTTTGTAATGACATGCAAAAGTACCAAAACACAGAACCTAGATTTTTTTTGTAAAAGTTATTTTGTGCATATGGGGAGGGGCATGTATGCGCCAGCCAGTATGTAGGGGTCAAAGGACAACTTGTGAGAATTAGGTCTCTCCTTCCACTTTGTGGGTGCCAGGGTTTGAACTTGGGTCATCAGTTAAGGCAAGCACCTTAATTTGCTAACCATCTCACTGGCCCTGGGACCCAGAATTACAAATAGTGATTACCTTATCTTGGAGTCAGGACAGAAGTGAAGCTTACTTCTGCATGTATCTTTGGGTAATTTTACTGGTTCTAGTGAGTCTGGATTACTTTTCTAATTAGCAAAATTATATAATTTTAATAAAATATGTGGAAGAATGCAAAGTAATGTACCCCATTGGCAAGTGGGTCACAAATTTGTTGCTACATGATAATCCATATTACTAAAACATATTGCATAAACCTGAGGAAAATGGAATGAAGTAAGGGACTTAAGGCAATGAAGTGGCTTATTCCACTGTTTCACAACAAGCATTTCAATATTAGCTGGAAAGAGATATGAATTAATAAAATAAATACACATTACTTCCTACAATCTCCTAGGAAGCAGCTCAGCGCCAAGCTGTACCAGGAAAAAGGAAGCAGAAGCTAGAAACACAAAGGAATAAGCTGTTCTTTATCAAGGGAGGTGGAGTTATTCTAAATTGGAATGTGTGAGGGAGTGCCCATCAATCCAGATCTAAAATCCACACATTCCCATTCAAAGCTCGGCCTCAAATGTCCTTTCCGACACACCTCAAATGTTCTTTCTCCAGTACTGTACAGCCACCTGGCCACACACCTACATCCGCCTCCTCCCTTTTGCCTGGTCGGTCGTTCTCTGAAGCCACTTGCTTGCTAAACCCTCTCAAAGTTACCCGCAAAAAGCTACCCGCCATGCATTGCTTCTGGGGACATTAGCTAAATAACATAGTAGCCAAATACAAATAAACCCAGCCTCCGCTCCTACTGACTTCTGGTTGACTAGGCCTCCGTCATTCCTGACCCAGAGTCACATCTCACCCCTTGCGTCATACCTCACACCTCACCCAGTCCAGTTTCCTACGGTGGGGAAAAGGCAGGAACTCTGGGCCGAACAGGCTGCCTGCCCTAGATGGTCACATCCGGTCACATCCGGGCAACTGAAGAACCGGAGGGCGGAGTCTGTCCTGACCAATGGGAGCGTTGAGTTTCACAGCCTTCTGAGGTCACGTGTTCAGTGGGCGGGGAAATTGCCTCCTATTAAATCCAAGGGCGGAGACCTTTTTTTTTTCTTTACCTCACCACAGGAGAAGCCGCCAGAGGGAAGGAAGGCCTGTCTAGCTGAGGGTAAGGAGAGATTTGAGGACGCTAGCGTATAGGCGCTCCGAATTCTCTAGAAAGCAGATTTCTGAGGCGTGGTTTATGTAGCGGAGGAGGGATGAGATCTCGAACCCAGCTTCGGCCCACTGCTAATTAAGTAGGAGCGGGGATTACGAACGAACGGCCTGACAGGGACCGGAGGGTTTTCCACCCACCTAGCTGCCTACACTATGGGAAAGTAACCAAAACCGCGCCTCCACGATTTTATATGCTCCCCCTCCGCGCCTCCCCGCACCACCCCACCCCACTCCACCCCACCTCCGTAAGGGGAAAAAAAAAGGTTTCTGTGAGGAAGCATGGAAGGGAAAAATTCCAGAATGCCTTGGTGTAATGGGAGACAGTGCAACTTAAACTCAGAGATTCACGCTCACCTTGGGTGTTAATATTGGTAAAACTAACTTCCCCAACTTTGTGCCCAAGAGCCTGACCTAATTATTATGTATTTTGACCCATTTTTCCAGTAGGAGGGAGTAGAGAGAAAGTATAAAATCTTTTAGAAGTAGCTATAAAAATAAACCTGGGAAATTGCTACAATTTAAAAGTTAATCTTTTAAAAAAATGCCTCTGGCCAGTGTGGTGTCCCATGCCTTTAATCCCAGCTCTCAAGAGGCAGATTGTCTCTGAGTTAGAGGCCTACCATAGTGCGACTTTGTCTCAGAAATCAACAAACAAGCAAAAAACTGATCTTGACCGTGAATATACTTGTCTATGTGTTTGGCCTTTAAATATAAAGCAAATTTATCTTTTCATCCCATCTACCCACCAAACTAAGATGGGTTCGGATACCTGTTATTCAATACAATAGAGTTAGCAGATGAAATTCGGATAGGGAATGTAATGTATGGGATCTTAAGTAGTTCATAGCATGAATGTCAATTGAAGCCAATACCCAAAAAAAAGAGCTTCCTTCAAAGTAGTTTGATGGGAGCGACAACTCTAAAGCTGATAGAAATACTAGGCTTTACATGTAAGGATGGAAAATTGAAAATAAATGCTAACCATAAATTGAGTTGTAGACTGAGTAGAATTGTGCCTGCTTTTAGTCTGTAAACCTACTTCTAGGATGACAGACAGCCATAATTTTCTGAGAAAATGGAACTTTACATTACATTGGGGGCTAGAGCTATGGCTCAGTGGTTAAAGCACTGCCTGCCCTTCCAGAGGATCCAGGTCTGATTGCCAGGACCTAAATAGCAGTTCTCAACATCAGTAACCCCAGGAGATCCAAGGACACCAGGCACACACATGGTCTGCAGGCACACACAGACAGAGCACTTATACATACAAATACATTTTTTTTTTTTTTTTTTTGGTTTTTCGAGACAGGGTTTCTCTGTATAGCTCTGGCTGTCCTGGAACTCACTTTGTAGACCAGGCTGGCCTCGAACTCAGAAATCCGCCTGCCTCTGCCTCCCGAGTGCTGGGATTAAAGGCATGCGCCACCACGCCCGGCTATACAAATACATTTTTGAAAAAGATATGAAAATTCTAGAATCCGTTTGCTTCAAAGACTGCAATACAATGTGTGGAAAGGCACAGAGGTGTAATGATTATAAATATTCTTAGATAGTCATTAAAAGAATGCCATGTTGACATTAACAGTGGGTACAGTACACAGCTGGCACCATACTTATTGGTACTTAAGACTGTCAATATTGGGTTGGAGAGATAGCTCAGCAGTTAAGAGCACCGATTGCTCTTTCAAAGGTCCTGAGTTCAATTCCCAGCAACCACATGGTGGCTCACAACCATCTGTAATGGGATCTGAAGCCCTCTTCCGGTGTGTCTGAAGACAGCTACAATATCAAAACTAATTCGAAATGAACATTTGCTCAGCTTAATTGAAATACTTACTATAATATCTAAAACTTTGTTACTATCAAAATAATTGTGTTATGGATTATTTTAGGAGTTTATTTGCTTTTAAAACTTCATCAAGTTGAATAATTAAGGTTGTTCACTTTGAGTACCTGCCAGTAGGCCTGAGGGGCTGAGTTTGAGCCCTAGGACCTTCAGAGTAGAAGGAAAGAACAGAATTAACAGAATTCCACAAGTTGTTCCTTCACACACACACACACACACACACACACACACACACAGAGAGAGAGAGAGAGAGAGAGAGAGAGAGAGAGAGAGATTAAATAAAGATGCAATAAAAGTTTTATAAAAAGAATATTTACCTGATAACTGAAAACGGGTAGGTTATAGCCCTCTCCTGTGGGTAATATTTTCAGATCTTTTTTGTTGTGTTTTGTTTTATTTTTGAGGACAGGGTTTCTCTCCATAGCCCTGATTGTCCTGGAACTCACTCTGTAGACCAGGCTAGCCTTAAACTCAGGGATCCACCTGCTACTGCCTCCTGAGTGCTTGGATTAAAGGCCTGTGCCACCACCACCCAGGCTATATCTTCAGGTCTTCAGACTTCAGTATACCACATTATATAAGTCACAAGGGTAAGCCACAAAAAAATGAAGTGATAATAGCACTAGGCAAAGATCATTTCTATTAAAATATTTATTTAATTTAATAAGACATTATTAATACACTTTATGTAAAAACATCTGACATCTGAATTTGTTGAGACATTTTGGTTGTTTTTACAGGAGTAGGGATTGATCCCACAGCCTTGAGCATGCTGGTCAAGTCCTTTACCAGTGAGCCTTCTCAGCATCCCACAGACTTTATTTAGAGAATACCTACTGGCCTTGAAATCTAAATCTACCTACCTCCTCATTCTTAGTGCTTGGATTGAAAGTATGCATCACAGCATCCCACTCTTTCCAGACATTTTAAATGGCAAAAACACTAAGAACTACTTGATAAACTTAATAACTTCTAAGCTATAGATCTCTGGTTTCAATGTGAGAATCATCCTGGCCTAGTTCATTGTTCTAATTACTTAATTAATTACTTAATTAATTGTTTTATTAAGTAGCTCTGTTGATTTTTCCAGTAGTCTGTTGACCTTGTTGCTGTATCATACCATAATCATTTTACTCCAATTGAGTTAGCTATTAGAAAATTCCAGGCCCTTGATTTTCTAAGTAAAAGAATGGATATAATTTCTAAAATCCAACTATTTCTTTTAAAAAATAGGGTTTAAGAACTTTTAATGCCAAAACACCATATTATCACTTTTTAAAGATTTATTTTTATTTTATGCATATAGATGTTTTACCTGCATGCCTCTCTGTGTGCCACATATGGTGCAGTACACTCGGAGGTTAAAAGAGGTCTTTAAAGCTCTTGGAAGTGGACATACAGACAATTGTAACATGTGGGTCCTGGTACTTGAACCTGGGTCCTTCACAACTGCAGCCAATGTTCTTAAGCACTGAACTATCTCTCCAGCCCTTAATTTCTTTATTATAGAGTTTTTGGCATTGATTATTTAATTTTGAAATCACTGGAGAAACACAATTACCATGGATAAAACAGTGTCTGTTTTGGCCACTCCAGCCTCTTTTCAACAAAATCATCATGTTAAACATATTTTCAGTCACCAACTTGCATGGATTAAAGTCAAGATAAAAATATACAAATTAATAACAATGTACATTATTTTCCACATTAGATTTTCTATCACAAAAATAAATGTTGCTTTATACTTTTTATCATTTAGGACACCTTGAAAAAGAACTAAATGAAAAGTTTGTGGTTAAGAGAGTTTTTCCAAAAAAAAAAAAAAAAAAAAACCAGAGAGTTTTTTTTCTCCTCTTGGCTTTGCTATTTTATAAATATTTAACTTTTATGTTTCTAGATATTGGACTTTGTATGGCATTGAACGGAAGAACTATGTTTCCAGCCTTCAAATATTATGCAATAGACTATTTACAAGAGGTATGATATTACTGGCTTGCTATCCATTTACTATGAATTATATTTCTCTCTTTCTTTCTTTTTTTTTTTTTAAAGGACTAGCCTGTTGTATGGTACTGTTTTCCAGGCAGGATGTACATATTATAATCTTTTTTTAAAGAATTATTTATTTATTTTATATATATGAGTACACTGTAGATGTCTTCAGACCCACCAGAAGAAGGCATCAGATCCCATTACAGATGATTGTGAGCCATCATGAGGTTGCTGGGAATTGAACTCAAGACCTCTGGAAGCTCAGTCAGTGGTTTTTTTTTTTGTTTGTTTGTTTTTTTTTTTTTTGGTTTTTTTTGAGACAGGGTTTCTTTGTATAGCCCTGGCTGTCCTGGAACTCACTTTGTAGACCAGGCTGGCCTCGAACTCAGAAATCCGCCTGCCTCTGCCTCCCGAGTGCTGGGATTAAAGGCGTGTGCCACCACGCCTGGCTTCAGTCAGTGTTCTTAACCACTGAGCTATCTCTCTAGTCCATGAATTATTCTTAAAAACATGTTAGGTGTATTCAGTATATGATAGTTGTCAGTAATCCATAGGTTAATCTTTAGTTGTTTTCAGACTCATTAAAATTACCTTAGTTTTTTTTTTTTACTGTAGTCAAAACATTCATTTGTGTGTGTGAGCATGTGTGTATATGTGTGCAACATAAAACATAAAGAAAAACACAATCATTTTTGCCTTTATGTGGAATAATGAATTCCATGGGAAGTCACAGTCCCTGGAATTAACTGAATAGAGATAATGCTTCAGCTGACAGACATAGCTATAGAACAGCAGTGCTTTTGTCACAGAGTAGACTTCAGTACTGTGTGACCACAATGTGCCCACAGAGTGAATGTGGAAGGCAGCATGGCTAGGGGAGGGGCCTGTCCATTGCCACAAAGTAATGGAAGTAAAGTTGGAAGTCAAGGCAGAACCAGGGTAGAACTTGAGCTAATCTTCAGGTTTATTCAACTGACAGCATCCTTTTTGTGCTGTTTGTTTGAGACAGGATCTGGCCTTGTAATCCTGGCTGGCCTGATAATCAGTGTGTAGCCCAAACTGGCTTCAAACTAATAGTCCTCCTTTCTCAGCCTCTCAAGGGCCAGATTAGAATTAGCACCACGATGGCTACCTTAATGTCCACTTGAAGTAAGAGTTTTATTCCTTAGGTTTACTTTTGAAATTCGAAACTTATTTTCAGGTTTTAGCGTAGGAAACTAAAGTTATGATAGTGGCATAATATTTGCTAATGGAGGGCCAGCATGGTGGCACACGCCTTTAATCCCAGCACTCGGGAGGCAGAGGCAGGTGAATTTCTTGAGTTTGAGGCCAGCCTGGTCTACAGAGTGAATTCCAGGACAGCCAGGGCTACACAGAGAAACCCTTTCTTGAAAAACAAACAAACAAAATTTTGCTAATGGAAGAAAAATCACATTGCTAAGTGATATAATCCTCTTTTGTAGTTAAGCATGCATATTTTTTAGCCTGTCATAGGAAAAAATGTTTGTAAGACAACTTGGTGATATTCTTTATTATGTGGTTCTTTTTTAAGGATATATTTATAATTATATCTAAGTACACTATAGTTGTCTTCAGATGCACCAGAAGAGTGTGGCAGATTTTATTACTGATGGTTGTGAGCCACCAAGTGGTTGCCGTGATTTGAACTCAGGACCTCTGCAAGAGCAGTCAGTGCTCTTAACTGCTGAGCCATCTCTCCAGCCCCTATGTGGTTCTTTAATTTGACATTTTTATAACAAACCTATCACTTTAAAAATTATATCAACTTATGATGATGATATGAATATTGGTGAATAGTATAAGTTAAAATTATTTTACCTTTTCATACAGGACAAAATTAAAGAGAGGCTTTACAGAGATGCTTTATTGCTTCAGATTCCTTCATGTTTAAATCAAGATAAAAGCATTATTGATGATGAATATAGGAGTCCATGGACAAGAGGTATTTTTTTTTTAATTTATTGAAAGCTATTTTTGAGTTCAGTATGGTAAATTAAGAAACTTTAGGCCATAGAATTCGGTAAGGAAAAGGAGATCTGAGATATGAATAGATTTTTTGTCATCTAAGGCTTTGTAGAATGTAACATGAACTTTCTTTTGTCTATATTTTTTAAAATAAAAACAATAGGCTGAATGTTTATGTGCCCTTGAAATCATATGTTCAAATTTAACCCCCATTGTGATCATATTCAGAAGAGAGGTCATGAGACTGGAGGTTAGCGCTCTTGTACAAGAGATCCTAAAGAACCCCCTTTTCCTTCCTGTCCCAGGAGGAAGTAGAAGAGAATCTCCAGCAGACACCAGAGCTGTCTGAGTCTTGTCATTGGACTTTCTAATCTATAGTACCATGAAAAGGCAATGTTCTTAGTTGAGTCACCCACTCTGTAGTATCTGGGGTATAGCAGCTCAAACTGGCTAATAAAGCTGCAAATATGGGAAACCATTGGGCAGTTTGAAGAAAAAGAATGAGAGAATCCCTCTGGTTGTCTAAAGAAAGGGAAGGGTAGAGGTTGGGAGTCAAAAGTAGAGACATGGAGACTAGCAAGACAGCTCAGTGGGTAAGGCTGCTTGCTGCCAAACCTGACAGCATGAATTTGAACCTTGGAACCTATTGGACTGGAGGTAAGAACTGACTCTGCTCTCCATACACACATTGTAGCCTTGGAATATAGTGAGAAGAGAATGGGAAATGAACACAGTGGGTTTTGGCAGCACTTAAATCTAGGCTGATGTGTTTTTTGCCATTACCATGTTTTTCCATGAGGCTTGGATAAAGATGTAATATCAAAGTAACAAACCTAGCCAGAAGCAACATTGAGTGAAACTCTGACTAGGATACTACTACTACATATGGTAGACTATGCAGTTGCATATTCTGACATAAGAATATAATGCCCCTCTTCTTAAGGAATCAAGGATATAATTTGAAAAGTAATCTATAGATGCATAAAATTTTAATATAAAAGCTATATATAATTAGTACCAGAGTTCTACTAGCCATGTTAGGGACCTTTGAGGAGAGCACACCAGAATGAACTGGGAGCTTAGTGAAGGCCTGTGAGGTAGAGCATCAACTGTTGAACAGGATTATCTGGGACCATGGTAGTATCTAAGCAAACAGAAGCTGTGAAAAGGAGGGAATTGTTGATACATTCAGATGACATTTTCTTGACTGTGAGTTTAGGGCAAGCAGATTATAGTGATCACAATCAGATAGCACTTTGAAAAAGTAATTATATTTGTGAATAAGTAAAGATAACTTCATAAGAAAAATGATGGATGTCTGGCTTTCTTCTGTTAAGTGTAAAAGGATATTTTAGAAGCTAATGTTGACTGTTCCCTTTTTGGCCTCAGCTATTCCAGTTCAGGAAATGGAAGATAATTCAGTCTTGGAGCAGTGGAGAACAAGATTCTGTGTGGAGGATGTTCCTGAGAAGTATGTATCCTGAATCTCAAATTCTCTTTCTCTGTAGAAGACAAACAGTAAACTCCCCGGACACCTGGAAACCCCTTTGCTTCCCACACATTTCTTCTGTAGTCTAAAGAAAGCTCTGCTTTCAAGCACAAAGAAGAGGCTAATTTGAAGTTATTTATAGTCTCTTTTATCCTTCCCTTATTTACCAGTTTAATTATTGCCCTCTTCATTGAAGTTACAAAAGATACTCAGAACTAACCGGTGGCATCATACTTTTAGTTAATATGTCAGTCTTCTGAACAAAGTTCACTAATATGTATTAATATTAAAACCACCGTTAGTAAAAATACAGACAAGACCATTTTCTAATGTATCTATCAATATTATTTATTATCAGTTCAGTCACCCTTCAGATATTTGCATATTTATATGTATATACAAGCTAGAAAGTAAGTGAAGGTATAGCTATGCATTCAAGAAACAAAGCTTAAAAACAAAGCACCACAGTCACTGAGCAAAGCACACTGGCAGAGGGAGGAGCGTGGAGCAGTGAGAAAAGAAGATGAGTGTCCTCCTGCGCATTGAGTCCAGAAGCTGCAGTTCTCAGCACTGATCCAAACACTTAACTGCTTCACTTCACTCACAATGTGTATCAGGCACAGGAGAGGTTTTTGTTGTTATTCATATTTTCAAACTTTATAATTTTAAATATTTCTTTTTTTATTTTAATTTTTACTTATTCAGTTTAAATCCTGCTCACTGCCCCTTCTAGTCACCCCCTCCCACAATCCTTCCCCTATCCTCTCCTCCCCTTCTCCTCTGAGTAGGTGGGGGCTTCCCTGGGTATGCCCCCACCCTGGCACTTCCAGTCTCTGTGAGGCACATCCTCTCCTACTGAGGCCAGACAGGCAGCCCAGCTAGAAGATTTTATCCCATGTACAGGCAACAGCTTTTGGGATAGCCCCCCCCCCCCATTCCCACTGTTTGGGATTCACATGAAGGTCAAGCTGCACATCTGCTACATATGAGCAGGGAGGCCTAGGTCCAGCCCGTGTATGTTCTTTGGTTGCTGGTTCAGATTCTGAGAGTTCCAAGAGTCCAGGTTAGTTGACTCTGTTTGTCTTCCTGTCTTCCCCTTTTAAATATTTCTTAACTGCAATGAAAATAAATGACAAAACTCCTACCACATTTACTTGTGTGGATTATATCCAGATTTCATTTATTTTTATTCTAGATCATAGTCTGCTATATGGGTATACCACATTTTACTTACTTGTTCATTAGGACAGACTTTAAGGTTGTTTTTCCTTTTTGCAATTGTGAGTAATTCTGCTGTTAATAGTCGTATTCCGCCTGCCTCTGCCTCCCAAGTGCTGGGATTAAAGGCGTGCGCCACCACGCCCAGCTAACACGCCACCTTTGGTGGATGTGTATTATCACTTCCAAACTGATTCAACAGAGATGGACCCCAGAGGAGTAATTGTCAGACCTGGCCCTCTCACACCTTTGATTTTCTGCCAAGGCTTCCTGATGGCTGATCCCAGCTAGAAATCAGAAGGCAAAAGCCTGCTTCTAAGTGTTTTGTGTATATTCCAGATACAAATCCTAGATCGGATGTGTGGCTTGCAAATGCCTTTGTCCTGTGGTTTGTCTTCTCACTTTCCTGATGGTGTCCTTTGAAGCACATCTTAAACTTTGAAAGTTCAACTTGTGTAGCTTCTGCTCTCACCAGTTTGTTTACTATTTTATTTATGTAAGAAAAATTTACATACTCTAACGTCATAAGAATTTGCTCCTTTATTTTCTTTTAGTTTATTTCTCCTAATAAGAAGAAAATAAAGAAATTCAAAGAGAAGGAGGATATCAGCTCTCAAGTTGGGGACATGGGAGGTGCTGGAGGGAAGGAGTGTTATAATTCTGTTTTAACTGAAAGCATTTTTAAAAGAACATAAATTAGATCATGAAATATCTCTAACTATAACCCGCAAATGGTGCCCCAGCAAACAATACAGGCCTCAGTACCTACCATGTCTTGTAAAGTCTAGAGTGATTCAGTCTCTGCCTGTCTAATGTTCCTCTGTTCCAGCTACTCTGATCTTACTCTTTTACCTGGAATCTACTAAGTTTGTTTCCACCTTTAAACCCTTATGGCTCAGTTCCCATCATTATTCAGGTAGCTACCAAAATAGCTCTTCAGTGGGCTTTCACTAGCTGCATTCTCTAAACATACCAACATTATGGCTGTTACCTGATGTCTGCATACCTTGTTATATTAAATACATTTCAGTTTTTTCCATTGACGTTGCTTATTTAGTTGTTCATCTTCCCTTTAATAGACAAACTTTGTTGGAACAAGATTTTGTTTCCTAGTGTACTCCTAGTCCCAAGAATAGAGTTAGCACATTGTAGATATTCAACCAACTGTCTAAAGGAGTTAATAAATGGCAGTGGGTAAAATGACCCAAAACGAATGCTAGCCAAGGGAAGCAAAACACATGCAGATGGGACATCTCACAAACACCAGTATTCACAAGTCGAGCAAGAGGGGGCTCCAGTGGGAAGAGGACAAGTAAAACTGGGAGAGGAGAAACGAGAAGACCAGGAAGTACTTATCTTCATTTCAGTGTGTCATGGGAACGAGAGTTGACTCTGTGTTTTACCAAGTACTAATGTGTCACGGCTTTTTTTTTTTTTTAAATTAACTAAAGAACTAGATTCAGAAGTCTATGAAGGTCCATATATAAACTAATGCTCTCAATGAGTAATACAGATAAACCCTGTACTGGCTATTTTTGTGTCAACTTGACACAGCTGGAGTTATCACAGAGAAAGGAGCTTCAGTTGAGGAAATGCCTCCATGAGATCCAACTGTAAGGCATTTTCTCAATTAGTGATCAAGGGGGAAAGGCCCCTTGTGGGTGGGACCATCCCTGGGCTGGTAGTCTTGGGTTCTATAAGAGAGTAGGCTGAGCAAGCCAGGGGAGGCAAGCTAGTAAAGAACATCCCTCCATGGCCTCTGTATCAGCTCCTGCTCCCTGACCTGTTTGAGTTCCAGTCCTGACTTCCTTTGGTGATGAACAGCAGCATGGAAGTGTAAGCCGAATAAACCCTTTCCTCCCCAACTTGCTTCTTGGTCATGATGTTGTGCAGGAATAGAAACCCTGACTAAGACAAACCCTTAAGCCATTTCATTTTATATCTTGTATTTTCTTAAATGAGTAATACAGATATGGGGGTTTTAAGCTCTTTCTTCGTGTATCTTGTATTTCTTCAAGAGTAAGGGAGAAATTTTAAAGTGTTTTTTTTTTTTGATGTACCCTTTTATTGAAAATGGATTTTTTTCTTTACATAATATATCCTAACTATGGTTTCCCTTCCCTCTACTCTTCCCAATTCCTCTTGCCCTCCTGTCCCACCCAGATCCACCTGTTTCTCTCTTTCATTAGAAAACAAGCAAGCAAGACAAGGAACCTCCAAAGATTCCATTGAGTTTGTTTTATGTTGGCATCTATTGCTGGGCAGCAGCCTACCCTTAAGAGGAGTTTGTTTCCCCAGTGACACTCCCTTGGAAAAAATTGGAGATTGCGTGTGGATTAATAATGGAGGCATGTGTTCACCTCTTTTCAGCTCTAGGACCCATCTGTTGCAGACCCATGCAGGCCCTGTGCATGCTGCCTCAGTCTCTGCATTCATCTGTGCATGAATCGTGTTGATTTAAAGGGCCTTGTTATCTTGGTGTCCTTCACACTCTCTGACTCTTACCCTCTTTCTACCTTTCTCCTTCCACAGGGTTCCTTGAGCCCTGAGGGGAGGGATTTGATGCAGACATTCTGTTTAGTAAGTCTCTCAGTCTCTACATACCATCTAGCTGTGGCTCTCTATATTTGTTCCCATCTGTTACAGAAGGAAGTTTCTCTGATGATGGCTGAGCAAAGCACTGGTCTATGAGTATAGCAGAATGTCATTAGGAATCACCCTATTGCTATGTTTTTGTTTTAAGAATAGTAGTAGTTGGGTTTATCCTTGGTCCCTAGGCTGTCTAGGCTCAGGTTCTTGATTACCTAAGCAGTATCAGGTTTGAGTTCCATCATATGGAGTGGGACATAAGTCAAAAAGATATTGGTTGGTTATTCCATCAAGCTTTGTGCCACTATTGTACTGGTATATATTACAGGCAGGACAGCATTGTAGATTGAAGAGCTCATGGCTAGGTTGGTGTTTACATTTCTCCTTTGGTAGTGTACAGAACACCTTCCTGTACCAAAGACTTGAAGGCTATATGTAGGCACCAGGCCAACTTCTCCATGGTCAATGGGTTGTGTAGGCGTTGTCTTCAGAAATGGGGCCTTGTTGTCAGTTTGCAGAGAGCAACCTATAGTCCTGGAAATAGCTTGTGTTGTTTGGGGATTCCCACGGGATCCCTTTGGCCAACAACTCAATTATATGTAACCCAATCTTGGGACTAGAAGCTTCATTTGGTGACAAGAGATGACCAGTTGGGGCTCTGTTTCCCCTATTATTTGGCAATTCCATTTAGACCACCTTAATATATGTAAATGTTTTAGGAAGCTTTTACTGTCTTTAAGTTTCCATACTATCCCTCAAATAGCCCTTAAATTTAGCAGTTACTCCTCATTTTCCCTCCCTCTTCCCTCTCTCACCTCCCCTTTCCCATTTGATCCTCCCTTTCCAGCTCCAGCCGCATCCATACATAATATCTATTTCCTTTTCCTAAGGAGACCTATCTGTACCTCTCCTAATCCCTTTATAACCACTCTCTATGGTACTGTAGATTGTAGCTTAGTTATCATTGACTTAGCTAGTATTCACCTGTAAGCGCATACATATAACATACTGTATTACTGGATCTGAGTTACCTCACTCAGGATTTTTTTTCCTCTAGTTCCATTCACTTCTCTGTGAATTTTACTTTTTCAAACAACTGAGTAATACTCCATTGTGTAATGGTACCGCATTCTATTTATCCATTCATCTGCTGATGGACATCTAGCTTGTTTCCAATTTCTGGCTATTATCAATAGAGCAGCAGTAAACATGGTTGAACAAGTGTTTCTGTGGTAGGACAGTATCCTTTGGGTATATGCCCAAGCAGGGTATAGCTGGATCTTGAGGTAGATCACCTGCCTGAGGAACGGCCACACTGATTTCCATAGTGGCTGTACAAGTTTATACTCTTACCAATAATGGATGAGTGTTTTCCTTAGACCACATCCTCACCAACATGAGCTGTCACTTGTTTATTAAGCTTAGCTATTCTGATGGTGTAAAATGAAATCTCCAAGTAGTTTTGGTTTAAATTGCATGTGTGTTGTTATGATCCTCTGGATCTCCTCAGTGTCAGTTGTTAGGCCTCCCTTTTCATTTCTAATTTTGTTAATTTGGATATTCTCTATCCTCCTTTTATTAATTTGGATTCAGGTTTGCTAATATTAGTGAATTTCTCAAAGAACCAATTTTTGTTTCATTGATTCTTTGTATTGTTTTTTGTTTGTTTATAGTTTATTGATTTAGGTCCTGAGTTTGATAATTTCTCATTGCCTACTCCTTTTGGATGTGATTTCTTTTTGTCCTAGTTCTTCTAAGTGTGATGTTAAGATACTGGTATGAGATCTCTTCATATATATATATATATATATATATATATATATATATGCACTTAGCTCTTTCCTCTTAAATCTGCCTTTGTTGTGACCTATATATTTTGGTATATTGAGTATTCATTTTCATTCAACCCTAGAAAGCATTTAATTTCTCAATTTCTGTCTTGACCTATTTTTCTTTTCTTTATTTTTTTGTTTTTGTTTTTTATTGTTTGTTTTGTTTTTCAAGGCAGGGTTTCTCTGTGTAACCCTGGCTGTTCAGGAACTCACTCTGTAGACCAGGCTGGCTTCAAATTTACAGAGCTCGGCCTGTCTCTCTGCCTCCCAAATGCTGAGATTAAAGGCATGCACCACCCACCACACTCAGGTCCGTAATTTTTGTTCATTCAGTAGTGGGTCTGAAAGCTTTTTGTTGTCTCTGTCCAGCTTGATATTCAGTATGTGTGTTCAATTTTGGAGGAAGTTTCACAAGGTGTCGAGAAGAAAGATGTATTCTTTTGTGTTTGGGTGAAATGCTCTGTAAGTATCTCAGGCTTATTTGGTTTATAACATCCTTTAGCTCTAGCATTTCTCTGTTTAGTTTTTGTCTGGATGACCTTTCTACTAATAGGTGAGAATGGAGTATTGAAGTCTCTCACTACCAGTGTGTGAGGGAGGGGTCAGTATGTGATTTAAACTATAGTAGTGTTTTTTATATGAAACTGGATACCCTTGTGTTTGTGGCATAGGTGTTAAGAATTACAATGTCCTGTCATAGAAAATTGTAATCCCAACTCAGGGTTTCTACCCTGTCTCTGACTATTTAGTTCCCAGAAAAAAAAAAAAAAAACACATACATACAACCTTTATATTTACAATAAGCCTTAAGCAGCACAAGAGCTGGGCAGATATCTACTCTCTATGCTATTAGAATAACCCTGAATTATTACTTTCTATGTTTTATCTGGGTTGCTCTTAACTCCAATTGGCCAGCCCTCAGAGCCATATTTTCATGACTCACCTAACCCATAGCAGCTTCTCTTTCCTCCTCACCTTCTGCTCCCTCACTTGTAGTTCTCCTCAACCCCCAAGCCCAGAATCCCTAAACCCCACCTATGTCTTGTCTGCCCAGCTATTGGCTGTTGGCATTTTTTTTTCACCAATCAAAAATAACTTGGGGGCAAGGTCACTCAGTGTCACTTGGGTCTACCTGCAGACTGTCTCTGGGGCAACCAGGTCTTAAGGGCCCATTATAATATAAGCAGCATCAGGCCAACTCACTAAAATGTTCTGTTGGTGGATTTTTTCTTTTGATGAGTATGTAGTGTCCTTTCCCATCTCTGCTGATTAGTTTTGAAGTCTGTTTTGTCAGATACTAAGATGGCTACACCAGCTTGCTTCGTAAGTCTATTTCCTTGAAATATCTTTTCTACTCTTTTACCCTTAGGTGATGACTATCCTTGATATGAAGGTGTGTTTCTTGGTGCAACAGAGGGATATATCCTGTTTTTTTCATCCATACAGTTAGTCTGTTGGGAAACTGAGACCATTTGTATTGAGATATATCAATAAGCAGTGCTTGCTGATTCCTGTCACTTTGCTTGTGTGTGTGTGTGTGTGTGTGTGTGTGTTTCCCCACTTTCGATTTGCTGGTCTGGGATTACTTATTCCTTGTGTTTTCTTAGGTGTAGTTAACCTCTTTAGGTTGGAGTTTGCTTTCTAGCACCTTCTATGGGGCTGGATTTGTTGCTTAGATTTGTTTTTATCAAGGAATGTCTTATTATCACCATCTATTGTGATTGAGATTTTTGCTGGGTATAGTAGTCTAGGCTGGCATCTGTGGTCTTTTAGAGTCTGTAGCACATCTGTCTAGGCCTTTCTGGCTTTTAGAGTCTCTATTAAGAAGTCAGCTGTTCTAATACATCTGCCTTTATGTATTACCTGGTCTTTTTCCTTTGCAGCTTTTAATATTTTCTTCCTTTCTTCCTTTCTCTCTCTCTCTCTCTCTCTCTCTCTCTCTCTCTCTCTCTCTCTCTCTCTCTTTCTTTCCTGGAACTCACTTTGTAGACCAGGCTGGCCTCGAACTCAGAAATCCACCTGCCTCTGCCTCCCGAGTGCTGGGATTAAAGGCGTGCGCCACCACGCCCGGCTTCTTTCTTTTCTGTATATTTAGGGTTTTGATTATTATGTACCAAGGGGACTTTCTTTTCTGGTCCTGTTTATTTGGTGGTCTTTATATTTCTTCTGCTTTGATAGACATTCTCCTTCTATAGGTTAGAAAATTTTTCTTCTATGATTTTGCTAAAAATATTTTCAGTGCCTTTGACCCAGGTTTCTTCTCCTTCTGTTCCTATTATTCTTAGATTTTTTTTTTTTCATAGTGCCCCAGATTTCCTGGATGCCTTGTGACAGAATTTTTTCTTTCTTTTAGATTTAATATTTTCTTTAACTAGGTATCTGTTTCTTTTAGTGTATCTTCCATACCTGAGATTCTCTCTCCCTTATCTTGTATTCTATTGGTGAGGCTTACCTCTTTAGTTTCCTGTCTGAGGTCCAAATTTTTCATTTCCAGATTTCCCTCAGATTGGGTTTTCTTTATTGATTCTGTTTCCACTTTCAGGTCTTGAACTGTTTTGTTCATTTCTTTCTATTGTTTATGTTTCTATAAATTTCTCTAAGGGATCTATTCAGTTCCTCTTAAAGGAACTCTATCATATTCATAAGGGCGCTTTTAAGGTCTTTTTTTCTGGTGCTTCAGGTATATTGCAGTACTCAGGGCATGCTGGTTGGGTTGCTGGGCTCTAGTGGAGACACAGTATCTTGGCTTTTATCGATTATGTTTTTGTGCTGGTGTTTAGGCTTTATAATTTGGGGAAGATCTTAATTCTAGGTGCTGATATCTGGCCTTGTCTATATTGGGTTGGTGTTTTGTTCCTGGGTTTCTATTGTCATCTCTGGTACTTAGGAAAGTGTGGCCGGTGTCTGTGTGTTGCCTGGTAGGAAATTGTTCTGGGATCCTGATAGCTGTGGTCAAATATGTTAGAAGGTATCGAGAGGTGACACTTAGGAGCATGGATGAGATAGGAGAGAGTAGGGCTGAGGGGTCTGCAGGAGGGAGGAAATCAGAGTGTTCCACAGGATCTACTTACTCCTCTGGGAATGGGGACAGGAGCCACAGCAGGTGGTCTGCAGATCTAGGGATGAGACTGAGGGATTGGACTTGGAGGAATGGAGGAAGAGCTGAAGATCTGCAGTTGCTTGCTCCCCTGGCCCAAGTAGCTTGAGGGTTCTCAGGGAGGTACCTGCTGGAGTTGGAGGCTGGGTTCAGCAGGTGATGTGCTACAGGGCTGGGGATAAAACTGGGGCACTGGATTTGGGGGAACTGAGGGAGAGGTAAAGATAGGGAGTTTTGGAGTGGTCTGTGGGTTCCCAGAGGGTTCCTGCTTGGGCGTGGGGGCTGGGATAAAGCAAATTAGGAGGGGAAGATCTGTGTGATATTGAAGAACAGGCATTGACTATAAAACACAATAGAAGTCTGCCAATGAGTGGCAAAAGTTGCAAATAAACATCTGTCTAACTTCTCCAAAACTTCTGTTTTTAGGAAATGTATTTTTAGAAAATGATTAAGTAAGCATATATAAATGGTTACATTATTGTTCATAGTAAAAAAATATAAACTTTCAGTAAGGGAAAGCTGATTAAATGACAGTTTATTAAATATAATAGCTTTCAATCAGTTTAACAGGGTACTTGAAGTAATTGAGTTAAAAAAGATTTATTTTTGTCTGCACAGTTTTGGAGTTTGTGGGCATAATCAATTGATTTGGGCCTGTGGTGAACCAGCACACAATGGCAAGGGCTCATGGTGGAGCAACAGTGCTCAACTCATGAACCACAAATAGAAGAGGGAAAGAAAGAGCCAGAGTCCCACTTTCCCAGTGTTCCAAACACGCCTCAACCAATCCCGTCCTTTCCGAGCTGTGCTGCCTCCTCCCGCTAGTGTCACTCAGTGAACCAAGCCTTTAACACAGGCCTGTGGGAAGTTATATAAGATCCAAAATACAACACCGATATATGGAATTCTGGTGCTTTCCACTCAAATATAAAGTCAATGATGAACATGTGAATAGGCCCATTATCCACAGCTCAGTAGAAAAAAAAAACACATTATGGAATACTATGTATATGAATATTGTGTAATTCTGTTTAAAATTCTTGATAAATTTGAATAATTTTTGCATTACTTTAAAGTGGTAGGGCTACAGATCATTTTTCTTAGTGTCCACTGGAATTTGGCAAATTTTCCAGGATAAGCATATATTGTTTAGTAATAAAAATGTTTTAGGATAGATACAGATAAAATCAATACTTTTATATCACAGAAAGACAGTTACAGGAGTGATGATTAATGGCACATTTGAGGAAATTGTTCCAAGTTCCAATCCAAACTCTCCACCTGGAATAGAGAACGACAAACTGTTCCCCAGTAAGGACTACGTAGACGACTTTATTCCTGTCAAGTGTTCCTTGTACTACCCCGGAGTGAAAGTGGAGCACCAAGGTAGGAATATTAGTGTTTCCTACTAATCCTACTAGTATACAGAACTTCATGTCTGTGAGCTTTTGCTCAGTTGTATTTTAGTTTAAGTTTGCTTAAACTCAAGGTAACCTATACAGATTTGATCCTGGTGTGTTCCAGCATGTTCCTGTAATGGCATTGGCTCTGGGTCCAGATCTTGTGATAACAGAAGTGTTGTAAAGTTATGTCTGTATGTTGTTTCTCAAAACATCCTAAAAGATACTCGGTCTTACCTAATATGTGTGAGATGGAGTTGGTCATACTATGCCAAGAAGTACACCGGGTTTTAAAAAGTTATTGTCAGTATTATCTAAAATTATGTCTTATCCAAACTACTTTCCAAATTTCCTCTCTAGCTGGCCGCGCTCTTCAAACATTGCTGAGAACTGTCTTGTATTATGATGACTATTCTGTGTTTAATATCAAAACTTGAAAGTCTGTTATATAATCATTCCTGCTATTTAAGAAATGCTATATCCAGGAGTGCTGTAAATCCTTAAATCTAGCACCTTTAATTCCAGAGACAGGTGGATCTCTGTGAGTTCAAGGCCAGTCTGGTCTACATAGTGAGTTCTAGGATAGCCAGGGCTACATAGAGAAACCATAACTCAAAACAAAACAAAACAAAACCTATAGCTGGGTTACTTTATTGCTGTTTTATGTTATGTGATGTAGTTTGGGGAAAGTTGTCATTGAGGCTTGAGGGTAGATTATGGTTTTAGCTTTCCTTTATAATTTGTTTTTCTTGATCTATTATCAAAACTTCTTGTAAAATTTTGTGGAGATGAAAGATATACTTAGATTACATTACATATGTATATGGGGATATTTAAAAAAACCCAACAGGCTACACACATGGAGCTGTTATTATTTCATGGCAACTACAAGCCATTGTTGGATAAAAGCAATTAACTAGGAGAAAATAATACTTAACTTATTTTCATTTGTGTCCTGTATCATAGATTTCACTTTATTATCTTTGTAATCTATTTTTTGTAGTTATCTATTGTCTTAGTTTGGGTTTCTATTCCTAAAAAGAGGAACTCTTATAAAGGAAACTGTTTAATTGGGCCTGGCTTACAGGTTCAGAGATTCAGTCTGTTATCATCATGGCAGGAAGCATGGTAGCATGCAGACAGACATGGTGCTGGAGGAGCCAGAGTTCTACATCTTGATCCGAAAGCAGCAGCAAGAAGCTGTCTTCTGCAGGCATCCAGTAGGAGGGTCTCTTCTACACTGGGCAGAGCATTTCTAGTTATTTCACTGATCTTGGAGACAGAAATATTTCACTGATTTTGTTCTTAGCTTTAGCACTGCTGGCATAGTGTGAGAATAACTTATTCATGCCAGCCTTGTCGTCACTGGGTACACATAAACCAGTGTGATGAGGAAAATGTATGTTTTACATCCTTAAAAGCTATTAATGTATATTGGCTATTTGTATATTTTTCTTTTGTAAAGTGATTTTATTTTCTACTGGCATATAAAAATATGTAAAGACACCAATAATTCCAAAAGCATTTAACTTTAATCTGATTAGTTCTACTGATGTTTTCCTTTATTGATTCTAGCACTGAATTTGTGCTTAGAAAAATGTTCTTTTATTATATAATTTTTCCATTGTTTAAGGATTTGTTTGTTTTGAGACAGGGTCTCTCTATGTAGCCATGACTGATCTAGAACTCACTTTGTAGAGCAGGCTGACTTTAAACTCACAGAAATCTACTTGACTCCTGGGTATTGGGATTTTAAGTGTGTGCCATGGCACCCTACTAATTTTTTAATGTATTATGTAATTGTATTTCACGGTTTTTTTATGTTTAGGACTGGGGACATATTTTAATGTTTAAGCACTTTGGTATTTGTTCCAGTATCATTTAGCTAAGAGTCCTTCCCACTTTTAGAGATGATGCTTCTATTAAACGCTAAGTTCTGACCCACTCCAGTTGAATTCTGGGTTGTCTATGGTTTTGTCTATTGTGTTAGTGTCACCTAATCAGCTCTTATATACCTGTGACATATGCCATCTGTCTCTTGGGTTTTCCCCTGACTTCGTATATTTGTCTAGATTTAGTTTGTAGTCACTTTCCCCAAAAGTTCTAAATAACAACTGTTGGGAAATCAGTGTTAGATCCTTGAAAAATGTTCTGGTTAGTTTTCCTGGCTAGGGGACGAGGAATGGTTTGTCTTGCCTTTTATTTAATATTTAATATGGGTTGTTGTTATTATTGTTTAAGATACTCACCAGTTTCCACTAAGAAATGATTACTGTCATATACACACATGTTAAGGAACTCACTCTGGTTTTGTCTGCTTAACTTGGGTTTCTTAAGTGGGCAGGGGTGACTCTAGTAAAGTTTCCTGTTACCAAGCCTCTTTTTTCTGCTTCTTTCATAACTAGCCACCTTGCATTTGCTGCTTATCATTTGTCTACAATAGAGTAATACACTGTGAGCACACATGCTTGCTGTAGAGTAAGAACTCCATGTGATACACTACCACTGTACTTGTGTAAGGAGGCCACCATTCCCATGAAAACAGCTTTCGTCTAACAGCATTGGTTGTAGAGATTTTCTGACCTCTAGTGGCTGCATCAAAAATGGTGGTTTTAATTGAAGGGACTGAAAGGGTATAGGGATGCCAAGTGACATAAGATGTCCCCATGCAGCACATATATCTGAATGTGGCTTTATTTGGAGTGACAAGCTCAGAGCTTGTTAGTAACAAGGAGATGGGATATAAACCAATGCCATTTCACTCTTAACATGACTTCGTTGGTATTTGCAGAATGGGTGGATGACACAAATAAACCACCCTTAATTTTTCGAATAAGCCCTGAGATTGACAGGAACTGAAATGACTTGATGGTCACTTAAGAGGCTGGTTTATTTCAAAAGTTCTTTGACACATGTATTTGGCACAGGCAAGGGATGCTTCCAGCTGCTTGTGTTCTGTCGGATATTGATGAGGCACATGCATATCACTCATGCCATGAGAGATATCACTGCCTGAAAACTACATACTGTTCCCTCCTGAAACTGAGAGACTTGTCCATTCTCCACACTCAAGGAGGCTTTCATGATGGAGACGCTGGCTTTCTGAGTGCTTCTTTCTCTAAGCATACATTTTCCTTCCTTTCTCTTTTCACTGAGAAATTGACTGAAGAAGGAGGCCAGTTTAGTGTTCCTATCCAGAACTTAGAAGCTCATACAAGTAACCAAGATTCTAAAGTAACCCAAACATTGGAGGTTAGAATAGAAAGGAAATTGTACATCTCTGGTTAATATTACCATGGTGTTTTTATTATGTAAAGTATATCATACTTCCCAAGTAGATATTCCAGTATACAGTTTTCACTATAACTAACTGTGGATCAGCATTGTATTGGTAGCTTTATAATGATGGAGTCAGTGATTTCATATGTATGCTTTTTAGATCATATCTATTTACTGTATGTCCTTACAGATTAAATGATGCAGAGAACAGAAAACCAGACTCAGTCAGAGTCCAGTATTTTTATTTCTTTAAACTTTTGGTACTATTTTGAAGAAGAGAATACTTCCCTTGATTGATTAAGTCAGTCTTTGTTGATAAAGTATATGTCACTATTATGCAACTGTTTCAGAACATTTGTCTTTGTTTCCATATGCTAAATAATACTACATTTTATTGAGATTTTCCTTTTGTCTGGGTACCACATTCTGTGTTTTATATACATAGTATAATAGGGAACTTAATGATTTCAGTGTGTTTGAAAAACCTGTTAATATTTAACATCTATATCTCTGGTATAACTATTAGATTTTTTATTTATTTCTTTTCAGTATTGCTTATTGATGAGGAAATGATTTTTATGAATAATGCAATGGACAACCATCTACCAACTGTGAATGGTCTCCTGAGCAGACTAAAGCTCTATCTGGTGAAGGATCCATTTTTAGATTTCAAAGAAGAGCTCTCTGGAAAGGATAATTTCACGTATGTAATTCCCAGTGCTGTAATTGCTTTGATACCAGAAACCATTCTTTGTATGGCTACAGGTTTAGATGCTGTTGGTAAGGGTTTCAATGCTTCACCTCAACTTACATGAGAGTCTTTGTGTGTTTTGATTGGCAATGCTTATTAAGTGTTTTTAGTAAGTATTAATTAATCTTGTTTGATTTTTTTATTTAAGGGAGTATTTCTCTGTTCAAGAACATTCGGAACCTTTTGTGAGAGATTTCCGTATTGCTGAGGAGACCTTTTGTAAGAAGAAACTAGTATGTTTCAATAAAATCATACACTTTACTTTGAGTGATGTATTTATAGAAGCAAGGGAGCATACCTTTATAAGTTTTAGTAATTTACTTTAACCGTTTACAACTATCATGTGAACTCATTCTCACTAATGAGTTTCAGCCATGGCTGAGGTTGAAGTTTAATCCTACCCAGTTATATCCTGACTTAATTGGTCTAGTGGGCAGTCCATGTACAGAGAATTTTCAGACCCCCTTTAAAAATTTTAATCACTATACTTGGTATAGAACTTTAAGTAGTTAAGTTTAAAAATTATAAGCTAAATCCTATTAGAATTCTAATTTAAATACACATATAATGTATTGTGGACAAGTGAAACATTTTATATATTGGGGCTTTTCTTAATACTTTCAGAGGGTATAAACACGAGGCAGTAAAGGCACTTCAAGAATTTTTTTTACAGATAAAATGTGAACAACTTGGTAAAGATATTAATTTGCTTATTGAATTTCTGACTCCATCCACTCTCACCTCTCTTGTTAATTCTGAGTGGTGCAGTCTCACATGTTGAGGAATATTGTCTGTGAGGGTGAGAAAAAAATACAGCACACAGGGTGCAGTAGAGATGAACTCTATTCTGTCATATCTAGTCAGCTTTTGCTACTTTTCTATCTCTCATTTTCTGTGGTAATTCTTTTTAATTTATAATTTCTAAAATTTATTAGCCAAAAAGAATATAGAAACACATTTTTTGGTGCCTTCTTTTCTTTCTTTTTCTCTCACTTTCTTTCTTTATTGGATATTTTATGTATTTACATTTCAAATGTTATCCCCTTTTCTGGTTTCCTCTCCGGAACCCCCCTTTCCCATCACCCCTCTCCCTGCTGCTATAAGAATGCTCCCCCTCCCAACACCCACTCCCACTTCCCCACCCTGGCATTCCCCTACACTGGGGCATCGAGCCTTCACAGGACCAGGGGTCTTTCCTCCTACTGATGCCAGACAATGACATCCTCTGCTACATATGCAGCTGGAGCCATGGGTCCATCCTTGTGTAGTCTTTGGTTGGTGGTTTAGTCCCTGAGAGCTCACAAACACTTTTAGAGATACTATATGTCACCAAGGTGATAGAAATTATAAAAAAGATTACTCAAGAAAGGCATTGCTTATAAAAGAAACCTATTTTTGACTACTAAACTTCTATTTTTTGAAACTGTGTATAGCATTTAAGACAGAATATGACTTAAGTTTAAATTTTAGTGTGCCATTTAAACAAACTCCATTTAGGAATTAAATATATCTACCTGGAAATATTCTGTAAAGTTTTTAAATGTTATATTGTTTCAGCCATCAGTTTTTCCTTCTGGGTTTAAATCCTTGATATCTACAAACCCCAAACAAGAAATTCTCATTCTACCACCATCAAAACTGAAGAAACCATTAAACTCGATACCGAAAATAATGGACTCTGTAGATGAAAGTGAATGTTTCAAAGGAGGTGAGAGTTCACTTAGAAATGTGTTCCTTGTAAAAACTACTTATGTTGGGCACGATGATACACATCTTTAGTCCCAGAAAATGTCTCTGTGAGTTCAAGTCCAGCCTAGTCTACAAAATGAGTTCCAGGATAGCCAGGGTAGTTAGTTGTACAGAGAAACCCTGTCTCAAAAAAATAACAAAACAAAACAAAAACCTTGTTATTGGAGTTCTTATTTACTAAGATACTTTACAGAGATGTTTTGAGTTACCTGATGAAGGCTCATTGCCATTAGACTCTTTTCCCATTATCACTTTTTTTCTGGAGTTGGATTTTGAGTCAGGGCCTTTGTGTGCTAGACAGATATTCTGCCACTAAGTTACATTCCTGAGATCCAACTTAGATTTGATTATTCTGGAATTCAATAAAATGTAACCATACAACATGTGATCTTCCTGTGGCTGGTCTCTTTCATATACCATAATTTTCAAGCTTATTTATATTTATATCAGTGCTTCATTGACTTTTATAGCCAAATAATATCCCATTGTAGAGATATTTTCTCACATTTTATTTACCCATGGTGCATCTGTTGACAGACATTTGAATTATTTATATACTTTAGTGTTATAAACTTGCTAAATATTTGTTTAGAAGTTTTTGTGTTATCACTTTTGATTTAACTTATTAATGGGTTTCGTCCTATGATTTTCCTACTTCTATACTTTGGTTGATCCTCCCTCGTCGCCTCCAATGCCCTGCCTTTCTCCTGCTAGTCCCCTTCCTTCCCTTTCCATGTCATGTCACATGATTCTCTTACCTTTTACTTTTTGTTTGTTTGTTTGTCTTTTTTAAATTTTTGATATTTTCTTTATTTACATTTCAAATGTTACCCCCTTTTCCTTGTTTCCTCTCTGAAAACCCCTTATCTCCTCCCTCCTCCCCCTGCTCCCCAACCCATCCACTCCTGCTTCCTGGCCCTGGCAGTCCCCTATACTGGAGTATAGAACCTTCACAGGACCAAGGGCCTCTCCTTCCATTGATGACAAACTCTGCTACATATGCAGCTAGAGCTATGAGTCCCACCATGTGTTTTCTTTGGTTGGTGGTTTAGTCCCAGGGAGCTCTGGAGGGTACTGGTTAGTTCATATTGTTATTCCTCCTATGAGGCTGCAAACCCCTTCAGCTCCTTGGGTACTTTCTCTAGCTCCTTCATTGGGGAGCTAGAAAAAATTCCCTCCCTCTAACTGTACTTTAATAATTCTTTTTTTTTTTTTAAAGATTTATTTATTATATGTAAGTACACTGTAGCTGTCTTCAGACACTCCAGAAGAGGGCGCCAGATCTTGTTGCGGATGGTTGTGAGCCACCATGTGGTTGCTGGGATTTGAACTCTGGACCTTCGGAAGAGCAGTCGGGTGCTCTTACCCACTGAGCCATCTCACCAGCCCCTACTTTAATAATTCTTTTTTAAAATTTTGTAATTATGTTTATGTGTAGAAAACTTAGTGTACATTTAACCCAGTTTAGTGGCAAGTTCTTTAGCCTTTGCCTTTTCCAGCTTGGCAATGCAAGCCACAGACTTAGGACCCAGGACGTTGCCTCCCCAGTGGCGGTGGATCTCATCATATCTGTCGTTATAATTGGTCCTAATAGCTTTTACCAGCTTAGCCAGAACACCCTTGTCTTCTGAGTTAACCTGTGTGAAGGCAACAGTGGTGCGTGTCTTCCTGTGGATCAGGCACCCCTGTCTGGCCTTTCCCTTGATAATGCAGTAAGGCACCCCCATCCTTCAATACAAGACAGGCAGGAAAACCACTAACTGAATGGTGTCTACATCACGGGCAATCACCACCAGCTGAGCCTTCTTGTTCTCCCCCAAGGTATTGACCGCTACTCAGAGGACAGGCAGTCTCTTAGTTAGAACATCCTCTTTGTTAGCAGCTTTCTTCTCAACACAGACCAGCAGCAGCCTTTGCTTCTCTTGCTTTGTCTCTGTACATGTGGGCCAGCTTAAGCAGCTGGGTAGCTGTTTGCTGGTCCAGGGCCTAGTTGATCTGGTTAATGCCAGGAGGTGCTTTGAGCAACTTATAGAGGATGGTGCTTTACTCTTGAAGCCTGCTGTTACCAGGGCCATTTTATGAAATGGGTGAGACCTCTTTGGAGCTGGAAGACCTGTCAAATGCCAAAGTTCTTAGGCCTTTTCTCAAACTGGGTTCACTTTTTGGCTTCTCTTCAGTCTTCTTTCCTTTGGGCATCCTGCTTGCCTAAAGGAAAGGAGAGAAAATTGGCTACAGTTTTATATTACAGGATTTGGTGCACTTCAGGTTGACGTGTATACTGAATGAGAGAGATAGGCCCTGTTTCATTTTTGTGTTTATGGATATCCACATTTCCCAGCACCGATTTTAAAGAGGCTAGGGTTTTTGTTTTGTTTTTTAATGTATGTTTCAATGTGTTTGTCAAATAATGAGGTGGTTGTAGCTGTGTGGGTTTATTTCTAGTCCCTGTCTCTTCTGCTGTCTGACATGTTCACACACATGCATTTCCTTTCCTCTCAGGATGTGTGTGAGGGCAAGCTGCTGCATCCTAGGAGCTCCGTGCTTTGCTTCCCGAGGCGCTGCCATAGTGTGCTCCTGAGTGCTTTCAGGGTTTTCAGGGCTCTGAATACTAGCCTCCTCTTTAACACTTGTTAGCAGGCGTTTAAAATAGCTGGCCTAGTAGGGGTGAAGTGGTAACTTGTGGTTAGTGGGATTTGACTTTCTTAGGTAGCTTTTCATGTACTTAATGGCCATTTATGTATTGTCCTTGGCTCCTTGGTTTGGATACTTTGTTCACTTTTGATTTGGTTGTTTTCCTGTGTATGACCCAAGGTGTTTCCACGTTGTTATTTTTAGTGAATGATGCCGCAGGGTATATCCAATGATGGATATGCAGTTGTTGCTCTGAGATAATGTTTATGTTGGTTTTGGATGAATATTCCAACAGCAGGCTTGCCAGACTATGTATATACTAGATCCATTTTTGATTGTACTAATTCACATTTCTAGTTACAGTATATGAAGATTTTTGGATCATATATAAAGTGAGGACATGACTGCTCCAAGGTATGGTTGAGGAGAAGGTTTTTATTGTAGATGTGAAAGAGAGAACAGCCAGAGGCATCTGGAAGAATCCAGAGTAGAAAAAGAAAGTAGTAGACTAAACATGGCCAGCAGACTGAACTGGGCCATGAGGGGAGTGGGAGATGGAGAAGGAGAAAGAGGAGGGGGGGGTGATGGAGGGAAGGAAGGAGAGGGAAGGAGGAAGAGAGAGGAGAGTGGACAAAGACAGAGAGGACCAAGAGGCCAAAATGGCAGGTTATATAGGAATGAGAAACTGGGGAAAAGGAAGCCCTTGAGTGAAGTTCAGAGTAGGGGCAGGGTGAGAAGAGCCAGAATGGCAGCAGGGACTCTGTAACAGGTGTGCATGGTGCTCAGAGAGCTAGAGGCCAGCATGCATTCTCAGTATGCTAATAGGCACCACAGTTAGCCATTTGTCCTGTTTCTTTTGGACCTGACAGACAGTTCATCCATAGCATATTGAAACACAGCAGACTGTTATGATATTTTTTAAATATTTATATATTTTATGTATATGAGTACACCATTGCTGTCTTCAGACACACCAGAAGAGGTCATCAGATCCCATTACGGATGGTTGTGAGCTACCTTGTGGTTCCTGGGAATTGAACTAAGAACCTCTGGAAGAGCAGTGGATGCTCTTAACCACTGAGCCAGCTCTCCAGTCCCTGTTAATGATTTTTTTATCCTGAAAATTTATTGAATTTCTTTATTCCAGACTTTATTTTTTTCAGAGCCTTGGATTTATGTACAATATCACAATATCTGCAAACAAGACGTAATTTGACTGCTTCCTTTCCAGTTTGCATACCTTTTATTTCTCTTCATTGCCTCACTGTGCTCTCGAGACTTCTAGTGCTGTGGTGGACATTAATGGTGAGAGTGGACATCCTGCTCTTTTTTCTTGTCTAAAGAAGCCTTCACATTTGGGGATCAACTAGCTGTCTTTTCCTTCTGCGGCTGTTGTTTAAACTCTGCTATATCCTACTAATGAGAGTTGATTTTTTTTTTTTTTTATTTCACAGTAAGCTGTCAGCCTAAGTTGTTAGCCTATCAGGAATAAGTTGAAGTCTCTGTTAAGTGTTTTTAGTCTTAAGCGTTCTTCACGGACACACAGCATGTAGTTGAGGAGTTAAAGATTTAGACAGAGCATATTCATAGACAGTTTGGGGCTTCTCTGTTGCTCTCTCCTTTCTTGAATTCACTTTCCAACTGCTTTGTTAATCCTGGACTCTAATAAAAATAGAATTGTCTTCAAAAATTTTGTGATGACGAGACTCATATTTTTATCCAAGTTCTAATAAAGAACTGTAAATGGGAAAGGGCCTCAGGGTCAGTTCTGGGTGCTTTCTCCTTCTGACAGACTAAAAACCCACCAACTATAGGACTCATTGTCAAGCTAATGAAAATATATAGGGGAAGAAGCCTTCTAAATGTACATACTGATTCTAAGATAAATAATAATTTTATAAGCAAAATAGAAAAATCCGTGTTACACCCAAGGAATGAATGTGTATATGAGAGTTGTCTATAAGAGTCGTGTGTGTTACAAAGGATGAAGTTAAAGATGAATAGTAAGTAAGGCTGGGAGAGGGCCAGGTCAGTAAGGAGCTCAGCAGCACAAGCAGGGAGACCTGAGTTTGACCCTCAGCACTCACTGAAAGCCAAGCATGCCTGTGCACGCCTGACTCTAGTGCTGAGAGGACTGGCATAGGAGGGTGTCTGGGCTCGCTAGCCCATCTGCCTAAGTCAAATCAGTGAGCTGGGGGGTTCAGTGAGCGACTATAAGGAAGCTCCCCAACATTGCCCGCTAGCTTCTACGTGCACATATGTGCAGGCACATGCACATTCATATCCAGAAACGTGCACATAATAGCAACAATAATAAAGTCAAAGGCACAATATGCCAGGCAACTGGAAAAGGAAATAACCCCATCTTAGCTTTCAATCATTTTGCTGATTTTTGCATTTTTATATATTTTGGTGATTTTAATATATGAGGAATTGAAGGGAGTATGCATTGGAGAATAGGTATTACCTATATGTCAAAATTTTTTTCAGAATATACATGACTTTAATGGTACTTTGTTGATAGAGTTTTTTCCATTTCCTTTCAGACATTACTTCCAAGCATGAATTTGATACTGAGGACATAAAATGCAACTCCACAGAGAACTTAACTTTTGCAAGCCTTTGTGAACCAGAGTGCAGTGAGCCAGGTAGAGATTTCGCCTGTCACTGACTTCTTAGGGTACCAATGGGAGGTAGAAGCACGCTACATTTGCATTTATAGTCTACTGTGAATCAGTTTTTGCGTTCAAAACTTGGTCCTTACGATCCTCCTTATCCTCATATTTCCCTTTCTGCCCCTTTATATTTGCTCTATCAGAACCTTGTCAGCAACAAAGGTGAGCATATATACACAGAGTCATATTTGAAAGGATGAGTGGAGGAAATAATGCTAAAATTGAAATGCAAATTTGGGGGCTTGGGAGATTGGTTGGTCAGTAAGGTGTTTGCCACAGAAGCATGAGTACCTAAGTGCTGTCCCCAGTGACAGATGTGGCACCAAAATATATGGCGGAGTAGGGGTGTAAGGCACCCACCCTGGTGTGCATGCATATACACCCTTACCCACACATAATCTTAAATCATAGCTGACTATATTTCAGGCCCATTCTATTAATTTATAATTCTGACAAGGACATCTAGAGTCCTGACTCACTGAGGTAGAATTACCCTTTCATTTCCCTAACATCACCAACATTTACTATGGAAATAAAATAGTGCTGTCTCCTAAATGCCGACAACGAGAGCCTGCGGGATTAACATGCTCCTTCCACACAAAGCTCTTAGGATTTATCTTACATCGCAAGCTCAGTAAAGCTCAGCCATCACAGTAGGTTTTAAAGTCACCACTGTTGCATTGAAATACCAAGTGATAAAATTGTAATTCTTTATATAGATGTAAATTTAGGACTGCTATTTTGTATCTCAAGAAGTCTAAATTTCTTGTGTTGTGTGTATGTGCACCCATATATGTGAGAAGCCAGAGGTCAACCTCAGGCGTTGTTCCTCAGGAGCCTTCCACTTTGTTGTCTGAGATAGGATCTCTCCCTGCAACTCTGGACCCATGGAGAAAGGGTAGGCTGGGATTTTGAGGACATGCCCTCATGCCCAGCTTTGTATATGGGCACTGGGATTGAGCTAAGGTTCTGATGCCTTACCAACTGAGCTGTCTCCCTAGCCCCACCCTCAGGTCCTACTGACATGTTTTCTCTTCTTACTGACATATTTTGTTGCCACATCAAAAGCTATCTAAGCAGCACAAATTGAATTTGGTGACAAAAAGGGGGAGGGGACACAAAGTTGGGATGGAGGTGTGGATCTGAGTGGAGCTGGGGAAAAGGGAGAATATGATATAAAATACTAAATTCTTAAAAAGGTAATACAAAAATTTTGTTGCAATAAATTGACCAAACCAAATAATTATTTGCAAGAGCTGTAAATCTTGTCTTGTCTTGTACAGTATTATATAACTTTAATTTCCAACTATCTCAGGAGACCTAGAAATGCCACCAACCCATCTAAGCTCACCATGGCAGCATTCTGCAGTGAGTTCATTATACTCGGGATTTCAGACATTTCCGTTTTCTGCTACATGTAAAATGTAAGTAAAGATTATAACTAGAACCCAAGTTCAAGACAAACAGTTTTTAATGAAATATCTCCATTTAAAGGCAACTTTCAAAAAATTCTTATGAAAAAATATGAGACTATATAGTGTGTATTTTAAGCAGCTGGAGAAAGGATATGAATATATAGGCACACATCTGTGGCTTTTCATAAACTATTGTTAGATAGTGATGCAAGAAACAAACATAAGACTGACTTTGCCTAGAAGGGAACTAGTTAATACATTAATATGGTAAATTTTTTTCACAATAGAACTTTTAGAATTTTGAATGTGATATTACTATGTTAGTATTAATATTGCTTATTAAAAGTAAATAAATGGAAAGTTTTAATGTCCTGACACAGAAATAAAATGATTAGGAAATTGACTCTGAAGAGCTGCCAATGGCACTCACTGCCATGTAAGACACATTGTGTGGATTAGTTCCATAACAAATACCACAGACTGGATGGCATGAACAATAGCCTTATTTTCTCATAGTCCCAGAAGCCTCTGAGTAAAGTATTTGCTGTGTTGGTTTTGATTGTGTAGGACTAAAAAGAACTCTAATGACTTCCTTTACCTAATTAGCTCTTGATTAAAAGATCTTCTCTCCAAACACAGTCATTGTCTGGTATTCTGGAATTAAGATTTCAAGATATGAATTTGGAAAGTCATAGTAAACCCTAGAATAAGTGATTTAAAGCTCTGCATTAAAGTTACCAGGCTCCATCACTTGCTCTTAATTGCTCTGTGCCTCAGTCTCTTTCTCTGTAATGCTGAGTGTCTACTTCAAAGACTCTTATAGGACTTCAAAACCATGATACATCTGTGGGCAATACTATTAATGAATTAAACTTTGATTCTTTTTTTTTTTTTTACAGTAATTTGCTTAGTGCTGGAGAATCAGCTAATAAATATTGTATGCTGTGGCAACTGGGAGGCTGCAGAAACTCTTGGGTCTCATTCTTGCTTACAGGTACAGAATTCTTACTACTGAATGGCACATAGAATGAAAAGAGTACAGATGTGACCATTTCATTACATGGAATGTGTAACATCACACCAAGTCCAGCTGTCTTTTAGAGGCTCATTGTATAAACAAGGTCTGTCTTGCTGATTTTCTGTAGTTCTTATCTATGAAAGAGAAAACAGACAATCTAACAATATACTTAAAATGTATACATGTAGTACTTTGTATTTCTTAGTCTTTTAGAAACAGCTAATGTGAAAAGTAATGTTAAAGTTTTCCATTTTTTAAGCTTTCCAAGAAGGATAGTTTAAAACCTTTAGCAAAATCCGCTTGTAATTTAATAAAACAATTTTGAGTTTAATAAACACCTCCAAGACTCTCTTTTTATACAATGAGAATAATGATTATGATGTATATTTTCTAAAAAGTGTATCTATACAAAGACACATACAAGCCAGGTGGTGGCAGTGACACATGCCTTTAATCCCAGCACTTGGGAGGTAGAAGCAGGCAGATCTCTGTGAGTTTCAGGCCAGCCTGATCTACAGAGCAAGTTCCTGGACAGACAGCTGGGGCTATGTAGAAAGATCCTGTCTCAAAAAAGAAGTTGTAGTAATGTCAAAGTTCATGTTAACCATAAAAGTGAAATCACACTGATGGTTCTTTTTTTTTTTTTTTTTAAGACTATGACTCATATAGCCTAGGCTATGTAGCTCAAAATGATCTTGAGCTGTTAATCCTCCTGCCTCCAGGCGCAGATACTCATTTTTTTGTCTGTGATAATGAATCAATGATTAAGTTTTTTTCTAAATATATCCAGTTCTTTGCTTCCTATTCATAAGTCAATAAAACTACTAAAATAATATCTACTTCATAGGATTCTTCCATGGATTACTTAGAAATGATGCACAGAAAATAGTTAGTACAATGTCATGCTTTGGTAATTGCTAATATTCATACTGGTACTTATCTGTTTTAGTTAATATTAGTGTTATAAAATAAAGTACCATTCCAAACTTATAATTTTAAAATTTATAGTATTAATTTTGCATGGGTGCTTATAAAGTAGACAGTAATGTTAAGTAATTGTGCCACTCCATTTCTTCCGTATGTTGTAATTTCACTTATTTAGGCTAAAAGTGCTGACATAATAGTATTTGTACCATGATTCCTAAGATGACATCACCTAAAATCTGGGCAATTATGTCTTGTTTAGGCTTGCTATAATGAGTTAGAATTCGTGATTTAATAAATCATCTGCTCTTCCAAGTCTTATCAAGTATATTAGGTTAGTAATTTTTAAACAATTAAAATGCAGTTTCTTCTACTACTAAATTTGGAGGGATTGACTTCTTGATAGTCCCAAAGATTTAATAAATTCTCTGAGGACTGGGGAAGTACTTTAGTTAATAGAACTAGGTCCAGTCCCCAGCAGACACTGGGTAAGTTGCCACACACCTGTAGATACCAGAGCTCTGGAGGTGGAGGTGGAGGGTCAGGGCTCAGTCATTCTCAGCCACACTGAAAGTTCAGGATCGCCTGTGCTGTAGGAAACTTTGCCTCAAAGAGAAGAAGAAAAAAATTATGTGTGTGATTTTTATTGTTAAACTGTTAAACTAATGTGGATTTGTACAAATATTAAAACTCTGAGAACAATATAACTTGGATTTTCACCATTTCCTACTGTGTAAAATACATTTCATTAAGAAAGTTCAATATGACTCTGTTTATTGGTTTTCATTAATTTTCCTTGTGTTTGTTTGTTTTCAAGTTCCAAGATTTCAAGAACCCAGCAGTCAATATTCACTTGCAGATATGAGGAACATCTTTTCTATCAAAGGAGACAGCCTTGTGATTAACCCTGCAAAAGCAAAGGGGTGGAGACAAGTACGACTACATCCAATAATGGCTGAAACGCTGGCGCATCTGAAGGCGTATTTGTGCCATAATGGTCTGTCTTCTCAGGAGACTAAGCTGGAGATCTTTCTGCCTACAAAAGTGTTTCAGCTGGAGTGTAAGTGGAGCTTGTGTGACCACTCATATGAGATGTCCAATACCCGTTTACACTTACTTTAAATTTTTCTAGCCATTTTAGTAATAACTATATGTGCATACTCTTGAAACTTAGTTTCTCCAGTAAGTAGTAAGCTTCTGTTATAAAGGATTTGAGAAGCATAGTTTGAGAAAAGCAGTTTGTTATAGAAAGTAAATAAAAGTGACCTTCAGGTATTACCTAAATGTAAGTGAGCTTTAGGTTTTTTCATTTGGAAACTGGCCTAAGGAGATAAGGAATTGAGACTTGGATCAGCACAGTGTTCTGGGAGAATGAAGGCTCAGAGTTCTGTTGGAAGGAAGGATAGAGTACAGCAAACACACGGGAGTCCATCCCAGCCCTGAAGGACTCACGGTGCAGTAAGGGCATTGAAGGGTCAGCCCTCATCAAAGGAAGTCTCCTTGACCATTACAGAACCCCACTGCTGAGCCAAAAGGACAGGTGACTTACATGGTAGGTGTTCAGTCCTAACTGACTTACCCAAGATGCCTGAGCCTCGGGGATCAAAATGGGAGGGCTTGGGACTTGACAGAGATCATATAAGAAACAGAGGAGCAAGTTTGCTGTGAGACTGTGTCTCCAAGAAACTGTCCATGAAGTCTTACCAACATGGATTCTTAAACAAGACCTGGAAAAGAATGACAGCAGTAGCATGCTAACATGGAAGGGGCAATCTCCTGAAGCTTCAACCCTGCACAGAACTCAGGAACTAAGGCGTGCTGGAGTTCAGAGAAGAGGGAAGATCTTCCTCCTCAAGCTGGTTCTACAGTACCAAGTGGTCAGCCATGCAATCATATACACAGATGTAAAGTTATATGGACTGAGCATGTTGTGTCTATGTACTTGGGGGGGGGTAATGATGTAATTGTATCTTTATTTCAAAAATAAAAATAATAGAAGAGTTTAAGACATATTGTAAGAAAAATAAACAGAAGAAAACTTCTATGGGGTCTTCAAATATCTATGGGATCTTCAGATATCATACATATCATATCTAAGGCTGTATGAAGTATCAGAAGCAACAAATTTGAGGTTAAAAGAAACCAGTCTTACTCCACTAGAATTATTACAGTAGTTTAATTGTGAAATTTAAGAAGCAATAACTAGTCAGGCAGTGGTGGTGAGTGCCTTTAATCCGAGCACACAGGAGGCAGAGGCAGGTGGATCTGTATGAGTCTGAGGCCAGTCTGGACTACAGAGCAAGTTCCAGGACAGCCAAGGCTACACAGAGAAACCCTGTCTCAAAACAGCAACAATAACAACAAAAAAAAGCAATAACTGTTTATAGACCCCATAGCCAAGCTATCAGAGTATGGGTGTCTAGAAAAATGAATATAAATGAGAATAGTCAGGAACGTAAAATAATTTAGCAGGTTCTAATTATTTGAGAACAAGACTATCTCCAAAAAAGCTTCAGGGTTAGCAAGTTATCACCACTGAAGCAGCCCTGTTCAGCCTCTATTCGTTCTTGACTTGAGAAGAGCTTCAGATTCTTTCTTAACAATGCCTAAAATGTGGGAGACTTAGATACTCATCTGTGTGCTGCCTATGGTTGCTATTCCACAGACTGGCCTCACATTTTCATATGGCAGTAACTAGCTGGGACTCTCATTAGTTCCCACTTTAAACAGATCCTGCACTCAGAGCTTACTCAGGACTTAGTGCTCACAGCCAAGGACAGGGGTTAGCTGTCCTCAAGCATTACTCTCACACTTGTCTCTTAAATGTGGTATACCGAGGGAAAAGAAAGATGTTTCTTGTTTCAGTATGTCTAAGAAAAGCAAAGGTAAAGACTAGAGGGCTGAGGACATAGCTCAGTTGAACAGTATTTGCCTGTATTTTACGAAGGCCTGAAGTGGATCTCCAGACTTCATAAAACTGGGAATGCCAGCTCATTCTTATGATCATAGATTTAGGAAGTAGAGGTCGATAGAGCAAAAGTACAAGACTATATCCTCAATTATATAGCAAATTTGAGGCCACCTTGGGCTACATGAAACTCTGTCTCAAACAACCACCAAAACTCTCAGAGACCAAATTTTGAAGGAAGAATGCACATTTTTCTCTTTAAAGATTATTGTTAAACAGTAGCCATATATATACTTCATGTGGTTAGAGTATTTAGTTGCTCTTGTAGCCATTTTTTTTTCAAATCAACCTTATGACATATAATTTATGTACAGTTCACTGTACCCGTCCCTCCATGTATCTGCAGGGAAGCCTTCAGTGGTGTTAGATGGTTGGGGGAGGAGTGCCTACACCTCTCTAAGCAACACTCACCTAGGCTCTGTAAAGAAATACAACAAGTGGCTCCTTCAACTGAACATCTGTATAATCGTGCCTCTATTGGGAGCTCAGGAGGAGGGGTAGACATCGCTTTATGTCTCCTTCAGGAGTCAGGGAGAAATTTAGCTATAATTGTATAGCTGGATGCATCATGACAAATGTATATACCTATATGACCACCACAGCTAAGAAAATATATCCATCACAGAAAGTTCTCTTTCAGTCATTCTCCCTCTCCATTACTCCTTTCTGCAGCTTTTCCCTCAATCCCTGGCAAGCAGTGAGGTTAGTTCCCCTGTTCATTTGTAGACTCATGTAGCGTGGACTCTTTAGTGTCTGGATTCTTCAACCCAGCATACCATTTGTGAGATTTATCCATGCTATGTGAAACACTAATTCATTTATTTTACTGATAAATCTTTTTGTTTGTTTTAAGTACTTAACCAAAGTGGGATCGTCTTCCCAGGATTTATTCTCCAATTATTTAGTATTGCGAGCAAAACATTTATGAGTGTTTTTGTGCAAGTCTTCTTATGGACCATGGTAAGATTTTTCTTGAGAGAATATACAGAAGTAAAATTGTTTATTGTTATTATTTGTGTTTTAGGTATATATTTGATTTTGTAATAAATTATTAATTTTTTCCCAAAATTCGTCATTTTACATACCTACCAGCCATGTGTGAATTTCAGTTACTCTGTATCCTTATAAACTTGGTAGCAGCTATTCTATGGGCATGTGCAATGCCCACTATGGCTTTATTCTATATTTCCCCAATGCCTAATAGTCATGAATATCTTTACATACTTGGAGGACAAGACTTATTGTAATAGAATTTATAATGCAATTTAAAGTATCAGTTGATAGGCCTTGATAAAATCAAGGTTGTACACACACACAATTTCCCAACACTTACTAACTCCTCTCAAATTCCATAGCTCAAATTTCATAGTCACTTTCTGTTTTGGCCAGCTATAGAATAATTTGTACTCTGTCTCTATGAAATTGCCTCTCTTAAATATACTATATAAATGAAAATTGTCAAATATTGGTCTGTGGTGACTGACTGATTTTATTTACCATCATGATTCATCTATATTGTAGGGTGTGTGTGTGTGTGTGTGTGTGTGTGTGTGTGTGTGTGATGTTCAAATCTTTTGCCAACTTTTTAAGTAGGTTTCTTTTAAAATATTAATTTATAAGAATGTTTAAATATATTTATGTATTTAGCTCTTTCTCCAAGGCTATGACTCATTATAACCTATTAGCAACAGTGCTTTACTGGAATTCCTTCATTGCCTGGCAACTAAACTTCTAGTATTAAGAAAAAGAGATGTGGGGCTGGAGAGATGGTTCAGTGGTTAAGAGTGCTAGTCACTCTTCCAGAGGACCTGGGTTCAATTCCCAGCACCTATATGGCCGCTCAAAACAGTAACTCCAGTTGCAGGGGATCTGACACCCTCACACAGACATACTTAAGGCAAAACACCAATGCACATGAAATAAAAATAAATAATTTTAAAAAAAGAAAACGTGTAGTTTTGATTTAAAACAAAAGAGAAGCCTCACAAATATCTTGTGTTCAAACATTTCTCCTTACAAAAAGGCTTGGGAAGAATTTAGGGCTAAATAAATGCTGCCTCAAACAGGCAAGATAAAACATTGCATAAAAACGTCTCCCAAGTCTATCTGCTTTCTGAACCAACTGGGAGATGAAAGCAAGGAGTGTCATTTAAGAAGGCCTGTCGGATCTGTTCTGCATTATATAGCCGTCATCAGAAGCATTTCATTTGGGGATCAAATAGACTGACAGAAGGGACAAGCAGGGAATTACCACTGTCAGCAGCTCAAAGAAAGGACCGCTTCCCAGTGCTGGCACTGATATTGGGTCTAGTCAGTGCTCTGTCTATTATTCTTCTTCCCTCCTCTGCCAGCTACATACACAGCATCATGACTACTAAAAAAGGAATTGAATTAATCTAATCAAAATAAAATAACAGTACTTATATATTTTCCACACTCCCATAGTATATATATATATATATATATATATATATATATCAAAGTGGAGATTGAATTTACGCTAGAGCATAAAGCAGTATATTTAACCGTTCTATCACTGAACATCATCCACAACCTAGAAAACTTTCTCATTAAGGAGATGGGAACATCATTCATGGCACAAGACACCTTTTGTAATTTTGTACAAAACGTAAATTACTTAACTTTTATATGCTATAAATAAGCTTACTTAAGAAGACATACTGAGGGCCGGTGAGATGGCTCAGTGGTTAAGAGCTCCGACTGCTCTTCCGAAGGTCCCGAGTTCAAATCCCAGCAACCACATGGTGGCTCACAACCATCCGTATCGAAATCTGATGCCCTCTTCTGGAGTATCTGAGGACAGCTACAGTGTCCTTACCAAAAAAAAAAAAAAAAAAATATATATATATATATATATATATATATATATATATATATATATATATACTGAAGGATGAAACTGCATAATTCAGTTGAACTAGATTTCAAAGTCATTGCAGAATTATCTGTGATGTATGTATATAAAGTATGGGTCAACTATTATAAAATATCTTTTAGATAAAATAATCTAAACAAAATTTAAAACAAAAAAGTAATTTTTTAAAGGAAGAGAGAGAGAGACAGAGAGAGACAGACAGACAGGTGGTGGTAGTGTGCACCTTTAATCCCAGCACTCAGGAGGCAGAGGCACTGGATCTTTGAGTTTAAGACCAGCCACGTCTACAGAGTGAATGCCAGGACAGCCAGGGCTACACAGTGAAGCCCTATTTCAGGGGTAGTGGGGGTAGGGGAGAAAAATGTTTGCTGGGTGGTGGTCATGCATGCCTTTAATCCCAGCACTTAGGAGGCAGGGACAGGCTGATCTTAGAAGGCAGAAGCCAGCCTGGTCTAAAAACGAATTCCAGGACTGTTACACAGAGAAACCCTGTCTCAAAAACAAAACAAAACAAAACAAACAAAAATGAGAGAAAGAGAGGGAGGCCGGGAGGGAGAGGAGAGGAGAGGAGAGGAGGGGAGGGGAGGGGAGGGGAGGGGAGGGGAGGGGAGGGGAGGGGAGGGGAGGGGAGGGGAGGGGAGGGGAGGGGAGGGGAGGGGAGGGGAGGGGAGGGGAGGGGAGGGGAGGGGAGGGGAGGGGAGGGGAGGGGAGGGGAGGGGAGGGGAGGGGAGGGGAGGGGAGGGGAGGGGAGGGGAGGGGAGGGGAGGGGAGGGGAGGGGAGGGGAGGGGAGGGGAGGGGAGGGGAGGGGAGGGGAGGGGAGGGGAGGGGAGGGGAGGGGAGGGGAGGGGAGGGGAGGGGAGGGGAGGGGAGGGGAGGGGAGGGGAGGGGAGGGGAGGGGAGGGGAGGGGAGGGGAGGGGAGGGGAGGGGAGGGGAGGGGAGGGGAGGAAGGAAAGAGATGGTAAACTTTATTTTTTAAAGCTTATTCTATTTAGAAGCAAAAGTGGATTTTCCAAACACTAAACACAATACCCCTAAAGATCAAATTATGTTAACAGGAAATTACAACTAAAGGTATTCATTGAGGTACAGAAGTCATTTTGGAATCTTATCTTCTTATTTCCAGCCTGGCTAGAACTTAAGAGTCGTCCCTTGCCCATTGTGCCAATCAGTGAGAAATCTACAGATGTTCACCAGTTACATCCACAGAAGAGACCCATACCCTCTTCAGAAAAGGAAGTACCATACCTTTGTTTGTCCCGTGAAAGTATCTCTGTTAAAAAATCCAAAGTAGAAGCAAATCCAAAGAATGATCAAGAACCAGAGGCTAGAATAACGCAGAAGCCCGAGGACAGCTGTGTTGGACTTGGCTGTTCAAGTCAAGTGCCATCTGCTGAATCAGCTTCCTCTTCCCAGATCAAGGCATCTTATGATAAAAAACAAGATGATTTGGACCTTCTGAGCGAGTTTATTATTCTGAGAAGTAAACACCAGACTTTCCCTTCAGAAGCTGATGTCAAAAGCCATGACCATGACCAAAACAATGGTGGGTAACTCTGTAAGATTTGGCATAGGATGTAGCCTCTAGGACTGGGCACTGTCTGTCACACAATGCAAGAAAATAAAGGCAATTTTAGAGAAACTGTATAGTTTCTCATAGTCAAGGAAAACGCCATTGATGCTTATTATAGATAGAGATAGATGTGGAGATATATATTTAGATATGGAAAAGCATATAGAAATATGCTTTCAAAGATTAAAAGATACAATTTCATTTGTAACAAAGCTATTACTTATAAAACTTGATTTCTATAATTTGGATATATAAACTTAGTATTCCAAACTTGATCATTCTTTTATGCATTTTTCTTATTCACTTACAATCCTATCTCACTCAGTATTTTTAAAAAATAGTTTTATTCTTCAAGAATTTCAAACATTGTCTTTTTAACATTAATCATTTCCCTTCCCCCACTTCCTCCCATATCCACCCTCCAATTCATATTTATCCAACTTCATGACCTTATTCTTTAAAAGATTATTTTATTTTATATGCACGGGTATTTTGCTTGTGTGTACGCATGTGCACTGTGTGTGTGCCTGGTGCCCATAGAAGCTAGAAGAGGATGTTGGAACCCCTGGAACTGAAGTTACAGATGGTTTTGAGCTGCCATTTGAGTGCTGGCAACTGAAAGAGCAGTAACTGCTCTTAATCTCTGGGCCATCTCTTCAGATCCACTCCCCCTGCCCCTTTAACCCATCAAATCTCATTAGTGCTACCTACGTACTCTAAGTTGTAGCCAACCATTGGAGCATGTTAGACCTACCAGGGGCTGTGCCCTTAGAGGAAACAACTAACAGTCCCTTTCCCAGCAACTGTCAGTCATCAATAGTTCCTTAGCTAGGGGTTTATCTTAGTATTTAAGCATACTTAATATGTACTTAGACATTTTCTCATTTAATTGCTTATTAATCTTTATAATATTATCAAAGAGTTTCCATTTGTGCTGTAATTCTTATATTTTCCCTCATCTAACCACATCAAAAGTAGTACAGTATGCCATATCACTTTATGTCTGGTTTTTTAAAAATTGAATTTTAGAATAATTTTTAAATTTCAGACAGTTCTCACTATGTAGTTTTGGATGTCCAGGAACTCACTATGTAGGCCAGGTTGGCTTCAGATTCAGAGATTCTCAGGCCTCCCAAGTGCTTAGATTAAAGAAAGGTGTGTGCCACTACATTCTGGAATAATTTTGACAGACTTTACCTTGGTGAAATTGATAGAAGTGTTTATGTTACTTATAGCATAATTGGGTCTTTCAGTCCCACGTCTATCTGTGGAGACAAAACTTGGTTCTCAGTGTTAAGGTAGTGTCTTAGTCAGGGTTTCTATTCCTGCACAAACATCATGACCAAGAAGCAAGTTGGGGAGGAAAGGGTTTATTCAGCTTACACTTCCATACTGCTGTTCATCACCCAAGGAAGTCAGGACTGGAACTCAAGCAGGTCAGGAAGCAGGAGCTGATGCAGAGGCCATGGAGGGATGTTCTTTACTGGCTTGCCTCCTCTGGCTTGCTCAGCCTACTCTCTTATAGAACCCAAGACTACCAGCCCAGGGATGGTCCCACCCACAAGGGGCCTTTCCCCCTTGATCACTAATTGAGAAAATGCCTTACAGTTGGATCTCATGGAGGCATTTCCTCAACTGAAGCTCCTTTCTCTGTGATAACTCCAGCTGTGTCAAGTTGACACAAAAATAGCCAGTACAGGTAGTTATGGTGTGACAGCCATTTACAGATGTGCTGAAATGCATTACTACTGCACGACAGTTTCCACAGTGACAATCCTGGTGAAAATTCAGAGTAGGATTCAGAGATTTTAGAGCTCTGTGCTTGTTTATGCATTTATATATTCACCATGGTTTCTGGTTCTATGATAGTTTAGCCATGTAATAAATCACCTTGCTGATGACAATTCTTTTTTTATATGTTTGTTTGTTTGTTTATTTTTCGGGACAGGGTTTCTCTGTATAGCCCCATAGCTGTCCTGGAACTCACTCTGTAGACCAGGCTGGCCTCGAACTCAGAAATCCGCCTGCCTCTGCCTCCCAAGTGCTGGGATTAAAGGCGTGCACCACTGCCTGGCACTGATAACAATTCTGTATGTCTCTGGGATCACTCTAACGAACGCTTTCCTCACAATCCAGTCACACCCTCTGCATAAAGGAATGAAGAAGGGGTTGGGAAGATGAGTCAGTCAGTAAAATACTTGCCTTAAAAGCACAAGGCCCCCCCAGAACCATGTTCAAAGAAAGCTGGATGTGGTGGCATGCACTTGTAATTCCAGTACTGGGAAGGTGGGGACAGGGGTGTGCTTGGGATTGCTGGCCAGCCAGCCTATCCAGCTTGGCAAGCTCCAGGACAGTCTCAAAAGAGAAACAAAGTAAATAGCAACCAAAGACGCCAACAGAGATTGTCCTCTACACATACACACCTACACACACATGCACACTCACAAATACATGCACTTGCATACACACAAACATACACATACAGCACAGCACGTACACACATCACACACACACACATCACACACACACACAAATGAGGAAAAGAGAATTTGTCATTTTTAGATTTGTTTCCAGATTCTACTCCTATTTGGATTGAGAAAGAATCCCATATGAACACTGGCATCCTTTCTGCTTGTTCTACTTAAGAGAATAGCTTATAAAGGGACTTATTAGCATCATAAATAAGGAGCCACAGCAAAAAATGTTGAAAGAGATGAAGAGAATATTTTCATGTTAAAAAAAAATGAGCTAGCTTCCTAACCCTTTAAAGGAGTGCTGATATGAAGAAGGAGGGAGGGCCTCTGTGCCCCTGACATTTGCTCGACCATTGTGGCGCTCCTGGCCTCTTTGCTCCTGCATATATTTCTCCCTGGTTGGGTGTAGAAACAAGTGTCTCAGTTGTATATTTGGGGGTTAAATGGGTGTGCACTTAAGGGAATGAGCATCCCCAAAGAAAGAAGTATTGTCAGTCTGTCCTATGTTGTGACTCTTTCCTGGTGAGAGTCTCCCTGGCCAGCTTAGGCGAGGACTGAGTGGGGAGGCGCCTCCTTCAGATATTTAGTTACTAAGCCCACTTGTCTCGCAAATCAAGCCTTATTCTCCACCTTAGCTTTATTAGCAACAAAGGTAATGTTTTACTTCTTGCCTTATTTTACAGTTAATTGGGGATGAGAAATGTTATGACTTTAGTCCTCTCAAAAATCTCAATAATTAATATAGCTTGAGTGAACCTATTCAGAGGACTTAAAATTAATTGGCAGTATTACTTGTAACATAATCTGGTTTTGTATATTTTCCATCATTATACTTGTAATTCTTTTCTTTTATTTAAGGTGGGATCTTTCTGTGTAGGCTGGCCTTGATCTGTGATCTTCCCACCTTAGCCTCCCAAATGCTGGGATTATAGGCACAGACTCCCATATCCCATTCTGTTACCAGACTTTTAACTCTACATAAAAGTATCGCAGGCTAGTATCACAGTTTTAAAAGAATCTTATAGTCAGATTATTGGTGGATGACATGAGTATTTAGTTAAAATAGCTGTACCTGCACATATTTTCTATAATATTCTATAGAATAATTTTCTATAATATTTAGAAAATAAGAAACCTAACATGTATTGAACACTATATCAGGTATCACACTGCATAGTAAAGGAAGTAAGGAAGGCAGTTTCCTAAAATTTCATGTAGAAAATGGCTGAACTGAAGACTGAATAATAAAACTGGGATGCCCGAGACAGTAGAGTGGAAGGTTGGAAACAGAAGGGAAACTCGGGAAAGCCACAGAGAGGTGATATACAATGTCGTTGTCTTTCACATATTAAGGACTGGAGTTTGGACCCTGGAGTTCAGGTAGGCATCCTAGGTCATATTCTGCCTATGAGGAACCTGGGGTTGCTGCAGGGCCGAGGTAGAATTCAGAGCGGACACCAGAGTTTACCCCATTCCCATCATCCGCCTTGCTTCTCAGCACAGCGTTAGGTCCACTGATCTGTATAATTCATTTTACTCAGTCTCAATGTACTTCCATGAAAAGATTTAACAGCAGTGATTTTAAACACAGTGTTAAAATAAAGCAGCCTCATTTCTCCTGAACAATTTAATGTTTTTGCTAGAATTTCAAGATAAAGAAAAATATTCTTTGCCTCTTCAAGAAGAAAGTCCTGTTATTTCTAGTAGTAAAGCTCCAGAGGAGAGATGTCAAGAAAGGACAGATGACGTCATCGAGATCCCCGCATCAGGTGGGCAATGCACTTTCAAGATCATTGGGAAGCCCTCTCCCCGGGCTGGTGAGATGGCTCAGTGGGTAAGAGCACCCGACTGCTCTTCCAAAGGTCCAGAGTTCAAATCCCAGCAACCACATGGTGGGAAGCCCTCTCCCAGATTTCTAGAACATACCTTATTTTCCATGTAGTTGTCTTTACCTGTTTCAGAAACTTTTTTGTTGTTGTTGGTTTTTCTAGACAGGGTTTCTCTGTGTAGCTCTAGAACTCAGTACATACACCAGGCTGGCTTTGAACTCAGAGATCTGCTTGCCTCTGCCTCCCAAGTGCTGGGATACAGACATTTCTTAATTCTATTTCTGTTTTCAAGTTATTTCCAGACCCAGAGCCCTACACCCTGCTTCTGTCTTTCTCCCGGTGCCTCACTCAAGGCCACCAGTTGTTATCTTCCTTCATTAAAACTGAAGCCACTTTCCTACATCCCTGTGAGAAGAAGGGACTGCAGGAGCCCCTAGTCTTCATCCATGGTTTCCATGGTTGAAAAATGTGTTATCAGTGGTCACTCCATCCCTCACCCACAGGCACGGTGAGGTGAGTTGGGTGTCAGACACAGCACACTACCCTTTTCACACACACCGATTTCAGTGCTGTTATTTTTCAGACACCCAGTGCCAAGCATACTGTCTCCTAGAAGCCACAGCGATTCCTATCTTAAAGAAGCTTGTTTGCCTCTGTACTTACCCTGCAGCCAATTGGAAATTCGCCACTGTCAATTTTGACCAAACAAGATTCTTCTTAAAGGAACAAGAAAAAAAAATAAATGATGCTATTCACCACGGTGAGTACGAATCAAATCCATAATACACAAAGGACACATTTTTAGACAATTGTAGCAAGCAGCCCTCAGATCTGGAAGAAACCTTGACTGTAATTTAGCATGTAGTACTCACATCTGGCCAAGCCCAGAAGATACTCAGTGAATCTCCTAACTAACATGTATTATTTAATAGATCTGCATTGCAAAACCAAAGTTAATGCTATACCCATTCTCAGGGGAACCAGTACTTGGCCTTGCTCTGCCCAAACAAAATCATGAAAGGATCCAAAGGATAATTTCTAGTGAATTTAACTGCACCTTATAATGAAATATAAGATCTATATAAACACAAAATACCCAGCTCCCAACAACATAAAACTGACAATGTCTAATGTAAAGTCACATCACCAAACACAAAAAAGATACAGGAACTGCAACCCATAATGAGAATAATCTATTGAAACAAGCCTAAGTCAAAGGTGCACGAGTTATCACAAGTTGCTAGGCTTGCTAAAACATTTTCTGCATAAGCAGAGGGGTTTCAGGCACCTTGGCATAGAGTCCTATCCAGTAATTACTGCTGTCATTGCTGACCTCTAACATTGTGGTTCTGGGGAAGGAAAGAACAGAAAAAAGGTTTTAAAACAGAACAGTGGCTTTCTACACTTTCTTACCCATATGAGCCCTTTCCCTACTGCTCAGACCATGGATTGAGGCCTTCTCTTAGAGTTATTTCTGTCCTTGCTGTGGCATCCCCTTTGGGGTTTGTAGTCACCTATAGTATAGGCCAGGACATACTAATAGAAAAAAATAGGGCACTTACCATTCATTTGTTGAATGACATTTTGAAATCTTACCCCCTTGGCCAGTCTGCCCGCTACCCTTCACTTTAAGTTCTAAGTAGTGATCCATGTACTCTGTCTTGTGCTTATTGTTGAACCAGTGCAAGAGACACAGTGCACTGTGCTTATTATATGTTATCTAGACCTAGTTTATTAGTAAGGTTAATTTTCTAAATTCATTAAATTACACATATAGTAACAAATTTGCATATTCTTTAAAAGATATTATAGGTGGGCTGGAGAGATAGCTCAGTTTTTTAAAGACTGTTTGCTTTTCTTACCAAGGACCTAGATTTAGTTATCGCATGATGGTTCATATTACCTGTAACTTTAGTTTCTAGGTGATCTTTAACCTTCTTCTGGCCTCTTCCTGTACATGGTATACATGAACTTATGTAGACACATTCACACACTTAAATAAAAGATAAATAAATCTTTGCTGGACATGATGGTTCATGCTTTGAATCATATAACTCAGGAATTTGAGGTCATCCAGAGCCACATAGTGAGACACTGCAACAAAACAACAGCAAGAAAAATAAAATAAAGTAAAGTAAAATAGGGCCAGCAAGATGGCTTTGCAGATAAAGGCACTTGCTGCCAAGGCTGATGACCTGAGTTGATTCCTAGAAACCACATGGAGGAAGGGGACAGAGTCTTGCAGGTTGTCTCCTGACCTTACACACATGGGTGGCACATGCATGCCCCCCCATGCCTCACCTCATGTTTTCACATGCAGAGGAATCCAAGCATTCATCTCCAGGAAGTGTGTACCGCACATCCAGGAGGCAATTGGCAATTTCGAGTTTATCTCTGAGCTAACACTTTCAGATGTCTATCTGCATTTCAAAGTATTCCTTCATTCACAAGTCTCTACATCTATCTTAAACAACAGACAAATTACAAAGTTAATTTTCTTCTTAGTTAGAGTGGCTTTTTTTCCCAACAAAAGTAAACATAATGTCTTTACCACTAGGGGATGCACTCTGCAGTTCATTGGCAGCGTTTAGGGCTATCTTGAGCATCACTTATCCTCACTGAGGCTGACTCCTCATCTGTAAATGAGGATTACAGTCATCCTGAGAGAATTATAGAGTCCATGAGCTAACCTGCTTATACACAGCCTAGCAATCGTAAGCACTTGCTAACAGACATTAGCTGTCACTGTTAATCAGATCTGATACATATTCTAAAACTCTAATGTATTTATTAACTATCTTTTTGTTTATATAGATAAAAATGATGACAGAAAAATGACATTCAGGCATGCTGCTCTCTTACATCTCCTGGTAACAATTAGAGATGTCCTTTTAACATGCAACTTGGATACTGCATTAGGTTGGTGGAGAAATTTTTATTTCTTGTTTTCTTCTTGTTGAATGTTTCATCTGAAATAATTTAATGTTCTGAAAAAGGTATCACTTCTTGAAAAATTATGTAGCCTTCTCTCCTATTACACTGATCAATATACATTTTGTCATAACTATTAATGGAATATATACATAAATAGTGTATATGATACATATTTCAGCACTAGGGATCAAATTCAAGACCTCTTAATATTTTACCACCAAATAAGCAGTCTATCACTGAGCTGCACTCAGCACAGAATGGAGCTACATATATTCTGATTATGCTGTTTGTTCCTGGTCTGAATTGCTGAGTTCTGATGCCCTTATACAGATTTAAATGTATAATCATTATTATGCACTGGTTTTTAATGTGAGATTTGACATTTTTCCATATACATTTTAGACCCTTAGTGCATGTTTGGAACTTTGCCTTAAAAAGTAAGGACTAGCTATTGTTACACAAAATAGTTTAGCATTTATTGCACAGGGATAGGGAGCCATTGAGAAGATAAGACTTGCTTTTAAAGTAAATTCTGGGGCTAAAGAGATGGCTCAGTGCTTAAGAGTAGATATGCTCTTGCGGTGGGCCCCAGCTCAGTTCCCAGCACCCAGGCTGAGCTGCTGCTCCATGGGATTGTTGCCTCTGACCTCCACAGCACTTGCTCTCATGGGAATTTACCCCCAACACACACACACATACACACACACACACACACACACACACAGAGAGAGAGAGAGATAAGTAGAAATACAATAATTTGGGGGGGATGGGGTCAGAGTTTCTCTGTGTACCCCTGGCCATCCTGGAACTCACTGTGTAGACCAGGCTGGCCTTAAACATAGAGTTCTGCCTGCCTCTGCAGTGATAGGATTAAAGGTGTGTGCTCCCGTGTCTGGCCTACAATAAATCTTTTTTAAAAAGTTAAAAGTCCAACAACAGTATTGAGAATCAGGTCTGAAAACCTTAGGAGGTAAAATGTAAGTCAGTCTCTAAGTTTCCTGTCAGCCTAGCAACACTGATGTGAGACTTAACATGCACGTGCATGGAGAACATATGGAGTGAACTAAATATCCTAAGTCAACACTCACTACCCAAATATGTTCAATGCCTCATCTGCAGAAGCTACCATGTGCTCTGCTGCAAAAATTCACCAAACTCACTGGGCCCCAAAATCCCACGGAGAGCTTATCAGAAAGGAATTATTGGGATAAAAATCTAGATTTACTAAATATGACCCTTCAAGGACAAGATTTGGAATCTTTCATGTTTAAGTTGCCCTTAGTGGTCAGGTATGGTTGGGTAGGCTTATAGTGCCAGCTTTTGGGGAGGCTAACAGGGCCCCTGGAATTTGAGACTGTCCTGCAGAACACGGGAAGATCCTATCTTATGTGCATGTCTTAGATCCCAATGTTTGAACAGATGCAAATATTAATTAAGAGTAAATCCTACTTTTACCCTGAGCTTATAGTCTAATGAGGTTGTCACATACATTATATAAAAAAAAATCAGGTACAAAGTTATGTAAATTAAGTATTAGGAAAATTCCAGTGAACAATGTTTCAAAAGAACTTTCATGTAAGTGTAGATCCTGAGACTTACAGGAAGAGTGAATTAATATTCAGGAAGCAGGAAAGAATAGGATATGTAGAAGTATAAAGATATGTACAAATAAACTAATGTTATATAGCTAAAACTACACATGTGATATTGATTTTTTTAGCTTCACCTAATTTTAAAGACATTATATGTTTGAAGAGGAAGATATGTTTAACCTGATTTAGACATTTTACCAGTCAATCTGAGCACTTGGGAGGCAAAGGCAGGTGAATCTTTATAAACTCAAGGCCAGCCTGGTCTACAAATTTCAAGTCAGCCAAGGCTATACAATAAGACCCTGACGAAAGAAAGAAAGAAAGAAAGAAAGAAAGAAAGAAAGAAAGAAAGAAAGAAAGAAAGAAAGAAAGAGAAATATTGCTCAGCATGTACATATATCAAAATGTCACATAGTATTCTATAAGAATGTGTATTAGATATAAATTTAAATTAAAGTATCAACTATTTTATTAAAATCAGAACAGGACTAAGTGAAATGTTAACTGGGTCTTTTTTCAAGTTGTTTATTCTTATTTTCTATGTTTGGGTATTTTGCATGCCTGTAGAGAGCAGAGGAGGGCATCAGATCCCTGGAACTAAAGTTACAGGCAATTGTTATCAATCGTGTGGGTGTTGGAAACTGAATCCCAGTCCTCCGGAAAAACAGCCAGTGCTGCTCACCACTGACCTATCTCTCCAGACCTATTAACTGTCATTTAAGATTTATTTCTAGCCAGGAATGGTGGCACATGTGTTTAATCCCAGCGCTCAGCTGGCAGAGACAAAGGCAGGAGGATCTCTGTGAGTTCCAGGCTAGCTTGGTCTCTATAGGGAGTTCCAGAGCAGCCAGAGCTACATAGTGAGTGAGAACCTGTCTCAAAAAACAGAATACAAAAGTTTCATTTTGTTTTGATTTGTTTTTGTAGTGATTTTTGCCATGGATCAGAAACATTAAAAGACTTAACATTTTCCCTAATTTTTTTAAACAGGATATTTGTCAAATGCAAAAGATATCTACAAAAGTGTGTTAGACTCCCGTTTGGATAACATTTGGAGACAGCTAAAAATTTTACAGTTTATTAAGGAAAAAAGGCCTAAAACCAACTATAAGATCCAAGAATTGCAATGTCAAATACTAAGTAGGCTACAGAATCAACAACAAATGAAGGTTGAGTATTGGGTTGAAGCAGATAAAGTATTTAGTATAAAGAATGGGGTGTGACGTGATTTGATGTATTTAACTTTGAGGTTATAAAATAGGCTATGTTTGGCCCTTGACAGTTTTCTCCTTAAGAAAGATAACAGTAGTCTCAGACCCAGAAAAAGGGGGCATTATTCACTGCCTTCAAATTTAAGTGCTTTAATTTCTGTTGTAAACTGTTGTCTTAGATTGTAGAGATGTACACCACAATTTAACTGTCATAATTTACTTTTGTGTAGTGAGCCAGAATCTTATCTGACATGATACTGTAAAAAAAACTCTTTATGTCTTGGCTTATATTAGAAATTATTTTCCCACCCATCCTCTATCCATTATATGAAAGCTGAATGAATGAACTTTTAAGGCAAAATGCCTCTTCAAACCTAATCTAGCAGGAAAACATTACACGAGGTTATACTGACTCTGAATATAAATCTATATGAATGTTTTTCCTTTCCCACTCTGTCGGTCCTCTATCCTCAATTTTAAGTCTCTTGAATGGCTTTTAAAGTTGTTAAGTTAAATCAGGAAGTGACAAGTTTACCATTAAATCTAACTCACTGTCTCCCCTCCCTGCCCCCCCAGAAAGAAACTGCATGATAAGTAGGAGAATACAAGTTGCTCCTTTGTCCAGTGATGTCAGACATGGGGTTGAAGTTAACAGTAATGAAGCAGACCAAGACAATTTGTGTATAGCTGTTATAGACAGATGCTAAGACTCTGCCCCAGAGTCTGCGTCCCTTGTTGATATTTGGTGTTACCAGAATTGAGAACAGGATTCTTTACTGTGTAACCTGTGTGCTCCCTTTTTGTTTTTAAGACTGGGTTGGTTCTCTGTGCAGCAGAAGCTGGCCTTGACCTTCAGGTCCTCCTCCTGCACAGGCCGCCTGATTGCTAGGATTACAGGCTACCACACCCGGCAACTCTAGTCTCCTTGATGTTACTTTTATCTGATCAGTTAAATGTGCTAGTTTTATCACTGTGGCAAAACTGTGGGAAAGAATAATCCAGCTGGGGGCAGACCTCAGTCTAGAGCACTTGCCTGTATGTGTGAAGCCCTAGCTTTAATCTTCAGCACCACAACAATACAGAAGAGAAGAATGATCGTTCAGCAATCATGTGGAATTCTTATTTTTGACTAGGTACTGATTATAATAAGAATGGACTCAGATGGAGAAAAGCATTTGCTCATTAAAACACTTAAGAAAATAGAAGGTAGGGGCATTTGTCTTGTCCTTCATTTAGTAAATGTTTTAAGTTATAAAATTGTATTCGTCTAACTGACATTCACATTCAAATACTACAAATTTGTCTTCTCAAAACCTAGGACTCAGTGCGGTTTCTCTAATGGTTTGATTCTCCAGTTGCTCAAATGTTCATTAGGATTTAACTGACAATTTTTAAATCAATGTAGACTATAAGTCTATAATACATCTATAATGTACTTATATGTATTTTTGTTAAATGTAATTTTTGGTTTTTTAAAGAGATTTTAGTTATTTTATGTGTATGAGTACACTGTTGCTGTCTTCAGTCACACCAGAAGAGGGCATCACAACCATCAGATCTCATTACAGATGGTTGTGAGCCACTATGTGGTTGCTGGGAATTGAACTCAGGACCTCTGGAAGAGCAGTGAGTGCTCTTAACTGCTGAGCCATCTCTCCAGCCCAAGAATGTAATTTTATTAAGACTTTTTTAGATTACTCCCTAGTTGCTACATTAGTACTGCCTGCTTACAACTCAGTTTTATAAACAAAGAAAAAATTCATAAAGACAGCATAATAGGTCTTATAAGTAGTGATTGAGGAGATGGAATTTAACCCGGTTTTCTCAAGTCAACAAAACTGAAAAAGGAGAATCTTGTTGAAAGAAAACTCTCTTTTTTTCCAAACAGGTATAACAATGACTGTTTTACGTTCAAATGACAGAAAAAAATTTCTGGAAACTACCAGTATTTTAAAAGGGTAAAGTATTTTTTTTTTTTTTAATGTATGGCATAGTTCTACAGGAAAGGGAAAATTCCTCCTGGAGTCCAGACTATAGCTGTAGCTGTAGCTGTGGCTGTAGCTGTGGCTGTGGCTGTGGCTGTGGCTGTGGCTGTGACTGTGGCTGTGGCTGTGGCTGTGGCTGTACCTGAGGTTGTGGCTGTGGCTGTGGCTGAGGCTCTGGCTGTGGCTGAGGCTCTGGCTGTGGCTGTGGCTGTGGCTGTGGCTGTGGCTGTGGCTGTGGCTGTGCTGTGGCTGTGGCTGAGGCTGAGGCTGTGGCTGTGGCTGTGGCTGTGGCTGTGGCTGTGGCTGTGGCTGTGGCTGTAGCTCAGTGGTAGAGTGCTCACAGGCCAGGAGCCAGACTGCGGTTTACTCCTTAACACCCAGGAAGGTGATGATGGCTCCAGAGTTCAGGTTAAAGAAATCTGAAATCTGCAGCTTTACTCTCTTCATGAAAAATTCCTTACACTGAACATTTTAACTCTCAACATAGCCTTGTATATTTAATAAAGTAAGCATCCAGGGATTTAGTTCAATCTTATTTTAATATCCCCAAATTATTATCATCATTGCTAGAATAGAAACAAAACTGGGTGCTCAGTACTCAAGAGACAGAGGCAAGGGGGTCAGACAGGGGCTCTGCAGGGGAGGGAAGGGGAAGGGAACGGGAAGGGAAGGGGAAGGGAAGGGGAAGGAAGAGGAAGAAGGGGAAGGAAGGGAAGGGGAAGAGGGAGAAGAGGGGGAAGAAGGGGAAGGGGAAAGGGAGGGGAGGGAGAAGAAGAAAAAAAAACTTTTAAAACAGCCTAGTTGTTCTAAAGTATCTTGGCGTGGCTTGTCATAGCTCCCTATGTCCTCCAAAGGACCTGCTAATTAATAATAGGCCTAGTATTGTGTTTTTAAATGTCTTTATCTTGCCTTATTTCACATAGAAATTATTTCTAGTATTGAGATCCAAATAATGAAAAGAAATATAAATAAAATAGAAGCCCACAAAAACTAGGCATAAATACTTTTAATTTTTATTTATGTACGTATGAATATTCTTTGTGTATATATGGTACATGCCAAAGGACAGCATCAGATCCCATTACAGAAGGTTGTGAGCCACCACGTGGGTGCTGGGAGTTGAACTAAGGACCTCTGGAAGAGCATCCAATACTCTTAACCGCTGAGCCATCTCTCCAGCCCCAACACACACACTTTTGACTTGTAGATTGATCTGGATAGAAAGTAGTAGAGGGTTGAGTTACAATCGTGCTGTCTCATGTGAAGACGATGAGAAGGCAATGCTTACACTGCTGTGTCCATCGCCTTTGTCTTTGTTAAACACTCACGAGGCGGGGGGGGGGGGGGGGGCAAGAAACAGTTTCACCTGGCAGTTGGAGATTTTCATATGCTAGTATGAAGATTTTTAACACTAAGACTTAACATTAATGAGGTAAGGCAAAATTTTCATGTTGACACCTATTATTGATAGTACTCGGGTTAAAAAAAAAGTCAGTTACTTTTGGGATATGAGCATAGGAAATATTGTATGTTCTGTTTTGTTTTGTTTTGTTTTGTTTTGTTTTTAAGTAAGAAAGAGATAAAATGGTGGTGTACGTCTTTAATCCCAGGACTCTGGAGGCAGCAGCTGGCAGATCTGTGAGTTTGAGGCCAGCCTGGTCTACATAGCAAGTTCCAGATAGCCAGGGCTATGTAGGGAGACCTTGTCTAAAAATCCAAAACTAAACAATAACAACAAAAGAAAGATAAAATGAGATAAATGCAGTCAAAAGAAATGAGCAGCAAGTGTACCGATGTTTTCCAGCTGAGGCCGCAGAGGTCAGGCTAGCACAGGAGCCATCTTGACTGCCCCAGCTAAGGAGTGGCACGAGTGTAATTCCCGTCTTGGCCTGTTTTGTCTCTAGTACACATGCCTGCGTGGTTGTGCACAACCACAGTATCGGAGCGGATTTCCCCTGGAGCAGCTTCTCGCTCGTGGTGGAGTACAACCATGTGGGGCACTCTTGCTGGGCTGAGCACTGCCAACTGTTGGATATACCTTTCCTGGCCTTTAAAGTCGCTGTTCCAGACACAGGTCTACAGAGTAAGGAGACAAGCCAGCGTCCTGCTCCACTAGAGCAGACTGTCCTTTTCACAGACTTTTCTTTGTTCCGGTTGCTATTCATAGAGTATTGTGTTTGTATAACTTCTTTAAAGTGCACCCCCATTACTGCTGTTTAATAAAAAAGAGAAAGGTGTGGCAAAAGAAAAAGTAAGCATTTCATTGTCTTACTTAGGAGATGCCTTGCTGGATCGATTTGGTGGGTTTCTCTTGAAAATTCCCATTCCATATGTATTTTTTGCATCTGAAGGACTTCTCAATACTCCAGAGATACTCCGGCTGCTGGAGTCCAAGTAAGGACTGCATTTTAGTTGTTGGTATTGTGTGTGTGTGGTCTAATAAGCTAAATTTTATGCCTTGCATGTGGTAGTCTAATTTATTATATTCTTGAATATTATAGTCTTTCTGACCCAAGACTAGAATATATAAGAACTGCTTTCCAAAGAGTATATCAATTTATATTTCTAATCCCTAAATTCTATTGAACATTTTTTTATGATATTTATTAACTTTGTGAGCAAAATAAAACTTAACTTTTCTTTAAATTTGCACTTTACTTACATTTTTCTTGTTACCAGCACATACAGACATCTTATGTGTTATTTTTCTATAAATTACATGTTCAAAGATTTGAGCCATTTACAAAATTGAGAATGAGAATTTTTGCTTAAAAACAGCATGGAAAACAGGATTGTGAAGTGCTGAATGGATGGCTGGGTTTTCAGGTCATTAGTTTTAAGGTAATACCAACATTGAATGCTTTAAATTAAAAAAAAAAAACTGTACCATAGCACACAGGAATACTGACATGCATGTCTATGAAGGAGAATTGGATTATTACTTCAGATAAAATCCAAATCAACAGTCCGTGCTTTTGTTTTCATTTCAAAGGTTACCAGGCATTCATCAAAAAACTGTTAGCTACGTGTAGACAGGGAGTTGGCTTGTAGCTCAGCTGTAGAGTGTGCTTAGTAGTGTGTACAAGACCACTTAGGATTTGTGAGGCCCTGAATTTAACCCCCAGTAGCAACTTGACCTGTTGAGATGACTCAGCTAACTAAGAACACTACCTGCAGAGGGGCAGAGTTTGGTTCCAGCACCCAGGCTGGGCAAGCTCATAAATACCTGTAACTCCAGCTCAAGGTGATACAGGGAGTCTGATGCCCTGTTCCGGCCTCCATGGGCACTGGAATGCACATGCATTCTCACACACACACACACACACACACGTACATACATGCATGCATAAATGTACATAAAATTTAAAAGTACAAATTGGAATAAATAAAATGAATAAATAAAAATGTAAAAAGAGATGAACACAACTCAAGGTAAAGCCAATAGAAAACGCACCAGAGGCTTTCCAGGTGAACAGGTATAGGTTAGAGGGGAAAGGTTTCTAGTTTCTTTTATATGCTGAAGAAATCACAAGTTTCTTTCTGAAATACAAAAAATACGCTGAATTATGAAAGAAAAACAGTGCCTCACCTAATTTAATACTCAGAAGAGCGTTCTTGGCTATGGCATGCTCTTCACTGAAGACTGTTGTCTGTTGCAGCTATAATATCACACTAGTGGAGAGATGCTGCTGTGGGTCACTGAAACTCTTCGGAAGTACAGAGTGCTATGTGGTGGTGACAGTCGACGAGCATACTGCTATAGTTGTGCAGGTAAAACTAATAAAAAATAGAAGCCCAGGTGGAAAGTGGATCCCACATACAATCCTTAGCGCAAGGATGGGGAAGGAATACATTCAAAGGTAGGAACTTATCACATTAAAATATATTTAAAAATAGAAAACCACACATATTAAAACACATACAAATCAGTGGGCGAGGATGCACCTAATCTGTCAGAGACTTGATGTGCCACAGTGGGGGGACACCTGGGTGGGCTCCACCCTCTCAGAGGGAAGTGGGAGGGGGTAGGGGAGGGACTGTGTGGAGAGGGAGCAGCATTTGGGATGTAAATAATTAATACAACTATGTGGGTACTTAAGATGTATATAAATTCTTGAAAGAATCTTTTTCATACATTTGCCCGATTAAAGTACCAGATGCAAGGAAATGGAGATTAGAAATCAGGTTTGATGATACGGAGACTATAAATTATTGGTAAGTGTGGTGAAGTACACTCTGATTTGAGGAGCAAATGTTACAATATAAGAAAGATATAATGGGAAAGTTCAAGTCCATGTGTCGTGAATATTTAAAGTTCCTAATTATTGGTTGACTTAGAAAAAATGTCTTAATCCATAATTATAGAACTTACTGTTAGAAGAAGGACATGTCATGAATTACACACTTTATCAAAATGTCTTAGTAAAAGAAAAGAAGGTCCAGACGTGGAGAAACCCGGGAAGTCTTTTGAGCCCACCCTTTTAACTGTGCAAGGCAGGCTCCAGGGCTTGGCTTAGGCCACCATCCTTCCAGGGCAAGTGCTCTTTCCCACTGCACCACCAACAGGTTATTCCATAGGCTTTCAAATGTGCTTTCTGCTGCCCCAGAGTAGCCATGTCCCAGCCCACAAAAGCCTTGACCATCACAGGAGCACTGATTCTGCCTTTGCATCATATCCTGGGCTCTGGAAGACCCACAAGGCTCCCTGTTGATTCTGTCTCTTGTTTTATGTCTACTGCAGCTCTCCCCCATTTCCATGGAATTTAAATTTTTACACAAAATAGGAAACCATACCTATGCCTCTTAAGCTGTCGTTGATATGGCAGACTGTTGCAGATTTTAAGCAGTAGTCGACCTAATGTATCTTCATCTCCTTACTTTTATAGGACCTAGAAGAGTTACATCATGAGAAGGCATCAGACAACATCATTATGAGATTAATGGCACTGTCGTTCCAGTACAGCTGTTGCTGGATAATACTGTATTCCAAGGAAACACTAAATTCACAGTAGGCAAACATTTCTCTATCCATAGTCATAGTTAGAGTCTTCTTAGTCCTCTCTGCACACAGATGCTCATGGCACGCCACGCTATTCATATAGTGTGCTTTAACTGAGGGGCTGTGGGGGTGGAGGCACATGACACACGCTGTCTTGGGCATTCTGTTCAGATCATCCTCTCCTGTCCCATCTCATTATTATAAGCATTATTGTTTAAGTGTTTTATTTCTTTGTAATCTTGGGCTTCTTTGCTAAATGATAAATCACTTTTAAACCTCATCTAAAATCATGTTAATAGATTGAACACATAACTCCTTCCTGTACTTTGGTAACCAAAACATTAGAAAATGCCATGTCCAGACAATGGCATGAGGTATTATTGTGCTTTCTCTCCTTTACTGATAAGCAGAATAATTGTTTCTCCTTTCTCCTGTGCCAGCTGGCTTTCCCCACGCCTGCCCACTGCCCCCGCCCCACCGCCTCTGTGCCAGTCTTTGCTTGTGGAGGCCGCTGTCTCATGAACGTCATTATTCTTACCTTTCACTGCTCTGAAGCATTTGTCTGGGTCAGATGTGTGTCACTCCAAACTCTCCTTTGGATGTCCACCTTTCTAAGATCTTTCCCCTGGCTTTATATCTTCTTTGAATCAGCCTCTAAATGTGTTTGTTGTGAGTTCTTTCTCTTCTGTTTTATTCATTATACATCTTATCTACTACAGCTTTCATCAGTATATGTTGGTATCTGTAGTCTTTCTGGGGAATTCCTGGCATAAATCTCTATTTTTTTTTTTTCAAGGCAGGGTTTCACTGTGTAGTTCTGGCTGTCCTGGAACTTACTCTGTAGAACAGGCTAGATCTGCCTACCTCTGCCTCACAAGAGCTGGGATTAAAGCCATGTGCCACCATGCCCCACTAAATCTCTAATTCCTTTTTTTTTTAAGGTTTTTATTTATTTTATTTATATGAGTACACTGTAGCTATCTTCAGACACACCAGAAGAGGGCATCATATCTCATTACAGATGATTGTGAGCCACCATGTGGTTGCTGGGAATTGAACTCAGGACCTCTAGAAGAACAGTCAGTGCTCTTAACCACTGAGCCATCTCTCCAGTTCAAATCTTTATTAAATATTTCGATCTTCATATTCCATAAACTCTCAAAGTTAGCATGTTCAGATATGAACTGACTGCATATTCTCTGTCCCCTTCAAACCTAGATTTCTTCTTGTCTGTCCTTTAGCAATTTTTAGCATTGCCTCCTATCCAATTGTCCTATATTTATAGCACCAGTACCTTAGCTTAGATTTTATTTCATGTTGTTACACTACCAGATGTTTTTCTGTCTCCGCATAATCTCAGTGTTCCTTTAAGCGTGTGTCATATACTCAGTTAATGTCCCTAAAGCCAAGATCTGATTGCTCTGCTCTTACAAAAGCCTTTCCTGCGGGGCTGGGAAGACAGCTGAGTCAGCAAAGTGCTTGGTACAAATCCAAGGACCTAGGTTTAAATCCCAGAACCTATGTTGAAGAGGAAAGTCGGGCATGGTGGTCTGCATTTTAATCCCAATGTTAGAAAGGCAAAAGCAGGTGAGTCCCTGTTGCTCCCTGGCCACCAGCCTAGCCTGGTTGACAAGTTCCAGGACATTTACAGAGCCTGTAATCTCAAAGCAATAGAGTTGGCACCTGAGAAGTGACACTGGAGACTCTGGCTCTGTGGCACAGTTGAGAACACTTAATCCCAGGCAGAAGCAGGCAGATCTCTGTGAATTCAAGGCCAGCCTAATCTACATAGAAAGTCAGCCCAGTCAGGGCTACATATGAGACCTTGTCTCCAAAATAAAATAAAATAAAATAAAATAAAATAAAATAAAATAAAATAAAATAAAATGAAGAAGGAGGGAGGAGGACAGGAAAAGGTCATTAACTTATGGCTCCATATGCATGTACATACACACACAAGTATTTTACACACACACACACACACAGAATGAGAGAGAGAGAGAGAGAGAGAGAGAGAGAAAGAGAGAGACTTTTACTGAGCTCCTAGATACCTACTGACTACAATACACACTGTAGCCCATGTGTGAGGTCCTGGAGGTACTGCCTTCCACTAGCCAGGTGCTCTCTACTTCTTCAACTGTTTCCTAGAGAGAAACTGTTCTCAGGCCCTTAGGACCTGTTCCCAAGCACTTACTGTGTTTTCTCCTCCATCTCCTCAGAACTCCCTCATGGACTCTTTCCATCCTGTGAGTTGCTTAGCTCTCAGTTTCTTCTCCTCTGTTGGTTCCTTGGAGTACTTGTTCTGAAGCTCACTGCTTTTGTCTGTTAGATGCTCATAAGTTGTTCATTGAGTGAATCGTCTTTCCTACCAAGTTGCTTCCCAGTTTTCCTCACTCTTATCCCTATAGTACCACATCCTACCTAACTCACAGAAGGCTTTAGAAGTCCTTTAAGTTGGTTGGTAAAGAAGGTACCAATATATTTGAAATTGCCTGTGACTTTTTTCTCACTTTTTTTAAAAAGATTTATTTATTTATTTATTTGTCTTCAGACACACTAGAAGAGGGAAACACATCCCATTACAGATGGTTGTGAGCCACCATGTGGTTGCTGGGAATTGAACCCAGGACCTCTGGAAGAGTAGTCAGTGCTCTTATCTGCTGAGCCATCTCTCCAGCCCTTTCCTCACTTTCTTGATGCTATTTTTTATTGTTATTTGTTTGTTTTCAAGACTGGGTTTCTCTCTGTAGCTCTGGCTGTCCTAGGACTCACTCTTTTTGTTTGTTTGTTTGTTTGTTTGTTTGTTTTTGTTTTTTGTTTTTTGAGACAGGGTTTCTCTGTATAGCCCTAGCTGTCCTGGAACTCACTCTGTAGACCAGGCTGGCCTCGAACTCAGAAATCCACCTGCCTCTGCCTCCCAAGTGCTGGGATTAAAGGCATATGCCACCACCACTTTTTTTCTTGATGCTATTCTTATTTCCTAGTTTACCAAACTTTCTGTGTCATTGTTACCTCCTGAGAACAAACACATCCTGGAGTCTAAGAATCTGAACACCCTGGCTTTTAACTCCTTCTCTGTTAACATACAGCCCCCGCAAGGCATTCATCCCTTTCTGCACTACAAGGTAAAGGCTGTGGTCTGTGCTTTAGCTCTGTCACTTGGAAAGTTAATAAGGCCTGTGAGGCACTTTATGCTTAGTGCTACTTATAAATCATTTTTAAGCTTCATCCAAAGCTTGGCAATTTTTTAGATAAATTACTTATTTGGAAGTTTTCTAAGGTTGTTTTTAGATAGCTGCTTATATATAGTTTTGTGGTTCAATTGAAATACAGGGAAAATAGCAGAAGACCCCAACCTGTTTTTAGTTATCATGTAAATATTCTTAGATAGCTTTATTTTTATCCGAATATGCAATATGATAATTTATTTATGATATAAAATATAATTACTTTCAGAATTTTAAGTTTCATAGTTTTATATCATTAGATAATTGTATCCTTTAAGTAGAATCTCAATAAGCTGACCAAATGAGAGAAATTGAAAATGCAGAAGAAATGATTTGAACTATCTTAAGTTGTTCAGGCCGATAGTTTCTGCACAGGGAAGAGCTCAGCGGCCTTTGAAAATCCCCCTTGGTTTGACGTTTGCTGGAAACAGGCATCATATAGTTGTACTCCAGGCTATGATTTATTATAGTCCTAGGTAAACAACCCATAAAGCAAAATTAACAAGAGAAGAAGCTCACTGGACAAAGCCGGGACGAAGGAAGCCTCCAAGAGTCTTTTCCTAGTTTACTCAGAGTGTTTAATTTTCTCAGCAACAAGTTGTGATAGCACTTACAAACCTTTGTCCAGCCAGGAAGCTTAATAGAGACACATGACCAGAGTTACAGGCTTAACACAAATTGGAGTTTGCAATGTTTAGAAGTGTTCAACCGAATTCGTATGATTTGTATAGGCAGCTTGGGCAAAGTAAGTTACTCTGTCAACCTATTACTCTGTGGAAAAACTTTGTCCGGGTGTAGTGTGGCACCATTCATGGAGATATGCAAACATGTCTACTTCCCCTAGGTAGGGAGCCAGTGACAAAGTAAGGCTACCACCACAGCCCAACCTGGTGGATCAGAGTTTATTGGGTTATTTGCAGGAGTGTGGGTGAAGGGTTAACTGTAGGGGCAGAAATGATTCGATGAATCTACATCACCAAAAGCCCACCCCAGTGTGGGGGATGGTTCACCAAAGCTGCACAGCTTTGTAACGCACTGCACAGCTCGCAGGCAGCTTGACAGAGTGTAGGCCTCCTTCCTTGTGTTGCCAAACAATATTCCTGGGGAGATGTGAGCAAATGTGTATCCATCCCAAATAGGGAGTCGGTGACAGACCAAAGTGAGGAGACGAAAGTTGCAGAGTGTCTTTTCCTGGCAGCCCAGTTGGAAGAGGCTCAGACCACCTGAGCTGCCTGGAAGAGGCAAATCAGCCAAGCTGTCTGAAAAAAAGCAGAGACCAGCTGAGCTGCCTGAAGAGGCTCAGACCAACCAAACTGACTGGAGAAAACATGCTCCAACCATATTGAGCTGTGCAGTGCACAGACTGTGCAGTGAGCTCTAGGTTCCCAGCTTTTCTGAGCTGTTAACCATGATGGGGTGGGTTTTGGTGACATGGCTGTCTTTGAATCATTTCTGCTCCTGTATGTAACCCCACACCCATAGTCCTGTATGTAACCACAATAAAGCACGAGGTTTGCTGCATTGGAGTCTAGTGGTCTCCTCACTTTGGTCTGTCACCGACTCCCTATTTGGGATGGATACACATTTGCTCACATCTCCCCAGGAATATTGTTTGGCAACACAAGGAAGGAGGCCTACATGAGAGTATTTGCCTTGGAGTTCTTCGTGATAAGCTGGCAATCTCCTCACTGCTGCTTAAAATATTCACAGTGAGTGGGTAAAGGTAGAGACCCGTGCTCTCACGGGTCAGCAGTCACCTTGGCTCTGGGTGGTAACTGTTGAAGGGGAAAGCTGCTCTTTGACCATGAGATGGAGTACTCTACGTATCTAACTTTAGTTCACCCCTGGAGACAAGAATGGGATGGGTCGGGTTTCTCTCCTCACCCCTCATCTCCCTCCACACACAGCCTCACATCCCTAGGTTTAATAGCGTGGTTAAAGACAGGAAGTGGAACTATCTTTTCCAGAGAGGGTAGAGTGAGTGCAAATAGAGGTGGATATGCTTGCAGTAAAATGTCCAATGAATAAACATATAATAATAACATTCTTCTTAGATACCATCTTACAGAAAAGACACTTCGTCACCTCGCACAGATTTATGCAGCTTTGGTTTCCTCAGGCCTGAAGTCTGAAGAACTGGATGTAAAGGTATCGCTTTCCTATACATTTATAGTCTGGTTCATAAACTAAAGTTACACTGGACACAGTGTCCAGTGAAAAGAAATATTAAACAGACACAGTTCCTTAAGAGCCAATAAAGAGCAGGGGCAAATTATGAAATATATAATTTGAGGCTGTTTTAAAAGTGTCTATATGTGTTTGTTTATATACACACGTAAATACACACAAAGCAAACACATAAGTGACAGAAACTTTAAGCCTGGTATGCTTCCTGTGCCTGTGATCTCAGCACTCAGAAGGTTAAGGCAGAAAGATGGTGAGCTCAGAGCCAACCAGAGAGCTCTGTAGTGAGACTGTCTCAAAACCAAAACAATAGTGATGGTTTCAGTTCACTTAAAATCAAGCCATAGTTAGAACTTAAAAAAAAAAGTCAGGATATAAAGAAAAATAAATGTCTTTTGATCAAGACAAGCTACTTATGAAAGCTATACCAAGTTTTTATCGGCTACAGATGCAAGTCCCCAGACATTCTGATAGGGTCGTGTGCCCTGGTGAGCTCCTTGTCTGGCCTTTTCTTAGTGTCCCACTCTAAAGGTAGGCATTTGCCTGAGTTTAGGGCTCACTACTTTTCTATTGTCATTTCCATTTCCTTCATTTAAGCACTCAGATGTTCTCACAGCCTTGCTGTAGTTTATGAGTACAGATCTTGAAATCCTGACAATTAAGGTCTGCACCTGTATTCTGTCAACCAGTTGGAAATCTCCACACGTTGTGTGGCACAGCCCTCTTTGTGTGGCTGTGATATCTCTTGAGTCTTCCATACCCATCTCTGCTTCTCTACATTCAGGCATCCATCACTCTCATGCAGAGTTTTAAAATGCCTTCCTAAATGATCACCTTTCTACCTTCTTACTCCATCATATGTGGACATCAATTCCATTGCTAAGATGCAGGTGTAGGAATGCATCCCCTAGACAGTAGGTTCTGAGTGTGAGAAGCTTGTCTGTTTACTCCTATACCCTGGGCACTTCTCCATCCCAGCAAAGGCCAGGTAGAAGGCTATCGATAAGTACACACAGGTAAGTTCTCTTGCTCACATACCTTCCATGTCTCCTTGCTTCACTCAGAATAGAATCAAATTTAAGTGGATTCAAAATTTAGTCCCAGGTATCCATTTGCTCCATAAACCTCCACTCAGTCATACTCAGCCAGTGAAGAGGTGTCATCTGGCCTTTCTTCCCCAGGAATACTGCTGTCTATCTCTTAGAGCTAGGTTTCAAACACTGCCTCGGTGAGGAACCTGCCCCAGTCATACCCTCCATAATCTCAAGGCCCTCCCCCATTACCCCTTAGACTTTTATTGGGGTGTGATGTGTTTGTTGCTGGTGTTTTCTTTTGTTCTGCTTTTGTTTTTGAGACAGTGTTATTGTGTAGTCCTGGCTGGCCTTGCACTCAAAGATTCACCTACTGTCCAAGCCAGCTCAGTCAGTCAACTGGGTCTCAAGGGAGGGAGCGAGGATTGAAAAGAAAAAGTCAATTAGACAACAGTATGACATGACTGAGTGCTGAGGCTGAAGCTGGCTTATTTTTTTCCAGTCTGCTTTTATATCATTCTAGGTACATACAAAGAATATGGTCATTCCTCGTCAAACAAACAAACAAACAAACAAGCAAAGCAGTCAAGGAACAAACAAAGCATAGAGGGAGGGTCCCATGATTACTATATTCAGGGTCTTAACAAGACCCATCAAGGGCTGGAGAGATAGCTCAGCACTTAAGAATATTGACTGCTTTCCCAGGGGTCCTGAGTTCAGTTCCCAGCAACCCACATGGTGGCTCACAATCATCTGTAATGGGATCCGATGCCTTCTTCTGGTATGTCTGAAGAGAGCAACAGTGTACTCATATGCATAAATAAATCAAGAAATCCTAAAGGAAAATTCAGTCTTTAAAAAAGCAAAACAAAACAAGACCCATCAAGATACAAAGAGCACATTCCTCAGCTATATTCTTCTTGAGCCTACTTCCAAGTCCTAGCCCAAAGTCAAATTCCTGCCAAATTCCTAGAAGGTGGCCCCAAAAGCTCTCCACAACCTACTTCTCAAGTGCTGGGATTAAAAGTATGCACAACTTTGAAAGGTATAAACTAAGTTATTTGTAAACCTGTGGCATCTTGTGCAGTGATACAAAGAAAAATATTTAACAAGCATCTACTAAACAGAGTTAAGTCAAATCATAACCTGTTAAGAGAATTAAAGAAAGATCTTTTTGAAATTTTCAATTTCATGATGGATACTACATACAAAAGTACAATTCATAGAAAAGTTATCTTTATAATAAATAAATGATGAGGCTATGCCAGGGCCTAGCAAAAATAAATAAATAAATAAATAAGGATTCAAATAAAATAAAATAAATACATATAATTAAATAAATATTCAAACAAGGATCCTCTGCTTGGTTAGCCTTCTCCCAGCATGTGGTAAATAATTATATGTATGGCACTGTGTTCAGATACAGGAACACAATACAGAGAAGGAAGGTGTCACCCAAAGAAAGCACTTGAGGGTAAAATAGAAGTACTACGCAGGTGATCCATTCCAAACATCTGGGTAGGTAGCTTCTGCCCAGATAAAAACTTCTCCAAAGGCTTTTCAGGTTCATCCTAAGAGTGATCCATTTTGTTTGTTCATTTGTTTTTTATAAACTTTAAGATGTGATCATGGCCAATTTGTTATTACTTTGTTAGTATGTCATTAACATGCTTAGGCATCTCACTGTTCTGACTTGATGTCATTATTAAAATAAATTTGAGAGAGCTGGGAATGCAGCGTGGTGGGTAGAGTGCTTGCCCAGCATGCACAAGGCCATGGGCTCAGCCTCCAGTACCACAGGAAACAGAGCGGTGCATACCGATAATGCTGCACTTGGGAGGTGGGGGCAGGAGGATCAGAAGTTCAAGGTTACTTTTGGCTACATATGGAGTTCAAAGATAGTTTGGACTACATGAGACCCTGACTCACAACCAAAAACAATCAGGGACTCCTAAGCCCATAGGAAGTATGTATGTGTTAGAATGTCTTGTCACTTTATTTAGTTACCATGGCTTTTGTCTCTTAGAGAACATCAGTATAAATTATTAGTACCTTTTTGTTCCCAGGCATCTTAGCCATAAAAGAAGTACCAGAAAGTCTAAGGACATTCTCTTAAAATAAAAGAAGGTGCTGTTGGTGTTATCTAAATGTTATTCTTGTTTTCATTTGTTAATCTTTGTGTGTGTGGTACTGATAACCAAATTCAAACCCTGTGTGTGTGGTAGGAAAGCAAGCATAAAGCATTTAGTTATAGTCTTAACTCTCTAATTTTAAAAAAGCTCTCTGAACTCCCTTTGTAGATGATACATAAATATATTCATCTACAACTTCAGAAATAGGTTCTTGAACTCTTAGTCTAGGCATGGACTGCAGAATTCTTATTCTGATATTCCTATTCTGCAGTACTCATAGCCACCACCATAAAAGTTTGCCTGTTAAAATAAAGTTCTATTTAATTGAAGCTATTATATCATCCTGAGAGCATCTAAAACTAATAATGAAATAAATGTCTGCTTAAACAGTATATGTCTATACACTGTATATATGTTTTCTATAAACTTAGGAAAGTTCTCTTTTACAATATATGCACTCCAAAAACTAGTATCTACTGACAATTTTGTGTTTAGTATTCTGAAAGAAACTAGCTGATATTTATTTTGTGAAAATTGCGCCCTTTTATTGTGTATAAGACTCAAACTTAAAGTGCCAGGCACAAGGCTCTTCACCTAAGCTGTATCTCCAGTCCTTGTGCTGCCTCTTGAATCACCATTATAGCACGAGATTTTTATTTTATTTCCCCCTTAGGCTCTGGCTCTTTTGCTAGGCTACTACAGGGATAACAGATGCAGGTACTGCATTTCAGTTGGTTATGAGCTGATATGTGCATGCTGGGACCGTGCCTGGTCCTCTGCAAGAATAAGTGCTCCAAGCAACTGAGTCAGTCATCCCTCCAGCACGCATTGGCGCTCTCTCTCTCTCTTTCACACACACACACACACACACACACACACACACACACACACACACACACAATTTTGACAAGAGTATCTTAAGCTAAGTAAGCTAAGGTTAAATGAAAAGTTACCAACTAAAATGAACACTCAAAATCAAAACATTTAAAATTTTATTTTAGTCACTGGTTTTTGAGAATTTTATACAAGCAAAGAATGTATTTTGATCATATTCATCCCAGTTCTTCCTACTAAGTTCTTAGAACCCCTCCTCACCCTCCCAACTTCATGTCCTCTTTTGGTTTGTTTGTTTGTTTGTTTGTTTGTTGTTTTAATTTATTTTTATAGCTCCCTAAGTCTTATTTGTGCTGCTTATATTTATGGGAGCATGGTTGACCTAGTGGGGACTACATTCTTATAGAAAACTGATTCCCCCTTCCTGAGGAGCATCAGTTATCAGTAGCTCCTGTCTTAGTTAGGGTTTTATTGCTCTGAAGAGACACCATGATCAAGGCAACCATTTAACTGGGGCCAGGTTACAGTTTCAGAGGTTCAGACCATTATCATAGCAGGAAGCATAGCAGTGTACAGGCAGACATGGTGCTGGAGGAGCTAAGAGTTCTACATCTTGATCTGAAGTCAGCCAGGTGCGGGGGGGCAGGGGGGGGTAAGGGGCAGCTACATCTTGCTTCCTAATAGTCCCCTGCAATCTAACATATGGAAATTATTTTTTAGCTTATAATTGCCCCCGGAGTAGAAGAGACTGCTTTAATAATTCGACAAATTGCAGACCACAATTTAATGACGTCGACGAGAGATCCCCATGAATGGTTGGATAAATCCTGGGTGGAAGTTTCACCTTCTAAGGTTACTTTTTCTAAATGTATAATTTAAACATTTGTGAAGTAGACAGATATGAATACCTAAATCCCTTACTGATAGCTTATTTTTCCACACTCCTCAAATTGAGTTATAAAGCCAATGACGAATGTTTTAATCTGTAGACTAAAGTAGGTCAGTCTCAGAAGACCCCTGACTGAGGAGACACCACACTGTTTTCTAGGAGGAAATGAGCCTACTTGATTTTCCCTGTATTAATCCACTGGTGGCTCAGCTCATGTTACACAGGGCGCCTTCACTGCACTGGCTCCTGATAGCAACTCCTGCTGAGCTCCAGGAACTCCTGCCCCAGGTCCCAGGCAAAGTACTGAAGGTGAGTGAGTGCCATAGACTCCTGTGGCTCCCCTTCCCATTCCAGCTTCCTATTGCACCACATGCACTTCTGAAGGATGGTCTCTGCCTTTGTTTTGGATCTCACACAGGAAAGAAATAATTTACTTAAACTTTCATACAGAATTGTCATTAGCTGCCAAGTACAATATATGTTTTAAAACCACAGAGAAAATTCAGCACAGTTTAGCACGTTTTAAGGCAATTTGAAATTCATTGTGTTCATAAATATTCAATTAACACATTTATATTTTCCCTTCCAAGAACTTCTACTGGAGCTGGAGAAATGGCTCAGTGGTTAAGAGCACCGACTGCTCTTCCAGAGGTCCTGAGTTCAAATCCCAGCAATCACATGGTGGTTCACAACCATCTGTAATGAGATCTGATGCCCTTTTCTGGTGTGTTTAAAGACAGTGAAAGTACACTCTCATACATAAATACTTCTCTAAAAAAAAAAAAAAGAACTTCTACCATAGTAGGGAAGAGAGCTTTAGAGTTATTGGTGATATTTTAAAAGTCTTAACAAGGAATAGTATTCATGTATAATTTGAATAACTTAAATAAAATTAATCAAGCTGCTAAAAAATAGATGTAAATTACAATGTTCTCTTTTAATGGCATTTAATTATTTCTTACATTAGTACTCAGCTCGGTGTAGTCTCTATGGATTTAGCTAGGTATCATCTTTGTTTTCTAGCCCTATTACATTTTTTTTTTAATTTTCCAGCATTTTTGTAGCATCACTTCCTTGTTCAAGATTAGTTCTCCCTCCATGACAACGTCTTCTCAGATTTCATCACTTCAGGAAGATATGAATCAAACTGATCTCTTTATTTCTCAGAGTTCAGCTCCTATCATTCAAGAACAGGAAGAATATTATCCCTATGAAGACTCGGAAGGCACAAGCTCTTCTCCTGTGGAGCTAAGAGCAACTCCATGCATGCTGCCATCTGCAGCACCGCACAGTCAGAGGGGCTGCTGGGAGGACCCCGGCTGTGGCCCTGACCCAGTGCAGAATAACCCTTCCCTAATGAATGCAGAATCAAAGAGAATCACCTGGCCCTCCTTTCCCAGCTGGAGTGATTCAGAATCAGATGTCTTTTCTCTGGGCCGAACACAAGTATGCTGTGAACCCATAATGCCACTAACTGATTCTCAAAGGAGGCGCACTCATGGTTTTGTAAATTGTCCTGAAGCAAAAGGACACAGTAACATGCAAGTGTCCACCCCTGTCTTTTTACCAGAGAACTCCCAGTCCCACCTTTACTGGGACTTTAAGAAAAACAGTTGTAGAAAACAGATTTACTCGTTCAATCCAAGCTGTGAAACAGAACAGACTACTTACAACAAATGGTACTCTCAAAAAGATGACTTCTCCAGTAATCAGCCAGAGTGTCTGTGGGGTGAGTTGGAAGATGTCACATACAGAAATGCAACTGCTGGGACCCAGGAGACTTTTTGGAGAGAACTGCCAGCTGTTCCAAGTTGGGATTCACTCTGTGCTTCTGATTCTAATGCAAATCAAAGAGGGTTCAAGGGCCTTAATTTCTGCCAAAGAGCTGGAAACTACTTAGGACAGAGAAGGCTCCCTGTATCTTCATCTAATTGGGGAGATTACAAAACACCAACAGGTAACATTAGTAGTTAATACAACTACTTCCAGTTATGATTTTTAAGAGCTAAAGCTAGGAGCTGGACAGATGGCACAGTGGTTAATAGCTCTTGCAGAGGACCCACATTGGTTCCCAGCACCCACTTTGGGTAGCTCACACTACCTGTAACTTCAGCTCCTGGGGATCCGACACCTCTGACCTCCTTGGACATATCCACATGCAGATTCAAACACATATACATAACTACAAATAATAAAAATATTTAAAAATGATAGCTCTATACTCAAACTTCAATGAATGGTTTGTTTTAATTGATACTCTTAATGTTCTCCATTAACTTTGGTTTGAAAGGAAAATCAAACTTAGGGCATAACAAAATATTTCAAATTCTTATAGTATCAAATGAACCATACAGTCAACTTAAGTTTAAAATAGCTCTCAGGAGGCAGAGGCAGGAGGATCTCTATGAGTTCAAGGCCAGCCTGATCTACATAGTGAGTTCCAAGACAACCAGGATTACACAGAGAAAACCAGTTGCAAAATAAACAAACAAATAAGAAAAAGAAGAAATTTAAAATAAAAATAGCAAACTTAAGTAAAGCAGATGATGATATGATTAAACAGAAGAATCAGACTAAGTATACATATTTATTTGGCTAACATTTGTTAAGCTATTAAGGCTGGTGATGGCTCAGTCACTGTGGTACTTACTGTGCAAGCGTAAGGACCTAAGTTTGATACCAAGAAACCATGTGCAAAAGCCTGGCATTGTGGCCATGGCTCGTAATCCCAGCACTTGGGAGGCAGAAACAGGTGGATTTGTGGGGCTCGATGTTATCCAGCCCAGCTTCTTTGGTAACACACATGTGTCTCACACACACACATACACACTTAAACCTTTTCTATGAGCTGCTTGCCTTTATTGGGTAAAAACCCCTATTATCTTCTCTTTGATGGGTGTTTTTGACTTGACTGAATGTTTTATCATATCGCCTTTTAAAAAGGACAATTCTGTTTTCTCATTTCTACTCATTATATCTTTATTTCTATATAACTTTTTATTGCATTGAACACCTAGAACAAAATGTTAAGATCTCATAAGGCATATGAATGTAGTGTTGTCATGAAAGGCAGTGGGAGAAGAGAAATTTAAGTTTCAGACCTTCTCTTCTCATAGTCTTCTTCCTAAGATCAGAGAAGGGCCCAGAAAAAAAAAAACCCTAACATTCCATATTTTATTAAAATAGGGCCTCCTAATCCTGTTTCCACCCTCCCCTCGTCCCTGCCTGCCCTCACCCCTCCTAACGGCTCTGTCTGTTGTCCCCTGTTCAGTAGATTTCCTTCTGCTTTCCTGTCTCTGTCCAGTAGATTTCCTTCTGCTTTCATGTCACAGGTGTCATTTTATATCTGCCCCAGGAAGGCCTCCCAGTCCCTTTCATAATTTGATGACCTATAGTAACCCCCCCACACACATATACAAATTACAATCCATAGTAACCCCCCACACATATACAAATGACAATCCAAGTACCTAGTGAAAGAAAACTCTTCATGCCTGTCTTTCATTGCCTGGCTGTTCACTTAAAGTACTTTCAGTTCTATCCACTGTTCTGCAAAAGTTACTTCATTTTTGTTTTTGTGCTGAGTAAACTCCCACTGTTTATATATACAAGGATGCTGTTAGTTTGGCTCCTGATGTTTAGTTCTGATTTTCATAACAGGAGTCATGATGGTGTTGCTTGTGCTTTATTGTACAGCTGTTTCCTAAATGACCCACATCAAACCCCATCCTTGGACTCTAGAATAATTACCCATGTGAACTCTATAGACTTTTGAACATGGACCGCTTCTCTATATAATTCTCCCATTTTCTCAATGAGAAAATTCCAGGAAGTTTCTAATTCTGACACTTAAGCTTTTGGACATATAGGTGGAATACTCAAATATCTATGTTTTTAAATTCATTTAGTTTTGAATAATTTTATTTTGCATGTGTATGTGTGTGGCATGTGTGCATGTGTGTATAAATGTTCATGTGTGGGTGCACGTTTACTGATGCATGTGCACATGTGTCTGCACGTGTGTGGAAGCTGCTGTCTGGAGCTGTGCACATGTGCGTGCACACACATGTATACACATAGACACATATGTGCACACATGCTCACACACAATTCACATGCATAAACTAATTAAAATTTTTAAGTAAAGATGATGGAGTGGAAGCTGAAGAGCTAATAAATGTAAACATACTGAACACACTAGGAACAGTCTCTGTGGTATGCAGAGCCAAGGAACAAAGCATGTGTGAAAAGTCAGTCAGACCGGGCACTGAACTTATTCCAGTCTGTGAAGATGTGTGGGAAACCTTCAGGGATTAGGAAGCCTGTCTGAGTTGCTTATTTGCAATGGTTTTACTTAAACACATTAGAGCCAGGAGAGACTTTAGAGATCATAGAACCTTACAGAAGAGGAAAATGGAGTCAGGAGATAATGAATGGCTCACACAGTCTATGTGCGCACTGATCTTAAACAGCCATTGGGGACAGGTGCGTTGTTCATGTTAAACAATTTTTTCGTATTTACTTATCCCAATAAAATGGTTTTCTTTTCTCCTTTTGACAGACTTAATGTACTCACAAGTACCACAACCCAAGAAACGACGTCTAATGTATGAGAAAGTCCCTGGAAGAGTGGATGGGCAAACCCGGCTGAAGTTTTTATGAAAAAACAGAAGGGACAGTGTCACCTGCTAGATTCTACTTCATTATGCCAATCCAGTAACCAAAGTATTTAGGCTTGACTCTACATCAAAGAAAATGCCATTGTTTTTACATGTCCTCAGTGTTTATATCTAAGTCTGCTTGTCTGCCTTATCAATTAGCATAATAAGCATAAAACCCCCCAACAGTATTCAGATTCCTGTGTGCTTCGCAGGACTATTGTCTTTTTAAAGACCTGTCCTTTCACTTATGTATATGCATGTGGAGTGTGTGCACTTAAGTAGAGATGCCCTGGGAGGCCAGAGGATCCCAAGTCCCCATCAGAGTCTTGTTTTTTTTTTAAGGTTTAATTTTTTATTATTAAATTGTGTATCTGCATGTTGGAATGTGCATATTGAGTGCAGTGCCTGTGGAATCCAAAAGAGGGCACCTGAGCCCCCGGAGCCTTGGTTACTGGTGTCTGTGGGCCGTGGGAGCTATGTGCGAGGAACCACAGTGCAGTCCTCTGCTGGAGCAGCAAGCACTCCTAACCACTGAGCCATCTCTTGAGCTCCCCACCCCTCACAGTCTGACAGTTTGAGTCAAGCAGTGAGGAGCACCCCACAAGGGGAGAACTGAAGCCAAAAGAGCTCTGCACATTCCCCCAAACCAATTAGAAAGAGTGCCGAGAAATGCTTGCACCCTAGACTGCGGGAGGAGTTCACATTCTGTTGTTTGTCTGTCTGTCTGTCTGTTTTGAAACAGAGTCTCACTCTGTAGACCAGGCTGGCCTCAAACTCACAGAGATCCACCTGCTTCTGCCTCCCGAGTGCTGGGACTAAAGGTGTGGGCCGTCACCACCACTACCCAGCAAGAGTTCCCATTCTTAATATACAAAACACCCTTTCAAACTGGAGGGAAAAAGGAAACATAATAGAATAAGTCAAGTATCTAAACAGATAGTCTCAGAACAAGACAAACTTGTAAATATTTAGGATAAGCCACTTCGTTGTTTGTTACAGAGGTACTGTCTACTAAATAAATCACTGTTTTTCACCTATCACATTGACAAAAGGTTGAAAATTCAGATTCCTAGGGTCAGCATGTCAGAGAAGAGTATTTTCCTGTATTGTCTGTACACCCTTTTAGACCCCAGTCCAGGTGACAGCTAACAAAATGTAAGATGACTAGATAGTCTGACTCGGGGGTTATATTACTAAGAATTTATCTTAAGTAAATATTAACTGTAACATGAAACCTATTTTAAGTACAGCTTGTGTGTAATAGGTAAAATTTATAGACACTTGCTACCAGGACAAAGTAAACATTTAGAGTATACCATGAAACTTTATGAAAAATAACCATAGTGAAAATAGACAGTTCCAATTTGTTCAAAATGGTTTAGTACATACGGGGATCTCTGAGCAAGCGTGAGTTCCACACTTTGTGATGCATGGGCATTCGTTGGAGTGGAGCTAGGAAGTAGCTCAGGGGTGGTGACTGCCCACACAGAGGTCTGGGTTTGGTTCCCAGCAGATCATAACCTGGGCCTGCCAAAGTCAAACGTGGTGATCCTTGGCTACATGGCTAGGTTAAACAGGTAACAGAAACACGAAAAGGACACCTAGATCATGATTACTTCGGAATCCCATTTACTGACATCTGAATGATGCTTGGAATTAGGGAGGCCCCTCTGATAGCTTCATTTTCTCCACTTTTGTATTCCTGAGAACGTCTCAGTAGTGAATGCCATGCGGGGCTAGGTCAGAGAGCGCTGTGGCTGGGGACTGAGGGTTGGTTTTCATGTTATACTTACATCTACATTTGAAGATAATAACAGAATTCAGGGATTCCAGCCCCAATCCCACCTTCTGCACTCACACACATCAGCAAACAGAAATCCATGGGGCCCTAAGACAACACCAAACACAAACTACTGTTGTCATGGAAAATGATGAATTAAGCAAAAAGTTTATTTCCAAGCTCTTCAAAGATTATTACAAAGACAAACTTTCCTTCTAAAAGTGTCCCCAATTAAATCAAAGGCACATCACCCCAATAAAATACGTGTGACATGAATTCTTTTAAGTTATAATATCTTCATGCTTTGTTTTTAACCAATTGCAATGTAATTAAATGTAATTAAATGTAGGCCACATTTAAACATTTTTAAAGGCATGGGCACATTTTTAAAAGCTACAATCACAATTATAAGTTGTAAAGTATAGGAACTAAAGAAAGATCTAACTGGCTTCACACAGGATGGGCAACCTAACAATACATCAGTCTTTCCATTTGCCAAGGAGCAGTGCCCAACCTTACTGTTCATGGCAGACGATTTGCTCATTGGGAAATGAAAAAGCTTTCCTTTACAAAGTCAAGGTATCAGTCATTCCCCCAATCGTACACTTTGTTTCATTTAGTTATTGTAAATTTTTATGAAAAAATTTTTATTAGAGTACAAAAATGTTAGGAAAATTACAAATACTCAGTTTTTGGAAATACAACCTTTCTGTCCTGAAATGCAAACATCCAGTAAATCAAACATGCCTCTATCCCACGCAGGGCTACACAGGCTCCATGGTGAAAGAGGCGCATCCAGCAAGTTTGGTAGTGAGGTTACAAGGAAAACATTGTAGGATTTTGACCTAGGACCAGGCCATTTTCTAGGACAGAGAAAATGACTTGGCTCTTGAAAGCTGTTTTCTTGGGACTTGACGGCAGTCATCCATCACCATGTGCACACAAGGCTTCCTCAGTGAGCTGCTTCCCTGTTGAAGAGAGTTCCATTGGTTATTGTTGCTTTAGTGAGAGTTACTTGTAAAGAAACCTTATCATTTCACAGAACACCAAAAATGCACAATGTAGAAAACATGAATGAACGTAAGAGAATATGTAAGCCCGTCCTGGTCAGACTGCACTCACAGCTGTGCTTTGTAAAGGAGAACTGTGTCACGGAAGGCAGTTATCTTGGCAACCCAGTTCAACTTATATCTGATAGCAGAACCAGCCCCCATTTCAATGTGAACAGTTTCCTTTTACAAACATGTGAAAAAGATGATCACTTACTGTGTAAACAAAATTGGAATACGCTGGTCCCAGTTCTAATAACCTATGTCCTACAGTTTTTAGGTTGGTGGGTAGGCAAAAGTTGGAGACTGCTGGATTCATACTGTTTTCACCATATCCTACACCAGGCAGGGCCAAGCAGGAAGTGAGGAGGTCTGGGTGAGAAGGGCTGCTTCCTCTCCACACCAGAGCAGCTAGGGGGGACAAGGCAGAGATTCCACAACCCGGGCGTACGCACTAGCTGCTTTCCCACCTATCCTGCAGTCTCACTGGGAATGGACAGGATCTATCTCTTACAATAGTTTTAATGAAGAGGATTCTTTGATAAACCTTCCCAGAAATTGAAGTGTTTATAGTCGAAGGAGCTGCTGATTGTTGTCATGAGGGCATCTTGACAGCCATTGGGTAGAATTACCCTTACTCAGAACACCAGGAGGCCATGAGGCTAATCATTTCAAGATCCACTTGCCGAGAAAGCCTGAGGTTCTGCTCATCACTTGAAAATACACCTTCCGTAAGTCCTCCTTTGACATACTACTTTTTTTTGTCAATGGGTACGTGAACAAAATATTTTCCTGACGCTGGCATTCCAGGGTGAGTAATTCTAAAAGTCCGCATCAGTGCCTGCCAGTGTAACTCCGCTCCCCTCTGAATCCGTTGGGGCTGGGGTACCACCTGGATTAAGCCATTTAAAATCTTGGAATGTGGGTGGTAGTTCTCATGTCTGACGCCTGTTTGTTCTGGTGTCTTTATTCTGACTCTGAGTTGCTTCTGGACATCCTGGGTCTCATTCATGGTCAGCTTTGTGTCTGTTCCTTGCTGTGAATTCTCGGTTCTAAAAATGCCTTTGATGGTTCCTGTTCCCGTTTCATTTCTTGCCTTGGGCCCTCTCTCTGACTCTCTTCCTTTTCTCTACTATTACTATTTATTAATGCTCTAAATGCTGACTTGTTAAGTTTTTTAACTCCTAGGTTGTACTTCTTTCTATAGAAATGCTTGTAATTTTCATTTTTACCTAGTGGATTAAAACTTCATTCTTATTTACTATAAATCATTAAAAACTTTTTTAAACATAGAAATGTAAAACCTCAATGCAAAACATTCAAACTTATGTCATTCTAATTAATAAAGCACCAGAAATGCGTCTTCAGTTATCAACTGTTAAAACTGCTTTAGCCTTATTTTTTCTCTTTCTCTCTCTCTCTCTCTCTCTCTCTCTCTCTCTCTCACACACACACACACACACACACACACACACACACACACACACCAATAGACCAGTAGCTACATTCTATCTTCCATTAAAACAGAGATATGTCCCAAGCAGTGGTGGCACATGTCTTTAATCCCAGTACAGGCAGCAACAGGAGATCTCTGTGGTTTCAAGAGAACTACAGAGCAAGTTCTAGGACATCCAGGGTTGCACAGAGAAACCCTGTCTCAGAAAAACCAAACCAAACCAAACCAACCAAACCAGAGCTATTTAGGGAGCTGCTAGAGAACTATAGCCCAAAGTAGACTCAAGTCAGCTAGTTCCTCTGTCAAGTCCTTAGTCCCAAGACATGCAAGTCAGTGGGTAACACCAGTGAGTAGATCACAACTCTGGGATGCTGTAGGGGCAGAGGGAATTAAGGCCAGGAAATATGGCTGGCCAGCTCAGTTAAAGAGCTTGTGTGCATAAGGCGACAACGTATCACAGACAGGGTAGCTACAGCCCAGAAGTACCCATCGGGCAGGGCAGCATTCTGAGTCTTTCTTAACCTCTGTCACCTATATCCCTTGGGCAGCGCCCTGAAGACACTATGGCCCCAAGATGACACAGCGAACCCCAACTCACCAGTCTTCAAAGTAGAGCACAGGACCGGGGCTCCCTGAAGGGGTTGCTTCCAGCCGGAACACCGAGCAGCAGGGCGTCCTTGCATGCATTCTGTAGGCAGTACTGCTGAAGCTCTGCAGCTGCCTGGGAGACCTGAGACACAGCACAGTGTGAGCCAGCCTGAGGTGGGACACCACTGCCATCATCCAAGGCTGTCTGCTCACTCCAGCCACTCAGTCCCACCACGGAAGACGAAACTCTCTACGACTGAGGGTAGGATACTTTTGGACTTCTTTGACAAAGGAAATGCAACTTTAATCCATTTAGAATTCTAGTTTTAAGACCGAATTGGTAAGGAAATGGCTCATTCTCAAGTTCCCAGTACAAATATGTAAAACGTACTGATAACCTAAATTTGCCATGTGAACAAGGCTGGGGCTTTGTCCAGTCTGTGCCAAACAAGTGACAGAATTACTCTTCTATGCTATTCAGAAAGTGCAGTTTGCTGGTTAAGAATGTGGTCTCTGGGGCTGAGGTGGGGCTCAGTGACAGGATGCTTGCCTAGCACAAGGGAGACCCTGGAGTCAGTCCCTAGGACAAAACACAAACACAACAGTACTAATCATCACCATCAATAAATCAGGGATATTGCGTTTTAGCCACGGTTTGAGTTCATCCTTCAAAGGCTTATATGTTGGAATTTAATCTCCACTATGAAGAGTGGAAACTTGCTTATGTATTTTTTATATATGGGTGTTTTATCTGCATGTACAACTGCACCCCAGAAGAGGACATTGGGTTCTATGAGACTACATTATAGACTGTTGTGAGCCACTGTGTGGGTGCTGGGAATTAAACTCAGGACCTCAGCAGGAATAGCCAGTGCTCTTAATCCCTGAGCCATCTCTCCAGCTCCAAGAGGGTAGACCTTGGACCCTCCCGAACCATAAGCTAAAGTAAACTTTTTAAAAGTGTTACTCTGAGCTGGGCAGTGGTGGCACACGCCTTTAATCCCAGCACTTGGGAGGCAGAGGCAGGAGGATTTCTGAGTTCGAGGCCAGCCTGATCTACAAAGTGAGCTCCAGGACATCCAGGGCTACACAGAGAAAGAAACCCTGTCTTGAAAAACCAAAAAAAAAAAAAAAAAAAAAAAAAGTTACTCTGTCTGAGGCACTTGGCTATTGGCAACAGAAAACTGACTAATACATGTTACGTGTATATTACATGTATGTTACAGCTGCTTACCATATGTTTCCAGTTGCCACCAAGTTTCTGAAAAACCTTAGGAATTTGCTTTTAGAGCTAGAACTTTTAATTGGTAGTATATAAAATACAATATAACCAGACTAACATTTAAGCCAAATTTTCCATCAATTGAAACTTAATGTTTTCACATTAATTATAATTACAGCTAATGATCTTATGTAAGTTATTGATTTTCAAAGAAATGCAGAACCAATCCTGTGCAGAGACTGTGTATCAGGGATCTGGGTAAACTCCACTTGTGGGGAGTACGAGCCTCTCTCAGGACCCCTGGGGAAAGGAGGCCAGCCGGACCCTGCATAAAGGTCATGGTGATAAAGGTAGAGTGGGGATGCTCAGAGAAACAAACTAAGGTCGGTCAGGACCCTCAGCAGGGGCGAGGGAGACACTCTGTGAGGGAGAAAACCTCAAACCCTGCAAGCTGTCCCCTGCCATGAGGTTGGGGTTGTCTGTCCCTCCTGGGTTATCTGACTCAACTCCAGAGGATTCCTCAGGACAGCAAGCTTTGCAGTCCCTGGGAAGGGACGCTAGAAAACCTGTGCCTGGCGTATGTGTCTCAGTGTGCCAAGAACATCCAAGGCTGAGCCCTGAAATGAAGCTGACTAGATTCTGGGATGCGACTCCCTTGAAGGGCTGCCCACATTCACCTGACTGTTTTCTCCCCCTCCCCCTCCCCTCCCCCTCGCCTCCCCCTCCCTCTCCCTCTCCTCCCTCTCCCTCTCCCTCTCCTCTCTCTCTCTCTCTCTCTCTCTCTCTCTCTCTCTCTCTCGTGTGTGTGTGTGTGTGTGTGTGTGTGTGTGTGTGTGTGTGTGTGTGTGTGTGCGCGCGCGCGCGCGCGCGTGTGTGTCTGTGTTACCTCCACAATCCCCTGTCAAGTGCAGGTAAGAATCTCTTTCCTCGTGTCCACAGGGTGAGCAGTCATTTGATTCAGTTTTCCTTCCAGGTCTGATGCTCAGTGATACCGTACACTTTCAACAACTCTACTTTTAGTTCCCCATTTTCTCTCCTCACACAGCCTTGTTCTCTGCTGGGAGCTCCAGCCAGTCACCAGTAACTGCTCCCTTTGGAAAGTAAGGGACCACAGCTTCAATCTCTCTTACCCTGAGCTCACAATGACCACTAGGTGTCGCTGCCCCCTGTATGGCTTTGATCGTTCTCTTTCTAGTCTGGGTTCAAAATTCAGCCTTTTCCAGCCAGACCTTGGCCTCTGACCCCACCCCTACTTTCTGGCATACTTCCTGCTCATCCACCGTCTGGATCAAACTTCTTTAGTTTTCCGCCCTCAAAATCCTTGGTGGTCAGATACTAGCGAGGAAAAAGGAACCACAAGCGGTACAGGCCTCCTATCTGGGTGTCAAGGCTGTGACTGCCCAGGCTGGTGAGCTCCACCGTGGACAGTAAGCACTTCCTTCGCCCTTTGCTAACTCCTGGTTCACTGTCCCACAAGAAAACACAGCTTCCTGTTTCACAAGACAGCCATCGCCAAGAGCTGTAATCCATAATCAGAGGCACTTTATACACATATCCTTTTTTCCTGTCCCCGAAGATGTCACCCCAAATCTTTGTTTCTTCTACAGTCACCTTGCCTCCATTTTCCTTGACAAAATAAATCTTTCCTATCAACCCAAAACCCTTTTTATTTTCGAAGAAAAAAGGAAGTTATTTCTTTAAAACTATTTTTTTTAACCTGTCAGGCCTCCCCTACAACTTACTGGCACGTCTCTGTACTGCGTGCCTCTTGTCCCTTTACCTTGTAAATCTGGTTATCTGAAATCATTTTGTGTATTAGTTTACCGTATCCACCTGAATCCCCTATTCCCTGGAATAGCACCAGGTCGAGGGCTAAGACAGAGGGAACTGACTAGAATGATGGTGTGTCCATGCCTAGCCACACACTTGGAATCACACCAGCTGCCAATCACACATTCAGCCAACAGAGTAAATCCTGGCTGTGTTTGCGGGCCTTCATTTTAATTTTATCTCACGGGCGTTTGGCTGCATGTCTGTGCACACCATGTGCATGCCTGGTGCTTGAGGAAGCCAGAGGAGGAAGCCAGAGGAGGGCATCAGGTCCCCTGAAACTGACGTTACAGACGTTGTGTTGTGAGCAACCTTGGGCGTGTGCTGGGAATTGAACCGGGAGTCCAGAACAGCAGCCAGTGAGCTGAGCCATCTCTCTAGCCTCCCCATCCCTCTTCTGTCAATCCTCTCACCTTCCTCCTTTGAACTGTCCCTGGCAGCACGCTACAAGTTCTGCTCTTTGTCTATTTCGCGCTCATATATTTTCATTAAAGGCCTCTTTCGGCCTTTTTCTGTGGCCATCTGTCCACACAACGAAATCTCTCCTGGATATCTCTGTAAAATCCACAGATCCTAAACGGAGCTCACTTCCTCAACTCTCAAGGATCCCCCATGGGGCAGATGAGGAAGGCCGAGCATCTTTCTCCAGCATCCATCTCGCTCGCATCTGTTCATTCGGTGGCCTCCCTCCCCATCTCTAAGCGTCATCCTCCCGCAGCTGGGGGGGCAGAGTCCAGGTCGCCAGCGTGTCGCCAGCCTGTTGTGGACCCGCCCACGGAGCCATCGGACCTGGTCCCTGGGACAGGCTGTGTCACCGGAAGCACCCGGGATTCGGCCTGAAACCACCCCGTACCCACGCGCGGCTCGCGAGCACCCGAGGCCCCGGCGCACTTCCGGCCCCGTAGCTCCCACTCCCGCCGGGCCGCGGTCTCCTGCGGGCCGCTCGGTCGCCCGCGGGGCTGGCGCCGGGGTCCGGCTGGACGGACGCTCACCTTGATCCTCTCCACGCCAGCCTCCAGCTTCAGCTGCTCCACCAGGCGCTGCAGGGCGCTCACGCTGGCCCCGGAAGACATGGCGGCTAAGGCTGCGCGAGGCGGGCTCGGCTGGGAGGAACGGCCGCCGAGCGGGGTGCCGCCCCGGGGCGGGGTAGCCGCCGCGCCCGCCCCGCTGTCCCCGCGCTGGGGTCGCGAGCTGCCCGGCCCGGGTCGCCGCTGCCTCGGAACAAACCTAGGTGGCGCCTGTGCTGCAAAGGGAAGGACACTGTAGGACTTCACCGAAGAGCTAATCGAACCTTCAAGGAAATCCTGCTCCTTGGTCTGATATAGAATGAAATTACACCAGCCCTCTCACCCACTATCTGTGGCCATTGTTTCTAGTCTTCTCCCGAGTTTTTTAAGTGTGCACATTGGTTTTACAAAACTGAGACCATTACGTTAAAACTTGAGGTTTTTTAGTTTTCTTGTTTGCTTTTGTTTTTTTACACTTACTATGTAATAACTATATCGCCATCTTATAAACCATCGTATCTGTCCGCACTTACTAAACTGGGTAGTGCATAAAGGCAATATGGGTGAGCTTGCTAAACTTCAAAGTCCAGAGACTTTAAAGCATTGGTTTAATTACTTTAAAAAAGCTTCAAGGCCCCTCCCAATCCAACCACGGGGGTCCCGGTTGAATTGGGGAGGGACTGGAGGAAGCTGACCTCATGGGAAGACCAGCAATCTCAACTGACCTGGGCCCCGAGATCTCTCTCAGACACTGGGCCACCTGCCAGCTACACAGCATACACAGGTACAGCAGAGGACTGCCTGGTCTGACCTCAGTGGGAGAAGATGCGCCTAACCCTTGAGAGCCTTGAGGCCTCAGGGAGTGCGGAGATCTGGTGGGGTGGTGGTGGCAGGGTGGGGACATCCTCTTGGAAATGGGGGTGGGGGGTGGGGGTGGGGGTAGGGAGAGGAATGGAATGAGGAACAGTCAGAGGGCAGACCAAGAAGGGGATAACAACTGGACTGTAAAAAAAAATAAAGAATAATAATTTTTAAAAATTAGGAATAGTTTCAAGGCTAAATTCTCATCTCCTGATTCAACTCTGAGGGTTGGCCTCATCTTCAAGGTGGATAGACTCAGTAGTGCTGTGGGGGAAAACAAATCCATGCTTTCTTTTAGCCCTGTCTAAACATATGGGAGAGGGAGTAGAATTTCAAATGGTTCTCCCTGGCTTGTATTGAATACCAGCCTTCCCTTAAACCAATTGCTACTTAAAAAGAATTTGCTGCTGAAGTACCCAATTTCCTGTCTGCTGAGTTTTCTCTGGACTTAAGAACCATCCAGGGCAAAGTCACCCACAAAACACACCCACAGCCGGGCATGGTGGCGCACGCCTTTAATCCCAGCACTTGGGAGGCAGAGGCAGGCGAATTTCTGAGTTCGAAGCCAGCCTGGTCTACAGAGTGAGTTCCAAGACAGCCAGGGCTATACAGAGAAACCCTGTCTCGAAAAACCATAAAAAAAAAAAAAAACCCAAACCAAAAAACCACACCCACAGCCAGTCTCCATTCAGTGAGATTTTCCCCCACCCTCAACCCCCTCAAATTTAGGCAGTTGGATTGATCATTCTAACTCTAGAGTTCCTTCTGGGGTCATCTGAGGGCCTCTTCGTGGCCCTACATCACAGGTCAGCTTCTCCTTCTGCCCAATCCTTGTTTACAGCATTCTGTAACAAGTACTAATTAGGAGGGCTGGCCCCAATGAACTTCCAGCATGAAAACCTTCATCTCAGCGTCTGTTTTCCTGAAGAACCCAAAACTAAGACACCCAGTCAAATAACAGAGAGAAAAATGATTTTTATAAAGGAAAAACATCTGAGATATTATAAAAAGCAACAGAAGAGACTATAAACTATTAAAACATAGAGGCTCTAAAGCAATTATTCTTAGCTATAGCATTGCACAACTGCATCATAATTAATCAACTGTCCTATTACTTAATACAACAGTAACTCTACAACTTGTGCTTTCTGCTCTACTTCCTAGGCAGCATGCTAAAAATAGAAAGAATGGGTCAAAGAGTACCAATATTTATGCCAAACATGGTAGCACATGCCTGAGATCCCATGACTTCAGTGACTTCAGAGGCTGAGGCAGGAGTGACTGAGTACAAAGATAATGTGGATTTTAGAAGTCTCTGTCTCTCTCTTTCTCACTCTGTAGACCAGGCTGACCCCAAACACAGGGATCTGTCTGCCTTGCTAGAATTAAGGCCAGCAATAATCTTTCATTTAAAAAAAGATCAAAAGAATGTAAACATTTTAAACTTTTCCTATTGTGTTTCATGATGTGTAGTAACAATTTTCTCACTGAATGATGGGTGTCTGTTTTTATACTACAATTATTCTACAACCTGCATTGCTGTTCTTTATCTAAGGCAATGGTTCTCAGCCTTCCTAATGCTGCGGTCTTTTAATACAGTTCTTCAAGTTGTGGTGACCACCAACCATAAAGTTATTTTCATTGCTATTTCATAACTGTAATTTTGCTACTGTTATGAATCAGTGTAAATATTTCTGTTTTCTGATGATCTTAGGTGACCCTTAGGAAAAGTTCACTTGACCACCAAAGGGGTCATGACCCATAGGTTGAGAACCTCTGATCTAAATGACAAAAAACGGTATCTTGCATGTTTTAAATACCTTGATATTGAAATTTCCTATATTCTCGTCATAGTTTTTTTTTAAAAACTATGTTTTCCTGTGCTCCTCCTTGTGTGTATGAGTGCTTGAAGCCAGAAAAGGGCATTAGTAACAAGGTTCTAGTTTGGCATTGTCACATACACATAACAGAAAGCTGTCACATTTTGCCAATCAGACTAACTATAATTCATCCAGACATGGCTTGTCCCAGTGCCTCAGTCTCGTGGAGACCATGTTTAATTCAATGTTCTACGGTCACTAGATCTGAGGTTCACATGTGATTTCCACAGAACTTTCATGTGTGCAGTTTACCCTATTTCAACAGTCCGGGTTGGTTTGTTTTTGACAAGGGTCTATGTAGCTCTGGCTACCCTGGAACTTGATATTTGGACTAGGCTGACCTCAAACTCAGAGATCTACCTGCCTCTGCCTATCGTGCCACCACACCTCACCCCAGCAGTCCTATTCACAATGTCAGCTGCTTTTTAGCAAAGTAGGCTTCCATTCAAACAGTTATTTCCAAGGTTGGAGTGTGTCTTAGTTAGGGTTTTACTACTGTGAACAGACATCATGACCAAGGCAAGTCTTATAAAGGACAACATTTAATTGGGGCTGGCTTACAGGTTCAGAGGTTCAGTCCATTATCATCAAGGTGAAAGCATGGCAGCATCCAGGCAGGTACAGTGCAGGAAAAGATGAGAGTTCTACGTCTCCATCTGAAAGCTGCTAGCAGAATACTGGCTTCTAGGCAGCTAGGATGAGGGTCTTAAAGCCCAGTGACACTCCTACTCCAACAAGGGCACACCTACTTCAACAGGGTCACACATTCTAATAGTGCCATTCCCTGGGCCAATCACATACAAACCGTCACATTCCACTCCCTAGCCCCCACAGGTTTGTTCAAACATGAGTCTATGGGGGCCATACCTAAATATAGCATAATACAAAATACATTTAGACCAACTTCCAAAGCCCCCATAGTCTATAACAGTCTTAACAATGATAAAAGTCCAAAGTGCAAGGTCTCTTCTGAGATTCATCCAATCAACCAACTGTAACTCCCCAAAGCAAGACAGGAAACCAGCTGGGCAAACTCCAAACTCTGCATCTCTGTGTCTGATGTCAAAGAGGTCTAAGATCTCCAACTCCCCTTTCATGTTAACTACAACAAGCTTCTTTTCCAGGACTGGTTCCACTCCCTGTTAGCCGTTTTCCTCAGGAGATAGCCCATGGCTCTGGCATCTCAAACATCTTGAGGTCTTCAATGTTCCAGCCTCTTGTTTCAGTGTCTGGGATCCACACATGATCTTCTGGGCTCCTCCAAAGGGCTTGCTTCACTTCTCTGCCCTCTGTAGCACTCTAAGCTCTAGCTGATCCACTCCACTGCTGCTGCTGTTCTTGATGATCAGTCCATGGTACTGGCATCTCCAATACACTGTGGTCTTCCACTGCAGCTAGGTTTCACCGATAGCCTCTCCCACATCGCCCCAAAATAAACCCAAAGGAAACATAAATGCAACAGGACTCAACTAGTTAGCTCTCTAAGCTTTTTTTTTCCCCCATGTAATTGTAAAGAATCCTTTGTGCCAACCAGAGTGTTTAGACTCCAGGCAGGAGGTCTGATGGATGTTATAAGGCTGCAACTTATTATTATTACTTCATTATTTTATTATACATTACATCCCAACCACAGTTGTCTCTCCATCCACTCTTCCCCCACTTACCTCCCCACCTCCCTTCTCCCCCAGATCAGCTGCTCCTCCGCTTCCCTTCAGTCTCCCAGGGATATTGACCAAACACAGCTTAACAAGTTACCATGAGCCTAGGCACAAACCCTCATGTCAAGGCTGGATGAAGCAACCCAGTAGGAAGAAAAAATACCAAAGTAGGCAAAATAGTCAGAGTCACTGTGATTCTGTCAAGAGTTCTACAAACCAAGCTAACAACCATAACATACATGCAGAGGACCTAGCACAGACCCATGCAGGCTCTGTGACTCTACTTCAGTCTCTGTGAGCCCCTATGAGCCCTGCTTAGTTGATTCTGTGGGCCCTGTTCTCCAGGTGTCCTTGTCCCCTCTAGCTCCTATAATTCTTTCCCTGACATCTTCTGCAGGGTTTCCTATGCTCCAAGGGGAGAAACCTAATGGACATCTCCAATTTTTTTTTTGGGGGGGGGGTTCTTCATGTGTTCCCATCAGCTGCTGGAAGAAACCTCTCTGGTGACAGCTGGGCGAGGCACTGATCAATAAATATAGAAAAATATCATTAAAATCATTTTATTGATTTTGTTTTCTATCCTAGGTCTCTGGGTTATCCAGCTTCAGTTTCTGGCCATCCAGCAGTGTCAGGCACGGGCCTGAAATTAGACCAGTCATTGGTCGGCCACTCCTACAGTTCTGTGCCCCCACACATCTTGCAATCAAGTATAGGATTGTAGGTTGCAGGCTTTGTAGCTGGGTGTTCCATTCTCACAACGGGAAGTTCCCTGGTTACAAAAGTTGGCCACCCTTGTAGAATGCTGGGAATTTCCACTGCACTGTTTCCATATCGCACCCCACCACTGCCCAAATGCCCTCCGACTCCAGTTGTCTCTTCCCATCACGACCCCTCCTGTCACCATTCCCACCTGGAAACTCTATCCTAGTTCCCTTTCCCAGGGAGATTCACACATTCTCCCTTGAGCCCTACTTGTTACCTAGTCTTTCTGGGTCCGTGGACTGTAGCATATTGTTTACTTAACAGCGAACATCCATGTTGAAGGACATGCTATGTTTGTCTTTTGAGTTCTGTCTTTTGAGGTCTGGGTTACCTCACTCAAGATGACTTTTTTTTTCTTTCTAGCTCCATCCATTTGCCTACAAATTTCCCAGTCCTGTTTTTTTGTTTTTGTTTTTGTATTTTAAACAACTGAGTAATACTCCATTGTGTTAATGTGCCACATTTTCTCTACCCATTCTTTGGATGAGGGACATCTAAGTTGTTTCTACTTCTGGCTGTTACGAATAAAGCTGCCATGAACAGAGTTGAGCAAGTCTCTTTGTAGTGACATAGAACGTTCTTTGGGTATACGCCCAAAAGTGGGTACTGGATCTTGAGGTAGCACAATTCCCAATATTCTGAAGAACCGCCATATTGATTTACACAGCGGCTGTGTAAATTTGCACTCCCACCCTCGATGGAAGTGTTGCCCTTGTTCCACATCCTTCCAACATGAGCTGCCACTTTGTGGTTTTGATCTTAGCCTTCTGACAGATTTAAGATGGAATCTGAGTGGTTTTGATTTGCATTTCCCTGATGCCTAAGGATGCTGAATGTTTCTCAGCCATTTGAGAATCCTGTTGAGGATTCTGTTTAGATCTGTACCTCATTTTTAATTTGATTATTTGGTTTGTTAATGTCTGGTTTCTTGACTTCTTAATATAGTTTGGATATTACTCCTCTTTAAGATATAGGGTTGGTGAAGATCTTTTCCCATTTTGTAGGCTGCTGTTTTGTCCTATTGACAGTGTCCTTTGCCTTACAAAAGCTTTTCGGTTCCATAAGGTCCCATTTATTAATTGTTGACCTTGGTGCTTGTGCTATCAATGTTCTGTTAATGAAGTTGTCTCCTGTAAGAATATGTAATCCGCACTTTCTCGTCGATCAGTTCAATGTATCTGGTTTTATGTTATCTTTGACCCACTTGCACTTCAGTGCAGGGGGAAAATAGGGACCTATTTGCATTTTTCTACATGCAAACACCCAGTTGAACCAGCACCATTTGTTAAAGGTGCCGTCCCCCCACCCCCACTGTCTCTTTCTGGCTTCTTTACCAAAAACGAGGTGTCCATAGGTATGGATTTATGCCTAGGTCTTCAGTTCAATTCCATTGATTAACGTGTCCGTGAATCAATGTCTATTTTATGCCAGTACCATGCGGTTTTTATTACTATAGCTCTGTACTGGTGCCTGAAATCAGGCATGGTGATACCTCAACAAGTTCTGTTACTGCTTAGGATTGTTTTAGCTATCCTGGGTTCTTTGTTTTCCATATGAAACTGAGTATTGTCTTTCAAGGTCTATAAAGAATTGTGTTAGAATTTTGATGAGGATTGCCTTGAATCCGTGGATTGCTTTTGGTGGGATAGCCAGTTTTACTATGTTGATCTTACTGATCCATGAAGGAATGCAACTTATAGAAACTGGAGAATTCATTACACACCAATGAAGAAAGGACTAATAGCAAACTGTAAGGAAGGCATTTATATGAATAAAACCCACAAGGTATTTTAAAGACTTCAATTACATGAATCGATGAAAAACAGGCAGCAATGAACAGCCATGCTCTGACAGCCCCACCCCTCCACAGCCATGCTCAGACAGCCCCACCCCCTCCTCCCTGCACTAACAGGGCTGTAAGGGCCTCAAGTCTTCTTGGGTGTCTCTAAAATGAAGAGATTTCATTTTGGTGGAAGAGTGCAGTGAAGTACAGTGATTATTGCAAGCAATGGCCTTTCTTTCCTTCATCCTGGGAATTTGAAGCACAGTGAACAGAGGGAAGGGGTAAACCCTCCATCTTTCTGTAGAGTCCACCTTGACTCATGCAATGACTGTGCCCCAGCTCTCATATAAGCAGCCCTCAGTGGACAATTCTAGAAGTAGAATACAGAAATAAAAGCAGACAGACAAAAAACTATCCAAAGATAGACTGAGTCTTCGCTGGCTGAACACATTTCTCTTCTCCTTATGAAGAGGTGTGCTAGTCAGCCTTTACTGTCAAGCTGGTGACCTCAAACTAACCATGAACAGAACCTCACTGAGGCTGGCCTGCGGGTGTGTCTGGGGGATCACCTTGATAAGTGATGTAGGAAGCCCCAGCCAGCAGCACCATTCCCTAGCAAGGAAATGCTGAACAACACGAGAGGCAAAGATCCATATATTCTTTCCTTACTCTTGTGGCTATGATTTTACGAGGTGTTTGAGCTTTAGCCTTTCATCAGAGTCATGGACTGTAACCTGCCACTGTAAGCCACAGAAGTCCTTTCCTCTATCTACTGCTTCCTGACATGGTGTTTGTCAGAGTACCAGAAAAATACAGGCAATCAGAGATGTTTGGAAAATGGTGAGATACACTAGTACTGGCATCTCTTTCTGTTCCTTATGACATAAATTTGTTCTTAGATAATAATGAGCGACAGGTGCTAACACTGATTCTCCACAACCCTAAAGAATAATGAACACCAAGGCCAGCCTGGTCTACAAAGTGAGTTCCAGAACAGCCAGGGCTACAAAGAGAAACCCTGCCTCAAAAAAAGAAAAAAAAAAAAAAAAAAAAGAATAATGAACACACAAACATTTCCAACTACAGTTTACAGAACTCTAAAAATTATAGTATTTCAGAAGTGCAGAGCTACAAAGAGTCCTACTGACAGCCTGGTCAACTTCTATTGTAATTATCAATTGAAATTATTCAATCACATTAGAATAACTGACCTTAAGTCTTTTGGCTAATTGGCAAGGGTAGACTCATGCATGTAATCTAGACTGAGCTTTGTGTGCCTGTGTGTGTGTGTGTGTGCAGATACACAAGGGTGTGGGTGTATGTGGGGACCATACAAGGCAGGCTTGATTGTCATTTTCAGGTGCTCTCCACCTTGATTTCTAAGACAGGTTCAGTATGAGCAGGCCACCATTGCCTGGCATATTTTACATGAGATGGTATGTGTGTGGGGAGGGCTGCAAAGTCAGTCCCCACTGTTTGCAAGGAAGCACTTCATCAACCAAGCTACCCAGTCCCTGGGCTGAGCTTTTAAAAGGATCAATGTACTTCACTTAGAAATAAATCCCAGCACTTGGGAGGCAGAGGCAGGTGAATTTCTGACTTCGAGGCCAGCCTGGTCTACAGAGTGAGTTCCAGGACAGCCAGGGCTACACAGAGAAACCCTGCTTTAAAAACAAACAAACAAACAAACAAAAAAAAAAAAACAAAAAAAAAGAAAAAAAGAAAAAGAAAAAAAAGAAAGAAATCCTTCATAGCTATTATGCTACACTAATCTTTTAAAAGTATATGCCACAAAAGCAATATGTTAATCTTTACATAGCCTACCAGGCAGCATGATGCATCACAACCATTTTATTAATATGAAGCAGGAGGGTAGATCTTGAACAGAGCACTGTATATGAGTATATATGGTACTTTGGTAGAGTATCAGGTTTGACTCAGCCATTCTGCCATTTACGTTCACTTCCATAAGTATAAAGACACACTTATCCCCTAGAGGATGACAGCAGCATAGCATTGCCTGTCTTCTTTCTAGAGCAAATGCACATAAGACCCTCATGTGCATTACAGTTTAACCACAGAAGTAATGCAGGGAGGGAGGGAAGGAGGGTTGGAGGGAGGAAGGGAGGGAGGGAGGGAGGGAGGGAGGGAAGGAGGGAAGCAGCAAGTTGGTGGTATAAAAGACCTTTTCACAAGGTCCCCTCTGCAGAAATGTTTGAGAAAACAGTTAGTCCTATAATGAGACTGTAATTGAAAACATCCCACAAGGACATGATGTAACCCACTCTCCTGGAGAGTTTCTGATCTTATCAAGAGTAGAATCACTGGGCAGGAAGTGCAGAGGTTCTAGAATACTCTCCTAGAGAATACGTTGAATAGGCTCAAACCTGTAAGGACTACAGTAAGGACAATATGTTACTGAATGGTTCTCCTGGAGAAACTGTGTCCAGAAAGACACAATAATCTGATCAAGTGCTGTTGTCGTTATTCTGTTGTTGTTTTGTAAAACTAGAGACCAGGAAAGGAGGAAAATTAGCATTATGAGAACATAAGCAAACACTCTTGAAGAAGAAACACTTCACACAGAAGTTTTAAATGGTATCTAATAAATTTCATGTCAAATTTAACTAAACATATAAAAATTTTAAATGGCAACTAATAAGTCCCCATGTCAAATCTTTTTAAACAAAATCCACAAATAGATTATAAAAATTGAACCATCATAAATGTCTTCTGTATAAAGTTTTAAGGGAAAGTAGAAATTTCTACATTATTCTGTTTAATCATATGTTTTGAACGTTAGCTACTGCTGAGAGCAGCAGGCGTGTTTCCCAAGTAACTGCTATGCAAGTGACGTCACAATTAGAGTGTGGCACAGCAGCACCTCAGCATCTTCAGTCATCCACAAAGGTCAGCCGTCCAGGCCCTTCATTCTTCATCCACCTGCGGTAGCGCTTCCACCGAGGGTCATTTGCCAATTTTTTCTTTAATTCTTCCTCTTGTTCCTGCTTGTAGACCTGTGAGCATACACAACACGAAATGACTTTATGATACAGAGGGAAACCTGGAGGTGAGCGTGTTGATCTGCTTCCTGGAGACTGACTCAAACACTAAAGTAAGTACTTGAATATCCACAGTGAGAAAAACCAGAGCTACCATTTCTCCGGTTTGTTTTTGTTTTTTTTTTTGTGATGGGGTCTTGCGATGTAGCCCAGGCTGGCCTGGAGCTTGCTGAGTAATTCAGACTAGCTTTGAATTAATAATCCTCTGTCTCAGCCCTTCTAATGTCTAGGATTATACACAGGCAAATACCATCCTTGGACCTGGCCTGAATTAACATTTTTTTTCCCTAACCAAGGAACAAATTGGCCTTATATATACATTTGCCTCCAAACTGAATTTAAATCTACTTTTCAAAGATAATTATTAGGTATTTTTTTCTCTAAAGTTATCAAAAAAAGGTTGTATAAATCTCATAGGTTAAGAATCAATTATTTATTAAAGCTTTAGTCAACCAAAAAACTTCTTACAGCCAGTTTTATAGCCACATTTTAAAAAATTATTGTTTTCAAATATTGTAAGCAATGAACAATAAAACCTCATAATATAATAATTCAGCCCAATACAATGATCTGAAAAGTCAGGGTTTATAGCAAAAATCTCTCAAAGTACTGTGGTTGTGTGTGCACGTGTGGATGGTGGTGAGCGTGTGTGTGCTATGAGCACGTGGAGCAAGCAGAGTTGATGGGACGTTTTTCCATCAGCCCTTCAGCCATCATCAGCCTTTAAAACAGGCTCTCTCACTGAGCCCAGAGCTCACGGATTTGGCTGGCTGGCTGGCCAATGAGCACCCAGGATCTACTTGCCTTCACCAAATTCATGCGGTTTCTGAGAGCCCAAGCTGAAGCCGTCATGTCTGTGAGGCAGGGACCTGACCAAGAGCTTCCCGTCCCTTCAAATAGTGTTAAGAGCTAAATTGTTGTACATTACCTCCTATTTTTAGGTAATTTATATACAGGAATATATTTACTTGCTAAACATCTGACAACTTCTACTAATTTTGTTATCAATAAAAATCTACCTTGAACATTACATACAAAATGAAGCTGACCACCAAAGAATGCAACACCTAATGTTTCTTAAATTGCTGGAGAATCTTTCGTGTGCTCAATGCTTATATTCTTACATTAGCCAACCACTGTCTCCATAATACAGGCCACTGCAATTGCTGGAGCCTTCAGCACTGTGGCTAGATAGCTGAGCTCCTCTGAATAACTTCTGTAGCTGATAATAGTGAAAAATAATTTTTAATGATAAAATGGCCCAGGTTTAAAGGCATTACAATAACTTGATTTGAATTGAAAGCAAATAACATTCCAAAATGCGGCAGTACTATTCAGAAGATCTATTTTAACAAAATTTCTTTTTTTTTTTTCCTTCTTTTTCTGTTTTCCTTTTTGGAAAGGAAAAATTTAATTAGTGCAAAGAACAGAAATTACCAAAACCGCCCGTGCACAGGCCACTGCACTGCAATCTGACAGATCCCGTGCACAAGCCATTGCACTGCAATCTGACAGTTAGATCCTGTGCACAGGCCACTGCACTGCAATCTGACAGCTAGATCCCACCGACACACCACTGCACTGCAATCTGACAGCTAGATCCCATCGACACACCACTGCACTGCAATCTGACAGTTAGATCCCGTGCACAGGTACTGCACTGCAATCTGACAGCTAGATCCTGTGCACAGGCACTGCACTGCGATCTGACAGCTAGATCCCGTTCACAGGTCACTGCACTGCAATCTGACAGCTAGATCCCATGGACACACCACTGCACTGCAATCTGACAGCTAGATCCCGTGCACAGGCACTGCACTGCAATCTGACAGCTAGATCCCATGGACACACCTCTGCACTGCAATCTGACAGCTAGATCCTGTGCACAGGCACTGCACTGCAATCTGACAGCTAGATCCCATGGACACACCTCTGCACTGCAATCTGACAGCTAGATCCCGTGCACAGGCACTGCACTGCAATCTGACAGCTAGATTACTCTTAGTTTTTCACCAGGATTACCTGATTAGTATGTTTTAAGTACTGCTTTAAAAAAGAAAAAGCAAAAAACCAAATTTACGTTAAATACCCATTGTCCCACTATAAAACACAGCCACTTTTTCAATAAAAGTAGGAGCTGCAGTCATCTTTGAACTCTGGGACTTCTGAAGTGACAGAGACCACGTGCTGGGGGCAGCCACTGGCACTCACCTCGTAATTCTCCTTTATCCAGAGCTCCCGCTTGAGAAACATTTCTTTCTGATGGTCCTCCAGGCTGTCAAACTGAGACTGGGACATCTTCATAGACTTACGGATAATGTATAGTCTCTCTTCCTCCCCATACTCTTTGCCTTTGATGTTAAAGTTATAGATCCACCTACAATACCAGGCTATATAAGAGCACAGGTGAACAGGGGCGAGGATGACCTGAAACAAGAGGAGGTCCCGAACTTGGGGTTTCTGGTAGCCCCCCTTTATGTCTATTTTACTTTTTATAATGTTCTTTATGATGTTCTCCTCCTCATCACGGATTTCTTCTTTGGACTTCTTGTTTTTCCCTTTTTCTTTGGCTTTTCTGAGCAGTCCCTGCTCCTTGGCGATTTCTGTTGCCTGGATGCGGTACTTGGGCACTGTGGCTAGGTAGCTGATTGCTTTATTGTAACTATTCCACCAGCTGAAATACTAGAACATAAAATATATAAAAATAAGTCACTTTACTAGCAAAACTCATCAAAAGAAAGCCACAACAGAAATCCCTGTGAATGCCCCAAGAAACCCAGCTGACAGAAAGCGGGAACCTCAGTCAGGTGTGCTGTCTCCTGCTCTAGCCCCAGCCCTTGGCAGGGGGGCAGGTGGATCAGGAGCTGGAGACCAACCAGGGCAAAGTAGAAACAACCTATCTCGGAAAACCAGAAACAACAGTGACCTGGAAGATCTTCATTAGTAAAACACCTCCCTTCCCTTGGCCTACCAGAGGAAGATTAAACTGCATAATAGCTAGTAAGACATTGGTTTAAAACTGGACAGGGTGTGATCTCAGGAAACTATTACTTTTTCTCTTTCTTAAACCATCTACACGTCTGACAGGAATGCTTACCATATTCTAAAACAAAGACTCAAGTATATTTGAACTCTACGCATTTGGCTCTCATACAGCACACACATGGTTCAGTTCCCACACGAGTAACACCCTGGGATCTACCAGAAACAGCAGGAAGAAGAGGAGGGCAATACTTCTACAAATGCTAGTAGTTGAAATATACCACCTCGGTGTTTAATAAGAATTTTTTGTATATAAACCGAATATTGTTTCTAGCAGTTAACCTAGAGAAGCAATCTCCAGGGCTAGAGAGAAAGCTCAAAGATTAAGAACACATTATCTCCTTGCAGAACACCTCCGTTTGTTTTCCAGCTCGCACAACTATAAGGAGAATGTCTCGTGTACTGAGTGGAAGTAACACCTGTCAATAAAAAGCTGATAGCCTATTAGCAAAAGGCAGGAAGCAGAAAGTGGGAGTTCCGAGAGAGAGATTGGAACTCTGGGAGATAGTCAGAATCGGAAGATTCAACACTCAGAGAAAGTTGGACGTATGAACCTGAGGAGAGAGAGGGAAGCAGCCATGCTGCAGACATGCGATTGTATAAATGGGTTAACTCACTTAGGAGCCTGTTAGGGAGCAAGCCTGGGCACTAATAATTCATAAGTCTCCGTGTCATGATTCGGGAACTGAGGCAGACATATAAGAAGCCCAAACGGATACATACAACCGCCTGTAACTCCAATTGCAGGAAATCTGACACCCTCTCCTGGCCTCCACAGACACTAGGCATACTGGTGGTTTCACACGCCTGCATACGTGCAGGCAAACACAGATACACATAAGAATAAAGCCTTTTCAAAACTCAAAGTAGTTCTCAAAGTTGCTGACTGTTTTCTTCCTGAGGAACCCTCTCCCTCCAGACGAGCGCACGATAGGCGTGGTTAGCTTAAGACATCACTCCAGGCTGGACTCGGACTCTGTGGTAGTTTAGAACCACACCGAGAGTTCCTCTATCTCCTTGAATGTGAGTAGCGGCTCCTCCGGGGATGCAGGACTGTGTGCGATGTTTGGGAGTGCGCTAGCATCAGCCAATGGGAAGCCAGCCTTATTAGGCCAAGGTCAAGGTGTTCTTAACTTTTCCCAAGTTTAAGAGAAATCACTGAAAAGTCCTATAAAGGCGATGATATGATCTGGCTGTTAAGTGGTAGCCAAATACTCTTAGGAGGGAGAAGAGAAAAAATGTTTCTTGTTTGTTTGTTTTACAGTATGCAATATTTGAGGCGGTCTGAATGGAAACTGTCCCTGTAACTTCAAGTGTCTGGTGGCCCTGTTTGGGAGCGTCTGACACATCTAGGTGTGGAGCTGTACTAGAGAAGTGCAAGCCTGGGGGTGGGCTTTGAGAGTGTGTAGCCTCGCTCCACTTTGCCATGATGAACTGTGGTGAAAGTCAGCAGCCGGCTTCCTCCTCGGGCCACCTGCTACCATGCCTCCTCACTGTGAGGGACTCCCTCTGGAACTGTAGGCCACAGTTAATTCTTCCTTCTCCAAGTTATTTTTGTCCTGGTATTTTATCACAGCAATAGAAAAACAACTGGTAGACTAGTCACCACTAGTTCCTTAGACTCCCTGATGACAAAGCCTCTCCTGCTAGGGGCCTGGAAGAGGGTGTGCGCATGCATAACACACGTGTGTGCATACGTAACACACGTGTGTGAAGAGATGCATCATGTGGTACAGCACAATGCATAATGAATATGTACAATGAAAAAATCCAAAAAAAACCCCAAATCTCAACTGGAAACCAATTTACAAAGTATATTTATAATACAGATTTATGGCACTAGGCAACAAAAATATATTTATACACAGAACTATATATATTCACGAATACACACCTGAAACATTGAAATGGCACACACACTGACCAAAATCACCACCCTAACGTCCACTTTTGGGGCCAGGCGCCTGCTGTAGTAGTGGTAGTAATGGCTATAGTATTCTTCTGGATGATCCAGCATGTAGTCATAATCCTTCCGTGTTTCTTCATCCTGGGAAGTGAAGGAGATGCGACGTTACATGGCATTGCATTAAGAGCCTCAGTCTGTAATCTGTTAACTTTAATAAAATATCAAGTCAAAAAACTTTCCAATACTCTTAGAGGCATGTATACCAACTTTATGTTAGATATAAAGACAGAATAAAAGCATTCCCCAAATTCTTTAGAATTATTAGTATTCTTGGAAACCCTAACATTTTAACAACAAATAGCCTTCAGCTAATGCTATAATACAATACAAAGTTCCTGTAACTTCAGGACATTCTGACACTTGCTCATAAACCACAGAAAGAAAATATGGCTCATCTACTATTTATATTCACAATCAGGTTCCAGCTTTGCCTAGAAAGTTTTCTGCTGAAAGCAATGATAAAGAGAAAAACCAGGTAAAGCCAGTCTGTACCTAACCATCTCTAGAACACTGAGACATCTCTGAGATAACACAAAGGTCAAAGTCTAGATTTGTGGCCTTTCTCTGAGCTTCATTCTTTCTTTGTAAAAAAGATACCGCCTGCCTAATCTTCCCCATGGCTGCTCTGATATCAGAAGACACTGCACAGTCCCCTTGAAGCTGTGCAGTCCTTACTCTCATAAAACAGTGACAGAGCCACCTCACAGATAAGGTAACCTATCTCTCTTATTCATATAGATAAAGAATTCTGAGATGTTTTAGGGATGCATGTACTTCTTTTTCTTTGTTTATGATGTGTGTGGGTTTGCATGGACACAGGTTTGTGTGTGTGAGTACAGGCATGTGAGTGCCACAGCAGGTGTGGCCGTCAGAGGACAGCATCCAGTGGCAGTCCGTACTTGCCACCTTGTTTGAGACAGACTCTTCCTGTTCACTGCTGTGTTCACCAAGCTCGATGACCTGCATGCTTGCAGGATTCTTCCATCTCTCCCTTCCATCTCACTTCCTTCTACAGTGGGAGAAGCCTGAAGCCTGGGTTTACAGGCACACAGCACCACAGCCTGCTTACGTGGGCTCTGGGCATCTTACCTCAGGGCCTCATGCTTACACAGAGCAAGCACTTCCAATTCCCTCAGCATCTCCCATCACAGTAAACACCTCTTAAAATTTTCTTATGTAGTCAGTATCTAACAGATAAACATTTTATTGAGCTACCTTGGGTAAGATTCAGTTTTATCTCAAAAGAAACCTAATTTTCAACTTGTCCTATTTTACAAAAATGGTAAAGACTAAGACAAAGTCAAAGTCTTTTCAAAGTTTTCTATATGGTGTGTAATAGAAATCATTGCAAAATAACGATAATAACCTGAGAGGTGCCCTTCTAGTTTAAACTGCTCATCCATCAAGCGGTACTGAGTGCCTTGTCACTATGGGCACATGCCCTGGGTCTGTTTAGGGCTTGTCTCCTTTTGAGTCCTGCAATATCTATCTTCTTATAATTAAAATAACAAGTTGGCTAATGATAAAATCTTCCCTGTGTTTACTAAAATCATCATGTGTTATTTTCTATAAAAACAAACAAACAAAAAAACCCTCTGAACTTAAGGCTGGAGAGATGGCTCAGTGGTTAAGAACACTGCCTGCTCTTCCAGGGGTCCTGAGTTCAATTCCCAGCAACTACATGGTGGCTTACAACCATCATGGGTTGTAACTATAATAGGGTCTGGTGCCCTCTTCTGGCATGCATATAGAGCACTCAAATATATTAAATAAATCTTTTTTTTTTAACCTCTGAACTTTAGTAAGAGTGCTCAATAAAAGTTATCCCACATTTATCATACTTAAAATATTTTAAGTCTCGCTAGTGTAGGAACGCTAGTGTTGAGTAGTCACAGGTACCTTTAAGTGCTGTCTGACACCATGTGGAGGGCCAGGATAAGAACTGTCTGTTACGTATAAGCAAGAGTGGGATCGGGCTGATGAAGTCTTCAAATTCACGCATGTACATTCTCATGTCAAAGGGTTTTCTCATTGCAGGCTCTGCCATCAAGGCACTATTCCTTACCGAGTCAGCAACTCCTAACCTAGGAAGGGGCCATCTCTACAGCAGTCACACAGGCAGCTCTGAGCACATCTCTTGAGGTGTCTCACTTGATACTTTAAGATATCTTTATAGAATTTCCCTCTTCTCCCACCATGTTTTTGGTTCTGGTGGCTAATTTTATAGAAATGTCCCCATTAGGCCTGAAACTTGATTTTAACCCAAGTTTTCAATCCTGACATACTTTCTGCACTGCATCCAAGCAAGAATCTTTGTGCTCCAACTACACTGAAATCAGATTCCAGCCACCCTCTGCCAACATTCTCCAGAGCCCTCTGTCCAGCTGTTGGGTTGTTGCACTCCTAGTTGAAGCATAGAGCAAGGTCTTTGAAACCTGGTATATGGACACCAATGTGTGTGGCTAGTCACTCTTCTTTCTCCTCCTCTCTAAGTGACGTTCACATTCCATGGAACACATATGCCACTCTTGCTAAGGCATTACATCCAGACCTTCCCCAGGGTCACCATCTTCTTATGACTCCAGGTACTGGACTCCTGAGAGCGTAGTGGCCAAAGTTCCAGCAGTGACCATGCTCACCTAGTGTCCACCTCTCCCCAGGTCTATTCTGAGCTTCCTAAGGCCTGACACTACACAACACTAGAAAAGGTCACAGGGCCAAAACTAACTTGTCTTAGGATGGTGTCTTTCTCTAAGGGGCACCACAACTGCATGTGCCTGTCTGGTTTTAGAGAGCCAAGCGCTGGCCACCTCTGAGCTGTATCATTTATTCATCTCTGTATCATTTATTCATCTTACTTAACTCTCGCTACAAAGCCTTTTTGTTCTTCTACAAAATGAAAATAATCTTTGAGCAAAAGCATTCATGCAATTTAAAAAATATTGAAAGTTGGTACAAAGTTCTCTCAATAGACAGGGGTAAAAATCCTATTTTTCAGTAACCTACAACGTTTAAGACACACAGCTAACAAGAACAAATAGGCAAAGACAGAACAAGAAGGCTTAGCTTTCTTTTAGGGGACCATACTAGAGAACTAAGGTCCATTATTAATGCAATAGCTTTCCCGATAAAACATCTTAGAAATGAGGTTCCTAGGTTTCTCATATGAACGTTTCCTCACGATCAGATTTAAATTTCCCTGGCATGCAACAAGGCTCCACACCAGTCCCAACTCACCTACCCAGCTCTTACCACAGCAGACAGACAGCAATTTCTGGTTTTGGTACACTCTTCCAATGCCATGTGTTTTCTCATGTCTGAACATTTAACACTCTCTAAATTAAAGCTTATTCCTTTTGTTAGCCTTATGAGCTACTGAAAGTCATGAGTGCTGCTACCTCAAACAGCTTTCTGTGGTGATGAGGACGGAAGCCAGGCTGTTGAGCACGCTAGACAGTTGAGCACGCTAGGCAGGTGCTCCACTGCTGAGTTACCCTGCCTCACCCCGGGAACACTCCATTACACCGAGTTCCTATTTATTATAGCACTTATCACATTGTAGTCATTAGGGTTTCTTATCCTTGAGTGGGAATTTCTTAGGAGGGAAGTGGTAGGGTGTTCATTAATCTCTATAGAGCCAGGGCCTAGCTCAGTGCCTGGCAGTCAGTGTGTCATTTCAAAGCCGAGAGAGGTGTTTTAAGGTCTCCTCCTTCTACATCTTTCTCCAGCCACACAGGTCTGCAGCTCACCAGCAAGGCTGGATGAGTGTTACATCACAAAAATGTCAGCTTGACAGAAGTGACTGCTTGACTTTACAGTTTATGAAAGTACACTAATGTGGCTAAAACATGTCGAACAGTTTAATATCTTACCTTTCAATAAGGTAGTACTTTTTCTTTCAGCAATATTGTGGATCTTAAGGTCCCAGGGTCAGGAGATTCCAACTTCTTTCCAAAATCAAAACTTATACTTGTTTCTTCCTGTCCTGAGCCTCGACAAGCAGGGCAATACATTCCTGGCTTCTAATGTCTACAGAGGTAAGTGGTGCGTCTGCTGGTGTCCATCCATCCCCAATCCTCTTGGGCATATGCAGGAGGACTGGAATACAACCACCAATATCTAGATCAAAAGCGAGCAAAGGCAACCCACAAGCCGAGCAGCACCAAGCCTTCCTCCTCTCTCGAAAATGACCGCCCCCGCCCCGAGCAAACCGTGACATCCTCAGCTTAAAATGAGGTATGCACTGCTTTCTTTCAATCAACATGAATTGCAATGTAAGATACTACAGACAGTTTTACATCAAAATGTTCTACTATACAGAATGGGGAAAGCATTTTCTGATGGTAAAGGACAGGAATTGAGAATATATGTAAATGTAATTAGATTTTGTTCATTCTTCAAAATACATAGTAATCTTATTAACACACACTCATGTGAGCTCACTAACACACACACACACACACACACATACACGATGATGCTTCAAAAATTAAACTTGTTCCCTTACATTTTTTTCCAGGTCATTACATCTGCTAAGGATTAAAAAACTTAACTGCTATCAGTTTTATGTTCTTTCTTGTTCCCTGTCCCCTAGTCAGTCACAAGGGCAACTATCTGACCTGTCTTACCTCATTCTAATGTCTCTACAGAGTCCATGATCCAACAGTCGATGTGTAAGTGACACATCTACTTTCCCTGGCTTCTCCTACTCTCAACAGTCTTGAGCATATTCTAAATGTGACATAAACAGCCACAGCTCGACAAGCTCAAACCCAAGCCTGTTCTTTCTGTTTCAGCTAATGGTATAGGTGTGTACTCCACCTGAGCTTTTAATCTTCCTCTTCTGCAAATCAAAACACAAGGGATTAGCCCTGAGTTAGACACAGGGGAGATGAAAACACAAGCAAGATACAGCCTTAGCCTCAAGAGTTCTCCTTTTAGACGAATCTAGCAAACAAAAAGCACAATTTTATGCTACCAAAGAACTGAGGAACTCTGCCCGGGTCTACAGGCAGTGAGGTTCACAGAGAGATGAAGCGAGGTAAGAACTGGGTCTTTAAAGTGGGTAAGAAGTGTTGGAACCTGTTGCAAGCATCAGAACCAAGAGCTAAGGTACGGAAGCTCTGAACAGGGGAGCAATGGGGATATTTAGGAAGCAGTAGCAAAGAACTAGAAAGCAAGACTAGAGTTAGTTATTGTCTCTGATGCTCAAAAGTGAAATGTTTCACAGTATGAGGACAACTGCAAGAAGTATAGCTGGTTATTTTCAAGACATTTCTGCTGCAATAGTCTGAAAAAAATGCAAAAAAAAACCCCAATAAGGAATAGCTTTTAGTGATTACGTAGAATATGGAGGGCTTGTAGTTAAAAGGATATAAAACAATCAAAGGAGCCCAGTGTAATCCCAGCACTCAAGAGGCAGAGGCAGGTGGATGTCTGTGAGCTCGAGGCCAGCCTGGACTACACAGTGAGTTCCAGGACAGCCAAGGCTGTGTAGAGAGAACCTGTCTAAAATAAAAATAAAAATAAAAACCAATCGAAACAAACAAGCAAACAAACAAATCTAAGGAGATACTGAACATGATGTTGATGCTTCTAATTATATATAATATGTGACCCACGTAAGAATGAAGGACTAGGGAGCAGGCCTGGAGATTAGGGGAAATGGGAAGGAGAAAATGACTGGGTATACTTGTACTCTCTGGAGCCCCCAGGGCTCGTTTATTTACTACTTTGGAGAGATGTGCTTTGTTTACGAGTAGCCTCTTTAAAATTCCAAGACAGTAGTAACTTGTGAAAACCTGGTAATAATGCTAATAATCTGTGTTCTCAGTAAGGAAAACTGTGTCCAGTGAGAGGCAACTGAGTACTACCTTAACAGCACATCAGCAATCCCTATCAGACTTAAAATGTGCCACAGTTTTTCTCTGTTGAATGATGTCAGTATCTCATAGGTTTTCTCATCAATTAATAAGACCACAATCTCTGACATATACTCCTTTGGTACCTGTGTGAAAAACAGCATTCTCTTTTAAAGTTTAGTCTTTAACAGAGATAGTAAAACTACTTGTGCTACAGATAAGAGGCTGTTGAAACACTAAGCTGGCAAAACAGGCAGGAGTGGGAGCCAACACTTAAAAGTCAAAAGAGCGATGTAGTTGAAGGAGCTCAGAAGGCCCGGGGAGACGGCTCAGTGAGCAGGGCCTGTGCTGTACAAACATGAGGACCACAACCACAAGAGGAGTGGGTGAGCACGCAGGGCTCTGTAGTCCTGATGCACAGGATGTGGAGCCAGAGCAGGGAAGCTCCAGCAAGCTGGCTGGATTTAAATCAACTTGCTTCAGGTTCAGGAAGAGGCCTTGTCTCAGAAAATAAGGTAAAGAGCATACCAGATGGTGGTGGCACACTCCTTTAATCCCACCACTCAGCAAGCAGGAAGCAAAAGAAGTAGATCTCTGTGAGTTCAAGACCAGCTTATTCTACAGAGTGAGTTCTAGGACAGCCAGGGCCACACAGAGAAACCCTGTCTCGAAGAAAAGACAACAAAAAATTGCAAAGTGATTAAGGAAGGAAGGAACCTAACATTAACGTAAAACCCTCGGCTTCCACATCACTCAGACATGTGTGTACACGTACCACACGTGTGCATCCATACACGTTACTCATGCATCTGTTCACATACACACACACCCCAAAACCCAAAGGGCTTAAAAATAGAAAAGAATACACAAAGACAGAAGCCTAAGAAAAAGTAAAGCCCAGAGCATAGGGATGAAAAGACTTAAAATTTTATTAAGAAGGTTCAGTGTGTAGTTCCATAGTAGAGTCCTTGCTGAGCATACTCAAAGCCTTCAGTTTAATCACCAGCACCAAAAAATAATTAATAATAAAAACAACAACTGGAAAAAACTAAGTAATCATTGGAAACCATGGCTAGAAAGAGCAGAGGAGCAGCAGCATCTGAAATTCCGGTGACTGAAGACTGAGACAGGGGGATTACAGATACGAAGCCTGCCACAGGTTTTTTTTGTTTTTTGGTTTTTTTTTTTTTTTTTTTTTTTGCAAAACTCTTTAAAAAGGACACTGAAGTGGAATAGATTTATTGAGCATTGCAAGAAATTAGGGGCTGAGGACTCTGCTCAGCCTCTGCTGTAAATATACTTTCTAATTTCCTTAACACACAAAGAGATACACAATGATGCTCAACTCCTGGAGAACATTTTCCCTGACAACCAAGTCACAAACCAAGGATCAGAAGATTGGAGCCCTGTGCAGTAGCTACAGTGAAGCTGGACAGTTAATCCCAGTGCTTTGACCCCACAGTGCGCTATGCTGCTGGCTCCAGGCTGCTAAGTCAGTCACTGCTCAGGAGAGCTGCTTCCATAAGAAATGGCTTGGCCACAAAGCAACGCCTACCTATGCCTGCAGGCCCATATCCCCTAACACATCTCAGCACTTTCCTTGAGCTGCTCTCTGAAATGAATGTAAGACTGTGTTATTTTTCCATCTTAAAACCTATTGTAACTACTCAAACTATCAAGTTCAAACTTTTGAACAAAGCTTAAAGAGTTGAGCTGAGGGCCCAGTTCAGTTGGCAGTGCTGCTCAAAATATGGCATTTGACTCCTAGCATTGCACAAAACCCGGCCTGGGGAGCTGGCTCTCAGTGGGTAAAGGGAAGACCACAAACACTATACAACAACAACAACAATAACGGATCTAAGAAGAAGCAGGCTCAGTGGTGCAGCACTATAGTGCTAGTACTTCTGAGGAGGAAGCAGAAGGCTCAGAAAGAAGCTCGAGGACACCTCTTCAGCTCCATAATGACTATCTCAAAAGGGGAAGAGGGGAGCAGGCTGTTCATCATCTAACCCCAAACTAAGTCTGAATCTTCTACAGGTCTAGAATATAGAATCAAGAAATAGATCTATGAAAAGAAGGTTACAAAAACCTCAGTAAAGGCCTTTGCACTCTTCTTTCTATCCCAGCACTCCCTCAATGCCAACTACTGGGGCCAGGAACAGAGATCAGTGGAGGGATACTTGCTAGTATACATGAGGTCCGGGATTCAGCCTGAGCAACTGGGGTTAGTTTGTCAAGTAGTCAGTTCTTGACTAAAATTATATCATGTTAGGGTTGATCAAGTGCTTTGATTAGCAGCTGACAAGGTCGCACTCGGACACATCAGAATTAAGCATCTGGTATACACATCAGCCTCAGACAGAGTGGGCAACAATGACCCGAGTTAAGGGAAGTAAGAGAAGTTCTGTTCTAGTTTCAGAACTGAAAGTAAATGTAGTACAAATGCTATCACGCCTTTCCCACCCCATGGGAAGTCACCAACCACATCACACCTTGCGACTAACCACAGGCAGGGCCTCACAGTCCTTACAAGTGTTGCGGGTACTCATGCTCCATCCAAGCAGACATGGGAAATTAAAACCACCTTCAGGCTATGATCTATAGCAGTAGTTCTCAACCTGTGGGTCTTGACCCTGCTGGTCACATATCAGATACCTTGTGTATCAGATATTTACATTACAATTCATAACAGTAGCAAAGTTACAGTTATGAAGTAGTAAAGAAATAATTTTATGGTTGGGGTCACCACAAAATGAAGAACTGTATTAAAGGGTCGAAGCGTAGGAAGGTTGGGAAACACTGCTCTGTAAGGGTTACTTAATGTGGCTGTCTATTACCATCATAACTACAGTAGATATTTTCATATTTTCATGATAGTCATGCTTCAGTTGTGAATGGGGAGGGGGCATTTTGAGTCCATGGTCTCAGTAAATACTAAAATCCCATATATAAAACAACACGTTTATATATAACCTATGTCCTCATTTAACAATACCTAATACAATGGAAATGCTAAGCATGCGCATGTGCAGTACACTTATTTTGAGGCAGGGTCTCAGGCAGCACAGGCTAGCCTAAAAGTTCTTGTGTAATGAAGGATGGCCTTGAACTGCTGATCTTCCTGTCTTTTAACTTCCCAGGTGTGTGCTACTACACCAAGTTCTTACTGTGCTAGAGATCAAACCCAAGGCCTCATGCATGCATGCAGGCTGTCTACCGACTGAGCTACATCTAGAACCCCAGACATTTCTCCACCCCTCCAGATATTTTGCATCTAAGTTTGGCTGAATCCCTGAATGAAGAACCCATAGGCACAGCCAGCTAATTCTACCAATTCCCATGAATTGCTGATTAAAATCTTCATGACTGTAAAGATTTGGAATGTTAAAATGTGTAGCCAATTTTTCCTCCCTAAAACAGTCTCTGGGGGCGAGGGGAGGGGGGGTACTTCAGTCCCGGAGCCTTGAACACTCAAGTGATTCTGCACTTGGGCTGCTTACATTTTCCTTCTGTCAGGAATGCCCTCTGCTGTCAACGGTGGGGGCTTTCTTTCCGACCTAGCTAACAGGGCATGCTTATTTACTGCTTCCTTCTCATACTGAAATACGACCTGTAGGAAAGCATGACCACACAATAAGTATCTGTCTATTCTTAATAAAAGCTTAAAGTCAAGCTGACCCTGGGGCCTCAAACCTGTAATCTCAGCTACTTGGAAGACTAAGAAAGATTGATTATAAGGTTAAAGATCTTTCGGCTATGCAGTGAGTTCAAGGCCTGAGTAACTTAGATGGATGTTGCATCAAAATTAATTTTTTTGTTTTTTGTTTTTGTTTGTTTGTTTGTTTTTCGAGACAGGGTTTCTCTGTGTAGCCCTGGCTGTCCTGGAACTCACTTTGTAGACCAGGCTGTCCTGGAACTCAGAGATCCACCTACCTCTGCCTCACAAGTGCTGAAAATTAAATATTTTTTAAAAATTAAAATTGAAAAACAGAGATGGGTATGTGTCATGGAACAGCCTGTAAACCCAACCCTTGGGAGGCCAAGGCATAAGGAGTTCAAGGTCATCCTCAGCTACAAAGAGAGTCTGAGGTTAGCCAGCCTAAGCTATAGAAAGCCCTGACCCTAAACCAAGCCAAACCAAAATAAATAAATAATCTAGACCAGCAGAGTGGCATAGCCTTTAATGAAGAGGTAGAGGTAGTAGAATCTGTGTGAGTTCAAGGCCAATCTGGTCTGCATAGAGTTCCAGGATAGCCAAAGTTACATAGTAAGACCTTATCTCGGAAAAAAAGAAAAAAGAAAAAGAAAAAGAAAGAAAGAAAAGAAAAGAAAAAGTTATGGGTATATAGCTCATATACAAAATTCAATTCTTGGTTTAAAAACAAAACCAAAAAACAGGGAGAGAGAGCTGTACCTCCACTTGCCTCCTCCCTAGCACCTTGTGTGTCAGCTCAGGAAAGGACCGTCAGAAATCTCAGTAAGAAACCTGCAGTAAGTCAGAGCACAGGGCAGGGAGCGCAAGATCCTCCTTTTGCCAAATTCTCTCTAAGTGCTAGGAGTTCTGCCACCTCAGCCACTGATAAAAAGAAAAATAAGCATTGTTCTGGTGAAGCCTCCATTCCAAGACAGATCTAATCTCTTTACACGCTCTAACTTTTAATCAGATAACCTTCACACCAGAATATTGCTGTGACCTTTCCTATGTTCTTGTCGTGTTGTGAAACGTTGTCCACGTCTACGTTTTCATCTCTTACCGACCATAACTGTTTTAACTGAATCTTTTCTGGCTGTTCCTGCATCTGCTTACTCTGTGCTATTTCCTGGTTTTGGTTTTTTAATCCAATTTTACCTACATTCACAGTTATTTTTGCTCTCATTTTAAAGCCCTAAAAACAATGAAAGTGGAAAGCACAGGTCTCCTCTCATGCAGGCTGCTTCACTCCCAGCCGTCCAGTTCATATTATTTGTACTACTCTAAAATCACAGTTTGAGTCAAATAGCAAAGAAGGCTGCACATACCCGTGTCAAACAGCGGGAACAGATCTAATTTCCATCCTGTCCCAACTGTCTCCAAATGAGAGTTTAACTAATATTCACTATCTGATGTGCCAGACATTGTGCTAGGTCCCGTGGATACACATGACAAAGGGGCATGTTTAGTGCAAGAGAAGGGTCCCTGAAATTTACACTCAGTGTGATAAGTGCTATAGCCACAGCAGTTCCCATGGCCAGACTAGAGTGTCCCACCTCAGGAGACTCGGCGCTGACTGAGCCAGTGAGTCCACTTTCTTCCAAAGTCTAGGATTTCTCTCAATTCCCAACAGCCATAAAAGCATACCACATCACACTGGCTTAACTCACACAGCCCTGTGTGAGATCACAACTGTCTGGAGTCATGTCGTGACCCAGAACGGACTTGCTAACAGGAGCCAAGTGTAACCTTGCATAGCACCTGCACGTGGACGGCCTTTGCCCTCCATCATCCACCCCTTCTCTGGGTTTCCCTCCTCGTGCACAGGCGGAATCACTCGTTCCTAAATTAGTAATGACCACGTGTCTTACCTTCTTGTCTCATTAATTGTACTTAAGTCCTGTTGCTGTACTTATTTTTAATACAAAAACAAAAAACAAAACAAAACAAAAACAAAGCCCACCTTGCTCCCCTTGCTCTCAATATGAGCACACAACCCCAGAACCACAAGTCCACTGACGTCAAACATAAATGCAGTTCCCATGTGGAAGATGTACTTATGCTCAACATTTAGGGACAGGCTTCCAGGTGCCATTTTTTATCCTAGAGTCCAGAGCCCCTGGACCTCAATTTCCCCTACCAGTCTACCTGACCAGTTCCTAGCAAAGTTCATCTACATTTCTTCTCCCCCACAAACCCTTCTTCCTCACCAAAGATATGCTACAAACAAACAGTGATTACATCTGCATGGTCTCCGTAGAATAACTGGAAGATCAGCCCGTCCTACAAGCTGGATGGCATCTTTATTAAGTCCTTGCATTACTCAGAAGTGTCATTCTTAGGCAACTTTCTCAGTTCTCCATTACGACAGAAACACACATCAGGCAACCTATTTGTCTTTGACACCACAGCTTTTAACGTCCCTTTCCAGGTGAAGGCAATATAATGAGCAGAGACGAGCTTATCAGTACTCCATTGAGAAGCTGAAGCTATGTTCAGATCTAAATTTCAAACAGGTATTTTCAGAGTTCTGCTGTGTCTTGACGGTAGGTTCGGCTTGGGAGCTGGGGCTAGAATGCTCCCCAGGGCCTTCTCCACAAGTTTCTAGTTCCCTGCTGGGAAGTAGTCTGAGCTACCACAAACACCTTGTCAGAGTCAAGTAAAATGTTACTTTCTCTAGAAACTCTAGGCATTTGGGAGGAGAGGGGGAAGGTTGGTGGTGGTATGTATGTATTTGGAGACAGGGTTTCTCTGTGTAGCCCAGTTATCCAGGAACTTGCTTTGTAGAACAGGCTGGCCTCAAACTCAGAGATCCACCTGCCCCTGGGTCCCAAATGCTGGGATTAAAGGTGTGCACCACCATGCCAGACAACACACTTTATAACTGCCTAGAAGCCCCTTGGTCTGGAGTGGACACATTGTTTTACCTAGCTTTTTTATTTTCTGATAAATAAGTTCTAAACTTTAGAGTAGAAACCTTTAGAAGCAACTATCCAAAACAACCAGATTGGGCTTGGGAAACAGTATCCCTAAGAAAATGGCATAACTATTTTGAGTCCTAGGAGTACTTCATTGAGAATGTCATCTGCTGTCACTACACTTTAGTCCTGGCACTTGTTCTCAAAGTTCTTATGAACACCCTTACCATCCACCAGCCAAACCCTTACCATTCCCCCGCCAAACCTACCCACCCATCTCTTGCCCCACAAAACCTAGGCGAAGGCGACAGTTGCCAGCGCTTCTGCTCCTATCTGTCCCAGATGCTCTCTCAGCAGAGCCCCCAGTGCACCTCGAGGCCCTTGAAAGGTCGGGCAGCATAGAACCACGCGTTCCTCAGCAAACAGTTTGGGGTTCACGTGCTGCGCGGTCCAGGGGGAACAAGTTCTTTCTGTTTTTTTTTTTTTTAAGCCTGTTCTCTCAGTCACTCATCCCTCTAATAACGGGGACTAAGCCTTCAAATTTCTTTCTAACTGCTCGCCCATACCTCAACCGAGTGCCAACAAAAACTGTATTCTCACTAGCTGGTGGGAATTTAGTCAGTGAAGCACACTCTTAATAGCTCCAAACAGCAAACTGCTCTAAGCCTGAAAGAAAGGGAATTTGACTCCGAATTGTCAACTCTATAAAGCTATTCTGGAAGACTATTCCACCGTTAATGATAATACAGCTATCCAAAGTAGCCATTACAAGGAGGCTGGAAAACAAAACAACAACAAAAACCTAGGAAAGAGACACCTATGATGGAAACACAGCTATGACTGATGCTACAGTCTTCAGATGGGGCTCTTTGAAACAGAAATACCTCCCTCAAGCATGACATAACAGGTGTTTTTTGGTTTTTTTACATATACTACAGTAAACAAAGAAAAGGGTGTCAGGCTAAATCTTCCTACATGTACAGCAGGCAATAAAACCTTTGTCAGATCACTACACACGTCCAAAATTTTTTTCCTACTAGTAATTCTCAATCTCCCCCCCCCCCCAAGTCAGAAACAACTATCCAAGGTCACTCGGGAGTTGTCAGAACCAAAAGTCATAGTCCAGTCTTCGGACTGATAGATAGTTCGCTGTTTGTGTGTGTGTTTCTAGTTCTAGATAAATGCCATCATTGACACTATCCCAGAGGCCAAACTTCTGTCCTATCAAATTGGCATGATCAGTTGTTAATACTCAGTATTTCAGACTTTTCTGTTCTTTGTCCTATCTCAGATTCTAGCACTGACAATCACCCTGCTTTCCGAGCATGCACCTCAAGTTATCAGAATGCTTTTTACACCAAAAATAAAATAAGTGCAAAGCTTTGCATAACAACTGTCCAAAAACAGAACTGTCTGTCCTCCAAAACTGTCCTCGAGGAGGTGGCCATGCTGGCTAACGGGCCGAGGTGGCTCATTCCACGGCCACGTGGGAAACGTGGACCTCCTAAAAGTCCAGGCGGCAGCAGTGTGCTGGGGTCGTAGAGGACCTGATCACCCGGCTAGGAGACCCAAATCCCCAGCCACCCATCTGCGCCCGCGAGCCTCACCTTGAGCGTCTCGTAGGCGGTCGCCACTAGCAGGAAAGCCTCGGCGCTCGGCGGCGCGCCCCCGGGGCCGTCCCCGGGCTCGGGCCGGTAGCGATCTGGGTGGTAGCGCCGGGCCAGCTGACGGTAGGCCCGCGCGATCTCCGCCTTGCTGGCCGAGCGGCTCACGCCCAGCACCTCGTAGCAGTCGCGCGTGCCGCAGTACAGCCCTTCCACCAGGGCCTCGGCGGGCCGCGCCAGCAGCGGAACCAGCAGCAGCGGCGCCAGCAGCAGCCATGGGCGCTGGCCGGCAGCCCCGGGTCCCCCGCGCAATGCTAGCCGCGCCGCCATCCCCGCCTCGCTCGCCGCTCTGCCAGCACAGCGGCCGCGGCTCTCCTCGGCGCCGGGCTCGGCCCCGCAGCCCGGTCCACGTCAGCAGGCCGCGCCTGTGCGCAGGCGCAGGGGGGGGCGTGGCGCCGCAGCCACTTCCGTCCCCGCGCGTTGCTAGGAGAGAAGGACGCCTTAGCCTCGGGCGGCTTCCTGTGAGTTGCGGAGCCGGGTAGTCTTAGTAGCTCAGCAGTCTATTCTGAGGCAGAGGTAGGTGTCTGTCTGTCTGAAGCGCTCCTAGCCGCCCAGTGCGGCACAGTCCACACGCAGGACTAGCCACACGCCACCTTCTCGACCTCGCTACTTCATCCGCTGCCGTAGGAAGTCTGGGCACTGGCATCCTGTCGCCAGGCCTGGACATCGTCCCCCCTCTAACCAACCCAAACTGAAGATGAATTTAGACAATTGCACTGTCTCTCTCCCAGGAACCCTGAAAGACCGTGGCCTTTTAGTTCTCTGTTTCTCTGCTTATTTATATTTTAGAGCAAGCAATTATTTGCCCGGAGGATGTAAAACGTTTAGTAGTACCCCCGTACGGTCCACAAAAGTGCCTGTAACACCATTATCCCTAATTGTGACAATCAAAATACAGCTTAAGATCTTGCAAATGCCTCCAGGGAAATGAGGAGGTGGGGTGGGGAGAGGACATGCTCCACAAAGTTTGAATTTCAGATAAACCACAGTTTCTAAATGTGTAATTTATTTGTTGCTGTGACCAAATACTTGCAAGCAGCAACATCAAAGATGAAGGATTTATTTGGGTTTAGGGTTCTAGAAAATACTGCCCTCACCATCCAGAAGGCCTGGCAACAAAGTTGCTAGTTATACATTATCAGAAATTAGAATAAAGGAATGAAAAGTGTGCCCAATTTATTTTCTCCTTTTTATTTGATCCAACGCCTCACTACGTATGATGGTGATGTGTCCATGTTCTTCTTACCTCAGTTACACCCTTCTGGAAAACAGCCTCACACACATTCAGAGATGTATTTCCATGGTGATTCTAAATCCAGTCGGGTTGATAATGAATGGCCAGTATATCCCACATGACTGACTTTATAGTTTCCCGGGTCTATGATTGGCAACTGGCTAACAACTGTATTAGGGATCTATCAGTTGGGATTGGTCTGTACACCAAGTGAAGATTTGATAGACAATGTTAGATATTCAGAAAGAATACAATTAAATTTTTCTAGTCTCAACATGGACTTTAGCCCTCTATAAACCTCAATTATTTCATTTCAAATAAATTCAAAGTGAGCCAAAATACCAATACCTCTTTCAAGATGGGGAGTTTCTATTAATAGTCACATTTGCAAGTTTGAAGAGTACTCACACTGTGGTGGTCTGAAGAAGAATGGTTGCCACAGGCTCGGATATTTGAATGTTTAGTTGCCAGGGAGTGAGGGGATTCTTGTTAAGACGTGAGAGAGATGATCTTGTTGGAGGTAGGCTTTTGGGTTTTTCAAAAGCCCACACCTGCTCCCCCCTCACCCCGCTCTCTCTCTCTCTCTCTCTCTCTCTCTCTCTCTCTCTCTCTCTCTCTCTCATACACACACACACACACAGAGAGACAGAGAGACAGAGAGAGAGACACAGAGAGAGAGACACAGAGAGAGAGGAACCTGTGAAACTCTAAGCAAGACTCAATTAATGCCTTCATTTACAAGAGCTGTCTTGGTCATGGTGTCTGTTCACAGCAATAGAACAGTGACTAAGACATACAGCTAATTCGGACCACTGCAGGATGTCTCAGAATTAAAATTTTTCAAAGTGTAACCAGACAGTGATACGCACCATACCTTTAATTTCAGGACTCAAGGAGGCAGAGGTAGACAGATCTCTATGAGTTTGACCATAGAGTGATCTACAGAGTGACTTTCAGGACTGACAGGGCTACACAGAGAAACCCTGTCTCAAAAAAAAAAAAAAGTAAAATAAAAAAGTTTCAATATATATATATATATATATATATGTATATATATATATATATATATATATAACTTACTGTTTGGGTGTGCACACCAAGCTAGCCTTAAATTTCTGGCAATCTTACCACCTCTGCCTCCTGAGTGCTAAGGTTAAAGCATGAGCTACCCTGCCTGTCTTTTCTTGTGAGTACACTGTAGCTATCTTCAGATACACCAGAAGAAGGCATCAGATCCCCTTACAGATGGTTGTGAGCCACCATGTGGTTGCAGGGAAGTGAACTCAGGACTTCTGGAGGAGCAGTTGGTGCTCTTAACCGCTGAGCCATCTCTCCAGCCCTTATTGTTATTATTTTTAACAATATTTTTTAGAAGCTGGTTTGAGCCTCGAAGATATGGGTACAGGGGGAAAATTCCTGAATAGAATAGCAATGGCTTGTGCTGTAAGATCGAGAATCGATAAATGGGACCTTATAAAACTGCAAAGCTTCTGCAAAGTAAAAGACACCGTCAATAAGACAAAAAGGCCACCAACAAATTGGGAAAGGATCTTTACCTATCCCTAATCGGATAGGGGACTAATATCCAATATATATAAAGAACTCAAGAAGGTGGACTCCAGAAAATCAAATAACCCCATTAAAAAATGGGGCTCAGAGCTGAACAAAGAATTCTCACCTGAGGAATACCGAATGGCTGAGAAGCACCTGAAAAAATGTTCAACATCCTTAATCATCAGGGAAATGCAAATCAAAACAACCCTGAGATTCCACTTCACTCCAGTCAGAATGGCTAAGATCAAAAATTCAGGTGACAGCAGATGCTGGCGAGGATGTGGAGAAATAGGAACACTCCATTGTTGGTGGGATTGCAAGCTTGTACAACCACTCTGGAAATCAGTCTGGCGGTTCCTCAGAAAATTGGACATGGTACTACCGGAGGATCCCGCAATACCTCTCCTGGGCATATATCCAGAAGATGTCCCAACTGGTAAGAAGGACACATGCTCCACTATGTTCTTATTTATAATAGCCTTATTTATAATAGCCAGAAGCTGGAAAGAACCCAGATGCCCCTCAACAGAGGAATGGATACAGAAAATGTGGTACATTTACACAATGGAGTACTACTCAGCTATTAAAAAGAATGAATTTATGAAATTCCTAGGCAAATGGATGGACCTGGAGGGCATCATCCTGAGTGAGGTAACCCAATCACAAAGGAACTCACACAATATGTACTCACTGATAAGTGGATATTAGCCCAGAAACTTAGGATACCCAAGATATAAGATACAATTTGCTAAACGCATGAAATTCAAGAAGAACGAAGACCAAAGTGTGGACACTTTGCCCCTTCTTAGAAATGGGAACAAAACACCCAGGGAAGGAGTTACAGAGACAAAATTTGGAGCTGTGACGAAAGGATGGACCATCTAGTGATTGCCATATGCAGGGATCCATCCCATAATCAGCTTCCAAACGCTGACACCATTGCATACACTAGCAAGATTTTGCTGAAAGGACCCAGATATAGCTGTCTCTTGTGAGACTATGCCGGGCCTAGCAAGCACAGAAGTGGATGATCACAGTCAGCTATTGGATGGATCACACGGCCCCCAATGGAGGAGCTAGAGAAAGTACCCAAGGAGCTAAAGGGAACTGCAACCCTATAGGTGGAACAACAATATGAACTAACCAGTACCCCGGAGCTCGTGTCTCTAGCTGCATATGTATCAAAAGATGGCCTAGTCGGCCATCACTGCAAAGAGAGGCCCATTGGACTTGCAAACTTTATATGCCCCAGTACAGGGGAACCCCAGGGCCAAAAAATGGGAGTGGGTGGGTAGGGGATTGGGGGGGGGTGGGTATGGGGGACTTTTGGGATAGCATTGAAAATGTAAACGAGGAAAATACCTAGTAAAAAAATAAATTAAAAATAAAAAAGCTGGTTTGAACACTGCTTTGAACTTCTTCCTGGTGATAATTATCATGTGTACCTCACCGCAAGTAGACTAATAACTGTCCTAATGATGTGAGAGACATGGTTAGTAGTGTGGAAACAATATCAATTTCATAGCTAGCACTATTTTTAATTTAGCCAGACTTGTATGAACATAATCTCTCTTTGGCCTTCTCAACACATGCCCACTTTTTGTGAAGAGGGAAGAGTTGTAAGTGATGTGCATCCCTGTAATCCTAGCACTCAAGATATAAAGATAGAGGATCGAGATATTGAGTCTAGCCTGGGCTACCTGGTACAATCTTTTTGAAAGAAAGAAAGAAAGAAAGAGAGAGAGAGAGAGAGAAAGGAAGAGGTTAATTTGTATTTTCCCCTATTGTTTCTGAAATCCATCCCCCTAAGGAGGAGAAAATTCACTGCAGTTCTCCTCATATCCAGCATTTGGCACCACTTCACTCACTAAGCACCACAGGAAGCAAGTGGTCTTTCTGACTCCCCCATTCTTCTGGCATTCATATTTGGAATGAGCAGAACAATACTAGTCCACACAGCCCATCCCTATTGTGCATCTATATACTGTATCCACTGGACTATGGCTTCTTGCTTGTTGCCACTAGAAAGCCACAGAAAAATAGAGCTAGGCAGAGATTTTGAAGAGGAGTGTTCCTGGTCCTATTTCCCCGCAGCTTGTTCCCATGCACCCAACAGACAGCATGCTGGTTCCCAAACTGTCCACCAGAGGGTGCTATCATTCCTGCACAATTTTGCACATGTCTTCTGCCAAAAATCCTCCATAGTTTTAATGTTTGCCTAACCTTACTCGGAATCTATGAATGAACTACTTTTCTAATTCCAAGAGAGTCAAATGAATTAAAGGAGAAATTTAAATTTAAAATCAACCCAATGCCTACTCCTGGAAAATCTTCTATCAAGCTGAAAGCATTGATTTTTGTTTGTTTGTTTGTTTATTTTGTGAGACCCTGACTTAGAGTGTTTCTCCCTGGAAGGTAAAGCCTCTGGACGCTCCCCAAGCTTGTTTTCCCTGATCTCTAAAAATACAGCCAGAAAGAAGCTCTTTGTTCTTTATAGCTAGCAAAAAGCCTTTTTGTTTCTATATTTTACAACCAGAGGTGCGATAATTGTAAAAGACCCAGCCAGGCACTTGCCTGGCTTCCTGTGCCGAGTACACGGAGATAAAAATTCAGAAAGAACTCACTCCCCTCTCCTCCTGCCTCATAAATTTCACCAAGGACACCTGAAAGAACTCTGCCCAGCTTTTCCCAGCTCCTCCCAACTTCTCCCAACTCCTCCCAATTCCTCAGCTAGCTGTTAAAAGCCCCCTACTGTCACCGTTCAGGGTCAAACTCCCCTGCCCTGCACAGCGGAAGGAGTTCGTCCTCTTGCAGTTTGTATCAGGTATGGTTTTCTCTCGAGTCATTGGGGTGCTGGCCAGCTCATCCCGGGACTTGAGCAGAGGCCCAGCTTCGGGAGTCTTACAGTTTTAGCTAACTATACTATTTAAACTCTGGCAGGTTTAATAGAGAAAAGATATTCGAAAGATCTCCTAATTTCAATTAAATCAGATTTGGTGACAGTTTCCTGAAATCTGCCCTGGCTGTTAAACACTGTATCCTTCTGAAACAAAACAAGCCTGGAACATGAAAAGAGATATGAATTCTTAAAAAGAGATAAAAAAAAAAAGATATACCAAGAGGATATCCACATCACTGAACAGCAAATGATTCTGCTTTTCAGCCATGTCTGTGTCGTTGCCAGATCCCTTGCTTATCAAGAAAATTTTATTGGCTGGTGAGAGAGAAGGCTCAGTGAGTACTGGTGCTTGCTACCAAGCCTGACAACTTCTTTGATCCCTGAGACCCAGTCAGGGAAGGAAAGACTTCTACAAGAATGCTGTGGAATACACATGTGCATGCTTGCACATACACACACACACAATATGATTTTTTTTTCTCCTGAAAGACCCTGTGCCCTCAAAGTCTTTGGCTCTGATCCCATGTCTAATTGAATGTAAGCAACCTAGACCACATGAAGTATAAACTGTCACCACTGTCAAAATAAAAGTTTCAGTGAGACAGACAAAGGGTATTTTCAAGGATGAGGATGTGAGGAGGAGGCTGTGCCATCAGGACTCGGTGCCACATGGCTTAAGCTGAAAAAGAAGTGCCACGGGAACCTCCTAGCGCACTGTGTGACTAATCAAAGCAAAACAAAAGCAAGGGTAAAGTGGGAACCACCAGAAATGGCCATTTAAATACCAGCACAAAATAAAACATCACCATCTGAGGTGAAGATATTTAAAAGGATCATATGCCTGAAAAACACTGAATGGAGAGACCCAGGGTTAGGAACAGTTAAAGGCCGAGCCGGTAAGTGGGAAGATCGGGATGGATCCTTGTGCCCAGACACCCAGCACCCAGTTTAGTAAAGAAATGCATCTCTCGGGGGATGGAGAAATGACTCAGTGGGTAAGAGCACCCGATTGCTTTTCCGAAGGTCCAGAGTTCAAATCCCAGCAACCACATGGTGGCTCACAACCATCCGTAATGAGATCTGACTCCCTCTTCTGGAGTGTCTGAAGACAGCTACAGTGTACTTACATATAAATAAATAAATCTTTAAAAAAAAAAGAAATGCATCTCTCCCCTTCCCCTTCCCCCTCCCCCTTCCCCTTCCCCCTCCCCCCTCCCCTTGTGTGTGTGTGTGTGTGTGTGTGTGTGTGTGTGTGTGCGCGCGCGCGCCCTGTGTGTGAGAGGAGGCTCAGAAGAGGGCACCAAATCTCAATGAAGCTGAAGTGGCAGGCACTTCCGTGCCATCATCTTAATTGATGAACAATTCATTTAAAAAAGTTAAACTTAAAAAAATGACCTAACTCTTGGAGTGCAAGTCCCAAGGCAAAACCACAAATAACATGAAAAGCAAATCAAGGTGACCTAACTCCCTGAAAGTCACTAATTCTACAGTAACAGCCAGCCCCTGTGCGGGACTTCCTGCTTGAAGGGTAGACAAATCAAACTGTGTTCATGGAGTAAGCATTTGGAGGTAGTACAAAAGTCCTTGTTTGTTTTCTACATAAGAGAGTAAATTAAATTAGTCTTGTGGTTTGCTGTTGCTGTCTTGAGATAAGGTTTTTCTTTGTTGCCCTGGTTAGACTGGAACTTGCTATATAGACCAGGCTGGCCTTGAGCTCACAAAAATCTTCCTGCCTCTACCTACCGCCCCAGTGCTGGGATTAAAGGCAGGTGTCATCACACCCAGCTAAATTTGTCTTCTTTAAGTGGTGTGAAAAGAAAATTCTAAAACATACTGTTACACTTACAAAGTGAACGTCAGGTTTTCCAGGCATTGTGTAACCGAAAAGGAAACATGTCGGTAACAATTCTTTCTAAAGCCCTGGCTCCCATTTAGGGTAAGAGGGAGCTAAGTTCAACAGAAGTTTCTTCCACAGTTCTTGAGCACCCTGCTGAAACTTGGCTTGGAGGAAGCATGATGACAAGTATGGGCACGCTGGAGCTCCCATCCCCCACAGCCCGGCCCATGAACCCTGCCCTGTGCATTCCTCACTCATTCTCATTCTGGTTATCACCCGGCCCTGTACCGGTACATCAGGTTCTTTCTATCCTAGGATCTACTGTAGATTCCCAGCTTAGAGCCCAGGCTGCCATCATCAGTGTATTAGCCCTGCATCCCCCACATCCTCCTCTTCCTCCCATCCACTGGGGCTGCTTTTTCTGGAAACAAGCTTAAAAAGAGGAATAATAAAATTCGAGTTAGGAATTAGGTTATGGGATACCTTCTTCATGTATCTTTGATTGATTTTTTCCCCCTGCAATTTCCCTAGGGAAAGGACTCCATAGATTTAGAACCATTCAGTTTTTTGCCTGAAATATCTGACCTGAAACTTTGCACTGGCCCACAGTTATAGTTCTATAACCCCATCTGTTTCTTTCAAATCATGCAATGGAGTTTCTATATGTAGTCACTCTGTAGACCAGGCTAGCCTTGAACTCAGAGTTCTTCCTGCCTCTGTCTCCTGAGGGCTGGGATAAAAGGTGTGCATCCCTAAACCAGGTAATAACACTCCTCCATTCCTCTAGCTGTTTTATCTGTGGGGTTCTGATTTGTCCTGAGGTAACACTGTGATGAGTTTAGACCCTTCACCAGTTTCCACGGACAGCTGAATCATCCCAATATTTAGAAATAATTTTAAATGATTTTTCTAATTATCAAGGAATTATAGTCTCTTCTCTTTAAAAGAATGGTTACCCTTATTTATTTTGTGTGTTAAGGTCAGAGGACAACCTGCAGGAGTCAGTTCTTTTCCTACACCCATGGGTCACCGGGGTCCAAGCCAGGATGACAGGCTTGGCAGCAAGCACCTTTACCCACTGAGCCACCCCAGCAGTTCCCTTCTTTCCTTTTGGGTGAACTAGGGAACTCCATCCATATTCTCTCAAAGTAGTTCACTTCCTTCTTTGATGCCTTGGATCTGCCAATATTCATTTCTAAGGAAACTTCAGCTTTGACTCTATATGTCGGTTTTAGCAAACTTTTCCTTGACAAAGATGACTCCTCTTAATACGAAGTGTGGCCCATAGTTTTAGAAGTGGGAAATATTCCATTTTCTTGTGTAGAGCCTCTTAGCTTCATACAGAATCAAAACCAATTCTTGCTTTGCAAGAGAGAAGGAATACTGGAAGTAGCCCAGTGAAATTAGAAGATTAAGACGAAATCCTTTCAGGAGAGCAGCCTCCTGTTATCAGTAGCAGAAAGATGGACACAGGTGCAAAGAAGTTTGTGAGCTCGATCACTAAAAGCTGAGATTTTTGATCCATGATTTTGATGTGTTCATGAAGCACAAGGTCCAGAGATCAGCTGCTGAGAGCAGAAGCAGAACCCAGGTGGGAGAAAGCATGTGGAATTCTTGCGTGCCCCTATGTTGTTCATGATTAGAGGAACACCGGTCAGTCTAGGCTGTGTGGTTTACTCTAGAACTATTCATCTGCGCACAGTGTGGAGGAGGGGAGGTGTGGAGGAGGGGAGGTGTGGAGGAGGGGAGGTGTGGAGGAGGGGAGGTGTGGAGGAGGGGAGGTGTGGAGGAGGGGAGGTGTGGAGGAGGGGAGGTGTGGAGGAGGGGAGGTGTGGAGGAGGGGAGGTGTGGAGGAGGGGAGGTGTGGAGGAGGGGAGGTGTGGAGGAGGGGAGGTGTGGAGGAGGGGAGGTGTGGAGGAGGGGAGGTGTGGAGGAGGGGAGGTGTGGAGGAGGGGAGGTGTGGAGGAGGGGAGGTGTGGAGGAGGGGAGGTGTGGAGGAGGGAAGGTGTGGAGGAGGGAAGGTGTGGCAAAGGTAGAGGCTGCTTCATTTCTGCTAGGCTGTCAGGATGGCTGATGAGGTTGGGGGTAAGTGGGGGAGCAGAGAGGGGAGAAAAGCATAGAAGCTAAAATCACCTCCCTGGGAGTACTGACATCTGAACTAAACCAAATGCACAGCTCCCCCACTCTTACCGTGCTAATCAGCAGACAGAAAGGAAAACACCTCATACGTTGTAACAGTCTGAGAGGCCAACTCCCAACAGCGGCTGCTTGTCCCCACTGCCTGGCAGGGGAAGGGAGGCAATTAGCGTCACCAACCTTGAAGTTCCAGCTCCAGCAAAACCCAGTCTCGGACAGGAGGACTCATCTAGGAACCATTTCTCCTTTAAAGCCTTCCAGACAGATCAAAGAACATTAGATTCATTTGACAATTCTCCATCCTAAGCAAAGCTTTTAGCAGGTTTCATTATCAGAATAAAAAAAAAATCTCACTTCTAACTCTTAGAAACAGAACATGGCGGGGGCCAACAGGGTAGGGTGTATGAGGCACAGAACTGACCTTGACTAGAGAAGGTGAGAGGATGCAAAGGCTGGAGTTTGTGGTGAAGTTTGCCATCAGAGATGGACCAGAAGATGACACTGATGGTGAAAGGAAATAAAACTTGAGACCTGTGATTCATGTAATGTATGTCAAATAGCCCAAAGAGTTGTTTGTGAGCTTTGAAACCTGGGGCTGAGAACATAGCAGAACAGACCAGGACATGCCCGGGCAGGCCCATCGCTTCCCTATCTCCCACCCCTCTGACCTCAGGCTGCTGATGTTTAAATGGACCAATCATGTAAAACCGCGCCAATTCCTCCCCCAGCCCCACTCCTTTTCTATAAAAACCCCTAGCTTCCAAGCCTCGTGGTCGAATCCACTGTCTCCTGTGTGAGATACGTTTCGACCCAGAGCTCCGCCATTAAAATACCTCGTGTTGTTACATCAAGGTGTTGTGTTCTATTCGTGATTCTTGGGTGCACGCTGAATCGGGAGTTGGGTGGGGGTTTCCCCACTAGGTTCTTTCAATGGCAAGCACAGCCCCCTGATGTGGGTTCAGAAGGCCACCCAGGGAGTGGACCCTGAAGATACTTTGTACCTAAAAGATCCATATTCAAAGACATGTGACAGGAAAGATAAGGGCACACGGGCCATTTAACTTATATACACATATACCTCACACCCAGGTCACTCACTAGTAACAAAGCAGGATCAACATTTACCTGTAAGCTTTAATTTTTTCAAAACCTACTTTTAATATGGGTTCTCAATTGCTTTACCCTCCCTTCTAGCCCACCACCCACCAGAGGTAGTGGAAAAGAAAGGTTCTTAGGATACAGGGGTGGGGGATGGGGAGTGGACCTGTTTAGAAATTGTTCTTTGGGGCAAATCCCTCTGCGTTGCCAGAAGCCAGCAGTTCATTCCCAGGATTCAGCAGCAGCAGCTTGGTCGGCTCACAAATACTTCACAAATATGCCAGCAGTCCAGTTCAGTAGTGTCGGGTAGCAAACACCAATCAGCAGCAGTGGCACAGCCCAGCAGAAACAGCCAGGCCTCCGCTGAATTGGCAGGAGTCATCAGGAGTAATTAGGACCATCAGGGACACCAGAAGTTCTCTGTCATGCCTCTCTGAACGAAGCAAAGATCAGTGAAGACAGGAGACCAAGAAGTGTTACAAAGCTAGCTATGCAAGCAAGTCCCCTATCACTGTCCATTGGGTCCTATTTATTCTCCTTCCAAACATTACATGTCCACAGGTCTTGCCTCAGCATGTGAGTCTGTCAGCAAAACGACACTTGAGTCTGCATCATCTGACATCACTCTGCCAATCGGCCTGAGTCCTTGGAAGCGGCAAGAAGCCTCCAGAGCACCACCAGAAGGTTTTTGGTGCGTTTTTCTCTATGGAGACACGAAAAACAGAGCTTGGCTACACATTGTAAGGCGAACCAATACATGTGTGTCATTAGCAAAGGATCCTTCATCACACATCCTTTCATGTGCTTGCTTTAGCAGAACATCCTTTCACTGTGTCTGCTTCAGGAAAACAGTCCTTCACATGTTTTCCCCCAGCAAAGACACCATCTGACACAACTGACTTTCCAAAGAACCCTTATGTGTCCAATTCATTTCCCTGTCTCTCCCTTCTGTGGTCTAAGAGTCTGCATATCCTCAAATACACTGAAGGCCTAACACTGAATTGTGGAGACATTTCTGAGGTGATAGGTCCTGAGGGTGGAGCCCTCATGACTGGGATTAGTGCCCTTAACAGAAGAAGCCTGAAAGACTTTCTCCCCTCTCTGGTAAGTGAAGACACACAGGCAGCGTCCCTGGAACTGCTATGTAGATCAGGCTGGCCTGGAACTCACAGTGTTACTTGTTTTTTGGTTTTCAGTGTGTATGAGTGATTTGCCTGCAGAAGACATCAAATCCCCGGGAACTGGAGTAACCTAATCGTGAGCCACCCTGTTAGTTTAACTTTTGACCCTCAGAGAACCGAAGTAGGTTTCTGTTTCCTTTCACCTCACACACTCATCCTTTTCTGTTGAGAACACCCAAAAATCTATCCAGTAGTTGGCTCTGAGGCCATTTGTAGTTTGACAGATCCCTGAATCCACAGTCTGTGTTCAGACCCCAGCAGCTCTTTCAGCCTTGTCTGTTGTAGCTAACCCCACACTCCTCTCCACAGTAACGCAGGGTCATCTGTTGTCATGTTTCTTTTGTTCTCTTGTTCTAGAACAGTCTCTAAGTCTTTCTCTGTCTCCCATGACCTTTACGCTTGGAAAGATTAAAACACACTCTTTGTTTTACAGGGTTTTGAACACGAGTTTGTCTGCTTTCTCCTCAAGTTCCAACCCCAAGCTATGCATTTCTGTCAGGATACCGTGAATTGTTGGCCCATGCACTCTCTCAAGACCGACTATCAGAAAGCACAAGATAACACACCTGTTTGACTCATATTACCAGGTGGACTTGGGTCATTTCTCTGCCAAGACTTTCCCACTGTAAAGTTACCTTTGTCCCCTTAATAAACAATCTGCGAAGGTATGTGTCAATATGCAATGCACAAATACATCTCTCTCATCAGCCTTTCACCTATATGCTCCAGCTCAAGGTCTATTTTTATTTTTCTCTGATTTTTTTCCTAAGACATAGTTTCTCTGTGTAACAGCCCTGGCTGTCCTGGAACTCGCTCTGTAGACCAGTCGACCTTGGACTCACAGAGATCTGCCGCCTATACCTCCCAAATGCTGGGATTAAAGGTGTGAGCCACTACCGTCAAACCACCTGAATCAATTATTACTATAATAGTCTCAGAATTGTGCCATTTCCATTCTATCCTCCTGGCTGCCATCAGTGGCGGACACTGTGCTTTAGGGAGATCATTTCCTTACATCGGGATTAGTGAAATTGTAATTTATGGATCAGCGTGTCTTTATTGTTGGGTTATATGGGTACTGACTGCCTGCTCCGATGTTCAAGCTATCTTTTATTTGGTCAGTGGAAGCTCCCAGAAAGCAGCTGTGTCCCCCTGACAGACACCGCTCCTTTTCTTCTCTTTCACACACTTAACTGGCCATACGCCTCCTTACTGATAAAGGGGCCCCAGCCCAAGTGGGGCTGTAAGAGGGCCTGCTGCCGAGTTACAAAAACTCTAGGCAAGGGATAGAAGGGTGGGAGAAGAGCTCAGAAGGGAAAACCAGAGAGACACTCCTCCAACCCTCAGCAGGTTGCTCACAGAAACTTCCAGAAATCCTGCAAGTACGACCTTCCTTCAGTTTGCTCTTTCCTATGAGAGGAGTCTACTTTACCATGGGGTTGGGAGGGAGGTTGGATGCCCAGGGGAAAGTGTCAGCCCAGAAAAGACTAACCAGGTGTCTTAATCAGGGTTTCTATTCCTGCACAAACATCATGACCAAGAAGCAAGTTGGGGAGGAAAGGGTTTATTCAGCTTACTCTTCCACACTGCTGTTCATCACTGAAAGAAGTCAGGACTGGAACTCAAGCAGGTCAGGAATCAGGAGCTGATGCAGAAGCCATGGAGGGATGTTCTTTACTGGCTTGCCTCCCCTGGCTTGCTTAGCCTGCTCTCTTATAGAACCAAGACTACCAGCCCAGAGATGGTCCCACCCACAAGGGGCCTTTCCCTCTTGATCACTAATTGAGAAAATGCCTTACAGTTGGATCTCATGGAGGCATTTCCTCAACTGAAGCTCCTTTCTCTGTGATAACTCCAGCTGTGTCAAGTTGACACTCCAGTCACAGCCCTGCTACCGACTTGCTACGCAGTCTCTGGTCTGTGCTGCTTTGCCTTTTGCTTTCCTGGGGCTCTGGGGAGGATAACAGTTCTGAGGACAAGAAATACTGGACACCAAGGGCTACTCTGGTGCAAGATTCACAGCTGAGGTGACACCGCCAGCTTCTCATACACTCAGACATTGCAAGAGGCTCTCCAGATGTGGGATCCCTCGTGCACTAAGGTTTCCCCGCAATTATAAAAATAACTTCACACATTGGTTTTTAAAGATTTAAGTGTGTGTATGTGAGAGAGAGAGAGACAGAGGCAGAGACAGAGACAGAGAGACAGAGAGAGAGTAAGTGCTCGAGAGTGCTCAAGGTCAAATGCCCAAGGGGCCAGAAGAGGTTGTCTCCTATCGCTTGCTTCCCCTGGAGCTGGATTTCAGATGGCTGTGAGTTGAAGCCGACGCTGGTCCTCTGGAAAAGCAATGCATGCTCTTAACTGCTGAGTCACATCTCCAGCCCTACGAATCGACTCTATCTGGTTTCACAACATCTCACCAGACTAGTGAAATACAGAGGTTGTCATGAAGAAAGGGAGACACACCTGTAAAGTTTCTAAATAGAACATTCACAAGGAATTCCTACCACGTTGATAATGGCTTTATCACGTGGGCTCCACATATTGTCTTACCTGGGTTACTCGATGGGAAGCTGTCTATTATTACTCGGGCTATTTTAATGGTTTAAGTTACTTGTTCTCTCAGGTCACTAGACCAGGGCTTATTGAAAACCTAAGGGCGGATGCCTGAATCTTTTCAGAGCAAAGTAAAGGAAATCTTTCTCCTCTAGCCTTTGTTCCATATCCTAACTCCGAGAATTATGTATTCACCATGACTTAGTACTTCACCATGACTTAGCACAATCTCGATGACTTATCTGCAGTCATGCAGACTGGTTAAGTCAAAGTGATTGCCAAAGCTATGGTTTTGACTTGGCACAGTCCATGGTTCATTCTGTGGCTATAGATTAAACCAGGCTCTCATGCACAATAATTAATTCCTTCCAGCACTGAGCTCCACCCCGGCTATGTCGAATCCCCATGTGCTATTTCCAGCTAGTGAGTACTGAGCTACCATGTGTTATGGGCACTTTGTTTCTGAGATTTTTCTCACTGGCTGCTTTATTCTCTTTCAATACCCCAACCATAGTGTTTTAAAACTATGTCATTAAAAGTGTTTGTTAGTAGTCTTGTTGAACTTTCAAAAGCCCACACTAGGCCCAGGCTCTGTCTGCTTGCTCTCTCAAGATCAGGATGTGAGCTCTTAGCTACTGTTCTGGTGCCATTCCTGCCTGCCTGCTGCCACACTCCCCCGCCATGATGATCATGGACTAACCCTCTGAAACTGTAAGCAAGCCCCCAATTAAATGCTTTCTTTTAAAAGTTGTCTTGGTCATGGTGTCTTTTCACACGAACAGATCGGTAACTAAGATAACAGACTTAGCCTTGTGCTTCCCCAGGTCAAGTCTGCATTCTATAGTTCAAGAAACCAAGCCCACAAAGTCTTAAAAAGCCCATCCCTCAGCCCCCATAGAGGACTCCAAAGTAGGAATCTCAGAGCTGGCCCAATGCTCAGTGATGCACATGCCTTTCATCCCCTCTATGGATGTATACAGTGAATGGCTTCCCTTCATGTGGTCACAAGAGGATATTGGAATACTTGGTGGCTTCTCCACACTTCGGGCAGGAAGGACAAAGAGAAAAAGAAACATGCCTGTTGAATAGGTTTCTTTTTGTTTTACCAGTAAACAGCAATTTTCTTAAAAGCTCTATCCTCATTAGGCTTCTGCATACTGTTTAGAACTGGAACCCAACCCCAGCCATCAAGAGTGAGACAGTTATTTGCCTGGGCTCCTTGCTGCACTAACAAGACTAGGGTATGCATGCGGTCCAGAAAAGAGAGAGAAGAGATCGTGATGGGCTGGCAGCCCACAAGTCTGCCACTGGACTTAGCAAGAAGGAATGGCTGGAGAGCACTCATGTCAGACTCTGTGCTCATACCGTCTGCTGCTCCAATTGTTTTTGCCAGAGAATAGAGGAAGCCATAACCGTCCTTGTCCTAAATGAGAAAGACATGTTGTAATCAGATGTCACCCCGTGGACCAACTATCAGAGAAACAAAGCAACAGTCTGATGGTGTCCGTGGGAATCTTTCCTTGTCTTCTGTTAAGAAGATGAGACAGGGTGTGTTGTGGTTTCTAAACTGCTCATGTGTGACTGTGGACCTTGGGGCCAAAGGGTGGAGTTTTTCGTACCCATTGGCGTTTACAGCACATTACCCTAGCTCAGCTGCCCGTTTCTCTCTCTTCCTTTTTTCTCAATTTATGTGTTTGAAAAAATATCAATTCTTACTCTTACCACAGGTACCTATTCTGACATGTTCCAGGTGTGTGTATGTGTGGTACATGTGTGTGCACCTGTGTGTGTGTATGTGTGCATGCATGGTGTGCACATGTGTGTGTGTGTAGTTGTTTTTTTTGTTCTTTTTCTTTTTTCTCATCTTCTTTTTTTCTCTTTTGTTTGTTCCTTTTTTCAATCTTCATTTTTTCTCTGTTTCTTTGTTATTTATTTCTTTGTTTACTCCCATTTCTCTGTCTCTGTGTCTCTCTCTGTCTGTCTCTATCTCTGTTTCTCTCTTTCTTTTGGACAGAGTTCATGTTACATAAGAGCAGGCAGGGCTTGGGTGTTGCTCCTTTGGTAACTGTACATGCCCGAGGCCCCGTGAAGACACGGTCACAGAGTCACGATGAATTTGAGTCCTATCTGACACCTGTGTTTAAGCCCCTCCCTCTCCAGAGCCTTCTCAAACCGAGGCAGCAGGAGACTCTTACCTAAGTCCCTGATACAGCGCACTTATATGAAGTCATTTAATTTTTTTCTTTTAATGATCCTTTCTCCAAATATATTTATAGCCTGAGCTGGGATGGGATGGGATGGGATGGGATAGGATGGATGGGGGTAGAATTCAGTCCTTATCAGAGAATTTTCATAAAATGTGGATTTTAGATTGTGGGTTATAACCTAGCAATCAAAAGACATTCTGTACTCGATGCCTATGGAGATAAAGGTGTTAGAATAATGTAGTTCTTCATACAAGGGTGCATTATAGATTGTAGTCATGGAGCAGAACACCAGAAGAAGCAACTCCAGCCTTGAGGAATTAGTGGTTGTATACCTCAATTAGGGAATAATACCATACAATAGAATAAACAAATAATAAACTATATCTGTCTATTTGGAAGATGTCTGTGACATTAAATCAGACTTCTCCCACCCCTTTCAAAAAAGCTCGAGGCTGGGGACACAGCTCAGTGGCAGAGTACAGACTGGACATCTGTGAGGCCTGGGGTTCAAACAAATGAACACATAAGTAAATAAAGAAATAGAAGGACTCAAATTTGGTTAAAAACCAGAAAAGTCCTTTATATGTATTCCTGAATGATCAGAGAAAAGGAATGAAAAGCAATCAGTGACAGTAAAAACCGTGGATTCAAAGAAGACTAAAAGAAGACATAGACTAAAGAAGGGGTGATGGGGACTAAAGAGTTAAAACATTTTTGCACTATGGCATGGCTTATGGAGTTAGCCTAAATCTTGGTGACACATCAATGAACAAGTCACTGAGATCCAGCACCCATTGTCCCACAGGCTGGTCCTAAGGTGAGACACAAAGATGGAAAATAAGAGGGACAGGAAGGGAGAGAAGCTGATCGCTCAAAAACCTGGGTAGGTTCCCTATGGGGATCAGAAACTCCAAGATAAAAGGTCAAAGTCACCTATGGAGAAGGTTGGGGGGTTTTCTGAGCCCATCACCTCAAGCAAGATTGTTCAACGAATGTTTGTGACTTAAGAGTTTTTGTTTTGTTTTTTAATGAACTGTCTGAGTGCTCTCTCTGCCTTGAGCCTCAGGAAGCCGCCCCACGTTTCCTTTACTGAAGGGCGGTCTTTAGGACAGAGTAAACCAGCTTGCACCCCACCCCCTCCCATAGTTAAGTTTAGGTGCAAATTATATTCTTTGAGTGCTGTGACTTAGGCATTGCCTGTGGGCATCGATTTCTAAACGTTCTCCTTACATCCTTACGTGGAAAGCAAGTGTTATCCCTCACCATTAATAAACTAGCTGTCTTTGGGACTTAGCCTGAAGGGGATTCTTGATCTGGGGACACCAGGCTGCTGGAAGCAAGCAATGCAGACTCCATCTCACCACTGCCACAACTACATTTTAATTCACCTTATTCTTTACGAAATATAGTTTTAGATGCCATGACTGCACACCTTTTTTGTTAAGGTTTCAGAGAACCTAGCACCGGCCTGGTGACAGGAAGTATCCAGCAGCAGCAGTTGGCTTAACTAATGCTGGCCAGAGGTGGTAGGATTTTTCCTGAATTAACTGGGTGGTAGTTTCTTGTTTTCTTTGCTTCTGATGCGAACATAAATTGTGTACTTAAGCAAAAAAGAAAAAAAATATTTAAACACACACACACACACACACACACACACACACACACACACACCTCCCAATGTCCCTTCCCTGCTGTGTGTGGGCAGAAGCTCCAAAGCTTCCAGAAGTTGCCCCTCCCTGGAGAAGCCCCGCCCTCACCGACCGCCCAGTATAAGTCAAGTCCTGGGCGCTTTGCGAAGCATTCAGAGCGGTCTCCCGGGAAGGAGTTTCTGTGAGCTTGTGTAAGTAGACTCTACACTACTATATTTGAGTCCTCTCCTTTTCTCTCTTCCCTCCTCCAACCCCTCTTTCTCCCCGCAGAGCATCTAGAGCCGGGTTGAGCAAGTGAGCGCGGCAGGCACCCCGACCCCGCCACACCTCACCCCACCGGTACTCGGCGACCCCTGGGTTCTGCACTTAGGAAGTTAGGGAGGCCGGGGTCGTCTCGCGGTCCTGCCCGTCCTTGGAGAGATTGAGACCCACACTAGGAATAGGGCAAAGTCGGCCTGCCTGTCCCGTTGTGGGTGCATGCAGCGCGACTGCCTGCATCCAGGAAGGCCTGGACCACGGAGTTTGCATGATTGCTAAACTGATTCAAATGAGAAGACAGGGGTGGGGATTTGCGCATGCGCAGTAAGAGCTACACTTGCAAAGCAGGCCACGTACCGAGAAGACCCTTTGCAAGGGGGGCCTACTAGACTTGTGGCGAGTTCAGAAGGACCAGGCGCTGCCGTTTTGGAAAAAGAGACGAAATTATGTATTGTTAAAACAAAAGGGAAACCCGCCTGTGAAATAGATGTCTCCGCGTGTGAAAGTGCTTATCACACAAGTCCTATGACTTGAGTTCGATCCGTGAAACCACGGGTGGAAGGCGGGAACCCACTCCTGAAGTCGCTTCAGGCTCTTAGTGACACGCAAGCGCCCTCACCCACACACCTGCATCATGTACACACGAACTAGTAATAACAGTAAACTAGATTAAACCTGAGCGAGCATGCCTGTTATCTTGGCATGTAGAAGCAAGAGGATGGAAGGTTCCAAGACAGCTTCTGCTATAGTGAGTTCAAGGCTAGCCTTGGCTACACAGACAGGAGCTGTAATCAGAAAAACAAGTTGAGCCGGGCAGTGGTGGCACATCCTTTAATCCCAGCACTTGGGAGGCAGAGGCAGGCGGATTTCTGAGTTCGCGGCCAGCCTGGTCTACAGAGTGAGTTCCAGGGCAGCCAGGGCTATACAGAAAAACCCTGTCTCAGAAAAACTAAACCAAACCAAAAAGAAAACAAAACAAAAATCTAAGAAAAAGAAAAACAAGTTGAACTCATGAATATGGGGTGAAGTGATAGTTATTAGAGGCTGAGAGGGCTTAAAGTATTTGTGAAAGGATACAGAAACATGAGTGTGGCTCTTTAAACAATAATGATATATAACAATAATAATAATAATGATAGTTCAAACCAAGCAGATTATTTCTCATAAAAATAGAAGCTAAAGAAGACGATGGGTGTGTTAGGCACTCTACATTGCAGACACTGTGTCCTATCAAGGTAAGTTTTAATTTGTCAATTTAAAAAATCTTACTTTGCAGGACAGGTGACATGGAGGCTGGAGAGATGACTCAGACGTTAAGATCACTTGTATAGGGTTCGGTTCCGATTATCAGGACCACATAATGGTTCTCATGAAGCTCGGATTGTAAGATCACTAAGGCCAGGCTGGGTTTCGAGAACCCACGTTGCAAACAGCTACAAGCCAATAGGAAGGGCAGGGCTTTGGATTGGCTCCCCACCCTATGTCCAGGGTGAACTAACTGGTTAGCCTTGATTGCTTATCTGAAGGATTCACTGGAGTCCCACGTGATGATGGGTTGCTCTGAGTTTCTAACCCTTGAAAGCACCGGCACCTTTGTTTATCTGTTGGTTTTGCCTGGAGGCAAGATGAAACCAAGTAATTGATTTCTGCCTTGGAGCCAAAACCAGAGAAAATTAGATGGAGCCGCTGCGCCCCCTAGTGGCTATGAAGTCCATGCTTCTGTAGGAAAAGGACAAAACAAACCTGTCTTTGGTTCTCTGTATTTGAGGCTTTCCTGAAGATTCACAGCAGGAGAGGTGAGGAACTGCAGGACTTTGCACGTCCATTAGTTGTTTAATGTTCTAGAGAAATTCCAGCATGGCCCGGACAGAATTTTCCAGGTTACATTTTTCTTTGCTTTGAGTGTTTGTTTTAGCCTGTTTCCGCATCTATACACCTGAGTCTTGACAGGAAAATCATGGGAATAAAATGAGATCAGACACGTGAAGTGCTTAGCATAATGCCAGAAAGTTCTAAATGAATGTAGTAGAATGATAATATGCTAAATGATAATAGGGCTGTGTTTCCCAGCTTCAGTGCTATGCCCAGGGGCTCTAAGATGGTCATTGAGTCCACGTTTACCATGTTCTAGGTATACCAGGATGGTGCAGGCCAAGAGCTGGACCCTGAAGAAGCACTTCGAAGGCTTCCCTACGGACGGTAACTTCGAGTTGAAGACGGCTGAGCTCCCACCCTTAAATAATGGAGGTAAGGGAGATCTTAGCAGGGGCTGCAACAGTTTGCATCTGCTGCAGAAGAGCGTCCCGCCATTTGACTTCAGACAACAGTTTTTTTAAATTAGTTTACAGTTCTCTGTGTTAGCAGTTTGGCTAGTATAAAAGTCTCATTGTCATTCTAAGGATAGCAGGCTTCCTGCTGGGCTCAGGCTGCAGTTCCTGGGAGGCTCAGCCAAATTGGGTTCTTTCCCTGTAGTGTGGTCCTATGGTAGATCTAGAACAGCCTGGGGTTGGCAAACTCAAAAGTTTGAGAACTTTTCAAGCTTCTACTTATAGTACGTTTCTTAAAAATCCCATAGGTCTAAGTAAGTTGTCCAGATTCAAAGGCTGGCAAATTCCTTTTTTCTTTTTCTTTCTTTTTTGTTTTTATTTATTTATTTGTTTGTTTGCTTGTTTATTTATTTATTTATGCTACCTCCTCCTCTTCATGATCTGAGGTAACCACTGGGCTACATCCACAACCCACAGAAGATTTCTTGACTGGAAGGCCAGAACACAGTGGTGGGAGGTATCCGTGTCCATTTTGCAATCTGCCACATAAACCTTTTTAGGTTTTTTTTTCTTTCTTTGAAGCTTTAATGTCATCGTGCCCCGTCCCCAGGTAGGAAGTTTCTTTGATGAAGGTACTTTATCCTTCATGGCTTTGACAGAGGAGGAAGTCTCCTGTGTCCCCGAGAGTCTGATGGTGACAGCGAGTTGTGCCTGGCCAGAGCCCAGACTATGAGGGCTGTCTGTGGGGTGCCACAGTAAGCAAGCCTTTGAGAACAGGATGCAGGTGCTGTTCATGCCAGAGTCACTGTCCAAGTTTAAGGTGCAGTGGCCAAAACTTGGATCCAGAGTTTCAGAAAATACACAGTTGAAAGTCACTCTAACAAAGGCCCATCTTCTTTGGTATTCCTTGAGGTAGGTAATAAAATACTATGTGTCCTGGTTAATTTTTTTGTCACGTTAACATGAGCTAGAGTTATCTGGGAAGGGGAACCTCAGCCAAGGAAAACAGCTTTGTCAAATTGCCTGTAGGCAAGTCTTAGACATTTCTCCAGAACATTCTTGAAGAATGGATCATAGAGGAGGGCTCAGCTCACTATAGGCAGTGCCATCCCTGGAGAGGACTGAGTAAGTCATGAAAGTAAGCCAGTAAGAGTTCCTTTATGGCCTCTGCTTCAACTCCTGTTGAAGCAGGTTCCTTCCTGGAGTCCCTAGCCTGATGTCCCTTTATAATGTGGTGTGTAAGGGGACACAAACCCTTCCTTTCCCAAGTTAGTTTTGATCATGGTCTTTATCATAGCAGTAGAAAGCCAATTAAGATACTACATGAACACTGTCCTAAGGTGGTTACTAGTGTGGCCTTGGGTAAGTTACTCACCTTGACCTTAAATAGGATGGGCCAATAGTTGAAAACAGCAAACAAATGGCTCCATCTAAAATAATACAAGTAGCGTTATCATTGTCACCATCATCATCTGGGCTGAGCCGAATGGGAAAGCCCTTCTTATCGTCAGTAGAAAGCACGGGTGGGGAGCTGGACGTGAAGCTCATGGTAAGAGCCTTTCTCTCACATGCACAAGGCTCTGGAATCCATTGGCAGCATGGTAGGTTTAATTACGAATGGTACCTTCTGCCCCTAAGCAGAAAGAGTAGGCCCGGTTATTCAGAATGCCAGAATATTGTAGCCACCAGGTCTGTAACTACGTCTGGAATGCTTTGTTTTGTAGAGGTCCTGCTGGAAGCCCTGTTCCTCTCTGTGGATCCTTACATGAGGTACTGTCCCCTCCCCAGCTTCTTAGGTTGTATGTCAGTCCATGTTTTGAAGCACCGCAGCTCATCTTTTAAGACTGGCCTTGAGTAAAACACCAGGCTTCCCTGTTTTTCCCCCGTACTGTATCAGTTGATGAGACTCATGGCTGCTTATCTTCTGTAGGCAAGGTCAGCTCTGCACAGAGAAGTTGCTTCCATAATTGATGTGGGGGAAGTGGGGGGAGCCAACCCCCACCCCTGCCATTTACCACTGCAATCATTGAGCAGAAGTTACTAAGACTAAAACCAGCTCTTCTCGTCTTCTATTTACCAGTATTTTTTTGTTTTTGTTTTTTGGGTTTTTTTTTTTTTTAATTATGTGGTCCAGAGTTGACTCAAACTCATGATTCAGAAAACACTGAAGGTCAGGAAGGGAATAAATGCCCTTCAATGGTGCTTCAGCAATTTTTTTTAACCTAAGTGAGTCATACAGCCAATCAATCAATCAGTCAATCAATCGATCATATAGTTTTTTTTTTTTCCCTCATAGCTTGTTGGCAAAGATTCAACTCTTGGTTGAAAAAATACCATTTAACCGTGTTAACTAGCAAATGGGCGGGGTGGCTAGAACCTTGAGAAGCTGAGGCAGAAAGACCACGAGTTAAGACTAGTCATCCGGAGACTCCACTGAATGAAACCAAATGGTAATTACCATCCTTTTGGGGTTGGTTGATGTTGGGGTAGCACTAGTTTGTGCTGTATGCCATTGACAGACACTCACCTCCAAGCAAACACAGTGGTGGGACTCTCACATTCATTCGTAGAATGTGTACTTTTGGGTCCGAGGCAGAAACACTTCCCACCGTCTCTCACACGGTTGTGCCACCCAGGCAGCTTGGGTGCTGTTTCTGTACACAGTGTCCCAACCGTTTGCCACTGGCTTGATACTCAAGTTGTTTTCTTCCAGCTGGTCTCGAACACTAAGGATGGATTTTGTTTTTGTTTTTGTTTTTGTTTTTTTCAGAGTTGCAGCCAAAAAACTGAAGGAGGGCGACAGGATGATGGGCGAGCAAGTGGCCAGGTAATTTGTGCAATTGTGTAATTGGTATTTACACAAGTCCTGCTGTGTGGATAAGCAGCGCCTCTGGTTCCTGCCTGCTGGGCCTGCCTGCCTCTGTCTACCTGCTGCTCGATGCTGCTCCCTCCCCAACCTTTGTGGCTGTGTGGTTCACTGGGCGAGAACGAAGAGTGATGTGGCCCTGACCAAGGACTCCAAGCGAAATGACCTAAGGGAGGAATAGCTTGTTGGGCTCATAGTTTCCTAGGACTCAGTATGTGGCTCTTGCCTTGTTGATTCTGAGCCTGAACTGAGAAGGATCATGGCAGCAGGAGCCTGTCGCAGAGTCTTCCTGGCTCCAGGCAGACAGGAAGACAAAGAAGGATATGATAGATATGGATATGGAAATAGATGAAAGATGTAGATGGATATAGATATAGGTGATTGTTGCGGCCCGACCCGCAGTCCTCAACGCGAACGGTTCAACTGAGGATGGCAGTTCGAGCTGAAAAGAGAGGAAGCTAGACGGGGCGGGAGAAAGAATGAGGCCAAGACGATTTCATGTTCAAGGCCCCCCTTTACTAATTCCAACATTCAGTTATAAAGGAAGGGGGAGGGAACCCAATTTCCCGCCAAGTAACTCGGGGTCCAGTAGCAGGACGAACACGTGTGTGCCTCCAAGCAGCAAAGCGACAGGGTCCAGCAGTGGGCGTGGCAGAATGAATGAGCAGGAAACTCCACCCTTGAGCAAGCAGGTTCCAGGGTGGGGGAAGGGAGACCACAGGTGATAGATATGGATGTTAGGTAGAGATGATATATAGATGGTAGATATGGATATGTATATATAGAAGACAGAGTGAGAGCACCATGCTAACTTGCTTTCATTCTCTGCTTTTTTATTCTAAGCTCACAGCCTGTGGCAGCCTATGCTGCCTATATTCAAGGAAGTTCCCATATTAGTTAACCCCCCTTATAGGACATATCCCGAGGTGCGCACCTACTCATCTCCTAGGTGGCTCTCAACCAGACGAGTTGACAACACAAACTATGGTAGATGTAGAACTGTCCTTTCAGCCTCTCTGCCATCCTTACTTTTAGTGATATAAATAAAGTCCTATATATTTATTCATGATTATTGTGAAAATCAAATACATTGAAATTTGGGAATGGAAAGGTTTCCCTCTGAGTCAGTTGTTAATGCATTATTTCAAACCCTGTTAAGTACAGACATTTATGTATTTTTGATATGCTTGCCAGCAAACTGGCTTTTCCTCTCAGTAAGTCATACATTGTTTGTTGTCAGTGCATAAATATGCCATCTGTATTTGTTAAAAGCTAGAGATTACTCCATTACATTCTTCATTTAACTAAACCTACTACTGATAACAGCTATATTCAAAGTTTTCTACTACTAGTAATTCCTAATGAAGCTTGCATCTCTCTCTGTCTCTTTCTCTCTGTCTCTGTCTCTGTCTCTGACTCTGTCTCTCTCTGTCTGTGTGTGTGTGTGTGTGTGTGTGTGTGTGTGTGTGTTATTTGGCCCCTTAGACAAGAATGCTTTATATTGTATTCCCCAACATACAAATTCTACACAAAGATTGTATGTATGTTTTTAATTGTGAGCTACCTTATTTATTACTGTGTGCTGGTGGGGTGCAGGCATGCAAGGACCATGGTGCACAAATTGAGATCAGGACAGCTTCCAGGAGTCAGTTCTTTCTCTCTTTCTAACTGGGATCTGGGATTCAAGTCAGGTTCCCTGGCTTGTGGAGCAAGCCCTTTTATCCGCTGTGCAGTCTTACTGGCCTGAGATAGATATTTTTATGCTGAAAAGATGTTGACAAATTACTCTTCAAAAAAAAATGGCATGGGTATTTGCTTCCTTGAGCAGTATCAAGGAATCTGTTTGCTTGATCCTTGTGCCCCTCCTTGGCCATTGGACTTGGTGATCTGAGATGAACGGGATAGGGATGGGGGGCGGGGAACCTTCAGCTTAGTTTAGTTGGCCTTGCTTTTGTTACTTGCGATGTTAGTTTTCTTGTGAGTTCTTTGTCCACTTTATCTTATGAGTTACGCGTGTGTCCTTTGCACAGAAATGTCTGTAGTACTTTCCCTCTGCTTGACTGGTTTGCAGAGACTGCTTCTGTGCCAGGGCTGTTAGTGTGACAAATATTCGGTTCTTTGCCTTTCTCTGGTGTCTAATCACAGCTTAAAATTAAAGACATTTGTAATTGTGGCTTTCAGGTATCCTCTCATTTGCTTAAGAAATCTTCCAAAATGATGAAAAAGAGGTATTGAATTTTCTTTTATGCTGAAAGCAAGCCCGGCATCCAGTTTCCAGAGGAAGGCAGTGAAAGGGGTATAGAGTCAGGATCGGGACCAAAAGCTGTTGGCTCTGGGGATTTAACATCTGCTGATAGCAGCAGGGGATTAAAGGGGGGGGGGGCTTAGTTACTTGGGCTTTTCTCTGTGGCTCAAGGGCCCCTCATTGGCCAAGTGAGAGGCTTGGTGTTCACTAACTCTTCATGAGGCAGAGAGAAAAGAAACGAAATGAAGAAAGTCTCTCTCTCTCTCTCTCTCTCTCTCTCTCTCTCTCTCTCTCACACACACACACACACGCACACACACACTGATCGGAACCAACCTCCTGTTTCATCAATTTCACAAGTGTACATGCATACTTATACACATATACATACATATGTATGTATGCACATATATAGAGACAGACAGACACATAGAACCCAAATAGCCACACTTTATTTTTTCTCTCAGCCCATTTTTTACCTTCTTAGACAAAAGTTCTTTATAAAATTGTCTCATAGATAAAATGTTACACAAAAGGGAGTTACCGAAGGATGTTGATAGTAAGTTCAAAGCAGTGCTTCATTTTGTAAGCTCATTTTAAGTTCAAAGCAACAGTTTCACATGGCCTTGCTTTAGCATAGTGCACACCTGTGGTCCCATCCTCGGGCTTGACTTAGAATTAATGTTTTTCCTTGATCATCTGTGGCCTCATTTTTGAACCTGACTTAGAATGAATGTCTTTCCTTGATCACAAATTTGTCCCAAGCCTATTTTCCTTCTTAGTGCAATTGATAAAGCTCATTGTATTCCTTATTACGCAGCCTTACTTACTATTCTTTTCTTGATTCTAATTTTATTACATCTTTCAAACAACTAAAACTGTCTCCCAAAATTTTCTTTCTAAAATTATTTGAATCAAATTAGGAATGCGATAAAGCCATTAATTTATTTAAACAGCATTAATTTGTGAAAGTTCATCTTCATGTTGATCTTCAGGAAATTTACACAATAGGGTGGGCTGATGTCCAAGAATCATTAGGCTATGTAATAGTGGCAGGAAAGGCCTATCAGCAGCAAGAAGCAATCCTGGGATGAAGTTTCTGAGGCTATGTCTGTCCAGAGTGTACCCATGGTAGCCATGCAAAATAGTGGGCTATCCAGGAAACTCACTTGCTTGCCATAGCCTTTCCTAGATGGCTTCTGTCACCTTTATAGTTTTTTTTTTAATTAAAAATTCTCAGTGGCTTAACTTTTATGTTAATTTTTCTTTTCCACTGCAAAGTGTCCTTCCTACCTGCTTTACCTATCAGCAGCCTTTCTTCTGTAAAGTTTTATGTTTCATGCTAATCAAGGAAATGAACACATACTTGTGTTGGCAGAGGATAGGGGACAGAGGCACCTGGATCCAAAGGATAAAGGACCCTTGCTCAAAAGAAGGGATGTGAGCAGGGACGGGGATAGATGCTGGACCCGTTGTTAACGTTCTCCTCTGAAGGCTCTCACAATGGCTAAGAATTAAGGGGAGATACCCCAGGATCTCAGTCATGGACTCTTAACCTCAGCACCCTCTTGTGAGCATTCCCCACACAGACTCCTGACTCCCAGGAATGGGAAAAGGTATCACATGTCTTATTGTACTTTTATCTTTCAGAGTCGTGGAAAGTAAAAACTCAGCCTTCCCAAAAGGAACGATTGTAACGGCTTTATTAGGTTGGACATCACATTCCATTTCTGATGGGAATGGACTGACAAAGCTGCCTGCAGAGTGGCCGGACAAGTTACCACTGTCTTTGGCTTTGGGGACAGTTGGCATGCCAGGGTAAGTGTCCTGGGTGGGTTTTGTTTGTCAGAATGTCCAACAAGGAGAGATGTGAGGCAAAGACTGATGAGAGGGAAATGGTAGAATGAAGAAAGGAAGGAGCTCAAACTGAGTTAGTGGATAAATACAGAAAACGTTATATATAAAAGAATACTGTATAACCCTTAAAAGGAAGGAAGTCTTGGCATTTATGATATTGTAGATGAACCTGGAAGACATAAGTGTAGTAAGTCAGGTACAGAAAGATAGACACCACATGATCTCACTGTCATCCTGTGTCAGCTGCTTCTTTCTGGGAGAAGTGCCCAGGAGCAGAAATGTTAATGGAGGGAAGATTTCTGCTTGGTCGTGGTTTCCAGAGGCTTCAGTTCATACTGTTGCTTTGATGGACGGCAAGGGGGATGGTCATGGTGCCAGGGTCGTGATGGGGCAGACTTGCCTATCCTTTGGCATTCAGGAAGAAGAGAAACACAGCAAGGAGCCAGAGATGAGATGCATCTTTCTAGGGCATTGCTGACAGTGATCCGCTTCCTCCAACTGGTCCCTGCCTCCTACCAATGCCATCATATTATGAATCCATGCAATTAATGCTTTGATTACAGCAGAGCCCTCATGATTTAATCACTTTGCCAATAGATCTCTGAGTTTGAGGCCAGCCTGGTCTACATAGCATGTTCCAGGCCAAGCCAACATGGGCTACACAGTGAAATCTGTACCAGAAAAAAAAGAGGAAGGGGGTAGGGAGTCCAAATTAATATTTTCTTTTCTAAATTGTTGGTTCTTTAAGTTCCCCTTAGGCTAAAGCAGCTTAATAAATTCTGCCTAGGACTTCTTTTGTTGTTGTTGTTGTGGACCTTTCTATCTTACCTCTGTTTTGTTTCTAAGAGGAAGCGAGGTTTTGTTCCTTAGGTCAGTGTGTCTTGTGAAAGCTGACTCTAAAGATCCCATGGAGGTAGATTGTGAAAGGAGATGCTGGTTGACACTGGTATAACAGAGCCAGAAAATGTGACACTTAGGTTGTAGAGAGAGGTTGTGTGTGTGTGTGTGTGTATCTGTGAAATTGTGTTGGTATGTAATATATGTTTTCCCAGCACTTGTGAAATGGAAGGAAGGTTGTAATTTAAAAGGTTGGGCTACATAGCAAAAGAGGAGGAGAGGGAGGGGGGAAATGGGAAGGGGGAGGGAGAGGGCAGGGGGGGAGGGGTTGTGGGAAAAGAAAGGACAGGGAGGGGGAGAAGGAGGGGACTAGGGAGAGAGAGGGAGAGCACTCTCACACATCCTTATGTTCTTTCCTTAGCCTCACTGCCTACTTTGGCCTGCTTGACATCTGTGGCTTGAAGGGTGGAGAAACCGTGATGGTCAGCGCAGCAGCAGGAGCAGTGGGCTCTGTTGTGGGCCAGATAGCTAAGCTCAAGGTAAGTGTCTCCCTCTAGTCATGCCTCTGCAAGACTCAGTGTGCGCTGAGAACAGCAGCGCCTGCAGAGGGTTCTCTGGACTCAAGGGGTGTGCAGTCAGCTTACTGCGACTAGCTTAGAAGTTAGAGGCTGGGAGGGCACAATGAGGAGAAGAGAATAGTAAAGATGAGCTGACCAGTGTTGACTGATAACTACAGGACAGGTCGGGAGTGGGCCAGCTAGACTGCTGAGTACTAGCACTATTTTTCTATTGTTGTTGTTATTGTTGCTGCTACTATTATGATTACTACTAGTAGTAGTAGCAGTAATAGTAGCAGTAGTGGTATTTTTACTAAGTATTCTCTTGCTCAATTTAGAGGGACAAAGGAAGGGGAATAGAGTTGAATCTTGGGCTATATCCAATAGCCAAGGGTTGGTCTTTATTACTAAGAGGAGCTTGAACTTGAGTGAGGTTGTAGGAAAGATTTACGTACGTAAATACATAGGTGAGAAAGCAGCTGGATCTTGAATCTTCCTCCAGCTTTTGTTGTGCTGACTTTACAGACAATGAATGGCATTTGTTTTCCGGAGCCATTTTAGCATTCCATACACCCTTGGGACTGATTTAGTAGTTTTGGGGGTAAGGCTGGTAATTGAACCCAGGGTCTAGTACATGCTTGGCACAGGCTCGACCACTGAGCTATACCCCAGTCCCTGATTTGATAACATTTAGAGAGAATTTTGCCTCTGTCTTTTATACCTGAGTTTGATTAGGAGGTTTTTGTTTTTCTTTTTCTGAACTCCGAATGTCTAACTATATTCAGGATAGGCTAGATTTATAAAATGAATTAGAAGTATTTCCGATATATAGATTGCAAATGCTTTATTAAAACTATGGAGAGCTGGGGAGATGACTACATGGTAAAGGAGCAAGCTGTATCTGCCTGACGACCTGAGTTCAGGCACTGGACCTGATATAAAGGTGCAAGGGGAAGGAGAGAGCTGGCTCCACTGAGTTGTCTCCTGACCTCCATATGTGTGCTGCTATGCATGCATGCATCCATACTCATGTGTCATGAGCACACACACACATGCCCAATAATAAGTATAAAGTTTTAAAAATCCTTGCGGGGTGGTGGTGGTGGTGGTGGTGGTGGTGGTGGTGGTGGTGGTGTGGTGGTGGTGGTGGGGTGGTGGGGTGGTGGGGTGGTGGTGGTGGTGGTGGTGAGGTGGTGGGGTGGTGGGGTGGTGGGGTGGTGGTGGTGGTGGTGGGGTGGTGGTGGTGGTGGTGGTGGTGGTGGGGTGGTGGGGTGGTGGGGTGGTGGTGGTGGTGGTGGGGTGGTGGTGGTGGTGGTGGTGGTGGTGGTGGTGGGGTGGTGGTGGTGGTGGTGGTGGTGGTGGTGGTGGTGGTGGTGGGGTGGTGGTGGTGGTGGTGGTGGTGGTGGTGGGGTGGTGGTGGTGGTGGTGGTGGGGTGGTGGTGGTGGTGGGGTGGTGGTGGTGGTGGTGGTGGTGGGGTGGTGGTGGTGGTGGTGGTGGTGGTGGTGGTGGGGTGGTGGTGGTGGGGTGGTGGTGGTGGTGGGGTGGTGGTGGTGGTGGTGGTGGTGGGGTGGTGGTGGTGGTGGTGGTGGTGGGGTGGTGGTGGTGGTGGTGGTGGTGGTGGTGGGGTGGTGGTGGTGGGGTGGTGGTGGTGGTGGGGTGGTGGTGGTGGTGGTGGTGGTGGTGGTGGTGGTGGGGTGGTGGGGTGGTGGTGGTGGTGGTGGTGGTGGTGGTGTCAAATGGTGTTCTAAGGACCACTGCACCATGCTGAAGAGATGGCTCAGTAATTAACACTTCTTTCCCCAGTTCAGTTCTCAGCATCCACTCAGTGGCTCACAATCACCTGTGTGTCCAGCTCTAGGAGACCTGATGCCCTCTTCTGGCCTTCCTAGGCACCTGCATACACACACACACACCCCCCAAACACAGCAACAACAAAGACCACAGCACTGGGATAGGATATGTCTTTGGGAGAAAAGAAGAGGCGCCCCGGAGTGAAAAACCCAGACAGCCTGGTGACTAGGTTATTAAAGCAGCGGGTTGAAGGGCAAACATAGCAGACAGAGATGATATCTGCTAAGCGGTCAGGCCAGCTGTAGCTGGTTTCTAGTCTGGCTTAGGGACCAGTTTCACCCTTGGGTTCTGTTGAGTTACTATGGAGTTCCTCATGTGTGCGGTGTACAATGGTTTGGGTAGAAGATTTGTTCCCATACAATGAAGGCTCGGCCCTAATTCACAAGTGGGGCTTTGATGTAGTGATTGGGTTATGGGGGAGGGGGCAGGGTCTGACTTCGCCCGTGGATCAACTACCGATAGATTCATAGTCTGGTGGCACTGTCGGTAGGTAGGACAAACTAGAATGCAAGAGCTTACCTGGAAGAAGTAAGTCACTGGACTCATGTCTTTGAAGGTTGTTCTAGATTCTCCTTATCTGTCTCTGTCCCTTCTCGTTCTTCTGCCATAGTTGAGTGGCTTTCTAATGCCATGCCCTTCTGTTGTGAAATACATAATATACTCCAGACACATGGGGCCAAGTGACTATGGGATAAAGCATCTGAGGCTGTTAGCCAATTAAATCTACCCTCCTTTAACGTGTTTTCTCAGGTGGTTTCCATAGCATGGGAAAGTTGACTAGCACAAGGTGTGTTCTTGGGCAACCTGATGGTGTAAGCCTGGGAAAGTGGATTTGGACCATGCCTCTGCTTCTTGTAATGGGCGGCATTTCCCCCTCCCATTTAGGGCTGCAAAGTTGTTGGTACAGCAGGGTCTGATGAAAAGGTTGCCTATCTTAAGAAGCTTGGATTCGACGTGGCCTTTAACTACAAGACAGTAAAGTCGCTGGAAGAAGCGTTGAGGACAGCCTCTCCGGATGGTTATGACTGCTACTTTGATAATGTAAGTACAAACCCAGCTTATCTGATTTTACCAATAAAGTGTTACATAAAGGAACAGGTTTCTAAAGTTTCCAGCTAGAACATACGAATGAAGCACGTTCTTCGGGGGTGGGGAGATCTGTTAAGCTACAATTGCACAGACCAAGGGATTTATTCATTTAAACTGCATAGCCAGACATAGTAGCTAAGCCTCTAATCCCAGTGCTCACAATGCTGAGGCAGGAGGATAGCAGGCTCAGGGCAAGCCTGGGCTTCTTAGTGAGACCACGTCTTCCATTATCAAGCAATGAATAAGTAAATAAATAAATAACCAACCAACTGTAGAAGTTTAGACTGAAGATATAACTCAGTAATAGAGCCAGGTACACAGGCCTGCATTCAGTCCCAGCACTGTAAAAGAAAGGAAGTTACAGCTCAGATCTTAACCACTTTTAGTATCAGTCTGTCTATGTGACTGTGGTTTTAGAATGTTTATCACTCCCCAAAGAAACATTGCTCATCAGTCACCCCCTCCCGTTTTCTTCCTCCCAAAAATGTGTTCCTTTGTGCCTGGATTCTTTCACTTAGCAGAGTGATTCCATGTCCATCTATGTCGTCATAGGTATCAGTCATTCATCTATTGAATGAGTGAGTGCGCTTTCATCATATGGATGGATATACCACATTTTCTATCTATTCATCAGGTCTTAGGCATCAAGTTCTTTACACTTTTTTTTTTTTACCACTGTATAAGGCAACTATAAATGTTCATGTACAAATTTTTGTTTGAATTTGTTTTCATTTCTCTTGGGCATTCACCCATGAGTAGAATTGCTAGGTCACATGGAAACTTCATGTTTACATTTTGAGGAACTGCCAGAGTATTTTTGCAAAGTGACTGCACTGTCTTACATCCCTACCAGCGGCCTTGAAGGGTTAGAATCATTCCATAGCCTTAACCCCACCTGCAGTTGCTGGCTGTCTCAGTCTTTTTGAAGTGATATCTCAAGGTGGTTTTGAATTATATTTCCTTGGGACAAATAACACTGAAGATCACTCATGGACATACGTGTATCATGTTTGGCGAAATGTGCACAGTGTAGTGTTCATCTAGGTCACCTGAGTTCTTTAGATTTGAGTACATACCTCTTCGTTGCAGTTAACTTTCTTTATTTGCAGTAGTTGTGTGTCCCCCCCCTCCCCCAACTTGTTTATTTACAAAAGAGAAATTAGGCTCAGGCGAATTACATTAAGATGAAGTGTTATGTAACTGGCCCTTAAACTCACAAACTTGACATCCATTCTCCACTGCACTCTGCCCAAAGCCCGGGCTCCACTGTCCCCATCCTTTGTCTCCACGGTATTACAGCAAGGGAGAGCATCGCCTTGCTTGTTCAGTCTCTGCTGGGAACACCTATGTCTGCAAATGACCTGGGTCCCATTCTGAAGGCACAGATGAATCTTAGCAAAAGTAATACAGCTCACAGATATGGAATCTTGTGAGAATGAAGGTTGACTGGACATGGTTTTCAGGGGTTTTCTCCAGCTCCATGAGCTATCGTCATTCTCTGGATAGAATCCTCAGAAACACAGATGTCTCGACTCCTTCTGTAGTTGGTTGGGCATTTGCTGTGCTGTCTAAGGATGCTGCCTTCTCAGGGTCACTAATGTGCCCCTCTTTGCTTCTACTGAGAGTTTAAGGGTTAGCCCTGACACTCCTGTCAGTATTATAAACACATTTGTGCTACAATTTGGGAGAGCCACTGGCTTTTCCATGTGACTATGCACCAACAGCATGTGTGACTCTGCAGTTCTGCACCAGCTGTTAAGGCTTCTACCCTTAGGAACTGTCTTGACATTCATTTATGTGGAAACCAATTGATAGCAAATGTAATGGCTGCCTTTGGTCTCTGTCTGGTTCCACTGCCCATGTCGCTTTAATTGAGCTTCACAGTGTATTTTGAAATTTGAAAGAGTGAGTCCTGTAGCTTTGTTCCTCAAATACCTTTTGTGTAGTCTTACATACCTTTTAGATTATAGGATAATGAGACCATAGGGCTATGTAGAAGTCTCTAATATTTAACACACTAACTTTATGCTATACAAAGTATGTTCCTGAGGCTAAATGAAAATGTTCCTTTTTTGCAATCTATTTTATGCAACCCAGGCTGGCCTCAGACTCACTATGTAAGTGAGAATGACCTTAAAGTTCTGATCCTCCTGTCTCCACCTCCTGGTAATATCCATTTCTGATATATTTTAGCTGTAATAATTACAACTGTTGTCCTGATTGGACCAATTTTGTCGATTCTCCTAAATGGATTCTTGAAAGTCCTTACATTTTTTTTTTTTGGCTCTCTCCTTAGGTAGGTGGAGAGTTTTCAAACGCTGTTATACTCCAGATGAAGACATTTGGAAGAATTGCTATCTGTGGTGCCATCTCTCAATACAACCGTACTGGCCCATGTTCCCAAGGTACCTTGCTCCTGCCGATGTCGGAGGGCTGGACAAAGGGGAAATTCACAGATATGGGGAAGGGATGGGCTGGCTGCCATATCTTCACAGCCATGGGCTGACTTTCTAAAGCAGCAAGCCATTTGTGTTTGATATGGCCTGACAGAAAGAGGCGTGGCTGACCCCACCTCCCGCTTCGCACACTCTTTGATTGGCGGCTTTTATTTCTCTTGTGCTCTCTCTCCTTCTCTCTCCTACACTGAAGTCATTCCCCACCTCCCCTTTACACTCCCAGAGGTCCAAAAGCAGTATCAATCAATCAAGAGCCCTACCTGCCTTGCTTCTGGTCTATGAGGGATCCTATGCAAGCCTCTTTTTTTTTTTGGGTGGGGGGGAGGGTAATTAAAATCTTCTTCAGTAATTTTATTTATTTATTTATTTTTCTTTTTAAAATATTTTTATTAGGATTTCCCTCATTTACATTTCCAATGCTATCCCAAAAGTCCCCCATACCCTCCCCCACCACTCCCCTACCCACCCACTCCCACTTTTTGGCCCTGGCGTTCCCCTGTACTGGGGCATATAAAGTTTGCATAACCAATGGGCCTCTCTTTCCACTGATGGCTGACTAGGCCATTTTCTGATTCATATGCAGCTAGAGACAAGAGCTCCAGGGTACTGGTTAGTTCATATTCTTGTTCCACCTATAGGGTTGCAGATCCCTTTAGCTCCTTGGGTACTTTCTCTAGCTCCTCCATTGGGGGTCCTGTGATCCATCCAATAGCTGACTGTGAGCATCCACTTTTGTGTTTGCTAGGCCCTGGCATAGCCTCACAAGAGACAGCTATATCTGGGTCCTTTCAGCAAAATCTTGCTAGTGTATGCAATGGTGTCAGCGTTTGGAGGCTGATTATGGGATGGATCCCTGGATATGGCAGTCTCTAGATGGTCCATCCTTTTGTCTCAGCTCCAAACTTTGTCTCTGTAACTCCTTCCCTGGGTGTTTTGTTCCCAATTCTAAGAAGGGGCACAGTGTCCACACTTTGGTCTTTGTTCTTCTTGAGTTTCATGTGTTTCACAAATTGTATCTTATATCTTGGGTATTTTAAGTTTCTGGGCTAATACTCACTTATCAGTGAGTACATATCATTTGAGTTCTTTTGTGATTGTGTTACCTCACTCAGGATGATGCCCTCCAGGTCCAACCATTTGCCTAGGAATTTCATAAATTCATTCTTTTTAATAGCTGAGTAGTACTCCATTGTATAAATGTACCACATTTTCTGTATTCATTCCTCTGTTGAGGGGCATCTGGGTTCTTTCCAGCTTCTGGCTATTATAAATAAGGCTGCTATGAACATAGTGGAGCATGTGTCTTTCTTACTGGTTGGAACATCTTACAAGATGAGTGACTGACACAAAACCACACCCAGTGCTGTTGCTCCTCCCCTTGGGTCCCTGCTCTGTTATCAGGGTGACAGATTTATCTGAGATCACCAAGAAAGAAGAAGACAAAGGGATCTGTGTCTATCATCAGTCTATGGGCGATCACAGAACAACTGGTTACTACTGTTCTGGGCTTGACTAGTGTGAATAAAATCTCACAGCACAGATTGACAGCAGAACTGCCTGGAGATGGGTGCTTGACTGGCCACAGAATCCCTCTTGGGTTGTGGAGAATCAACCAGTTTCATTAGACCTTGGAGACAAGTCATGATTTCCACCAATTTATACCCATATTTGCTTTGTTGCACTCAAAATAGAGATCAGCGCTCCTGTCAGCACAGAGAACTCAGCAGACATCCCAGAGTAATTGGCAATCTCACTCAAACCCCTCATCCATCTTCTTTTGCAATTGATGCTAAGGCGGAATCATGGGAAATCATCTGTTTGCCACCCAAAGAGAGCTCCAGGGTACATTTTCTTAAGTGTAGTTCAAATAAGTATAACCAAAGATTTCTAGACATAGTAATTTAACCTAGTATTTTTAGCAATTAGTTTTTATAATTTTAGTGACTCAGACAGATCTTAGAGATGGCAACTGACCTTGTCTATTTTAATCAGATGGAGTTCTGCCTTGCTTCTGAGGCCCAGAAGTTCTAGCACAGTCCAGTTTCATTAGACCTTGGAGACAAGTCATGATTTCCACCCATGTCTACCCATATTTGCTTTGTGGTACTCAAAAAAGAAGTCAATGTTCTTGTTAGGATGAATAGCTCAGCAAAAGTATTTTGAGTTTCAACCTTTGTGCACGTGTGAGGTGTGATGTATGTAGGTGTGTCAGTGTGTGTGTGTGTGGGGGTCAAAGGTCAACTCTGGGGAATCCTCTTGCTTTCCATCTTAGTTTTTGAGACTGTTGTCTCTCCCTGAAGCTGGGGCCCATCAATTCATCCTGATGCCTGGCTAATGAGTTCAAGGGATCCTTCTGTCTGGAGTACAGGTTTGAATCACCACGCTTGGCTTGCACATGGGTGCTAGTGATCTGAACTCATGTGCTCATGCCCGCATGGCAAGCACTTGACTGACTGAGCCATCTCCCTAGCCAAAGCTGAACCTTTAACTCAGTGACAGAAGGTTAATGAAATGAGCTTGCTATGAGCCTTTGAAGAAGTGCCATGCTGCAGAAGTGGTGATGCATTCATTCTGCATTTACATATGCCACGCATCATGCGCCAGTTTCCATCGGTTCGAGACAAGGTTCCATTTTCCTGACTACAAATGGTACTTTCTACAAGGTAGTGATTGGACTGCAGTTACTCCAGATGCCAGGGACACATTGTTCAGCTCTCCCAACCCTTCCATTCCAGTAGCGTCTACAGCTGACCCATGGAGAGTGTGAGACTAATAGAGCGTCATACTCTCAGATGCCGGCCGCCAGGCAACAGTGAGGCCTTTTCTCTCACTGTTCTCTTTTTCTCTACAGAATGTAATATACTCATAGGCTGTGGGGTTTGGGCTGTGAATGTCTTTGGTGCCATTATTCTCCCTGCTACACAGTTAGTGGCAGTGGTCAGCAGTCCCATGGATCAGAAGGGAGTGGAGGAAAACGTGGGGGCGAGGGGGAGTGCTTAGAGAACCGTGGCAGTGATCTGTATTACTTGTGCTTCACTGTGGACACATCCCTGGACTCTGTCCCACAAATGCACCCTACTTTTCCAGGCCCACCCCCAGAGGTGGTTATCTATCAGCAACTCCGCATGGAGGGGTTCATCGTGACTCGGTGGCAAGGAGAAGTCCGAGAGAAGGCTCTGACAGACTTGATGAATTGGGTCTCAGAGGTAAGGGGACCAAGGCACTCCATCTCCTCGCTAGCCCCCAAAGGCTTCTGCAACTCACAACCTGACCCCCTGTCCTTCAGTCCTTCATTTCCTTGCTCTGCTGTTTCTCTAAGCCAGTTGGATCAGTGTTTTCAAATACAAACAGTCTCTTCTCATCTTACAAAAACAAAACAAACTTAGGGGAAAAGACAGGGATGAAGTCATTGTGTCTCTGTGTATCATGACAGTCTTATCTCAGCACCCTGAATGCTGGAGTTAGAGACATGCGCCACCATGCCCATGGCTGCTCTACATCCCATTGCTATTCAGATCCATCCATTTTATAACAGGATGCCTGGAGGTGGCCTTATCTATATTTCCATGTATAGTGTCTTTCTTTCCATTCTTTTTCAGATGTGTACCTCAGGCTTTTACACCAACCCCATCCCACCAACCTTTGTCAAGGGTACCATGTGTCTCTCGCTCTTGGAACCACTTGGCTCTGGGAGTGGACTCCTCAGTCCCATTTCCTCACTGCTTGGACTTCTTGCTAAATGAAGTTGAGCTGTCTTCATTCATTCTAATCCACTTCCTTGTTCCCTGCCCCTACCGCCTACTCCCCAGCCTGGTACTGGCACTGAGTCCAGAGGCTCAGCAAACATTTTCCTCACTGAAAGCCCTACCTTTTTTTTTTTTTCTTTAATAGTTTTTATTTTAATACAATCGCAGATTGACAAGAAAAAAATTGAGAAGACAGTACAGGAAGTTTCCATATATCCTCATGTTATACCTTCCTTTTCTCTGTTATTAAAATCTCTACTAGTATTTGCATTAGTTTTCTAGGGCTACTGTCACAAAGCACCACCAGATGGGTGCCTTAAACAACAGGAATTGATTTTCTTGAAGTGCTAGAGGCTACTCTGAACTTGCTTGCTTCTTCAGCGGGTATTCCTCCTGCATTTTCTCATGGTCTTCTCTGGGTGTGCCTGGTTTACTCCCTAAAAGGGACCCCGGTCATATTTGATTATGGCCTACTCATGTGACCTCATTATATTTTAATTATGTCTGTAAAGGCCTTGACTTAGAAAATGCATTCTGAGGTAATAGGAAACTTCAGAATTCAGCAGAGGAATCTGGGGGCAGGTAGGGCACAGTTCAGCCCACAGCAGCAATAGCCATTCCGTATTTTATTTATTACATTACATTTTAGATTTCTATCTTATGCATGTCTCTGTCCTGTCAAGGGCAGGAATGAACTAGGGCTTTCAGGTCGGGGGTTCAGATTCTACTTTTGTACTTTCTGAGGCCCCTCAAGCATGTGGCATGGCCATAAGTCTATAAGGAGTATTCGGCCATCACTGGAATATATTATGTAAGAGTTATCAGATAGCCTGGGTTTCTACATAAAACCCCTTTGAAAACAAAAACCCTAGAGTTGGGTGCTGTGGTGCATGCCTGTAATCCACAGAGGTGAGAGGACAAGAATTCTAGGCCAAACTGGACTATAGTAGCTAAACCATGTCTCAGTAGAACCGAACATCCTTGAACATGTGAAGTACATTGAAGAAGTCTCCTCTGATGTGAACCCTTGTCTCCCAGTCTCCGAAGTAACATGAGGGGACCTTGGTTAGAAGGGAGAGCAGGGTGTGCTGCTCTGTGGTATTTTTATTTCCTGAACGGGTTGTACCTCTTCCAGTCTTAGTCGAGGTGTAGTGTTTCCTATCATCTGGCTATGACGTAAACAGCCTCTCCTGAGGGTGTGCCTCTCTTCTGAGATCCCCGAGCTGTTGGACTGGTGCAGAGGACCACTTTGCCTACTATTCCACTGGGATGGGTCGTGCACACTCTGTCCATAGATCTTGTTATCCACGGATGAGAGGGCCTACACCTCAGACTTCCAGGGTTCTTACGGTGTATCTAATCAGTTTGTTGCTAGGATGGGAAGAAAATGCCATTTGGAAGATGACGTCAACCCATAATATTTGTTGTTTCAACGCAGGGTAAAATCCAGTATCATGAATACATCACTGAAGGATTTGAGAAAATGCCTGCAGCATTTATGGGAATGTTGAAAGGAGAAAATCTGGGGAAGACCATAGTGAAAGCATGAAAATAAAAATGGCCCACGGATTGTCCCTGGAGGGTTAGCTTTTTACCATTCAGTGCAAGTGTATACTGTCCTATGTAAGATGTAACAGCAATGCGTTTGATCTAGCTAATAAAACATGTGTGTTTTTTTCCCATCTGTGATAGAGTATGAAATCATGACAACCAATGAGCAGGCATGTCTCTGCCTACCTCAGCTCCTCCTGGGTGACCGTGACAAATACTGCCTTTGGTGTCTGTTCTAATTTCACTTCTGTTATTGTAATGAAAGCAATTTAGAGGAGGAAAGGGTTTTCTTGACTTACACTTTCAGGTCACAGGGTGTCACCAAGAGAAATGAGGGCAGGAACTTGAAGGAAGGCCTGCTTTGTATTCTGTTAACATTGCCTCTAACCTGGGAACTCAGTAACCAAGGACATACAGCAGAAACCATGGTGGAGCACTGTCTGCCAGCGGGCTCGTGCAGGCTGGTGTTCCGCCAACGTTCTCATATACATAGAGGAAATGGTACCCACTCTATGAGGCTGGCTAAGCCCACTGTGGGAGGTAGCATTTCCTGGGCGCAGTCACCTGCCACAGGGGGCTTAACCTCCTCCACTGATTAGTAATGAGACAGTCCTCCACAGGCCTGTCCACAGGCTAGCCCAATTGAAGCGGGTCTTCAGTTAAGACTCACCACTCAGGTGACTTGTGAGACATGCCAAGGCAGAGTTAAATCTAACTAAGACAGTGAACTTGGTATAATTTGAAGGCAAAAGATTTCTTTTCCAACTGTTTATAGATACTAGGAGGGGGGAAAAAAAGCCACATTGCTGATCTATGCAGTTCTCAGGGCCAGCCCGCACTGGTGTGCTGTGTAGTGACGCTAACAGATCAAGGGAGGAATCTGTCACTTACAACAGCTGGGGCTGAGGAGTGTTAGGGGAAGAGACAAACTGTTCTGTACACTGGTACCTTCTGAGTCCTGAACATTCTGGAAACATTTTGCTGACAAATACAATTAAAAACTAATACTCTACAGGCCAGTCAGAGCTGTTACATAGAGGAGCCCTGTCTTGCCCTCCCCCCTTCCCCCTTTCCCCCTCCCCCCTCCCCCCCCCCCCGCCACTGAAAATTAAACCTTTTAAAGCTTTGGGTCCATTCCCTAAGCCCGTTCTTTTTCAAGACAGGGTGTCACTATGTAGCCATGGCTGTCCTGGAACTCACTCTGTAGACCAGGCTGGCCTCAAATTCACAGAGACCTGACTGCCTCTGCCTTCCACGTGCTAGCATTAAAAGTGTGCATTACCACTGCTGGCTGTGTCTTCTCTTATCAAGCCATTTAGTCCTAAAGACATGAATTGGAACGGCAGGTGCTTGCCAGCTGAGATTTGGACTGGGGAAGCTGCCATGGCTCAGAGCAGAGCTCACTGATGGAGGCTGGCTGCCAGGCATACAGAGTCCAAGAGTGGGGTGGGGTCAGGTTGGGAGTGAATGATGAAGAGGCCCGGAACACTAAAGCAATGTGATTGAACACAGTGCAGAGGGCTTTTGTTGTTGGTTTTGGTTTTCTGAGTCAGGGTTTTACTGTATCCCTGGCTATCCTGGAACTCACTCTGTTGACCAGGTTGGCCTCAAACTGAAAGATCTGCTTGTGCTGGGATCTCCTGAGTGCTGGGATTAAAGGTGTACACCACCACTGCCCAGCTAAAGAGGGTTTCTCATCTCAGTGGGCCTTTGAGAGCCTACAAGAGAGTGAGAAAGCAGTCAGTGTGGGTGGGGGAACATGGCCTGATTGGAGGAGGCAGCATCCAAGAAGAGTGAGGGTGGTGTTTGAACAGGAGGGTGGACTCAAAGACAGCAGAACAAGGGGACACCATACACAAGGACAACCTAGTAAAGAAGTTCAGGTAGCCTATGCAGTGTCACCCATAGGACGTCTCAGAGGGAGCTATGTGGTCCCAAGGTGGATGGGGCAGGTTTTCACAGGGAAATGAAGGATCTGGTACAGGCAGCTGGAGCCCAGGCAGGATCATGCACATGTGGAGGTCAGAGCAAGAGTAGAGCTACTGTGTGGCTGTGGGGCCTGGTGGGGGTGTTGGAGATATTTGTCAAGGAACACAGCAACCTAAAGGGAGGGACAGGTCCCGGAAGTCTTAGCTGGAGAGGAGCAAGGAGCACCTGATGAGAGAGTGGTAGGACACAAGATGGTTCCATGAAGGTTTGATCCAATAAGGACAATAGAACCTGGAGTCTCTTACTGTCAAGTAAGGGTGTAATAAGCTGGGGTGATGCTCACAGTGGTTAAGATGCTCGCAGTGTAATCATGAGGACTTGAATTTGGATCCTCAGGACCTACTGAAAAGCCAGGTGCATATGTTGGCCCTAGTGTGATCCCAGTATGGAGGAGGGGGAGGCATGGACTCCCCAGAGCAAGCTGGTTAGCCAGACTAGCAATGTCAGTGAGCTCTAGATTCGGTGACAGCCCTGTCTCAAGGCATAAGGTAGAGAAAGATCAAGGAAGACAACTGGGAGGGGCTGGCTGCTCCCCAAGGCAGGGGAAAAGTGATAACATTCTGTTTTAGTTAAAATGCATGAAAGATTTAAAGATTGCATGAAAAATTGAAACAAAAATAGACTTTTGACTTTAAAAGTTCCCCCAAATGTTAAAAGGACCCTAGGACACTATCCTGGGGACACCCTGTAGTGCCCTGGAGCACCTTGTCACCTACATATGACCAATGGCTCTAAGCTGTTTCTGGGCTGTGGGGTGGTGAGAGCTGATTGAATGTAGAGGTGCAGACGAAGTCTTGAATGTGGCACAGCCAAGCCAAGGAACCCCAGTGCCCCAGACCCACAAGAGTGCCAAAGCTTTCCTGGTGAGGTTCAGAGGTATGGCAAAGTCTTTCTCTAGTCCAAGTGCGAATGTTGACAGTCCATGGAAGTACGAGTGCTTATGAACTATTGAGCAGTGTATTGCAGACACTGGCAACTACTGCTTCCTCCTCCTGGGTGAGGACAACCTGAGCCTGGTGGCCTGGAGAGACCTGCAGAGTCTAGCTCCCCTCTACTCTGTGCTGTACATAATAAACATGCAAAGGTTCTGAGGTCTTGTGGTAGTTGGTGGTGCGCCAGCGGAGTGAGCATGGCCACCTGATCTTCTGTCCGCATCTACTCCGTCATTCCCTCACCTTCCCAGACCGGTTTCCAGGATTAATGTGTGCAGGGCAGAGCACTAGGCCACAGTTTAAAGGCTTTGGACACTGCATCTCTCCTTTGTTTGCCTCTTGGAACTTGAAGGTCACATGATGTAGATGAAATAGCTGCAAGATTTTGCAGAGTAGCAAGGTACTGGAGATCAGTCTGGGGAACCATCCTTTACTGAACCGAGCTGCTGCAGCTCACTGCCTTCTCTGGCTAACATTTCTTTCCCCAACCCTACTGTCTAATCTGGTAACCAGTGGAGGCTATTGAGAACTGAAGATATGAGTGGCACGTCTTTTAAAAAAATAGCTATGGCTAATGTCTTAGCAAGCAAGGGGTCTGCCACCAAGGCTGACAACCTACATTTGATCCCTGGAAGGCACATATAGAGGAAGAAAATCAACTCTCACAACTGTCTTCTGGCTTCCACACACATGACATGACAGGCGTGTTCACACATGCATACATACAAACAAAGAAACAAAATTTAAAAAGTTAAAAAAAAACAAAACAAAACAAAGCAAGAGGTGGAAACCCAAAGCAAGAGGTATTCTTCATTAAATACAACTTTATTGTTTAGCTGTGATTCATTTTAACTACCGCACCATACAGGGTGCTCTTAACACTGCAGAAGAGGTGCGCTCTTCAGTGATGCACAAATACGTCACCAATCTAGTCAGCATTGACAAACCGACAAATGACATTTATCTCTGCACAGATGGGATATCATAAAGGATTACATCAACACGTTAGGCAGATAGCACAGTGAGGCGTTACCTGTACAGTTCATAACCATAAATCAAAGTGCTTCTTACTGGAGTCATGATTATTCTATAGGTAAAAATACATGAAAAAATATTTAAAGTTTCGTCAAAGGCGTATTTCTAAGGCAGGATTCAGTGCAGACACAGAAGCTCATACTGTAGGTGTCCCCGTAGGGAAAGAAGGGACTGGAAGCGGGTCCAATGCACATTCACTGATGAATGCCAGTTGCAATTTACAGTAGCAGCAGCAGCAGCAGCAGTAGCAGCAGACACAGAGTTCAAGTATTAAAGATAACACAGTAGGCAACACTGAAGACGGTATTTCAGATCTACATCTCTCTTCAGCAACTTAGTCAAAAGAAAATTCCACAAAAACCCAGCAAAATGAAATCTAAATTTCTAACCAAAATACCTTAAGCGACTTTTTAACAGGTTTCGGATTCTAAGTGTGCCAGTTATACGGCAGCTTGACCCTTGCACATGCACACACGCGCAAAGAGAACCACAGATCAGATGAAAGTAAACCCAAGTATTACACTCTACTCAAAACACTGGAGAAATGATAGTCTGAAAGATACCCCCGGGAGCAGGAAACACCACACCACCGAACAATTCTGCTCAGGGTCAACACGAGCAAACGACATATTTCTCACGGAATATATACATTTATTTCTATTATTGAACATCAGTTGACTCAAATTTGAAAAATTTCAATTCCTTTTTTAGTTTTAGATGATCTGTGTAAGACATGGCCCAAGGAAAACTCTTGATGATATTGTCTCAAAGAACACCTAAATTTACAACGAGACACCAATTCATTGCCTCAAGTCTCAAACATCTGATTTATTAGAAAAGTTTTTTGTCTGTTAAGGAATTCCAGCTAGGCAGAAAGATTCGTTTCTTTCAAGAAGACAGAATTGTAGCTGAGTTTAAAGACCAGATGGGTTGTCCTTTTAAAGTAAGTGATAGTAGGGCTTTTTTTTTGTTTGTTTTTTTCTCATTACTTGGTTACAGTGTGTGATTCATGCTGAAAGCGCTCTCACTCAGTTTGCTAAAGCAGACTCCTAAGAGGAGTCAGGTACAGAGTCTCAGGTTCTTCAGTGTGAATGAGCAGGTGAATAGTTTGTGGGACCAACGACACAGGGGACATGTACTCTACACTAGGAAGTCCACCTGAAGATGTCCTTGAATGCCTCCAATGTTCTACCCAAGTGAGATAAGCCACGTATTGTCTTCTATATGTGTGACGAATGAATGGACAAGAGCCAGGTGAGGGGAGGACGTGGAACTGTGATGACTGGGAGAGATGAGGCCAGAGAGTCAATCTCCAATGAGGTGAGTGTGGGAGGACGGACAAGGGCTGGAGATGAGCGATAACTTCACACATGGACACCACAGAACAGAACAACCTAAAAGCAACAGAGACGGCTCATTTTATAGCACACATGTTTTATGTCTAAAGTAAAAAGAATAAAAGTTAACTCACTGGCAGATGCTTTGTTGTCCCATGATGGAAAAGAAATCTCTATATGGAAACTCATTTCGAAACATTCTAAAGAGCGAGGACTTCGTTTAAAACTATAGACGATTAAAATACTTATCATTATAAACAGACAAAAATGCTAAATGAAGCTTTAAGGAGAAATTCTATGAGGAGTCACAAACCATAAATTAAAAATCCTTAGATGCACTGACAATCTCAAAATTGACTTAAGTACATGGGTGCTGGGTCAGACTGAATAGCTTTTGTGCAATTTATTTGCTATTGATAAATATTTTGCAGTAGGGTTTAAAGTTTCCCTCTAGTACACAGTGATAGAAAGTTCATATTGGATGAGGGATTGTATGTACATAAAGAACTTATTATAACTCAACTAGCCTGACTTTTAAGTGGATAAGGAATCTGAAAAAACTCCAAGGAGATATATGAAAGGCAGATGATGAGGTCAGTCATCAGGGAGATGCAAATTAAAAGCAAATAAAAATGCCCCTCATCAGAGTGACTAACATTTTTTTAAAGATTGGCCCAGGTGTAAAGAAAATGGAACCTTCACATGCTGCTGGCCAGAATTTAAAAGGATGTAGTCACACTGGAAAGCAATGTGGCAGTTTCCTACATAGCTAAACAAAAATTTACATGACTCAGAAACTTTACCCATAGATGTCTACTGAGCAAAACAATTAAAATTATTGTCTACACAGACTTACACATTACATTCACAGTGTTGTTCCTAACAGCCAACCACCTAAGGAGAAGGAAGGGAATGTCCTCTCATAGGTACATGGGCGGAAGTATCATATAATAGAATATTATTTAACAACAATCAATACTGACATACAACATCTTAATAGTAAGAAATCACATAGGCTAGAACATGCATAAACCTAAAACCATGATGGTAATAAGGAAATAAAGGCCAATATAAAATGACTAGAAAAGGCTATTCTGTTAATACAAGGTTAGTGGTTACCTGGGGTCAGAGATGAGACCAAGAATTATGTATAAATGGGTGTATCCAGTGGCTACTCTTATTAGGGTGATGTTCTGAAAAACGGATTATGGTAGTGAATGTGTACTTCAGTAAAACTGATGAAAACTCATACAAATAGCAAACCTTGGTTTTGAGCATATGTATTCTATATTTTAATAAAATTTAAATGAGGTGTTGATTCTAATCCCCAACTTAGATTGGGATAAAAACATTCTCTTGTAAAATCCCCTAGAACATTCTGGAACAACTCTCAAGAGTGGTTGTATGTACTTCATTAACTATTTCAATAAAATATACTGTTTCAGGAAATCCTTAAGCCCATGTGAAAGATTCATATAAGCCATGGTCCTTTGGTGTCAGGAATGTGTTTACTTGGTCTGTTTGGCAACAGCTATACTGATCAATTTATCATGAAGCAATGTCTGATTCTTTTGGGCTTTAGGAAGGACCACCCAGAAGGACCCACCCTTATATCCAGAAGTAGCATTTCAGACCTAAGCACATTACATTAGCAAATATTCCTGATATTCCTGAACGTCAGATCAACGCTATAGACCCGCCATGCCCATAAGGCCAGAGTCTTGCTTTAGCTCTCTTCATGAGCAATTGCCTCCAATTTCAACTTCAGGAACTTCTTTACCACAATCAGGCCCTTCTGGAATCTAATGATGTGAGACCCAAAATAGCCTCATTCAGAGTCTTTAATTCCTTTTCTAGTTAGAAATTAAGATTCCATCGGCGACAAATTTTAGGAATACCCATCAATACCCGTATTCCACTGAAGATTCACATCACAAAAGAATCTATCAACCACAACTTATTTAAGTGTTCTTTTCCTGACTTTCACTTCTTATCAATAGAGTCCCTTGAGATTTTAGTGTATATATCATCCAAAGGGCATGGTAACAAAAAGAAAAAAAAATATCACATGCCTGCCATAAGAAAGCCAGTTATAAGAGAAACATGGCATCTAAAGTGGCAACCACGACCCAGGACCAGCTGAGCACTCATGGAAATAACAGACTAATGGAGTCAGCTCCTGTACATTTGAAAAGACAAACTCTACTTTCTTCAACACATGAGATTCCATATTTCTAAGTAGTGAAAGCTTTGTGTGTATAAACATATTCCACTCCACAACTAAAAAACAGTCTAAGGCCCCAATCTGATTCAATCTGACATCCTGTGACTTTCGTCATACAGAATTCTTACAGAGGTGCAGGAGGCTGGGCTCACTGCGGGGAGGTAATCCACCCTAAACAGTAAGTTTTTGGTTTCTCTCCTAGGTCCATTACCATTAGGACTGAGCTAGCTCAGGTACAAGCTCTCTGGATTTTCAACCCACCGAGGCAAAACTCAAAAGATGGAGAGCTGAGGTGACTTGTGCAAATTAGAACATTCTCTGAAAGCACACTTCATGGAACTTCCTTGGTATGTTCTGTTCATCACATTCTAGGATCCCACACCAAGCATTCCACATTCTCACTAATCTAGAAGTTCACTAACCTGTAAGAAGGGACTTATCTACTGGATGCAACAATTCCAAAGAGTTAAAAATGCTCAAACTATTTCTGCAGTATCAATGTATCAAATAAAAAGGAAACTTAGAAGTCTTCATCTCTTCAACTCCACTGGTAAAGAAAATAATATTCAGAGGGTCCAAATGACTTGTTTAAGGTGACACAGTGGTTGGCTGGCAAACTGGGTTAGAACCCAGATTATGAGAGTCCAGGTATGGTCTTTTCCAGTATGGCAGTGAAAGGGAGACCCAAAGGAGAATTCCTTGAAGGAAACTTAAAGTTTGGCTTCTCAGAATCGTTTCACATCACAGCTTTCCTCACGTCAATATGACTTTAGCAGGTTTAATCAAAACTGACCACCCTCAAGGAGAGGGCCAAAGGGGAAGAAGTCTATTCCTGGTTGGGAACCCATTAAGGCTGAAGCTTCTAATCAATGCAGTGGGTAGTTTATCATTCGAGCTTTTAAATAAGTGCCCGGTCTGAATTAACCACCCCTCCCCATCCTCTATCCCCAGGATTACTGTGAACATTGATGTTTAAGACTGGTCGTACGGCTTTTAAATGTCTTACCACACTTCTTACATTCGTATTGTACGTTAGTGTGAGTTTTGACGTGTTCAATGAGGATTGTGCTCCGGGTAAAGGCCGCTCCACAGTAATCGCACTTGTAGGGCTTCTCTCCTGTATGAGTTCGGATATGTAAATTAAGCGACGAACTCTGTCTGAAAGTTTTCCCACATTCTTTGCACTTGTATGGTTTCGCACCAGTGTGACACCTCAAATGCCGACTGAGGCGGGAATGAGAGGGGAAACCTTTCTCACAGTGGGTACATTTGTAGGGCTTCTCTCCCGCATGGAGTCTTTGATGATACATGATACTACTAAAGAGGCGGAAAGACAGTCCACAGTCCTTACACAAAAATGGTTTTTCGCCAGTGTGGATCTTCTGATGTCGAGTAAGGCAAGAATTTTGTCTAAAGGCTTTTCCGCACTCGTTACACTTATAGGGCTTCTCTCCAGTGTGTATCCTCTGATGTTTTGAAAGAGAAGAGCTGTGAGTGAAGGATTTCCCACACTCCTTACATGTATATGGTTTCTCTCCAGTGTGAATCCTCTGGTGTTGATAAAATGACGAGTAGTCGTTGAAAGGTCTCCCGCAGTGTTTACACACGTAAGGCTTCTCTCCAGTGTGGGTTCTTTGATGGTGGTTGAGAAAGTATAACTCGGCAAAATGCTTCCCACATTCATTGCACTTGTAACGCTTTTCTTTTCGGTCAGCTTTTTTATGTGGCTTGGGTGAGGAGCTAGCTTTGGGGGCATTTCTACACTCGAGACACACGGAGCGTTTCGTACCAGGCTCAAAGGCCTTGCCACACTTCCTGCACTTACTGGGTTCTTCAGGATCAGGCTCCTTGTCTTGATTTGGGGCCTCATCTTGAAACAAATTCTTCCGGCATTTTTCACACTGAGAGCTCTCAATGCAATTCTCTAAGATTTGAGTAAAGGCTACCCCACACTTACTACAGGTCTCGGTCTTACTCAAGGAACCAATTTTGGGATGTCTCTTACGTTCAGCAGGAGATAAATGGCGACGTGGGTCCTTCTCGGGTTTACTGCATTTTCTCAACTTTTCCCCACTGAGCTCTCTGCGGTTTACGAGAGCTGAATGAAAGCTGAAGGGCTTCTTGCCTTCCCTGGACCTCTGAGACATCTTTGATAAGTAGGCTTTCCGATGTTTGAGTGTGTCAGAAGTCTGCTTCACACTCTTCCCAGGGGAGGTCCCTTTTGTCTCAGACTCTCGATTCTCACGGCCACTCCGCTTGCCATGATCTTTCTTGGGTTTGCCATGTCGCCTCTGGAATTCTGTCTTTAAGCCATAACCACCATCACTGAAGCAGTACTCCACTGTTTTCTCTAAAGTCAAGTCTTCCATAAAAGCATCCAATTCACTTCTAGACTCACTCTCTAGAAGAGATAACAGAGCAAGTATTTCCCATTTGCAACAAAGGAAACCGCTGTAGTTGGGACAGACATAGGAACACAGTAATGATTTAAGAAATATGGTTTAGATAGTTATCAGTTACCGCTGCAGAAAACAGACAAGAGAAAAAGTGATATAGAAAAGCAAGATCAACACAGAGGCTAGGAAAAACAGTGTGGACAATGAAAAGCTTGTGGTTTATGTGAGGAAAGGTGCAAGTCTTCACTCTTCTTTCCAATTTCTACACCAGGTTCAAACCTGCTTAATCTCTCTATACTCAGACCTTATCTTTGTATGCTTACCAAATGGCTGGTCCCAAATGAGCACTGTATTTGCACTGTTTTCCTTAATCCTCACAACAACCAATGAAGTACATCTTGTCACTTGTTTTATGGATGTCACAGTTGGACATACAGAGAACTGGAAGCTTGTCCAAAGTCATATGTATTGGAAGTGGTGAAAGCTAGATTTAAGATTCTTTGATTTTAATTTTGTATGAGTGTTTTACCTATATGTCTGTCTGTGGACTACGTGTGTGTAGTGTGCATGGGGACCAGAAAACGAGTTATAGATGGTCGGGAGCTGCCACGTGTGTGCTGGGAATCCAGGTCCTCTGGAAGAACAGCCAGCCATCTTAACTTCTGGGTCATCTCTTTGGACCCTAAAGCCATATTTTAATTTGATGCCACAGTCTATCCTTTTGATCCCTATATTATATAGCCATTCCTCAAAACAGACAAATGCATGGATTTTTATATAAAATCCCAATCACTTCACCAACATGCAGTACCACCTATAATAAGCCTTCACCGCTACCACTGTCTGGCCCTGCCAATCCTGAATCCATTATAACCAGGTATCCATTTATTGTTCCACCCAGATCACAACACTCTTAATCCTATTCTTTGGGTCTGAAAACCTATAACCTAGCATGCAGTGCCCCAGCACATTTTAATAAATCTGACAGGATCAAAGGCTCAAAGTCCCATAATCAAAATGGAACTTTCTCCAAAGCCATATATTCCTTGTGTTTGTCTTAGAACTCTGAATTCATTTAATTAACTGTATTATTATTCACTCTGGTTTCTCCCTTGTAGTGTGTGTGTGTGTGTGTGTGTGTGTGTGTGTGTGTGTGTGTGTGTGTGTTTGAGTGTGCGTGTGGCTGAATGTGGGAATGCACATGCCCATTGTTCATGCATGCAGAGGTCAGAGGAGGATGCTGGGTATCTTTTGCCACTCTCCACTTTTTAAAAAAAATACAGTCTTTGGCTGAGTCAGGGGCTGGATGTCTCAGCTAGCCTAGCTGGCCAACAATTGCTCAGTCTACCCATGTCTGCTGCAAGGCTGGGATTACAGGCACAGAAGACCATGCTTGGTTTTTCTATGGGTCCTGGAGATTCTAATCTGGGCCTTCATGCTTGTAGGGTCCTGGAGATTCTAATCTGGGCCTTCATGCTTGTAGGGTCCTGGAGATTCTAATCATCTGGGCCTTCATGCTTGTAGAGCACTAAGCATTGCACTGAGACATCTCCCCAGCTTCAACCCCAGTCTTTAATCATAAGAGTGTACATCATCTTCCTTATTCTTTTTTTTTTCTTATTATTTTAACAGATAATTATGGCAGCACACATGCCTTTAACCCTGGTGCCTGAAAGACAGAGGCAGGCAGATCTCTATGAGTTCAAGGCCAGCCTGATCTATAGAACAAGTTCCAGGACAGCCAGGGTTACACAGAGAAATCCTGTCTTGAAAAATAAAAAACAAGCCAGGCATGGGGGCGTGGAGTGGGTGGGTAGGAGAGCAGGGCGAAGGGAGGGTATAAGGAACTTTCGGGATAGCATTTTAAATGTATATAAAGAAAATATCTAATAAAAATAAAGAAAAATAAAAAACAAACAAACAAAACCAACCAACCAACCAACCAACCACTCCAAAGCCCCCCAAAACTCAAAATCCTATTATTCACAAGTTATGTGAATTGTTTCCTGTAGAATAGAAAAATTAAGATGTATTGTTATTTTTCTTATTTAAAATTTTATTTATTTATTTTTATTTTGTGTGCATTGGTGTTTTGCCTGCATACATGTCTGTGTGAAGGTATCAGATTCTCTGACACTAGAGTTACAGGCAGTTATGAGCTGACATGTGGGTGCTGGAAATGAACCCAGGTTTTTTTTTTTAGAACAGCCAGTGTTCTTAACCACTAAGCCAGCCCAAGTTCTGTTATTTTTCTTTTAGATTTCCAGGATCATTGATAATTTTTGAAAATGGTATTTTTAATCAGTTACATAATAATCCATCCTTTCTAATTTATTGATTTCCTTATTGAATGTTTATCAAATTATGTCCCTATAGTTAGGAGTATAGCTTAGTGGAAGAATGTATGTTTAACATGCATGAGACACTGGACCCAGGTTCTGTACTGTGTGTGTGTGTGTGTGTGTGTGTAACTTTACATAATACCTAATGAATAAAAATGCTTCAATACTTACCTCAGATCAATGATCCTTAAGTAGCTACAGATTCAATTCATAACAGTACTGCTACTTTAAATGTATGTTTATGAGCCATTTTTCATGTTCATGAGCCATTCGTGTTTTCAATTTTATCAGTTATCTGTTCAAATTGTTTGCTTCTTATTTCTAAATTATGTACTGCTGGCTCATTACTAACTGGTATACGTTAAATAATTATCACTACTAAGTCTGCTTTTCCCTTAATATAAATAATATATTTAAGATGTATAGTACTGCAAAACAATGCAAAACCCATTCTGGGGATAAATCTCTAAACCGTTGCTTAAGCATAATAAAACAATTGGTTTTTATTTATGTAATTATAATAGAAACAGTTGAGAGGTTGACTAATATGAATGCTTTAGAAAGTAGATCAGAAAAGGCCAGTTTCAAGTTTTTTAAAGGTACTAATATATGTAATTGCATTTTCATTATTAAAATGCATATTAAATAGTTATTTTTAAATTTTAGGAAGATATAGAGAAACATAATGGAAAACAAGATAATCCCTGGAAGGTTAGCATACTAAAACCGAACATAGATGTTTTCCAGATGTTAAACATCCATAAGTATTTAACTTATACATTTAGACATACATTTTACTCACACACACAAATGGAATTATTATATGCATTTACTGGTGGAATTCCCACCTACCTTTGGAGATTAAGTCCGAGTACTAATTAAATTATATTCCTTTATACAGATACTCCTTGATTTACAAAGGAGTTACATCTTGGTAAACCCACTGTAAGTTGAAAACACCCTAAATGAAAAGGTATTCAGAATTCCCAGCACACCCTGGAGCGTTTAAGTATGAGGTTCCATGCACATGAGCGTGTTGAGTGATGCCAGTGGCCAGCCCTGCAAGGCATATCAGATCACACACTGCTGGTCAAGTACAGTCTCTACTAAATGTCATCAATGTAAAAACATAATCCTAAGACAAGCGACTGTGAGTCTCCTCTATACTCCCGCATACGTCCATAGCTCCATTCACGTGCCATTCTTAACGGTGGTCATTACCTTACTGATATACTTGTTTGGTATTTGGTCTTTTAAATGTCGATAATAATGTGTTTTTCAGATCTGTGGGGAGACTGCCTGCTGCCCCTGGGGCTGTGTCCACATCCGGCCACTGTCACACACCTTCCCATTGTCGCCGGTGAAGTACACAGATCCAGGACCATTTCTGTGAGATGTGGAGGCCTCTCAGGTGACTTGTTGCCCCAGGTCTATGAAACCTTACCTGAATTTTACAAACTATCTTCAGCTTAAGAGCCTTCCTCCTCAGCCTCCTCTCCTTCTCCCTCACTCAGAGGTTACACCTGCACTACGCTCTCGCAGCAGCAATCCCAACTACATTTGTCTTCACTTGAAATTTCTCCCAACAAATCTCTATCTTGGAGATACACGTCTTGGCATCCACTTTTTGGAGGACCCAAACCAGTGGTGCCCCCATTAACATGAACACCCTAGGAAGGCAAGGCTCTTTCCTAATCCATCAACCTTATGGTCTAGCATTAGGCTCACCCAGCCAGTCAGTTTTCATTTCCTTCTTACCTTTTACCAACTCTCCTGGTCTGGGGTCTTTTGAGATTTCTTTTTCCAGTACCCTTGGCAATTTAACCCACTTCAGATGGGAAATCAAGTCAAGTTTGGAAACCGGAGAGCCTGCTCAGAGAAGAGATAGAAAATGGTTGTTTACATATAGAAAAAAAAGGTGACTCAATATTCATATTTAGCCTGCTTCTCTAAGAAGGATAAAGATTCTGTCAAACATAGAGGAGGAGGAAAAACAGGAAGGCATAACACTGGGGACAAGGAAGTGATGCCCCAAATGTCCCCTGAAGTGAAGCAAAAACTTCCTGAGGAAGAAGTATCACACAGAAAGTACATTTTAGGGTCCATTTTTAGGAACAGCCATGTCAGGCTCCAGATGCCCAGAAGATACAGTTAAAATAGTCACATGGCACTTATCTTTCAGATAAAGACAACAGAGGATAAAGAGGCTACCTTCCTAGGTGCTAGATCATGAAGAGATGTCTTTACCCAAAAACTCTAGGGTCCCTAAGTTTTCCAGCAGCACTTCCTTATATAGCTCTCTTTGAGATGGTTCCAGTAGCTTCCACTCTCCTCTGGAGAAGTCCACAGACACATCCTCAAATGTTACAGATTCCTAGAAGATGAAGCATAGCATCTGTGAGTGGTACTGGTTCCAATAGACCTTAAGGATTCAGAGAAGCAATTAGGAGCTGTGTGTGTGTGTATGTGTGTGTGTGTGTGTGTGTGTGTGTGTGTGTGTGTGTGTTAGTTGGAAACTGAACTCAGGGACTGGTAAATGCTACTAAGTGTTCTCTGTACCTCAGCCTTCTTACTTTTTGCCGTTAGGTAGTTCTTACTAAGTTGCTTAAGCAGGTTCTGAACTTGAGTTCCTCCTGCTTCAGCTTCCCAGTAGCTGGGATTATAGGACCATGTCCAGCCAGGCCTGGAAAATTTTTTATTTTTAAAAGGATTTATTATTTTTATGTACATAAATGTTCTGTTCCATATATGTATGTATTCTGCATGTGTGACTTGTGATTCTAGAGGGTAGGAGAGAGCATTGGATCTCCTGGAATTAGAGTGGAGGACAGTTGGGACCTGTCACGTGGTTGCTGGGAACTGAATTGAGGTCCCTTGCAAGAACAGCCAGCAAGTGTTCTTAGCCACTATACCATCTCTCTAGTCTAGACTTGTAGATTTATTTTAAAGATTCAAAGCAAGTTTTGGAGTACATATAACTATTACATGAAACACAGAACAAACTACTGTACAATTCCAACCTGTCCCACTTAAGAATCTGACATCAAATATTGGCCGTAGAAGGCTTCTCTGTTCAAGTTAAGCTTAACACATTAATTTCTAAGATTAAGAGGAAAACCATACATGAGGATATGACTGACATTCTCCATCCTCAAATTTGTAGACTATAAGCTAACTACAGATAAGTTAAATACACACTAGCAGCTGTTGTGAACTTTAATCATGTGAAGTAACATAGTGATGCTTGTTATTACAGAGAGAATGTTTCTCTCTTTGGTCCAGGCTAACTTCAAACTCACAGGATCTCCTTTCGTGCTTCTAATACTGGACTGTAGGTGTGTACCACCACACCTAGCTACAGCAATGCTTTAAAATATGCAACCAAAGAGAATCCAGTTTGGTAATATACTCACAATCACAAACATACCAACTCATTAAAATCACATTTCCAAGTTTCTTTCTCCTTTGTAACTTGCTTGGAACCCACACTGGCTTCAAACCAGCCATCTTGACTCAGTTTCCTGCGTTCTGATGTTATACAGGTGCATGTTATCATGTGTGGCTTAAAACTTCGTTTTCTCTACGATAGAATCTAAAGCATCCCCCGTGTCAGGGAGGCAGGACAATGGTGTCTTCAAGAGCTTGGAATAGCATCCTGTCAATGTTATACCATCTAAAATATACCAGGACCCTGAGACTTCAAACAAGAGAACTATATTCTCTCACAATTCCAGAGGCCAGGATAGGAGATCAAGGAGCTGGCAGGTGTGTACTCTCTTGAGCCTGTTTCTGGGGGAGAATCCACTCTTTGCCTCTCCCAGCAGCTGCCAGCATCCCTTGACATTCCGGGATTGTGGTCCAGTACCTTCAGCTGCCTCGCTCTCTGCATCACCACCACCTTCACTCTGTGTTCAATCTCTCTATGCTTCTTGAATGAAGACACTCAAGGCCTACTCCCATAACCCAGAACCAACTCCTCATCTTTTCAATTCTATTTCATTTTATTAGCATTGTTCAAAACAGGGTTTCTCTGTGTAGCCCTTGCTGTTCTGGAGCTCACTCTGTAGACCAGGCTGGCCTTAAACTCAGGGATTCACCTGCCTCTGCTTCCCAGTGTTGGGATTAAAGATGTTTGTCACCAATGCCCAGCCATCTTTCCAATTTTAGTAACATCAGTTCTTCATCTTAAAACCCATAACTTAACTACACCTGTAACAAATAATTTTTCTTCAAGCAAATAATATTTACAAGTGCCAGGGACTGGGAAGTAGACATACTCCTAGAGCTCATTATTGTTCTTGTATAGAAGTATTCCGTGTAACTGTGATTTCCCCCACCCCCAACTGGTAATTATGAGTACTGGAAACTTGCCGCTTCATAGCCAGTTGCTTTTCCCAGCTACTGTATGAGTTCTAGACCTACTCAGTTGAACCCAAGGTCTTCCAAATACACCATAGCATTGTCTGTAAATAATATGCCTTTGTTTCTCACACTTCAACACATCTCATTTCTCTCTTACTTCACTTGGTTGACTAATATGTTCAGGAAATATTGACATTTTTCTTTCATTGTGAGCCCTGCTTTCTTTCTTCTTTTTTTAATCTCCTGAGTCTACCTATGTGGTGATGTTCTTTACCATATCAGGAAACTATAATTCTATATCCACCTGACTCATTTCTGTCAAGATGAACTTTTGGGATTTAGTAAATGCTTCTGGCCTCAAACATTTTGGGGATGGGGGTGGTGCATTAAGTATGTTACAACATGGAGGTCAGAGGTCAACCCACTGGAGTTGCCTCCCTCCTTCTACTATATAGATGTGCGGTGGGAGGGGGGGCTGAAATCAGACTCATCTGCTGGAGCCTTCACCCACCCCATCACCTCACTGGCCTTAAATGCTTTCAGTTGAACCCAAGGTCTTCCAAATACACCATAGCATTAGAATTATATTAGTCTGTGAATCCAAATAAACAGCAAGTAAACAGTGAAGCACAAGTTGCCTTGGTTGATTTTGTATCTTTATGCTCCTCACTAATATCTCAGTTTCCATTGAAGAATGAAAACCAGTGAAAGTAGACTTACACGTGGCTCAGGATCTGGAGCCGCCGTCACCACCACCTCCACTGCATCTTCTCCCAAATCCTCCTCTTTGCAAACTGCGGAAGTCTGAGTGCTAAGATCTGGGGAAAGGAAAAATCAGCTCCACTCTTTGTACTAAGTCAGCACTCACCACAACCCACTCAAGCTGGATTCATTCCCTAGGATGGCTCAGAGGAAACGCTTATTTGCTTGTTTAATATAAAGGATAGTAGAAAGGCTACAAACAGCCAGATAAGGCTACATAGGACAAAGCCTGCTTCTGAATGTAGCTACAGCCTGGACACATCCAGACAGAAACTCCTTCCATGCCCTCCCCATGGGTAACCACCCTCCTGGAATCCTCATGTGCCTAGCTTTCTTGAAGACAACTGCATCATGTAGGCACGATCAACAACATCATTGGTGATCCTCTTTACTTTCAGCCCCTCCCCTCTCTGGAAGTGGGAGCTGTGAGTTCTATCCTTCTATAGCTGCACTGGAAATCAGCCTTCATGGGTGATTATTTATGGATATTTCAAATATGACCTCATTAAATTCAGGCATGGCTACAAGGGGCTTATGATAAATGACAAGACAACTGTCTTTCACGTTACCATCTATTGAGGGTTCTGGAACAGGTTTCAGGAACCAAAGAGGAAAGGCATTTATTGCTCTAGTCACTTGGGACATGACAAGGGTTACAGGGGCTGCAGGCCTGGGGGATGTGTGAAAACCTAAATACTTATTTTATAATACCACAGTGTTTCATGGTTCTCTGGAGCAGAGTAAAGAAATCAAGTTTTCCTTCTCTTTAGGATGCAGAACTGCCACAGAGATCATTTTATATAGGCTTTCCCCCACTATTTTCTCAAAAGACCTTTTCTGTTGAGTCTACAAAACTGAATTCCTTCCTTTGATATATCGTTAGCTATATAGCACTCTGTACAATAAAGAGTTTAGGAAAAATTTTTTTTTTTTTGGTTTTTCGAGACAGGGTTTCTCTGTGTAGCTCTGGCTGTCCTGGAACTCACTTTGTAGACCAGGCTGGCCTTGAACTCAAAATCCGCCTGCCTCTGCCTCCCGAGTGCTGGGATTAAAGGCGTGCACCACCACGCCTGGCTAGTATTTTTAATTTATAAGATCTACCAAGGTAAACCAGCTCTGCTCAAATATTATTTATAGCTGCTGACTGAACACTATGCTAACCACCCCCACCCCCCAAAAAAATGTGCCCCTGGGATTGCTAGCTGATTTCTACAGATAATAGCTAAAAAGCAAGAGGACTTCAGGGGCTGGAGAGATGGCTCAGTGGTTAAGAGCACTGATTGCTCTTCCAGAGATCCTGAGTTCAATTCCCAGCAACCACATGGTGGCTCACAACCATCCATAAGGAGATCTGATGTCCTCTTCCGGGGTGTCTGAGGACAGATACAGTGTACTTACATAAAATGTTTCTTAAAAAAGAGAGAGAGAGAGAGAGAGAGAGAGAGAGAGAGAGAGAGAGAGAGAGAGAGAACTCCAGTGTGAGTTTGAGGGGGAACAGCAGAGGGTGAGGTCTGGGAGCTCCAACTCACAGTGACTGAACATACTGAACATCTTCAGATGACAATTCTTTTTCAAGTAAGGGGAAATAATTTTTCAAATCATTCTCTACCATCTTATAACAAGAACTGTTGGCATTTTTTATTGACCAGATAGCTAGGGGGAAATTATATAAAGAAAGAGGTATATAAAGATGTAAGAGGATTAATTTAAGAAACTTGTTCTTCCTTACAGATGGCTGTTAGCAATGGCTTCTTCATTGTAGGAATCTTCACACAGGGGCAGCGATGGGCAGACTGGGTTCTACCACAAGCTCTAAGATGGCTAGGAGGAAGTACTGTTTGCTGCCACCCATTTGATTTGTGGTCACACAGATAACTTACATACCTAACATGTGGGTTGCCTGACTCCTCTCTGATTTGTGTATCACTGCAACATGATCACCTTCTAAAATTAGGGTCTCTAACAAGAGACCCCACAATGTAGAACTGATCAGAAGTAAGCTGTAAAATAGAATGTTTCCCTTAAATCAGTGGTCCCCAATGTTCCTAGTGCCATGACTCTTTAATAGAGCTCCTCATGTTGTGGTGACCCCAACCATAAAATTATTTTGTTGCTACTTCATAACTGTAGTTTTGCTACTGTTATGAATCATAATGTAAATATCTGATATGCAGGATATCTGATATATGACCCCCTAAGAGGTCTTGACCGACAGGTTGAGAACCGCTGCCTTAAATTATCCTTTATTTTTAAATATATAATTGTAATCGTTACTTTCAATCTTAGCAGTATTGCTTCCTTTGAGAGGTTTACTTCATATCTTAGGGGGCCCCTCTCACCCCCACCCCCACCCCCACACTCCACCTGTAACTCTCACCTTCCTTTTCTTCAAGTGTTTGGTTCAAGTCTTCTACCAGGGTCACCACCTCCACACTACTCCCAGGATGCTGAGAATTTACCCAAATCCTCATCTCTCCAGGCAGAACCCTCAGGAACTGCTCAAACACTAACAGCTCTAAGATCTGCTCTTTGGTGTGAACGTCTGGTCTCAGCCACTGCTTGCAGAGTTCCCAGAGTTGATTCAGGGTTTTTCTGGGTCCCTCTTCCTGTGAGTAACAAAACCACCTGAACTTCTGCCTGAAAGACTCCAGGTCATCAGCATATCCTCTTAACATACTCTCCTGGACCCTCAGAGTATCCACTCTGGGGACCCTGCTCTGTTCACTCAAAGCCAAAGCTGAGGGGCCTGTCGTCATGTTTGAGGGCACTAAAGCTTGCATTGTATCACCAGCAGGAATCCAGTCCTCTTTAGACTATCTGAGTATCAGTGTGATCTGCCAACAGGTACTATCTATGCACGGCAAACTACCAAAGGCTCCAGGAATCCAAATTACAGTCGTGAAGGAACTGTCAAGAAGAAACAGAAGACATTAAATGAGTAAAGGGATCGTTAATTCTGAAAACATTGATTTTTTTTTTATTACACACGAACCCCCCTTCCACCTATACCCATATATTTAGAGGTTCAGAAAAGCTCTGCCCAACCAACTATTCTACTAAAAGAAGACTCTTTTTGGAGTAAAAGCTGAAGAGTTAAATAAAGATAATTAAATATACTCTGGCCGGGTAGTGGTGGCACACACCTTTAATCCCAGCACTTGGGAGGCAGAGGCAGGTGAATTTCTGAGTTCCAGGCCAGCCTGGTCTACAGAGTGAGTTCCAGAACACCCAGGGCTAGACAGAGAAACCCTGTCTCAGAAAAACAAAACAAAACAAAACAAATAAATATATTCTGCAAGCAGACAGTTACTTCAGAATTAATACTACTCACATACAAAATGAATGGAAGATCTCCCTGGTTCCAAGTGATTCAGGCACAAACCTATGTAACAGGTCCTGTCCTCTTTCAACAAACACATTTCCTACCAGTCACTCAACTCTGAAACCTGATTTCATATATTCTACTACCAAATTTCTCCCCCCTAGTCTTACTTTTCATATAATAAATAACATGCTAGACTCTCTCTACCTTAAAATTTATTTTATGTGTATGAGTGTTTTGCCTGCCTGTATGTATGTGTACCACAAGTGTTTCTGGTGCCCATGGAGGTCAGGAGGTGGCATTGGATCCCTGGAGCTGAAGTTACAGAAGGCGGTGAGCTGCCATGTCTGAGATCGGAACTGGATCTGAGTCCTCTGGAAGAGCAACAGGTGCTCTGAACCTTAGAGCTTCTCTTGTAAGTCTAGTTGTCTTCAATCCACTCTTGAGCTGTAGCCAAAGGATTTCTTCTAATTCTCAGAAGCCCATCCTGTCATTTCCCTGCCTGGAAGCCCTTAACAGGGTTCACCAAGACCAAGTTCAAAGCAGAGGGCACAAAGAATAATCTTAAGATTTGCCTGGATACCTCATAGACTGACACTGCAGCCATAGAGAAATACCACACACAAACTCTCCCTGTCTTTTACACCAGAGAGATTCCCGCCCCCTCATCACTTGGAATGATGCCTTCCTACTCCTAACAATCCTGTGCTCATTCTTCCAAACAGGGCTCCCGGGTCTCAGGGGTGAAGAGCATTGCGGCTTTAGCAGAGGAACCTCTGACTGATTCTATTCCTGTCACCTACATAGCAGCCCACAACCATCTGTAACTCCAGTTTCAGGGAATCAAACACTCTCTTCTCTGACAATCGCACAGTGCAGATATACATGCAGGCAAAACACTCATAAACACAAAATAAAACCAGGGCTGGATACTGCTCAGTGATAGAACACTTGCCTAGCATGTGGTTTCAACCCTCATTAACCCCCCACACCCACCCCACCAGCGGTTGGGGGAACCTCACAGGAACCATATCAAAAACAAAAGCTCCGACTCTTCTCTGTTGACAGGCCACCACCATCGTGTGAAATTCCTTTTGATCTCTAAATGATCTTTTGCACACAACCTAGCCTGTGCTGCATGCATTCATTCATACCATAAATGACTGGGATCTACAACGATGGGAATGGGCACCGTGGGGACAGGCCTGTAGAGATCACTTACATCTCGGAAATAGGACCCGAGATGTACCACTATTCGCCAGGATATACTAGCCTCTTATTGCAATTCGCATAGCATTAACCATCCACCTCAGGACCCGACACCCAGCACGCGAGATGTCATTTATTTCTTTGCTAACCATCAGGCGCCCACCATGTTACCTGGCACCCCTTTGGGTACCTGGGACTCCGCAGTGACTGAGACATGCGCAGCTGCTTCAACAGAGGCTCTGTGAAAATGTGACGCAGGTACAGGTTCCCAACGCGTAGGAGAAAATCAGCGGCAATTTACCCCACAGGTGTCAGCTGGCAAAGCCTGGAGACCTCCAGCTTATTAGGAACGCGGAGGAAGGACGATCCAGGTTTCTGATAGATACAGCCAGAGACGCTGCTCAACATCTAATAAAAGGATCACACACATACACATACATTCACGCGAGCAGACACACCAAGGAATTATCTGGTTCAAAATACCAATGGTGGTGAAGTTTTCAAGACCTGAGCACAGGGAGTTATGGAAGGACGGGAAGGCGCGGTGCTGCTGAAGTGCACGCCCCCGCAAAAGCAGCTGCAGCAGCGCAGCGCGCCTGGTGCGAGGGACGCTCTGGGTCCCAATCCGCCCAAGGCGTGCGCTTGGAGCCCACAACCCGCGCAGCCCCGAACCGACCGGCGGAAAGCACCAATACCTGCACCAGCATCCGCAGCCAGCTGCACCGCAATAAGCGTTCAGAACCTTGTCCCGCAGCAGCTGCGCGCGCAAGACTTCGGGACCCACTGCGCCTGCGCAAAGGCTAGGAACTACGATTCCCGGGGTCCGCTGGCCTGGATTTCAGAAACTCCAGTGCTTTCCATAGGCTATTATCTGGCCTGTTGCGCATGGTCACAGAAAAGCGGCTGGGGGGCTCGGCTGCTAAATTATTGCTGCGCCAGAGGCTTAGAGGCCTAGAACACACTTAGGTTTTTTTTAGGTCTATGCAGTCCGGCATCCACAGTAACCTTAATCTTCCTCAGTTTCTCCCATCACCACTGTTCACTAGAATGCAAAGTTGCAAAAAAATCCACTCAGGAAACATTAGGGATGCCTTTAATGTAAACCATAAGTAACACAGCAAAAACACTATACAAATGTCATCCTCTGGCTTCCACACCTGCCACCATGGTCCAAGGGCAAGCACCCTACACAAAGCGTTGCCTGCACTGTTGCAATAGCTTCTTGGTTTCCCCCCCATGTCCATCACTTATACCATGTCTAGGCAGATTATGTCCCTCCCAAGGAAGGACTGCTCAAAACTCTAGTATCTTAGTTACTTGCTCTTTTACTGTGATAAAATACCCTGACAAAGGCAACCAAGGGGGAAAGGGATTTATTTCAGCTCCCGGCTCAAGGTACGGTCCTCATGGCAGGGAAGTCAAGCAGCAGGAGCCTGAGGTAGCTGGTCACGTGGCATCCACAACCATGAAGCAATGAGCTGTGGATGCATGCTGGTGCTCATGTCCCTTTCTCTATTTATACAATCTAGGATTTCCTGCCCGGGAAATGGTGCCACCCACAGCAGGCAATCAAGATAATCCCACATAGGCATGCCCATAGGCAGGTCTACCAAGTGATTCTAGAGGTGGTTTAACTGATAATGGAAGATAGAGCCGTGGCATCCCAGTATCCCAGAGATGATAGTAGTACTGCGATGTGGAGACATACAGCAGCCATTGATGGGCAGGAACAAGTTAACACAAGTGAGGCAGATCACATTTAGTAAAGATGACCACATCAGCATCTATATCTACTCTAGAAGTTCGTCCTACAAGTATACTGCTGATGTAACTCCATTGAAAGCGGTTTCTAGATTTTTGAAATTAGGGTGACCGCTCTTAGCTCATAAAGTCCAGAAATGGGCAGAGGGTGCAGTTTAATGGTACTGCAGCTGCCAAAGAGCATGAAGTGCGGCCCTGCGTTTGCTTCAGATGGAGGGTGGGGTGTCCATTTGAATGTTTAAAAGCAGGATCCATCCATCATACAACCCAAGTTTTTTTGTTTTGTTTTGTTTGTTTTTATTATTTTTAAAAGATTTTATTTATTTATTTTCTTACATATATATATATATATATATATATATATATATATATATATGGTGAGTACACTGTAGCTGTCTTCAGACACACCAGAAGAGGGCATTGGATCCCATTGCAGATGGTTTTGAACCACCATGTGGTTGCTGGGAATTGAACTCAGGACCTCTGGAAGAGCAGTCAGTGCTCTTAACCACTGAGCCATCTCTCCAGCCCTTGTTTTTAACTTATAACAAAGTGGAATTGTTATTATCTCCATACCCTGGATTTTAAATTCTCCTAACTAGAACAGATAGTATTTACTCTTTATATAAAGATGGCTTCTTTCATTCACTATTATGCCTATGACAGCTGTCAAAATTGTTGCTTATGTTTCATCCCAGGGATGCAGGGATGGTTCAATATACGGAAATCCATCAACGTAATCCAGTATATAAACAAACTCAAAGACAAAAACCACATGGTCATCTCGTTAGATGCGGAAAAAGCATTTGACAAGATCCAACACCCATTCATGATAAAAGTCTTGGAAAGATCAGGAATTCAAGGCCCATACCTAAACATGATAAAAGCAATCTACAGCAAACCAGTAGCCAACATCAAAGTAAATGGTGAGAAGCTTGAAGCAATCCCTCTAAAATCAGGGACTAGACAAGGCTGTCCACTTTCTCCATACCTATTCAACATTGTACTTGAAGTCCTAGCCAGAGCAATTCGACAACAAAAGGAGATCAAAGGGATACAAATTGGAAAAGATGAAGTCAAAATATCACTTTTTGCAGATGATATGATAGTATATATAAGTGACCCTAAAAATTCCACCAGAGAACTCCTAAGCCTGATAAACAGCTTCGGTGAAGTAGCTGGATATAAAATTAACTCAAACAAATCAATGGCCTTTCTCTACACAAAGAATAAACAGGCTGAGAAAGAAATTAGGGAAACAACACCCTTCTCAATAGTCACAAATAATATAAAATATCTTGGCGTGACTCTAACTAAGGAAGTGAAAGATCTGTATGATAAAAACTTCAAGTCTCTGAAGAAAGAAATTATAGAAGATCTCAGAAGATGGAAAGATCTCCCATGCTCATGGATTGGCAGGATCAACATTGTAAAAATGGCTATCTTGCCAAAAGCAATCTACAGATTCAATGCAATCCCCATCAAAATTCCAAATGAATTCTTCAACGAATTAGAAAGTGCAATCTGCAAATTCATCTGGAATAACAAAAAACCTAGGATAGCAAAAACTCTTCTCAAGGATAAAAGAACCTCTGGTGGAATCACCATGCCGGACCTAAAGCTCTACTACAGAGCAATTGTGATAAAAACTGCATGGTACTGGTATAGTGACAGACAAATAGACCAATGGAATAGAATTGAAGACCCAGAAATGAACCCACACACCTATGGTCACTTGATCTTCGACAAGGGAGCTAAAAACATCCTTTGGAAGAAAGACAGCATTTTCAACAAATGGTGCTGGCACAACTGGTTGTTAACATGTAGAAGAATGCGAATCGATCCATTCCTATCTCCTTGTACTAAGGTCAAGTCTAAGTGGATCAAGGAACTTCACATAAAACCAGAGACACTGAAACTTATAGAGGAGAAAGTGGGGAAAAGCCTTGAAGATATGGGCACAGGGGAAAAATTCCTGAATAGAACAGTAATGGCTTGTGCTGTAAGATCGAGAATTGACAAGTGGGACCTCATGAAACTACAAAGCTTCTGCAAGGCTAAAGACACCATCAATAAGACAAAAAAACCACCAACAGATTGGGAAAGGATCTTCACCTATCCTAAATCAGATAAGGGACTAATATCCAATATATATAAAGAACTCAAGAAGGTGGACTCCAGAAAGTCAAATAACCCCATTAAAAAATGGGGCTCAGAACTGAACAAAGAATTCTCACCTGAGGAATACCGAATGGCAGAGAAACACCTGAAAAAATGTTCAACATCCTTAATCATCAGGGAAATGCAAATCAAAACAACCCTGAGATTCCACCTCACACCAGTCAGAATGGCTAAGATCAAAAATTCAGGTGACAGCAGTTGCTGGCGAGGATGTGGAGAAAGAGGAACACTCCTCCATTGTTGGTGGGATTGCAAGCTTGTACAACCACTCTGGAAATCAGTCTGGCGGTTCCTCAGAAAATTGGACATAGTACTACCGGAGGATCCAGCAATACCTCTCCTGGGCATATATCCAGAAGATGTCCCAACCGGTAAAAAGGACACATGTTCCACTATGTTCATAGCAGCCCTATTTATAATAGCCAGAAGCTGGAAAGAACCCAGATGTCCCTCAACAGAGGAATGGATACAGAAATTATGGTACATTTACACAATGGAGTACTACTCAGCTATTAAAAAGAATGAATTTATGAAATTCCTAGCCAAATGGATGGACCTGGAGGGCATCATCTTGAGTGAAGTAACACAATCACAAAAGAACTCACACAATATGTATTCACTGATAAGTGGATATTAGCCCAAAACTTAGGATACCCAAGATTTAAGATACAATTTGCTAAACGCATGAAACTCAAGAAGAATGAAGACCAAAGTGTGGACACTGTACACCTTCTTAGAATTGGGAACAAAACACCCAGGGAAGGAGTTACAGAGACAAAGTTCGTAGCGGTGATGAAAGGATGGACCATTTAGAGACTGCCGTATCCAGGGATCCATCCCGTAATCAACTTCTAAACGCTGACACCATTGCATACACTAGCAAGATTTTGCTGAAAGGACCCAAATATAGCTGTCTCTTGTGAGACGATGCTGGGGCCTAGCAAACACAGGAGTGAATGTTCACAGTCAGCTATTGGATGTATCACAGGGCTCCCAATGGAGAAGCTAGAGAAAGTACCCAAGGAGCTAAAGGGATCTGCAACCCTATTGTTGGAACAACATGATGTACTAACCAGAACCCCGGAGCTCTTGTCTCTAGCTGCATATGTATGGAAAGATGGCCTAGTCAGCCATCAATGGAAAGAGAGGCCCATTGGACTTGCAAACTTTATATGCCCCAATATAGGGGAATGCCAGGGCCAAAAGAATGGGAATGGGTGGGTAGGGAAGTGGGGGGCGCTATGGGGGACTTTTGGGATAGCATTGGAAACGTAATTGAGGAAAATATGTAATAAAAATATTAAAAAAAAAAGATACAATTTGCTAAACACATGAAACTTAAGAAGAATGAAGACCAAAATGTGGACACTGTGCCCCTTCTTAGAATTGGGAACAAAACACCCATGGAAGGAGTTACAGAGATAAAGTTTGGAGCTGTGACAAAAGGATGGACCATCTAGAAACTGCCATATCCGGGGATCCATCCCATAATCAGCTTCCAAACGCTGACACCATTGCACACACTAGCAAGATTTTGCTGAAAGGACCTAGATAGAGCTCTCTCTTGTGAGACTATGCCGGGGCCTAGCAAACACAGAAGTGGATGCTCACAGTCAGCTATTGGATGGATCTCAGGGCCCCCAATGGAGGAGCTAGAGAAAGTACCCAAGGAGCTAAAGGGATCTGCAACCCTATAGGTGGAACAGCATTATGAACTAACCAGTACCCCGGAGCTCTTGTCTCTAGCTGCATATGTATCAAAAGATGGTCTAGTTGGCCATCACTGGAAAGAGAGGACCATTGGACTTGCCAACTTTATATGCCCCAGTACAGGGGAACACCAGGGCCAAAAAGTGGGAGTGGGTGGGTAGGGGAGTGGGGGTGAGAGTATGGGGGACTTTTGGGATAACATTGGAAATGTAAATGAGGAAAATACCTAATAAAAATATATAAAAAAATAAAATAAAATAAAATCCACAAACTTCAAAAAAAAAAAATTGTTGCTTATGGCTATGAACTAGCTGATTTCATTGCTGCATGGCATTCCCCTGTGGTTAGTTATTTACATCAGTTTCCTGTTTATACAGCTCATAACTCAGCACCTGTTCTGCTACATGGATAGGGAAGGAAGTACATATGTGTGCTTATGTGTGTCTTTGTAAAGGGCTGGCTGGTTTCTAAAACCCTTCTAGAACAGTGGTTCCCAGCCTGTGGGTCAAGAACCCTTTAGGGTTGAACAACCATTTCATAGGGGTTGCCTAAAACCACCAGAAAACACAGATATTTATATTATTATTCATAACAGTAACAAAATTACAGTTATGAAGTAGCAATGAAAATGAATTTATGGTTGTGGGTCAGCACAACATGAGGAACTGTACTAAAGGGTGGCAGTGTTAGGACGGTTGAGGACCACTGAGCTAGATCAACCTGAAACTGAAAAGCCAAGGGCCTGCCTACTCCTCCCACCTATGTTACAGGAAAAAAAAAGATGTTGTTCCAGGAATCGTTCGTGAACCCCAAAGACCATCAAGGAGCCATTTCTGATGTAATCGTATTAGGGTCTCTTTATTACAAGCTTGGGCTTGGGCTCTCCTCCAACCTAATCCTGACATAGCAGGATGGGAAAGGAAGGTGGAGCAGCCTCGAACCCTCAGCAGGACAAGGCTTTATAGGAAAATAGGAGCAAGTAAGGGGGTGAGGGAGGGGTGTCCAGTCTGGCAAGCATCTAATAAAATGACTATAAGCCGACAGGTGGGTGCTCTGAAGCAAGACTGTATACATTCACAAACGGTCTTAAAGTGCATCTGAAACAACCAGACTAATCTTTGATTAACTGTTACTAGGAAGTAGTTAGGGAGTAACTCTGGCCAAGGACAAGCCATGAGGCCCTTCCTGGTACGTGGGTCAGCTTGGGTTCTGTTGTAGGTCAAGTTCGCAGGATTTTTTTTTTTTTCTTTTCTTTTAGATGGAGGCTGGTCCCAAGATAGAGTGGGTTTGGCCTCTCAAAGACAGTTCAGAAAAGAGGCATGCCCAGGGTCACTTAGACAGCAACAAAGTGGCAGCCAATCAGCTCTGTGCAGAAAAAAGTCTTTGGGGAGAGGAATCCTCATCCATACTTAGAAAAAAAAGGACAAGACTGGATCTTAGTCGATAGTATTGGACAGGTGAGTTTTATTTGTTGGCTTGCTTTAAAAAAAAAAAAGTGCTTATTTTCATTTTATGTTTATGGGTATTTTGCCTGCACTTTTGGTGCCTTTGAAAGCAGGCCAGGAAAAGGTTCCTGATCTCCTGGGACTGGAGTTGCAGGTGGCTGTGAGCTGACAGGTAGGAGCTAGGAACAGAATCCAGGTCCTTTGCAAGAGTAGCTAGTGCTCATAACAACTGAGCCACCTCTCCAGCCTCTGCTTGCTTTTGTGGTCCATGCTGGCCTTTAATGTATAGCCAAGGGTGATAATCATAAACTTCTGACCCTCAGGCCTCTACCTCCTGAGTGCTAAGACTGCAGGCAGGTACCACCATGCTGGGTGTATGGGATGCTAGAGCTTGAAGCCAGGGCCTTATGTATACTTAAAAAAACACTCTATCTACTAAGCTACCTCCTTAGTTCTGCGGCAGTTGTTGCAAAACTTGATATTAGTTGAACACAGTGGTGCACAACTGTAATTCTAGCACTCAGGCTGAGGCAGAAGGATCACGTGTTTGAAGCTAGCTTGGGAAACATGGTGAGACCCTATCTCAAGACAAAACAAAACTCCAGCTGTTGCTATTGTTTGCTCCAAATGCTGTCTAAATGACACGTTGACATAGCTTATCTTAGGCTGCCTCTTAGGTATCTCCTTAGGACTTGGAGGGTTCATGGCATCCAGTCTGTAGGCCCTGAGCTTGGAAGGTGTGTCTCCTCCTGGGACACATATCCTCATTCCTCTGGCTTTGCTGGCACTCCAAGGATCTTAGTGACGGCAGTAGGCCATGCTTCCCTCTCTAGGAGAAATGGAGAACTTTCCTCCCTGGCTGTGTAAAGCCTTATAAAGGGTGACTAGTTCTGGAAACAGCCAACAAGCCAGATGTAAACAGTGGTGAGTGGCCACTGGAGAGAGGTGAGATGAAGGTGCAGACCAAGATGCATCTTACAGGGCTGAAGAGATGGCTCAGCAGTTAAGTGCGCTGACTATTCTTCCAGAGGTCCTGAGTTTAATTCCCAGCATCTACCTGGTGGCTCATAACCATCTGTAATGGGGTCTGATGCTGTCTTCTGGTGTGTCTGAAGACAGTGACAGTGTACTCACATACATGAAGTAAATAAATCTTTTTTTAAAAAATACATCTTACAAGTGAAGATTCTGGAGGAAGTACACATGGAGGGCTAAACCCTGGGCAGCTAGAGGCAAAGCTAACTGTTCCTCAGAACAGAAAGAAAGGAGGCACTTGCAAGGAAATATGTAATAGAAGGTATCTGAGGGATTCCCTACTGAGATCGCACAGCAGAAGGAAGGAGGGAGATGGGGGCCTAAAGCCTGTGGAGAGATCAGTTTGGGATAGTTGCTGGGAAGAGGATTGCTGAGCGGAAATACATAGATTTTCTCACAGTGTTAAGGGCCCATTTGAGATTAGAAATCATCCATTCATGTCTCATGATTGATTTTTTTCAAGATATATAAAGTAGCCCTGCAGCAGAACAGAGTAAAAGAGCAGTGGGATGGGAGCTTGTAAGTGAGTTTGACAGGAGGACAGAAGGATGAGCATTTGAGACTGTTTTATTGAAGTGAAGAGGGTTAGATGAGGGAGAGGAAGAAGTAACTGATTTAAAAATGAGAAAGGGTGTAGCACAAGTTTAATCTAGGCACTTGGGAGGCAGAGGCAGGCAGATCTTTATAAGTTCGAGGCCAGCCTGATCTACAAAGTGAGTTACAGAACAGTCAAGGCCAAACAGAGAAACTCTATCTCTAAAAATCAAGAAGAAGAAAATGGAGGAGGAGAAGGAAGAGGAGGATGAGAAGGAAGAGGAGGAAGAAGAGGGAGAGGAGGAGGAGGAAGAGGGAAGGGCAAAGGGGAGGGAAAATAAAGTCTTACTTAGTTCAAAGGGTTTATTCACTACTATGCAACCCAGTGGTTTCACTCTTAGGAATTTAGTCAGTAGAAATATAAGAATCTAGCTGCAAAAAGGCCATCGGGGAAGTTTGAGTGTGCTTTGCTAAAGATTGCCAAAGGCCGAGGACAATTTAAATGCTAGGACCTTTCTCAAAGACTGATGACTGTGTGTACTGTGCACCCGATGTGCCATGGCTCTGTGATCAGAGGATAAGTCTGAGGAGTCAGTTTTCTCCTTTAACTATGTGGGTCCCCAGTCTTGATGGCCAGTGCCTTTACCCACTAAGCCATCTCACTACCCCATGTATTTGCCTTCTCATCACTGTGACAAAATACCAGCAGGGGAAAAAAAGGAGAAACAACTTATTTCTGGCCATGGTTTCAGATATTTCAGTCCATGGTCAACTGGCTCTGTTGCTTTAGGACAACTTGTCTCCACCTCCCAGTGATGTCACTTTACAAATCCATTAGGGAATGAATCCACGGATAAGGTGAGAGTCCTCAGGATGCAAACACTTCTCCAGAGTGCCACGTGAGTCTTTGGAGGACACTTCATAACCAAACCCAAACAGATAAACTCCCACATTCACATGAGATACCACTCAGCAGTAAAAAGAATAGACTACCGACAAACATGACCATACCCCAGAGGCAGCATGTAAGGTCACATAAGCCAGACACAAAAGGTACATCCAATAGGATTCCATGTCTATGCATTAACCAGGCCCGACCCTGCTCAGCTTCTGAGATCAGATGGGATCAAGCATGCTCAGGGTGGTATGACTATAGACATGATTCCATTTCCAAAAAGACAGATGTAGAGGCAGAAATCACAGAGTGGATGGCAGGGACTGAGAGAGACAAGAAATATTGTGGTGAAAGTCTTTACATGGACCAGTGTTATGACTTGACAGGTGGTGGTGAGTGTGTGACACATACATTTGTTAAATAGAAATATACACATTAGATATGTGGATTTTGTTTTTAGCTGATCTCTACCTCAATAGAAATGGAAGCACATTGCTATGGTTTGATTGTGGTCTGTGCTCCAAAGGTTTTTTGGTTACAAACTTGGTCCTGAGTGTTGGTGTTGCAGTGGTAAGATCTTTATAAGGTGGGGCTCAGGGGGAAGGTATCTCATTTAGTGAAGCACATAATTGTGGATATCGCCCCCACAGGCATTAATGCTTGTCTGTGGATTGTATAAATTCCTCACAGAGTGTATTGTTACAGTAAGACCAATTATACATCGATGGTATAACCTGGTGTGTCAGAGGCCAAACAGATGTGCATGCCTGATCTTGGACTTCCATCCTGTCAACAAAGTAAATTTCTTTTATTTGTAAGTATCCAGTTCCAGGTACTTTATTACAGCAACAAAGAAGAAGGTAGGCAGTGGTGGCGCTCACCTTTAATCCCAGCACTCAGGAAGCAGAGGCAGGGAGATCTCTGAGTTTGAGTCTAGCCTGGTCTACAGAGAGAGTTCCAGGACATCCAGGGCTACACAGAAAAACTCTGTCCTGAAGAAACAAAACAAACAAAACAAATACACATATTTTCATACAAAGACTCACAGCATCTTACTTGTTATGATAAAAAACTAACTCCCTCTGAGGTGTAGGCATTGGTGAATGGGTGAACAATTGTTATATATATGTTCTTGCAACAAACTACTGCGCAAAGGCAAGGGATGCAGTCTTGATACATGCTGCAGCAAGGATAAAAGTAATGTCTAAGCCCCATATGCTTAGCAAGTATGAAGCCCCCAGATTCAACGATTACACATGTCCCAGAGACCTCAGCAGAGAGTGTGGGGGTGCAGGTGGGAGTTGGGTCAACCCAGGAAGGAGGCACAAGAACATGGAGTGTGCAGTGCACGAATGGAACTATTAGACCTCTTTTCAGTGGTGGTGGTGGTGGTGGAGGGTTTGGTGTTGAGGACCTCAAGGTAGTCCTCGGGTGGGATAAATTCAAGCAGATCTTACTTTTCCTCTGCCTGGTAGTATCAGTAGCACTGTTGGAGCTGCGGTTGCAGCTCAGTGGTAGAGTACCTGCCTAACATGTCTGAGGCCTGGGTTCCAGGTACACCAATGCTAGATCCCATTTGTTTGTAGATCTTTTCCCTCACAGATGTTGGGTCCATCTCGTTCAAAAGCCAACAGGGTATCTGTGTTAGTTAAGGTTTTACTGCTGTGAACAGACACTATGACCAAGGCAAGTCTTATAAAAAAACAACATTTAATTGGGGCTGGCTTACAGGTTCAGAGGTTCAGTCCATTATCATCAAGGTGGGAGCATGGCAGTATCCAGGCAGGCATGGCTGAGAGTTCTATGTCTTCATCCAAAGGCTGCTAGTGGAAGACTGACTTCCAGGCAACTAGGGTGAGGATCTTATACCCACACCCACAGTGACACACCCATTCCAACCAGGTCACACCTATTCCAACAAGGCCACACCTTCAGATGGTGCCACTCCCTGGTCCAAGGATATACAAACCATCACAGTATCTCTCTGGGAACTTTTGGAATTTATTCTTTGAACTTCTTTACGTGTTTTCCCTGTGTTTCAATTGTCACAAACCAGAGTCAGTTCCCATGCTCAGGGCTGGTTGTCCGATCTGCAAAGGCCTCATTGGGTGGGCCCTGGTCTGCAGGAACTCAATACACAAGAAGACTCACCGACCGCTGTGATGCAGCCATGAGGTTTTCTGTGTTGCTCTCACCTCCCAGACTGTGTTCCCCGTTTACTGTATAGTCTGCATTTTCCTCCCTGATAATCTCTGCTTCTTCTGTAGCCTTCCATGGCACCTCTATTAGATCTTTGAGAATAACTGTGTGTGTGTGTGTGTGTGTGTGTGTGTGTGTGTGTGTGTTAAATGCTTATTTTAGAAGGCTCAACATATTTAAAATCCATCCTAGCCTTTCTCTGGCCTCTAGCCCTCTCTCTCTATCTTGCTCAGTTGTATCTACTCTGAGTTCTACACTAACATACTTGAGAATAGGTTCTTGTTCCTGTATCTCCTTGTCCTAGCTGTCTTTGAACTGTCTCTTGACTTTGTAACTGATCTCTCTCTGTTATTTCCATCTGGAATGTTGCCATAGCTGCTGAAATAGTTGCTTCTCTTTGTCCTTGCTTTCCTGCCTTCCTCAAACACTCACAAGCTCCTGGGTGTGCGCATAAACTGACGACAAAGCAATGGATCACACTGGATCTCAACAAAGTGAAGGTAAAAAAGAATCATTAATCGACTACTCCATTCTTACTGTCTCATAAAAGCAGTCATCAAGATTTTCCTGAGATTCAAATTTTTCTTGGCAGTAAATTCTAGAAAGGCTTTTTTCTTGGTCAAAGAGCATCAAAAAAAAAAATAAAATGGTCGATTTACTTAGGTATATCATCATTTTGGGAGTTTGGTTTTGTTGTTGTTGTTGTTTCCCCCAAGTTGAGGAAGAAACTTAGGGTTTAGCCCTGGGCTATATTTCAAGACCTTTCTCTCTCTGAAATTAAAAACAGTGTGTGTGTGTGTAGAAAACAGCTATACAAATCTGACTGAGAGCCCAAAGCAGGATCCTAACACCCAGGAACTATAAAGGTAGCTGGGCTACATTATCTAGGCATGAGAATCTCCTAAAACAGTATTTCCAGAGCTGCAGGTTAGGAAACACAAGACAGACAAAGAAGAAAGGAAGAAACAAAGCAAAAGGCAAGCTCGCTTTGCAGAGGTCAACTGTTCATTCAGCATTTGTAAAATGAGGAAAAACTGGTGCTGAAATAGTTCAAAAAACGCCCTAGCTCACCACCCAGGCAGGTTGTATCTGTAGCCAAAGGAAAGGAAGTGAGATACAGACAGTCCCTGCTGGTTACAGCTTGTATCTATCTACAAACAAGGTTGGCCTAGTTCACTGCTTGTGATTGGCTGAGACTCAGCTACTCCTTGCCAGTGTGGTGCAATCTGTTTGCACATGAAGTTAGGCTCCAGTGCATTCACTAGGACCAGTAGAAAGAGTTTGAAGAGCTCTCTTTGGCCAGAGTTAATTTGGCAGCTTTGGGCCACGCTGAACAATTCCACTCTGCTTATCTTCATAGTGATTTTCTCAAACATCTTGATGGGCACAGACGCCTCAAAGGAGGATCTTCTGTGCGTCCCACTGTGGGAATTCCTAGCCTCCCCAACCTGTAGTGCACCGCGTGACCAAGTGGTCAGGCTTCCTTTCTGCTGTATTTGAAGTGGAACTGCCTCGACCCAGCTGTGGTGCCCTGAGCAGAGCCTCCCTTCCATGCTTTCATGTCGCAGTCTGCTTCTTTTACGTTCACCAGACGACTGACCCTCCCAGACTTCCTTTCTCACGGAGTCTGAAGACAAAGTCTGATACAGGCAAAACTTGTATTTATTTTTATTTTTATTTTTTTACTGACACATAAAATGTGTACATATTTATGGGGTACTGTAATAGTGTGGGGCTTTTCTATACCTGCCTATGTCCCTGAATAATGACGCAGAGATGTGTATATTTATTACTAGTCTAGGCACTATAGCTGGGCAGATCCTGAGCTGTTCTAACCTGACTGTGCTTCCCAGCCTACATCCTAGTCACGTGACCTACTATCTTCCATCTTAGTCTCTCCCTGGCTGCACCTGCTCTATCCATGTCCTCATGGGGACCCCCTCACGGCAACTCCCTCCAGGAAACTCCCTCATGGCCTCTCCTCACGATTCCCTTCACCTGGGACCCCCTCATTGGGCTCAGAAGCCCCATCTTAACTCTCCTGTCCAGCTATAGGCTGATTAGCTCTTTATTAACCAATCAGAGGTGTTGGGCAACAATTTTTACACAGTGTTGAGAGAGAAGATGCTTCATTAGCGACAATGCCAAGTTTGGCCCGCAACCAGATCTTTTGGGTACAGAAATCAGCATCTGAATACACAGTGCACAAAACCATCCCCCAACAGGGTACAGTATAATATTTTATTTGTTTGTTTATTTATTTACTTTGAAATTGCATTTATTTATGTAGGTATGTATGTGTGGGGTGTACTATGTCATGGAATGTAGATAGAGGTCAGAGAACAACTTGTGGGGATTGATTCTTTCCTTCCACCATGTAGATCCCTGAAATTGATCTTGGCAGCAAGTATGTTTACTGGATGAACCATCTGCCTCACCCCAGTGCAATGCTTTGATGTATGTGTATGTTGCATATACTCATATTGGAGTGAGCATGTCTCCTCTCACGTATCTGTCATGTCTTCATGTGAGACATTCAAGACTCTTTCTTCTAGTTTTCCTGAAATGTGCCATATACTATCATTATCTCTAGTTCCCCTGCTGTGTGCTAGAACTCCATGGCCTCTTGTAGCCAGACTTTGGCTACTTTGTGAATTCTTCTTTCTTCCACCTTTCTCCACCCCCTTTCTACCCACTCAACCCCACTAGATAGGAAAGAAAACAAAGGATAAAGGGAAAAGAGGGCAATGTTATCTTAGGCTACTCCCTGCTGATTAGGGGCATCGAGTTCCTTGGGGCAAGTTTAATCTTTGCCATCAGTTCTTCTTCTTTCTTCTTTGTGCATGACTACTTAACAAATTATGATGAATCCAACCAACAACCCAGCCCAACTCCTGGGGTCCTAGCATTTATACACCCTCAGAATAGTCCCCGAAATTCCAAATGTCACACAATCACAGAAACTATCTGCAGCTAGAAAAATCATGCCCCTGCTACAGCATGAAGCAAATCATAGTCAGCTGCTATGGACAGTCTGCAGCAGCCCCATATCTTATACCTGGGATTAAAATGAAAACATATCCCCATAATACTTCTGTATTTTTCAAAGAAACCAAAACTTTCTCTACAGCCTCTCTTTGTAAATTAAGCTTCACTGGAACATAACTGTGTTCCTTTGCCTGGGAATTGTCTGTGGCTGGGTAGTTGTGAGAGACAGGTCTAAAGAGTCTAAATTATATACCCAGCCCATATACCCCAACCCTTCATAGAAAATGTCTATTAGTGCTGATATGTGGCTCAGTGGCAGAGAGCTCATCTAGTTAGTATTCAGTAGGCTCTGGCTTTGACTCCCACCAGGAAAAAAAAGGAGTAAGCCAAGACTACACAGAGCAAAATATTTGTGAGGGATGGTAATAGTCTAATCTACTGAAGCAGGGGACAGAATGTTCCAGGAGTATTCCCTCTGAAAGCAGAGGAAAAGAAAAAAAAAGCAGGAAGGAAATAAAAGAAAGGAAAGAAACAACTGTGTCTGATGTTACAGTGGATGTTTGGGGCTTTGGGGGAATTAAAGGACAGCTAGGTAGAAAGTGAAACAGCGAGTTGAAACAATTGCAAGCTGATAGGAAGCAGCTGTGGGTTGGAGCGATTGACCGAGGAAAGCAGCATTGACTTAACTGCAAGAGCCAAGTGCAGTGGCAAATGCTTGCGATCACAGCACACAGGAGTCTGGGGCAGGAGCATCGTATGTTTGAGGCCAGTCTGGGCTACATAGTGAGACTCTGTTTCAAAGCATGCTCCCACACAAAGAGAGCTGCAAAACTACATGGTAGCTAAGTCATCTAGGACTTTATTTAACCTTCACTATGGTTGAAAACTTCGGTAAGAAACTGAGAATTAGGCTGATATGAAGAGGAAAGACAGAAGCTTGAAGAGGAATAGTTTTAGTCAGCTTCGGTCCCCACGCTATGATGCCATCCAGAGACTGTAGAATCCTTAAGAGGTTATATTTAGGGGAGAACAATGGTGTGGAGAATGATTTGAAGGGGGCGTTGGAACCCCAGCTCCCAGCCCGTTCCTAGCTGCTGTTAGATGAGCAGCCTCTGATCAGGACACTCTCGCGCCTGAGACAGGCCTTGAAATGCCAGGCAGTCAACTGGCTAAACTGTGAGCTGTAGTAAAGCTTCCCTCCCTACAAGGTGGTTATCTCAGGCTCTTTCATGAATGGAAACCAACCAATGCAACCATCTACTGTCCCCGTTTCTTTACCATCCCACTAAAGTCACAGTAAAGGACTCACTAAAGCATAGATTCACAAAGACCTGGGAAGTAAAAAGGAAATAACAGCAAGACAGCTTTGTGAGGGAAACAGGCAGGTGGATGAATGGGTAAGAATTTACCACATTCCAAAAAAAAAACGTTGATTTTTTTTTTCATCAAGGAGCATGGAGAAAGGATGCTAGACATCTACTTCATGTGTCTTCCTCAGTCATTCTACCTTGTTTTCCAAGGCAATGTCTCTCACTGATCCTAGAGCTGACAGCTGTGTATATACCTGCTGGTTTGCAAGCCCTAGAATCCTCCTGTGTCTGTTTTCCTAGTATCCTTCTAGGTCCCCCCTTCTTTTGTGGGTGCTGGGGATTGAACTCAGGTCCTCATGCTTGCTCAGCAAGCCCTTTACTGACTGATCTTTTTTCCTTAGTCCATGGCCTAAAGAATCTAAAAATTTAAGGTTCATACTTCAGCACCATAAGGTCCATGTGTTTATACAGCGAGCCTATAACTAATATTATGTAGAATGAAGAGAAACGGAAAGCAGGCCCTCTAAAATCAGGAACAACGTGAGGGTGTCTTCTCTCTCCTTTCTTATCAGTATCATATTTACATTCTCAGCCAGAGCAATAAAGGAAGAAAAAATAAAAAGGATATAATGAAATACAAAAGCAAATAATGAAAATTATCACTTTTTGCCGACAATATGGTCACAAACATAAAAGACCTTAAAGGCTTCATGAGAAATCTGTTAAGTCTGGTAAATATTGAAAAGTCACAGAAACAAAATCACTGCACCCAAAGCAGTCCTTTCCCTATTCAGCATTAATGAACACACTGGGAAAGATGCTGAGAAAACAGTCCCATTCACAATAGCCTTGAACATACTGACAACCTGGCCAGGAGACATAACCAAGGAAGAACGACAGGTATAAAACAACAGGACGTGAAGGTGTTATTAGCAGTTGGAAGAGACCTCCCTTGTTCACAGATTGACAGAACGTTAACGAAAATGACCCATATCACCAAAATGCACTCTCAGATTTAAACCACTCCTCTTACAAACTCCAATGACATTCTTCACAGAGCATGTATAAATACGCCTAAAATTAATATAGAAGACACTGTGTGGCCAGCACGAGGGCACACAAAATGACCATTGCTGGAGGTATTCCAACACCCCATTTCAGATTATACTAGAGTCATAGAATGAAAAAGGCAGGATCCTGATACAAAACAGAAATGTAGATGACTGAAATAGAAGCTAGAACACAGATATCAACCTGCACATCTGAAGCTATGGTACTTCACAGAGCCACCAAAGCCATATTTTTTTTGGGCGGGGGGGAGATAAGCTCTTTGGTAAATGGTGGTGGAGGAAAGACAGGTTAGCCACATGGACAAGACTGACGTCAGATCTTTTTGACTCTGTGGGAAATCAGACAAAAGTGGACCAAAGACCTTAATGTAAAACCTGAAACTTTGCAAGTTTTCCAGGAAAACATTTTAGGGTATGGACACTGGCCACAACAAAATAGGGCTCTAAAAGTCTAGAAATACAGATTGTATCAAGTGAGAGCTTCTTCTCAGCCTAAGACACAAATACCAGAGTCAACAGGACGGCGGCACACTGGGAGGGTACCTTCATCAGGTGGCCATCCCAGAAGGGTTAGCAGGACATAAGAAGAGCTAAAAGCTATCAACCCCCAAAGAACAAATGATCCAGTCAGTAAACAGGGGGATAAAATGAACAGGGTCTTTCAAAGAAGTACCAGTGACAGGTAAAAATAAGGAAATTATTCATCATCTTGATCTGCTAGAGAAATGAAAAAAAAAAAAAAAAAGGAAAAGTCAAGCTAAGACTGTCTGTCTGTCTCTGCTGTGCCTGCTGCCATGCCACAGTGGTGCAGAAGTTCTCATTAAAGAAGCTTCCAGAACTAAGAAGTGGGCTTCTTCTCTTTAGAAAAAGAAAGACAACAACAAACCTTGGAAAGGATATGTGGGAAAGAAAATCCTTATATGGTGTTGGTAAGAACGTAGATTAGTACAGTCACTAAGGAAACCAGTATGGGGATTCTTCAAAAACATAAAAAAACTACCACCACTCCTGGGTGTACCCTGGAAGCTATCAAATCACAATATCACAGAGTTCACCTGCACATCTGTATCGGGACGTTACTCATAGTAGACAAGTGAAGGAATGAGCTAAAGTGTCCATCAGTGGCTAAATAAGGAGTATGTGGTGTGCAGGTATACACAGTAGAGTATTGTCCATCCATCCATCCATCCAGCCAGCCAGCCAGCCAGCCAAGTTTGTCTTTTAGAGTAAAGTAAGTAATAATGCCAGTACACTAACAGAAATCAGCCAGACCAGGAGGACAAACACAGCTTGTCCTCTCTCACATGATGAGTCCAGACTCCAAAGAGAAGAATAAAGGTGGACTAGGTCCTGTCTGGGAAGAGGACTAATACAAGAGGAAATCTGGAGAACAGGTGAGGTGAAAATACTGCCAAAGTCCATTACAGACAAGTATGAGAATGTCCCAGGGCTTGTCATTTTGTACAATTAATGTAGGCTAGTAGGAATGGAAAAAATAAAGGCTAGTAGAAAAGACAAAATAATAACAGTTTCTTCTACCAGAAGAAACGGACAGAGCATTAAGCACACGAGCAGAGATGGAATACAAGTGTCATGCTGGGATCTGAGATGTAAAGCTAGCAACACATACCTGTTTATCTAACCTAGAAAATGCTTGCAGACATTCTAACGCTCCATGCATCCTGCTAGTCCAATCTGGCCCCTGAGACAACTCCATTCTGGAGGAGCTGTCTTCTGTTGTTCCTGTCACCTCTCTTGCTGGTCTGGGTTTCTTTGCTAGTTCATTCTTTCTCTAAACTAAATCATGCCATAGTCACAGTCTACCTTCTCTCTATTCGCTATGACTTCTTCCTCCTCCCCTTTCCTCCCCTTTTCCATTTTTCTTCCTCCTCTTTTCTCTCAGCACTGGGACTTGAACTCAGAATTGTACACATGCTACATACTCAGTTCCTTTTTATTATTTACTTTATTTTTAAATTTAATTGTATCACCTTTTACTAATTAAATTTTATTCTTTTACTTACTCACCTTAATTCCTCTAACTGACCCCCTCCCGATCACCCTCTACCACAATCCTTTCCCCTTCCTCCTCTTCTCCTCTGAGCAGGTAGGGACCCCTTGGTTATCCCCCACCCTGGCACTTCCTCTTTCACTGAGGCCCAACAAGGCAGCTCATAGAAGAACATATCCCACAGACAGGCAATAGCTTTTGGGATAGCCCCTGTTCCAGTTGTTCAGGACCCACATGAAGACCAAGTTGCACATCTGCTACATATGTGAGGAGACACTTTAATATGTATGGGTAATTTTGCCTGCCTGCAATGCTTGTGGATGCCAGTAGAGGGTGTCAGACCCATTGGACCTGGAGTTACAGGTGGTTGTGAGCCAACAAGTGGGTGTTGAAATCTAACCCTGGTCACCTGGAAGAACAGTGCTCTTAACCACTGGGATAACTTTCCAGACTATTATATATATTTTTTCAACTTTACAGAAGTTCTCTATGTGATGAGTGACTGCAGGGACCTGTGGAGTTGCCTTGGCCTATGCCTTGAGAGGCATGCGTCATAGGTTTCTCAGGTTAGAGTCCATGGCTCTAGGGGCACAATGTACCTTCCAGTTCCTGAGAGACTGCTGCACCCTTTCATGCAGTGAAGCCTTCAGGCCAATCTATGTTTCTCTGTATATTCCCTTAGTCATCAAGGAAGCACTGAAGCCTGACAGGACAATTGGTCTTAGACATTAATCTTCTGTACCCTGCGTAGCTTGTAAACATCATTGTATCCTGGCAACCACAATGGTATTGATCTTGGCAATTGCCACTCTATTCTGTTTCTGATTAAAAAGTCTGACTGGGCTCAATAAACGTGTCACAGCTTCAGTCTTGCTGTGGCCCCTCCAACCTGAGCCTGGTCTCACTCCTTGCAACCATAGCACGTGACCTTGGCCTGGTAAGCAAGCACGGGTGCTTACAAATGGTTTGCCTTAGTATGTTTAAGTGTGTACCGTGTGAGTGTCTGGTGCCTGTAGTGGGCTGCTGCCTGCTGACCTGTGAACTGAACTGCCGATTTCCAGACAGCACAGACAGGAGTTCCTCCAAAGAACCCTTCCTAAACAGGTCCACTTCTCCCCCTCCCCGCCCCTCCCCCGTCCCACCCCATCCCACCCTGTCCCACCCCGCCCCGCCCCGCCCCCCGTGTCCTTTCTTTTCTACTACCTCTGGTGAGTGGTGGGTTACAAGGAAGGTTTAAGGGTTTAAGAACCATCATTAAAAATAAGATTTGGAAAAAAATTAAAGTTACCCTGGTATCTTTTGGTGGCTCAAGCAAGAGAAGCTGGAAGCAACAATGCTCTCGAGACAGGCGACACCCTGCTTCTCCTCTTGGCTAGGGCCTCGGAACGCAATCCACCTCTTCAGACTTGGACTTGTTTAGGACTCCAAGAGCCCAAATGCTCAGTGCTGTCTATCGGTTTTCTTTGTGTTTGACTTCCACTTTCGTTTGTTTTTTAAATTTTGTTTATTTTTTATTTTTGGTGCCTCTCTCCCCTATGTAAACTTTAACTCCTTCACTATGGGATATTTAAGTCCCTTTGGTGGGACATCTGGGTCTCTTCCCTCTCCTCCCCAACTCTATTGGCTGTCCTTGGCACGCCAATCTGACCATGTGTGTTGGCAGTTTCGTTTAGTTGTTTGGTTGTTGCTCTATGTTTTATATTCAGAGGGAAAATAAATAGTTAAAAACTTCATCTGCTGGCCATTTGCCCCTTGACTTAGCTTTAGCTCATTTCAAGGATATTTAGGAAAAAATGGCTGAATTGGGACAATACTTGATAAACTGGTGCTGCCCTTGAAGCCCTGTACCTGCGGCTAGGAGTCTAGCCCTGAAGGAGAAGCCCTGCCTCCTGCCTGGATCAAACAAGCCAGGAGCTGTTGGGGGCTTGATGTGGGCTTACATGGGAATTTGCACATCTGCTGCAGGTCCCTGCCAACAGTTGGTTTTTTTTTGATGGGTCAATAAAGAGCTAATGGCCAATGGCTGGTCAGGGGGACAGAGGCAGGACTTAAAGGATTCCCCGGCAAGAAACACAGACAAGAGAAGGGGCAGAAGAGCCTTGATGGGGAATCAGAGAGGTCAGAATTAAGAGCCAGCAGTCATGTAAGAGTCAGGGAAAGTGGCCCTAGGGGCCACTTCCCCAATTGGGTCTGGGGTAGCAGAGATGAAATATAGATTTATCAAATATTAACTCAGGAATATCAGAGGGGAGTGGTGTTAGCCACGTGGAGGTTCAGGAGTGGCCCAGCCATTGAGCTATTAAGGCTCGTTAAAAATAACACTGTGTGTGTGTGTCTTTGTCTGTCATTTGTGAATCCAGACCTCTTGGGTGGGTGCAGAGCCACACCCACCCACCAGAAGCACAGAACGGCTTAACAGCTCACCACTAGAGGAAGCCGCTTGATCTGCACAAGCTGCTCTTAAATGGGCACCAGAGGCTTCTCAGCCTCTCTAGTAAGAAAGCTGATGGCTAGTCCTGCTGACAACCCTCTGAGCACATGAGGATTGGATTCAGCAGGTGGCCAGGTGCTCCTCCCTGGAAACTGAAGCTAAGAGAAGGGGTGTTCTCTGTGTTTTAAATGTATAAATGTATGTGGCCACTATATCTTTATTTCTGACTGGTTTTAAATGTATAAATTGTCTATGTTCAGCATATCTTGGTTGTAGATTATTGGATTATAAATTACTGGGTATGGTTAAAAATCTGTAACATCTGTAAGAAAAAGTTAGCTTAAAATAAGTAACTCAGGGTAGGAGCCATTCTGGGCAAAACATATGGCATGAGCCAGCCTAGGGAAACAGGTCTCTAAAGATACTTTTAAATTGGGATAAAATTTTTATATAATTCCTGACCTAAAAACAGACTTAAAAGATAGTGAAAACTATTCTGAACAATAAAAAAAACTTCTGGGGGAATCACCATTCCTGACCTCAAGCTGTACTATAGAGCAATAGTTATAAAAACTGCATGGCACTGGTACAGAGACAGGCAGGTAGATCAATGGAATAGAATTGAAGAGCCAGAAATGAACCCACACACCTATGGTCACTTGATCTGTGACAAAGAAGCTGAAATCATCCGGTGGAGAAAAGACAGCATTTTCAACAAATGGTGCTGGTTCAACTGGCGGTTATCATGTAGAAGAATGTGAATTGATCCATTCTTATCTCCTTGTACAAAGCTCAAGTCCAAGTGGATCAAGGACCTCCACATAAAACCAGGAGAAAGTGGGAAAGAGCCTGGAACACATAGGTACATGGGAAGATTTATAATATCTAAAAGGTTAAGGATAACTGTCTCTTGAAACCTATTCCCCCACCTTCCTTTAAGTTTGCCTGACCTCTAGCAAGGCTCAGACAGCCCTCCCAATTCACTTGCTATTGCTTCCTAAAACTACTTTATGATAACTACCTCTCAATCAAAGTCCTTGCCATTTTCCCCCAACTTGTTAACCCTTTCCTGTCCTGACAGTGTTATATTCTATAATGATATACCATATAAAGGTCAGAATTCCCAATCTCTTTATGGACTATGTTTATGGGTTAAAAAGTTTTATTTGGATATTAGAAGAGCTTCAATTCAAAACTATGAGTTTTAAGGCTCAACCCTAACAACTTTATAAATAATCAAATCCTTTAATGTGATCAGAAATATATTTTGAGTCATACTAAGAACTGATGCAGTTAATTACAAGATTAAGCTTTATTTAGTCTCATGTTTTATGTTTGTAAGGTACAGTTTAGAGTAGATAACTAAAAACAGACAAAGGCTGTTTAACTCAGATATGCTTGGTAGGAACTAGCCCTCAAAACTGTCAGAGATCTGCTGAATATGACATTTGTTAGTTTAAGTTTTCCATGAAGAGCAGAGACTTCCAGATCCTAACAGTGGCACCCCCTGAGGTCTCCATGAAGATATGACCACAATGATAAAGGGCAGCATCTGGGTTGTGGTGCCATAACCACTGGGCATAATTGCCTCAATGCTTTGCTTGCTGCCAGGACCCTGCTGGTATTGTGGACAGAGGACAGCTGGAGGATTGATTGCTGTGAGTTGCTTAAGACAAAGCCAGGTCAGTCTCTTCCATGTTCCTCCTCCACAGAAAGCCTCTTCCTCTTCTAGGCTTGATAGCCAAAGACTGCCATCACTGATGTGTGGTTCAGTTGCAGAGAGATCTGTTGTAATAATGGGAAGCATAGATTAACATTCCTCCAACTTCAGGGACAAGCCATAAAATAGGAGATGTTCCTGATAAAGATGTTGAAAAACATTATCAAGTACAATAAAGAAGACACAGCAGATGCTGATTCATCACCTTTATATGGGGGAGCCAATTCTGGCAGAACACCAACCATCCTCCCACTAAGGTAGATGATTGATAGGTATGTTTAGGTAGAACAATGGCTATGAAAAAAGAAAAATTACAGGCACTAGAACAGCTAGTTAAAGAGCAGCTGGAGGTTCAACATATAGAAGAGTCCAACATATGTCTCTAGTAAAATGAAATAATTTTTTGCATATTATAACATAAAGCCATATAGGTATACAATGCAATCCTACAGGATGAGCAGTTGAGGACAGATCTAATCATACTTTAAAAGAGATGTTTAATAAACAGAAAGGGTTACAAGGACCCCCAGAGATAGAGTACATAGTGATTTATTACCTTTAATGCTAATGAACAGAAAATAACTGCTGTTGAGAGACATTGTAAAATTTCTGCTGATCCCTCTACATGGTCTGAAAGTGGCTGAGACATGTATGTCTTTAGCCAGGACTTTAGCAAAGCATAACCAATAAATCTTGTTGGCTACAGAGTCCTCAGGACTTATATGCCAATCTTTGAAATGGCATGGATGAAATTTTTTTCTTTTTTTAAAGATGGGTCTATCTATCTATCTATCTATCTATCTATCTATCTATCTATCTATCTGAGTACACTGCAGCTGTCTTCAGACACACACTAGAAGAGTGTATTGGATCCCACTACAGATGGTTGTGGGCCACCATGTGGTTGCTAGGAATTGAACTCATGACCTCTGGAAGAGCAGTCAATGCTTTTAACCACTGAGCCATCTCTCCAGCCCATGGATGAAAATTTATATTATACTTTGATTATATAGTCCGAACTGACTTATAAAGACAGATGCCTTGAACATACATGTCAATTAGTCATTGCTGTGAAGAGACACTATAACCAAGGCAACTCTTATAAAGGACAACTTTTAATTGGGACTGGCTTACAGTTGCAGAGGTTCAGTCCATTATCATCATGGCAGCATGCAGGCAGACATGGTGCTGCAGGAGGTGAGAGTTCTGCATCTTGATCCAAAGGCAAATAGAAGAAGATTGACTTCCAGGCAGCTAGAAGGAGGGTCTCAAAGCCTACCCCCCCACAGTGACATACTTCCTTCAACAAGGCCACATCTACTCCAACAAAGCCATGCCATCTAATAGTGTCACTTCCCATGGGCCAAGCATATTCAAACCATCACAATGTGTTAATGCAGAAATATTATATTGCCTTTAAAAGTTTACAGAGCAAAAGGATCAAGTACCAAAGAAGACAAGACAAGTAGTCCAGGAGATCAAGCTTCACAGAATTCCTCAATTACTTTTTCCTGAAAGACTTCGTGAATTACAGGAAAAATGAATGGAACTTGAGAATATCATCCTGTGTGAGGTAACCCAGAGCCAGAAGGACATGCATGGATGTACTCACTTATAAGTGGACATAGCCATAAGGTGCCCAATAACCATGCTACAATCCCTAGACCCAAAGAAACTGGGTCGTAAGGAGGTCCAAGGGAGGATGCACAAATCGCACTAGAAGGGTAAACTAAATAGTTATAGGAGGTAGATAGAAAGAGGGAACTGTGTAAGAGAAGGGGTGAGGAGGGGAACAGGGGTGTCAATTAGGTGTGAGGAGACAGAGGGCGGGAGAGGGCTGGGAGTGTGTCTTAGTCAGGGTTCCTATTTCTGCACAAACATCATGACCAAGAAGCAAATTGGGGAGGAAAGGATCTATTCAGCTTAATTTCCACATCGATGTTCATCACCAAAGGAAGTCAGGACTGGAACTCAAGCAGGTCAGGAAGCAGGAGCTGATGCAGAGGCCATGGAGGGACATTCCTTACTGGCTTGCTCAGCTTGCTTTCTTATAGAACCCAAGACTACCAGCCCAGAGATGGCACCACCCACAATGGGCCCTCCCCCCTTGATCACTAATTGAGAAAATACCTTACAGCTGGATCTCATGGAGGCATTTCCTCAAAGGAGGCTCCTTTCTCTGTGATAACTCTAGCCTGTGTCAAGTTGACACACAAAACCAGCCAGTACAGAGTGAGAATGGAAATCAGCAGGGTCATCTCTGGTGACTAGTTGGAGGCCTAGGGATGGGAGAGGATATGGGGATTCTATGAGGGTGACTCTAGCTGAGATTCCTATCAGAGGCAGATATAGAGACTGAAGTGGCCACCTCCTGTAGCCAGGCAGGACTTCCAGAGGAGGGAAGTACCATCAATCCATCCACAAATCCTTCAACTCAAAATTTGTCTTGCTTACAACATGTGTAGGGATGAGGATGGAGCAGAGACCAAGGGAGGGCATAGTCAACCAATGACTGCCCTAACCTGAGACCTATCCCATGTGAGAGAGTGGACTGCTGACACTATTAATGATATTCTGCTATGCTTGCAGACAGGAACCTGGCATAACTGTCTCCAAAGAGGCTTCATCCAGCAGAGGTTGGAGGCAGATGCAGAGATCCACAGTCAAACATCAGGCAGAGCTTGGGGAGTAGAACGGGAGGTAGAAGTGAGCAAGATGGAAGGGTCAAGGACACCACAATTAGACCTCTACAGCCAACTATCCTGGGACCATGGGTCTCACAGAGCCTGGGCCACTAACCAGGGAGCATGCAGGGGCTGGACCTAGACCCCACACACATTTGTGGCAAATGTGCAACTTGGTCTTCTTGTGGGTCCCCTAACAAGTAGAGTGGGGGCTGTTGTGGTCTCTGTTCCCTGCCATTGGAGACCCTTTGGGTCTCAGTGGGATAAGATGTACCTAGTCCTAGTGGGACCAAATGTCCCAGGATGGGTTGGTACCCAAGGGGAGGGAATCCCCCTTCTCTGAGGAGAAGGAAAGGGGACAATGGGTGGAGGTATTTGTAAGGGCTTGGAAGAGAGGAGGGAGCGGGGTTGTGATCAGGATGTAAACTGAATAAAAAAAAAAATCTGGATACAGAATAACTTCAAAATGGCTAAGACTGTCCAGTCTCAGACTGTTCCAGCCGGGACTTCAGTTAAGCCCTGGACTTGCCCATCACACAGACACTAGACAGCCAATGTTACAGCTAGCTTTCTTAGGGCTTGACCATCATCACAATTTCCTTAGGGCCTGCAAAAGATGCCATCACCCCCAGACAGCAGGAAGGAATTTTATGAGAATGATGCCCCATTCCCAAGAGGTAGGTGGGTGGTTCTTGGTCATTCGATGTGTGATGGATGTTAAGGGGGGAGGGGTTAATCGCAAGTTGTTAATGGTCTTGGTCAGGGAGGAGCAAAGGAAAGGAGGTTGGACTCAGGCATCTCTTTTTCTCCTTTTTATTTCATCTATCTTTCTTTCTCTCCTATCTAGTGTTAAGAGGAAAGGGGAAAGAAGGGATAGAAAGAGGAAAGGGTGATACAACAAATCACTCAAACTATTGAGTCTACTTTTAAACTAAAGAGGTTAACAAAGTCAAATAGTTTACATCAGTATGGAATTTTGTATATTGATAGAAATTTAATGTTACATTTTGCTACAACATGCTATGCATGTATGTTTTTACTCTTAGGTATTGTAAAAATGTGATGTAAAGTCCTAGTCCTTGAAAGCTACTATTACAAAATATTAGGATAGTTAAGAAATGCAAGTTTGTAGTCAGCCTGAAGTGGAAACTTAAGGGTCCTTAGGAAGTCAGTTGTGTTGATAGTGTTTTAGGAGCAAACACCTGAAGACTTAGGCAGACTTGTGAAGAACAGTTCATTGAAGCCAACACAGGAGAAAGGATGTTCTGCTAAAGCAAGCACGTGAAAAGACAGGTGATGAAGGATTCTTCACTAATGACACGCATGTATTGGTCTGCTTTACATTGTGTAGCTGAGCTCCATTTGTTGGGACTCCATAGAGAGAAATGCACCAAAAAACTTCTGGTGGTGTGCTGCAGTTTTCTTGCTATTTCCTCTGACTTGGGCTGATTGGCAGAGTGATGCTAGCTGTGACAGACACACAGCTGTAAGGTACATAACTATGTAGATCTGCAAAAGGTCCCACCATTCTCCAGTACAGAAATACATAATTGCATAAAAAACTTCTGATAGCATTACTCACAACAGTAAAAATGAAGAACCTAAGTGCTTACAAAAGACATCTTTGCATATGCATATCTGTGTGGGAAGGTGTGAGTGTGCATTTGTGTCAGTTTTCAGGCTAGAGCTCAATGGCAGATGTCTTTCCCAATCGTCTCCACCTTATCGTTTTTGAGATAGGGTCTCTCACTGAATCTAGAGTTCTTGGTTTGGTAGAGTAGCTGGCCAGCAAACCCCAGGGAACTTCCTGTTTCTGCCTACCCAGGAATGGAAATTATATCCCTATTCTGTGCTTCTGGCTTTTTATGTAGGTGCTGAGGCTGGAACTCAGGTCTTCATGGTTGTACAACACACATTTTACTGACTCAGACATTCCCCAGCCCCGAAAGCACAATTTAAAAGCCAGCCCACAAGGACAATTTAAAAATATATTGTTATATATTTATCAAGCAGACATTTAAAAAAAATGAATACTTATGTACTTTCTGGTCACAGTGGGTAAGAATGCAGGTTTGAGCAGGTGTGGTAGCACATGTACTCCCAGCTCTGGGGACACTGAGGTAGATAATTGTAGAGGCCAGCCTGGTCTACACAGTGAGTTCAGAGTCCTCCTGGTTTATACAAGTTGTCCTCAGAATAAGAGTAAAAGCAGTATGGTAGATCTGAGTTTCTATCCATGTGACAGAATGCTCCTCTATGGCTACTTGATTAGTCAGACTGAATCAAGTAAGAAAACAAAACACATTCAGAGTACTGACAGCATAGTTCAGTGATAGAAGCCTTTTCAATATGCACCAGGCACTGGGGCCATTCCCGTAATACAACGCAACAGAATACAACACAGCCAGATGAAACCAAACCACTCTAATCCACTGTCTAGACTCAAGTCTCCACTCCTCATTTACTTGCTAGTTTGTGGTGCTGTGGCTGTACCCCTGAATCCCTCTGTGCCATAAAGACTCCACTTCATAAAACTATTGAGAGGAGTATATGAGTCCAATACTTAGTTTTGTATCAGGAAGAATTAGTATTTTATTAGCCATGATTATTATCAGTGATATATAAAAGGGTATCTGTGATGTTTTAATTGGTACAATGATAACACACAATAATATGGATAATAAGATTCCACTGTTTTGGTTAAAAATCTCTGTACACACATGCAGGTGATTTGTACATGTGGAGACTGGACTTTCTATATATAATAGACTAAGTTGCTAATTATTCTTGTCTAAAGGCTAAAATCTCCTCAGTTGCTGTCCTTAACTCATATTTGGTTTTTATTTGACATGGCTACGAAAGGTTCCACTTGAAATTATGGAAAGACACTTTCCCTAACCAGTCATTGTGAGACAGATACAAGGCACTCAAATCTCTTTCAGCTTCCTTTCAGTAGAGGTTGAATAAGGTTAAACACTGTGAGGTAAGTACTGGTTCACAATAGGCCTTTAATGTAAATACCCTTTCATGTCTTTTCCTTTTAAATGATCAAAGCTGTCTTGACTGAGCCACTCACCATTTGACAGACAACTGTCAGACTCATCCCATGTATCCCACTGCTTTGACTCGAAAATGTCAATCAAGCAGTCCCTTTTAGGGGGCTACAGCAGGAGTGCTGCTATCATGGTGGCCTGGCTGCTTTGAACATTGCATGGGAACTGAGCAAATCCAACTGTAGTTTTGAGCACCATTATGATGATAGCTGCTTAAGAGGTCTCATTTTTGTCATGTCTGTCCTAGTCAGCTTGCACCAGCTCTTGGAGACTTCACTTTCGTCATAAGTCTCAGGGACATCTTGATGATGTTACCTATCTTGAGTTATAGTCTGCTTAAGGCCAAGGGGAAACATGTTCCCTGGTGACTCAGCAAAAAAGTTCTTGATTGACACCAATGAACTAGGTCATGATTGCTAAACAGGCAAAGCTCTGACTGATGGAGCTAGGAGCTGCTCTTACATATGCCACACCCCCTTTCTGGCTTTATAAGCAGCCTACTTCTTAGTCTCCTGGGGTCAGTTTTGAAGCCTTCTTTTCCATGTACTATCTCTGTATCATACCAGGCGCCAATAAAAGTCTCTCTTGAGTGGCCTTTCATTTGCCCATACGTAGTCTTTACTATAGGTAGAGCGGACTGAACTTGTTGCATGGAGAGAAGAGAGCACTGGGGTGGTGTTCAGCCCCAGCAGGGGTACTAACAGAGGTGGTGGCGACAGCAGCAGCAGCAGCAGTGGAAGTAAGAAAATAGCCTGAGAGCTTCAGAGAGCAGGCCATGGCAGGAGACTGTAGAGAGAAGAGCCAAAGGTAAGAAACGGTGAAGAGTAGAGTCCGTGAAGTTGAAAGTCCCATCCATGCAAGACTTCCAGAGAGCTGGCGGGGGTTCAGAGCCAAGGGTCCTGATAATTGAGGTTTGCTGCTGTCACACCAGTTGCTGGGTTCCGTGCCCAGAGTGATAGCCTCTGACCGGATTTCCTAAGGTTCCAAGGCTGACTGAGCCATTTTGGAGCAAAAAGCCCCTGACTTTTGAGGGCTGTGGCTTGCTTTGACCTGAGCACTTACATGTATAGTATAAGCCTCTGCCTTTGAAAGCTTAGAGTCATATACCTCTAGGCCTCAGGGACGGAGCTGTGCCCAAGAGCTCAGAGATGCTAACACCAAGGAAACTATTCTTGTCACTTTTTTTTTTTTTGAGATTTTGTTTATTTTTATGTGTGTGGGTGTTTTGTCTGCATATGCATGTCTGTTCCCCACACGCATGCAGTGCCTGCAGAGGTTAGAAGGTGTCAGTCAGATCTTGTGGAACAAGAGTTACAGATGGTTAATTGCCTTGTGGACCCTGGGAAGTGAACAAGGGTCTTCTGGGAGAGCAACCATGCTTCTAACCACTGAGCCATCTCTCCAGCCTCTATCCTTGCCATCTCTGAACACCTAAATAGATCAAAAAGACCCTTAGCCAGCCTTTCATGACATTTAGAGTGCTTTACTATAGAGTACAGAACTAGGAGAGTTCGTATGCATCAAACTGCTGACAAGTTTTGAATCCTTTCTGAGGAGTAAAGTAGTGGACAATGGTACTGGGAGGGGTGGAGAGACATTTCTGTACTTTAGTATTGTTTATAAACGGCCTTTGCATTTATTTTGGAAGAGATGCCAAGCCAAAGAGCAAGAATGCCCACTAAAAAAAGCACTGAGGCTCAGAGCACTATACAAATCTAGTCAGTTTCAAGTCCCCAGGAGGGAGAGGAGTCAAGGAGTTAGTCTGGAGTCAGTCAATCTGGAGAGCAGGGTAAGATTGGGGAATATGGGAATGGGGCTGGGGAGAAGGTACATATACTATTAAGCCATTAACAAAAATGGTAATGTAGTTCTTTGAATTAATATTGAAAGTGTTTGTGGGGGTTGAAAACATTTACCCAGAACCTGGACCCCACCTGTGTTTGTTTTTCTGTGACTGTGACAAGTTTATGACCATTTAAAATGAGTAAAAAAACCAAACAAACTGTATTTGGCTCACAGTTTCAGAGGTGTGGTACATGGTCACTTGGTTCTATTGCTGTGGACTCGAGGTGGGGCTGGACACGTGGCAGGGTGTGTGTGATGAAATAAAGCAGCCCCTCTCACAGCAAACACGAAGCAGACAGCAATGACAGGAAGAGGCCATTGCAACACAGTCCCTAAGGACACACCTCCAGTGATATACTTCCTTCAGTTAGCCCCACCTCCTGCTTTTCCACGGGCAACGGAGCTGTGCAATGAGTATTAACCTCTGATTAGGCCAGACTCTCAGGATCCAATTATTGTCCCAAAGTCCAGCATCGGGTAAAACAAGCAGCAGGGAAGGAGTGTGTGTGTGTGTGTGTGTGTGTGTGTGTGTGAGAGAGAGAGAGACAGAGAGAGAGAGACCATATCCAAGCTTTATCACTATGAACCAAACTGTACCTGGGGCTGTACATGTGTGCAGACACTAGGTCTTGAAGCATCAACAAATTCTGCATTTCATAATTTTTCTCTTGGGTGTGAGATGGGTGAGGTAGCTGAACAAGGAGGAAGGACTCTTATTTTTACGATAATGACAAAGATAATGTAAATTTCTTTGTAAATGTAAAATTAATACAGGAAGTAACATGGCCAGTGTTTGTTGCTATCTCGTACTTGCCTATGTTACCTTGGGAGCCGCATGTATTCAAATTTCAAGGCATTATCTAGGGCCCTAGGAATTCCATTTTGCGGGAATATATGCAACTTCAGATCATTTAGGGTCTCGATTATTTTTTTTTCCTCTAAAATATGTCTTTGATCTGGCACCTAATTTCTTTTTTTTTCTTTTTTGGTTTTTCTTATAGTAACCATATAAGCCCTTGATTTGAATTCCATTTTGCAGCTGTACACGATCTCATGGACCAAGGAGAGGCTTAAAGTTAAAAGTTGGGATTGCCACTAAACTCGGGTTAAGAAGGAATCTAAAGCACGTCTTGGTAGCTCAAATATCGTGGTTTCCGGCCCCCTTCCCTGGCTCGCAGCTCGCTCGGGAGGCTAACGTTAGGGGAGCATCCCCCAGTGTGAGCCCTCGGTGCAGGTCTCTCCGTGCTCTAACTTCGGGGCTGCTCTAAGGCCCGGCCTGAGTCAGCGCGGCGGCCGAGAAGTTGGGCGCGAGGCGCAGGGCGGGGCTTCCTCCTCCTCCTCCTCCACCTCCTCCTCCTCCTCCTCCGACTCGAGCCCCGCTCTACTTTTCCGAGTCCGCGTCTCTTCCTCCGTCCGAGCGCGTTTTCCTCCAGCTCCGGCCAGGTGGACGTGACAGCCGCAGACCTTTAACGCCACAGCCCGGGGCGGGGAAGCTCTCCGCGGCGGCCCGCAAGCAGGCTCCTCCGGAGCGGCCGCGCGTCTCCTCGGGCCCGGCCGGTCCTCCACCTCGCTGGGTCGCCGCAGCATCCCGGGCTATGGAGACCGGCTCCGACTCAGGTCAGAGGCCGCGTGCTTGCGTGCGGCTGAGGGAATGAGGCTCAGGTGGGGTTGGCCCGCCGCGTCTGCGTCTCCCGCTCCGCGCCGGGGAAGCTTGGCGGCGGCAGGTGGGCAGGACGCGGCGCGAGCGAGGCAGCGAGGGCGGGCGAGCGGGCGCGCGAGGGGCCGGCGGAGGCCGAGCGGGAGGGGGGGAGGATGGCTCAGCTCTTTCTAAATATAAGAGCCGGCGTGAGGCGAGCAAGCCGGGCGCCGAGCCGAAGAGCCGCCGCGCGGTCACTCGGCCGCACGGGCGGCAGCGGCTCCTCCGAGGAGCGAGGCTGAGAGGGAGCTCCCGAGTCGCGAGCTCGCGAGGCGCGGCGAGAGCGACGCTCGCAGCGCAGAGGACGCAGGCAGCGGGCGGGCCTCGAGGGCGCAGCGCGGCCCGCGTGAGAGACCCGAGGCGGCTCCGGGCCCCTGCGGCACGGCACGGCGCGGCGCGGCGCGGCACGGCACGGCACGGCGACGGCCGCGAGCCCCCCTCGCCGGCCGCCCGCCCCTCCCTCGCTCGCTCCCGGGCGCAACATGGCTGCGGCCGCCGCCTCCGCCTCCCAGGACGAGCTGAGTAAGTGCGGCGCGGAGCCTGCAGCCGGGAGCGGGATTTAACTCCACGCAGGGCCGGGACCGGGCCCGGCCGGACACGGGAGGCTGGTGGGGCGCGGGGCCGGGCAAGCGGGTGTGCGGTGGTCTCGGCACGGGGCTCCGGGGCTCAGGCCTGGCGGGAGGGCGGGCGAACGGGCGCGGGCCGCCGCCGCGGGCGCTCGTAGGCCGCAGGTTTGCAAGTCACGTCGTGAAATTGAAACCAGAGCCCCGGGCTTAGCTACCCCTGCTCGAAATCTGTTTCGGCCGGGCCTTTGGGGGGATCCCGGGCCCCTGGCTTGCTACCGGAGCTGGCGCGCGGCCTGTCGCCCCCAGGTCGGACTGTGTCCACCCGTCCGTTCCTTCTGACCCCCCGCATGTCCCTTGATTCTGACTGACGGGCGAATTCTGGACATGGAGCTTTGGGGAAGGGGAGAGGGTGCCTTTCCCGCACCTCCAAGGAATCGGCAGAAAGGTCACAGATGGGAGATGACTTTCAGGTTGAAGCTTGTAAAGGCCAATAAGGCCGCTGTTAATGGCAGAAAAAACAAACAAACAAAACAAAAAAACAAAACGAGGGTGACGGAGCTGTCAGAAAGGAGAGAGTCCCACTCCATGCCAAGCGTTGCGATTTTCCAGGGGATGACGATCCAAGCTCGCTGGGAGCAGTGGTCGCCCTTAATGCCAGGCCGCCCAGCCTGCTGCCAGTGTTCCACTCTATGCTTTGTGGGAAGTGTAGTTCTAGGATGCTGTCAGCCTATTCTGGGGTCATAAATATTCAGTTTTCGTGAGATATGTAGGATAATCGATTGCGTTTTGGGTGGTTGGTTCAAATGCTTTAGGGTATTTACGAGAACCCTACTCCCTTATGTTGCCCTTCAGTAAAGACTAAAAAAGAAAGGTGTTATTTGAGGATGATGTGTATTTTAAATGCCAGCATGGGTGAGGTGTTGTAAGCGTATGTTTGTGAAGCTTATGTTATTAAAGCGTCTCAATCGCCATGTGAAAGTAGTTAAACTTAATTTATGTTTCTTTGGTGCTTGGCATTTGAAAGCTACTTTTATGAACGTGATCTCACTTTTGCCCTCATAACAACCTTGTGTGGCAGGTAGGTAGGAATTATCCCTTGTTTTAAAGAGGAGGCATAAACGTTTAGAGGGATTAAGTTCCATGCTGCTTTGAACTGGTGGAGCAGGAGTGCTAGTTGCTCGGTTGGAAGCTGAAGTAAGCGTTTGGTTTGGCTCTGGGAAGAAAGGAGACTCTGAGGAGAGCAAGAAGAGGGAGGTCTCCGGGTGCGGAGAGGTAGATGGAGGTAGCCACAGTGTTGAGTGTTTGCCTCTCAGTCCCAATGGAATCACCACTTGACCTTTGAAGAGACCAATTTCTCAGTTTTATTTTTCAGTGTTTTTATGGTGGTAAGATACACATCACAAGATTTATCATCCTAACCATATTTTAAGTGTGAAGTTCAGGGTCATTGTGTACATTGTGTTGTGCAATCACCACCTCCGTCCATCTTCAGGATTCTTCATCTTTCAAGACTAAAATTCTGTAATTGTTAAACAACTCCTTCCCTCCTCTTCCTTGAATCCCCTGGCAGCCACTTTTCTGCTTTTTGTCTCTGAACTTCACCAGCTAACTTTCCACTGTGTTTGTCTTTTTTTTTTTCTCCCGGTTTGTGTGTGTGTGTGTGTTTTTTAAATTTAGTATAATGTCTTCAGAGTTTATCCTTGCTATAACATCTGCCATGATTTTCTTTCTAAGATTGAATAATGCTCTCTTGCATGTTATACATTTTCTTATCCATTCATCTTTCTATGGACACGTTGCTTCCAAATTTTAGTTGTCATCCATAATGCTGCAGTGGTCCTTCTTTCAGTTCTTTTTTTTTTTTTTTTTTTTTTTTGGGGAATACACCCTTAACTTTTGAGGAACTGCCGTTTTGTTTGTTTCACTTTTGTGGTTCTGGGGATTGAAGCCAGAGCCTTTCACATTAGTATGAAGTGCTAGTATGTGAGTGCTCTACCACCAGTCACACTCCCAGCCTGCCATTTGTCTTTTTCCCAGTGACCATGCCATTTCACACTCCCACCATCACTGCATAAAGGGTTTCACTTCTCCATATTATTGTCAATAATTATTATTTTGTGTATTCTCACTAGTACCATTTTAGCAGACATCAGGTCATCTGATATCAATTAGAAATAATAATGTATTTTAAAATTGACATGTCTCATGGTGTTTGGGTTTCTGTTGTAACACTAAGTACATTAACATTTCAGTTACTGGTAGAGATGGGAAAGAAAATGAGAAAGAATTAACAATTTGGAGTGGTTCAAGTGTTTCTGTATCTACAGTGTGTACTTATATATCAGATACCTGTTAAGATGCTGAGGGTATTTCTGGTTAAGAGATTTATTAGCGTTAGCAGCAAATGTTAAAGTTAGGAACAGATAGTCCCATTCTAGCTGTTCTGTTTTCTTTGGTCAAATTACTGTACCGAAGAAATTTGTTGATTTAGTTTCTGTTTTTATTCTGGAGAGATTAAAGGCTTGATATTTGGTACCTTAGAATAACTTTAGACCATACACATGTGTGCAGGTTAAGACATTTCAAATGAGGATGGTGACATTTTTTGGCAATCCCAAACATGTATAAAGCTGAAGCCAGAGCTATAGTTTGAGGTCAGCCTGAAGTGTATGGCAAAAGCCCCCCCCCCCAAGCATTATTTCTAAAGAACGGCTGTATTAAGAGGAGATGAATGGTAAAGGTACTTTGAGTGTTTCAAGACAAAGGAGCTAATTATCTGAACGTCTGGTGGTATTTTACTGTTCTTGAGATTGGTTTTGTTATGTTACACATGCTAGTCTCCAGCTCTTGGGCTCCAGAAATCCTCCTGCCTCAGCCTAACAGAATGCTAGGACTAAAACTAACTACAGTCTGCTAACTACTGTGTCTGGCTTACTGTCATTTCTGTATAGTAGATAGTAGAAGCATTCCTCCGGGTGGCAGCATTGTTTTTTTTACCCTATCTAGTTTATTATGGAACTCAACACTCAGAAAACCTGAAGTGAATATTTGTGTACTCACCATCTCTGTACACCACTTGGTGGCCTACTGTTGAGTTGTATTAAGTCCTCTATCTTTTATATACACAGTCACTTTTAATTATATTATCATAGCACACTGGAGGAGCTCCTGAGTAGCAAAAATTGACCGTTAGTCACTACATTCCTCCTTCCGTTATCCCTTTTTCTTTCCCCTCTCCCCACTTGAGACACGTGTGGGTATTTAGCCAAGGCTAGCCTCAAACTGTTGAGATTATAGGCTTGCACTACCATGCCAGCCTTTGATTGATTGAATTGATATAAAACCTTTGAACTTGCAAGTGACCAAAAAATAGGAAGGCAAGATAGTTTTCAGTTTTGTTAGATTTTATGTTCTTTTAAAAAAATTTAAAATTTTATATATTTTACTTTGAATCATATGGCTATAACAGAGAAATAGTAAAACTATTTTTTTTTTTAATACTCTAGAGAGGTACCCTAGTTTGTACCTATGTTCTGACTCCTCAGAGTAACTGTGAGTTTGGTGCTATCAACCAAATGGTACCAAATGGTATCTTGGGGCATAGTTAGGGCTTGAACTTAGGTTCTTTAATTTAAAAAATTATGTCACTTCTGTTCTGTCAGCTGTTAACTTCCTTACAGTTATAGAAAGAAGTAGTTATATTTTCATTTTTTTTCATTTTAGTCTCTCGTATAAAGGTCAAAATCAGGGTGAGTATGTTGTTGAAGGGTTCTATTGTGGTAGTGTTCTGTGTTTGATGAGTAGAATGTGTTTTTGGATAGTATGTGGAAAAAGAGATTAGTTAGTTTATATTAAAAGTATTTTTTAAATCTCATTTGTAATTACTTATGTCTGGTTTTCTTTGTATTTAGGCTCATATTTGCAATTGGAGTGAAATTCAATAGAGGGCAGATAGCTAGACTTTATTACTTTATGGAAAAGCCAGCAATGTCACTATTTCAGTAGCTGGAAGAGGTGCTTCTGACAGGGGAAGAAAGGACTCAAGTGTTTTTGCTTGGTCAGCTGCTTAGTAGTTTCATGGTCTTGGCTTATAACTGTTAGGTGGCATTCAAACCTGATCTTTGTTGGGTTATGGACAACTCTTGAAGAAGCAACATAATCTTGAAGCAGGTCCTGTTCAGTGTGATCTTAGGCACAGTCATGTGAAACCTCAGTGGTATCAGATAAACAACATTCTTACAATCTTCAGAGAGTGTTTTTTTTTTTTTTTAAGAGGATGATATGTGGCAAGCTGGTATGTAGTTGTGTAGTTGAACAATTAATTATTTGGGCATACGGAAATAGTCCTTCAAAGATAATAATTGTAACCACAGATATATAGACTATTGAGTTGATCTTTGTAGAAAGGCTGTCAAGCCCATATTGTTAAATTTTGATTACATAAGCAAATAGGAAGTTAAAAAATGGAAAATAACAACAGAATCCCCTTCCCCGCCCCCCCAATTCCACAGTTTATTATTACTCTATTCTTTTTGAACTGTGCTTCCAGTAAACAATTTTAATAAAGGCCAATGCCAGAAGTTGGCATGGAGATACTAGTCTTGTTCAGAAGATAGATGTTAAAACTGTAGGCAGTGCTAGTGTGCTCAAATGGTTTGATCCAGTTGTTTTCTCCTTTCACTCCTGGCCAAGACTTGCTTTGGTGATTGCTATCTTGTATTACATGTTTTATCTACATATTTTCCAGTTCAGTAAGCAGACCTTTAAAATTGAGTAATTTATGGTTTGTCCTCAGAGTGCTTATAGTTAATTAGACACAGATTTATATGCCAATATAAATAGCTGATATGAAGCATGATATGAAAAAAGCTTAATATATGTCTTTGGAAACTTCAATGAACTAAGTATAGCATTCTAGGCTCTAAGGAATAGTAGCTTAAATTGAAACATGGAAAAGTAATAATCATGCATTTTAAGAACAGGCTAAATAAATCCTATGAGAGTAATGAAGGTATGTTTACTGTGGCTGTGTGAAGAACTAGGAAAAGAAATAAACTTGGTAATCTGAGACTTGGTATATAGTGCCTTGATTATTTGGGATCTAGAACAAATTACTTTCCTGAATATTCTTTCTTTCTTTCTCGTAAGAAAGGGTGATGACAAGAAATACTCGAGTGGTGTTAAGAGAGTTATATGTGCAAGTGCTCTGTATAAACAGTTAAGGAATCTGTGGGGAAAGGAGAGAACAGAAGACACTGGGAAGATAGGATGGGGCCAAGGCATAGAAAAGCCAACCAATGTAAAGAGTTTGTACGTAGTTCTGTAGACAGTAGAGAACTAACAGAGTTTCGAAAGGGCTGATATACAACATGAGAAAGTCTATTTTATAAGAATAACAGATAACAGTGGTGAAATAATTAATTGCAAGAATCCACAGATCTAGAGCACAAGATTTACAAGGAGGGGATCAAATGGGTAAAGAAATGTAGAGTCTGACTTGAGACAGTGAAAATGGATTTGGCACAAAGATAATTTTAATTGAAGTCCTAAAGTATGTAGAAATGATTGGGTTGTTATTATATATGTGAGGGTTATTAAAGAGAGGAAAGAGTTAGGGACAATTCTAAGACTCTAACTGGAGACTGCAGGATAGAGAAATAGGGCAGAAAGTAGTTTTTAGGCAGACTTAGAGAGTTGGAAATGTAGAGGAAACAAAAATAAGATTGTATCCAACAAATGAATGAATGAATGAATGATGGAGAAATCTTTATTGAATAGTTTAAGGAAATGGTTTGGGTAGTGATCAGTGTCTCTGAAATTATAGTCAAAGCTGGTTTCAAATTTATCACTTTATCACTTTTGGTTAATGTGTCCTTGAACACAAAACTGCCTACCTTTGGGCCTTGGTTATCCCATTTATAAGAGGGGATTACAATAAAACAAGCTTATAGGATTCTAAGAATGGGAAGAAATGATGTAAGATGCATGATAAAAGTTTGGTAGTATTTGGCACATGAGTTGCACGTCCATGTGGGAAATTTGATTCTAAAGCTTTGAAGAGGTGGGGACAATGGGATCATAGGAATGGATGGCTTGTTCTGAAGACAGCTCTTTGGAGCCTGTGAAATGTAGGGAGGGTTGAGATGACAATATTCAAGGAGATGAGTCCTGGGAGAATTTGTGAGTTAGTAGAGTTATCTTTTGTTTTCTTGAGTTTTGAGACAAAGTCACACTATGTAGCCCATGCTGACTTCAAATTCTTGATCCTCCTGTTTCAGCTTCCTAAGCACTTAAGCGTTTATATTTCTCAGTTATATTACTGGTAACGAGGACCGGCCAACTAACCCTCTTCTCACAAAACCACTGTGTAACTGAGATACTTCCTTTAATTTTAATTTAAAGTTTTAATATTCTTATGATATGCACATATTTATATGATAAATTACATGTATTGGTACTGGAGTTTTAAAATCTTTAGTCAGTTATCAGTGTATCTTTTGAAGATTTATGTAGGCTCAAGTTCTGTTTGTGCAATACCCTTCTTCACCAAATTTGATAATCACTTTATTTTTCTTTATTCTGAATGCAAAGGAGGGCATCAAAGATGTTAGCAAGAAATTAAAAGTGCTTATTTTTCTTAAAGTGGTAGCTCTGTGTACAAGTCTTAATTGTATTTTTTTTGGTGTTCTAAATAATAGATTCTTTATACAATTGCATATGTACGAGTGGATGAACATACCATTGGTGATCCAGAGGACTTTTGTCAAGATTGGATAAACCATGTATCACATTGATTGTAGAGGTTAGTAGATTTAGTTCATGAGGATATGTGCATTTTTATAGCAGATTTAAAAATGCATAGATTGTTAGGTAGCAATTTTCTTTTAAGATCTTCACTCCCTCCCACCCCCCAGTTTTCCTTTTTCCTTTCCTAGTTACCTGAGAGAACCAGTGAAGTTCATATTAGTTTGTATGTGTCTGATATTTCTGTTTTCTGTGGTGATAAATATAAAAGAATGAGCAAAAAAGAAGAAAAAAATCCAGACTTTGAAAATATTAGTTAGCAATGTGCACAGGCAGAAACAATGTTATAAACAATCAGTTTATAACTGATACCTGCTATACAAAAAAAATTTTACAGTTTCAGGAACATTATTATGGAATCACTTATTTTAACTTCTAAAAAAAGGTATTAGAGGAGGTATCTTTATGGTAATTGGGTATTCTTGATTCTGTTACTTTAATATGCACTGTGGTTTTTTTTTTTAAAGCTGTTTTATTCTGTTAGTATTACAAAGAGTGTGATTCCAGTTTTGCTTCTCGATGATGCTGGATAGTTCTTTGAAACTCCATGAATTCAGTACTAGTGACTACTTGGGGTTTGGTGTCACCAGTCCAAAAGTCTACTGTGTGCCTGTCTTTTACTATAACTCTTAGACTATTATTTTATGACTTCTTTGTATGTATACTGCTAATTACAGTATATAATGGCTAATTCATTTAAGTGGAATTTTGAGGGCTGGAATGTTTTATAAATCAGAATTCAACTTCAGAATAAATTTTAGTTTATTTTTGCTGTTTCTTATCTTTTTCCCTGTGGTGTGTAGAGGAATAAAAATTGGGAGGTTGAAAGACTTGTTTAGTAGAGCAATGAGGGAATTGCTTATTGCATCCTAGATTCTTTAATTGTTTTGGAATCCATGAGAAATGTATTAATGCTTTTATGCTATACTGAAGACAAGCAGTCCTAAACACAAGTGCTAGGATTGAAATTGTGACTTTTTAGACAGATCTGATGGTGCATGCCTCCCTGTACTCGGGAGGCAGACACAGGAGGATCACCACAACTCTTGAGGCTGTTCTGGACTCGGTGAATTCCAGGGCAGCTAGGGTTATAGTGTGCGATACTGACTTAATAAACAAAACACAAGCAAACAAAACATTTTAGAAATAAACTGTACATACTCTATGAAGCTGTCCTCTGAATTTATTTCTATGTGGAATTTCGTACCCTGTCATGTCCTGTAAATAAAGATTAAAGTTCCATTGTTTAAAAAAAAAAAATCTTCACATCCAAATGAGCAAGTAATGAACTGCTTTTGGTGGATAGTAACTATCCTATGTTGGACTATTATGAATTCTTACGTAGTATCTCCCTCAAGCTTGCTTTTGTAAGCCAAAGTGATCCTTCTGCTCACTACCTTATTAAAATTAATTCCTGCCTGGTTGCCTGCCAGCTGCTGGTTCTGAGGAGAAAGGCCTTTTTAGAGGAGGGAGTGTTTGTGAACTTAAGAGTGTTTGTTTATTAGGAATCTGGCACTTAACTCACTGCATCTTAGAAATTGATGAGGACTCTTGTTAAATCATCTGGTCCAGCTATCAAGCTGCCTTCATGATTTCTTTGCTTTCCTGTGTGTATGTGTGAAGAGGTAAGGAGTTGAAGGCAGTAAGGAAATAATCTTGAAGGCAGCTGAGGCGAGCAGGAAAGGGGAAAACTTCTTATGGATCATATTGTGTTGGTAGGGAGTTTAAAGCAGTCTGGCATCTTACACCGAAAGGCTAGGATTTGATACATACCAGGAAATAGATTCTTAACTTTGCCTTGCTTAAGGAGTTTGCTACTAGTTCTTGTAGATACAATACCCATGACTTTTCCTGAGGAATGCAATAATGTCTCTCCACACCTTAACATGTGCCAATGGCAAACCAAAGAAATTCTACCCAGGTTTATCTTGGTGAAACAAGGAATTTATTTGGGCTTCTTACAGGAGCCTGGGTGAGGGACTGCTTACAGGAATGACTCAAAGGTACCTGCTGGATTGCAAAGCATGTCAGTTTTCATGACAGTTCATGAAAATCAAGTTCTTAGAGCTCCCTGACAGACTTGGGCCAAGTGCTGCATGGATACTCTCCTTTTTTCTGTAATTGTTTACTGCTTATGTAACTGGGGAAGAAATATCATAATGTTTTGGGCTCCTGAGCCTCCAGAGTTTCATTAGCTTCGTGAGTCTTATGATCCTTTCTCCTCCTTATGAGGGAATGTTTGGGTTTGGAGAAAATAACTATATAACAAGGACTTTCTTAATTGGGCATTTGTCTTGGCCCTGAGGAAAGAGGGACAAACATGCTTTGACTGTCTTAATTCTAAGGGGCAGGAGTACTAGGAGTGCTGCCTAGGCAAGGACCTAAGGACCATGATGGTTCCCCGGACTGTCCTAGCTAGAGGTAGGCAGCTTTTGCAGAAGCTCTGATGGATTGTTTCATTCTGGGATTGCAGCATTCCTTATTCCCAACATACTATGGTATTTGTGCTTACTTTGGGAGTGCTTGGCATTTGGTTTTTAAAAAAGTATATTTGCATTTAAAAGGAATTGAGTTCCTTTTTAAAAGGCTGGAGTAGGGGCAAACTTCTGTTTTAAAATCTTAGGAATGAAGATGGGAGTTCTGATTTCTGGTATTTTATGAAGAAAAGTTTTGCTATCCTAATTTGGGTCTTGCATGTGTTAGAGTGACAGTCAATGACTTCAAGTGGTATTTAGAATCAACAGATGGAGTGGACTTTCAGAGCTAGTACTAGTTAGATTTATAAGAGAATAATCTAGATACCTGTCAGGTCTTCCTTATTTTTCAGTTTTAGCCTCAAACTAATTAAAATGGTTTTCAATGTTTGAAGATTCCCATTCTCTTCTTTACTTGTCTCTATCATCACTTCCAATTGTATAATTTAGTTCTATTTTTCCTAGCTTGTAGGTTCCCATTTCTGAGAATGCTGCTTTGGTTCTGCCTATTTCAGGGTGACGTGAGAACCAACTCTGTTATACACTCACTGTTTTCTTCACCCTCAAACATTTCCAAGTAAATTATTGAAGCTGAGGTGAGTCACAGGGCAGCCTTGTGTTTCAAGCACTTGATTTTCTATACTTCAGTTGGTCCCCTTGTCATTTCCCTTTTTTTTTCTTTTATTCTTTTGATGTAGAAATGGCTGTAACTCCTCTGATTTGGATCAGTACAGCTTTTCCACACAATGAGGAATCTTACTTTTTTGTCATGGTATTAAAACATGTCTCATTTCCATCCTAATTATAAGTTATCACTAGTTTCTCTTTTTATTATAGTGTTAGATGCTTAAACTTCTAAATAGCTTTCATGATTCATAAAGAATTACTATTCTCTGCATTTAATCAGTATTTGAACATCTACTTTCTAAAGGAACAGAGTTAATTAAGTTTTTGGATAAAAGAGAGTCATAGGTTCTGAACTTAAGCTGGAGGAAGATGGAGGCATGAGTATGTAGTAGGGTAGAGTCTTATCAAATGGGTCTAGAAAAGGAAAGATTGAGCAGTTATGTAATATGTAGCAAACGATGGTAATCATCAGAAGTAAAGAAAATGTAAGTGGTGGGGCAGGAGCTAGGAGGGTGTTGAGCTGAGATGTAGCTCAGGATGCCTCCCGTAGCTGCGTTCAGCAGAAGCTGGAAGTTTTGAATTGCCCACAGAAGAGAATTTTAGGAGACAATATGAAGCAGAATTGGAGTTCATTAAGAAGAGATTTTAACATAGATTTAAGCATGGGGATCATTAGAAGAGAGGTGCTCAGTAAAAATATAAGACAGACATAAGTGTGGGTTACTCAAGAGAGAGTTGCAATTACTTGTCTCTCCAATAATTCTATAGCTGATTTTGGTGGGCTCTGAAGTTACATCTAATAGGGTTGTTAGGGGACTTAAATGTGGTCATAGATGGTTTCTGAGGTGCATGTGTTGAGTAGAATTATACCCAGTAGAAGTAAACCTTGGGGCACAGGTTTCTTCTCTTCCCCCCTGATTTTTCTTAAGCCTTTGTACTTTGTATCTGACCAGAAAAGGACTATAGTGAGCCCATAGGACCAGATGAAAGTGGTATGTGCACGTGCATAGTAGCTTATGAGTTGGGCCTCAAGTGGTTTGGATTTAGATAAGTGTAGATAGAAGAATGGTCTAGTGTGTTTGGGAGAGTGTACCATGTTGGATGACTTGCTTGGTCAAAAGAATTGGACTGGGAAGAACTGGATGTGGTGGCACACATTTTGATTCTAGTACTTGGGAGGTGAAAGGACGAGATCTGGAGTTTGAGGACAGTGGCCTAGAGCAGGGATGTCTCAGACAGAATATTTGGGTTGGGAGACTTTATGGTCTATGTAAGAAACAGTTGGGCCTTGGATGGCTCTGGAGAGTGACAGCATACATAGTGAGGATGCTCCTCTAGGGTAAACTGGCCGACTCCCAGGAAAGATTACCTTTCTGATATTAATTACAATGCATTGGAAGCATTTTGTTTTTTAAATGTACTTTATGGAGGTGTGTTTTTCTTTTCTTCTACAAGATCTTTATATTTGGATCAAGTTGAAAGCTGGCTTAAGCCAAGATGGCATTTGCAGTGAATCAAAATACTTATGGAACTGAGAGGAACCTTCAGGAGAATCTTGGAATTTCAATTAGAAATTGTTCAGATCTTCTTGCTTTTCCAAGCCGTCATGCCATTCCTTCTTGAGTTCAACTTTCTCTGACTTTGTGTTTGATGGATAGGCTTGAGATAACTGTATCATGTTTGTTTATGCTTCTAGATTCAACCTGGCAGAGGAGGCTTGGCTTTTGTTTTTTTTTAAATTCCAGTTCTGAATACTTGAAAAAAGTTGCATCGGAAACCTGTCCTGATAAAGTTGATACTGGCTGTGATCAAGGTCAAATTTATACTGTATATACTTGTCCCAAGATTTAGTATCTTCTCTGTTTCTTTCTCTGCTGAAACCAAGCTATATCTCAGCATACTGGAAGGAACATTGTGATTGGAGGTGAACTGCCACTTAATAGCTTTGTAATCGTGATCAACACAGTTTTTGTGGATGTTTTCATTACATATAAAATGGAGCTACTTTTTCCTACTTGACTAAATAGTGGTTTGTGGGAGAGATACTTCTGTGTCTCATTTAGTCACCTTTGGCAAGCCGGTTAGGGCATGAGTCCCAGTTTTATTTTTTTCAATCTACAAATGCAAATATCTCTGAATTACATCATGTTTTTCTGAGACCCAAAAGATCCCATTGCCATTTTACATAAAAAATTTTTTTTAAAGTAACTACTGTTAAGAATGTTTGTGAATTATTTTATTATAGTCTGGGATATTTTTGTGCTAATTAACCAGATAATTAAAAATATGCTGTAGCTTTAGATTAGTAATTGATTGTTACATGGTGGGACATGGTCTAGATATTTTCAGCTTCCTTTCCAGTCTCAGCTTCTACTTATTTTTCTGTGCTGGGTACTGAGCTCAGGTTTTACATATGCTAGGCAGATGCACTGCCACTAAGCTGCAGTCCAGAGTTCCTCATTTATATTCTGAAATTTACTTTCATATTCATAAAACTTGATGTTTTTGTTAGAAAATTATATAAAATTAGACTTATTACTTGAAAATAGCATTTTTGTGGCTCACACAAAACCATTTATGCTCTTGAATTAATAATTAAACAAATGGCAGGCAGTATGCCTTTTTTTCTTTGCATACTCTATGAGGAGTGTTGTAACAAGCAGGTTGTCCTGAAAAGGTCTCCCTTTCCCATTCTTTTCTGTAACGATACGACTTGAAAATATATCTTTACAGTCTTTTTTCTTACATGGATATATAATAGTTGGCACTGCTGAGCTAGAAACTGATTTTGTGTGTGTGTGTGTATGTATATGTGTGTATGTATGTGTGTTATTTGTGTGTGTGAGAGAGAGAGAGACACTTTAAGGTTGTTCTTAAGGTTTTGGTACTTTCCCTTAGACCAAATACTCTTATTTTATTCTTTTGCATTTAAGATTCTTTAAAAGTTCTGTGATTAAGATTCTTTCCTTATTCTTGAAATAGAAATTATTTTAATTGTTCTGTACTTTTTAAATAAAGAAATTTATTTTTATTGAATATTTAAAAATACAAAGAAACACCAGTGATACATTTTCTTCCCCCTTTTATACACATATACACTTATAAATAAAATTTTGGTGTGTATGTACTATCTTTAAAACAAAAATGTTTCAAGTAAAAACAAAAGAATATTATGAAGAAATTATGGAGAACTATCCTGAACAGTATACCTATTGCATTTAGAAACTTTATATAAGTACAAGTGCCTTGTGCATGCCTATCTTTCTGATTTGTTTTCTTGCCATGATCTTGTTTCCAACGTAATGCTATTTATTGTTCGTGTAAATATGACTCTTGTTTTTATCACTTTTGACCCTGCTGTATTTAATCCATTCTCCTGTTGCCTGAGTTTTGGTTACTTTCAGCTTGCACTCTTACTCACCCTGTGACTATGAATGGTTGTGTGCACAGGGCCTTGTGCTTAGCTCTTCTCAGGAGATTGCTCCTCCCACCCCCAAGATCATGCTATGTAAAGTGCCATACCTATCTGCCTGTCTGCCTGCCTATCTTTTCTTTTTCTTTCTTTCCTTCTTGATTTTCTTTGGATTTAGGGACAGCATACTTGGAGCTCACTACACTGGCTTCAAATTTGAGGCAGCTCTCTGGAGTCCTATAAGTGTGAGTCACTGTACCTAGCTTAGTTCTCTAAAGTATTTCTATTCAGGTTTTTTGTAGTTAAAAACATAGGAGATATTTGTAATGTACTCCTCTTTCCATTTTTACTTTACAGAACTAATTTTAAAAAATATTTTGTTGGTATTTTATGCTTTGTGCTTGAGAGTGTTTCAATTTTTCATTTTCAGATTTTCATTTAAAGCTTAAAATACCTTAGTTTTTAATTTATGTTATTAATTTACCCAAAAGTGATTTTTATGATATTTCATTTATTTCTGGTTGTCTTCTCTAATCTCTTTCAATTTGTTGATTTGTCCCTCTTAAATACTTTTATTATATATCCTTTTTTTTTTTTTTTTTTGGTTTTTCAAGACAGGGTTTCTCTGTGTAGCTCTGGCTGTCCTGGAACTCACTCTGTAGACCAGACTCAGAAATCTGCTTGCCTCTGCCTCCCAAGTGCTGGGATTAAAGGCGTGCGCCACCATGCCGGGCTTATATATACTCTTAATGATTGTAACTTTATAATAAGTCTTACAATATAGTAGAGTCACTCACTTTTTGTGGGAATTATTGGTTATCTTTGTTTGATATTCCATATTATTTCTATTCACATTTCACCCGAATTTTATAATTATCTTTTCAATTTTCATGAATTCTTTTCTATAGAAAATATTTGAGTTTGTTATATTGTACTATCTTTATAATGCTGGGTTTATTTGTGGACATTTTTACTGCTTACCAGATAATTTTTACTCTTCTGGTACAAAAAAAGTCTGGGTGGACTTTGGTTAGGGACATGGCGTGGTGTGTGTAAAAGGCATTGAGTAGTAGTTTGTAGAGCAGAAGGCTTGAGGTTATGAAGCCAGGCAGCTAAGTTTGAGCTGGAGGTGGCCCTCTCTGCTGCCTGCTGAGCAGAGAAGAGCCTTCCTGCTGAGCTCTGGATGATGAGCACTGTGGAAAGTTAATGTCAGTGTCTTTAAACTGTGGGGACGTAGGCATCTTAATCACAGATTCAACTAACCTGTTCCATCTGATACAGAAATCTGAATATTTCTAGTCTCCTTATTCTAGTCATTAGAATTAAGTTATAGTTCAGAGTACTATTTTTTTCTATAAAGAACTTTGACATGTTTTGTAGGATTCATTTCCAGGTTTTATACCTTTTTTTTTTTTTAATTGCTGTTGAACAAAACCACAAATGTGAATATTTCCATTCTCACGTATCTCAGTTGGCTTCTTTACTCTGATCCTGTATGCAACATGAACTTCTTGTTCCACATACTCTTCTCATAGCTATAACATAAGCTATGAAATACTGGCAGTTAAAAAACCATCCTGTTTATTTACTGCATTTTCATGAGCCTCAGTTCAGGTTTTAGAAGTAATAGTGTGTCCTTTTTGTATTGTCCAGGTCTTGCACGCAATATCACATTTGTTTTAGATTTTACAGAGATATATTTTGTAAGAGTGGTAATTTCCTTCTAGGCTGGTTGCTTTCAAATCTACATTTATAAGCTCTGCTCTGTGATACTGGGCTTCTGTATTTTCCAGACTCCTCTACGGATTAGTTTCCTGTTTTAAGGCTCCCCCTTTCCTAGAGTTTAGGAAGAACCCAGGGGCTTGTTTATATTAAGCACAGACTTCATCACTGACTACCTTTAGCTTTTCATCTTTAGATTTACGACTCACCAGAAATTTATCTTCTTTCATGTTTGGTGTGATGAAGTAGGAGTTACAGTTTGTTTTCCCATAGTACAAAGCAATTGTTAGTGCAGTTCACTGAAATAACAATATTTACTTACTCATTTCATTCATAACTTTGTTTTAAAGCAGGTGACTTGTACAAGTTTACCTCTTAAGGACTTTTTGTATTTTTTTCAACTGGTCTGTTTTGTACCACATTGTACTTTTAATTATTGGAGTTTTTGGCAAGGTTTGTAATCTTGTCATATAAACTGTTTTTCCTCTTCGGCATCAATTAGTTTGATAAATACTGGCATTTTTTTTCTCTGACTTTTTCTTTTTTAATCTTCCAGGTCATCCTTTGCAAATCTTAGTCCTTTGTAGAAATGGTATAATCAGGCTTTTACTTAGTATTCTTTAAAATACTTTTGAGTTGATATTGGATAGTATTTTCTGTAGATCAGTTTGAGGATAATTGACATGTTGTTAGTATAAATTGTAACTCTTATCTGAGAGGCTTAGAAACAGATAGGATGTTTGATTTTTGTTTTTAGATTAAAAAACTTCATGTATTTATAACGTGGTAGCTTATACAACAGGCTTAATAACCTTGTATTTTGACTGTGATCCATGTTAGTTCAAGTGTAGCATCAGTAGTCTTGGAGTGTGAATTTCAGATTTTAAACTATTAGATGAAGAGATTTGTTTTATTGTGATCCATGATTATTGTATACCTTTCAGTTTTCCTCAGTTTCTTACAGCACAGTACATTTTGGTTTTCTGCTTAGATGTCTTGCATAATTTCCTCTTATTTTCTATGTATGTGTCACTAAAAAGATTTTTTTCAAGTTAGATAGATTGACACAGTCTTGCCCTACAACTCAACCTGGCCTTGAATACATGTTCTATTGCCCTAGCCTCCTGTGTGCTGCAATTGCTAGTATGTGCTATGTGCCTGGATCACAAATTCTATTTTTTAATGATTTGTTATTGGTATGTAGACAATCAACTCATTGTTATATATTGTTATTATAGTAATTTATCTGTAGATTAATTTTGATTTTCTGTGTGCTAATATAATCTTCAGATAATGAAAATATTCTTTCCAACCTAGTGTATGTTATTTATTTTGTCTTTTTTATTTATTTTTTTACACTCTATTTTTGTCTTATTTTGTATAAAATTTGCAGCAAACATTTTAGTAGAATTATTTATTTATTTATTTTTGCAGTGCTAGAGATTAAACTTGGGGCCTTGCAAGTGCTTTACCACTGACTTACATTCTTAGGTCTTGAATATAATTCTTCTTAAAAATTTTTTATTAATTATTTATTTACATTTTAAATGTTATTCCCCCTTACTGTTTTCCCCTTTGTATCCCAACCCCTGTGCTTCTGTGAGGGAGCTCACCCACCCACCAACCCACTCCCATCTCACCAACCTAGCATTCCCCTACATTGGGGCATCAAGTCCACAGGACCAAGGGCCTCCCCTCTCATTGATGCTGGCAGTTCTCTGCTATGTAAGCAGCTGGAGCCATGGGTCCCTCCATGTGTACTCTTTGGTTAGTGGTTTAGTCCCTGGGAGCTCTGGGGGTCGGGGATCTGGTTGGTTGATACTGTTCTTCCTATGGGGTTGCAAACCCCTTCAGCTCCTTCAGTCCTTTCCCTAACTTCTCCATTGGGGTCTCTGTGCTCAGTCTGATGGTTGGCTTCGAGCATCCACATCTGTATTGGTAAGGCTCTGGCAGAGCGTCTCAGGGGACAGCCATACCAGGCTTCTGTCAGCAAGCACTTGTTGGCATCCACCATAGTGTCTGGGTTTGGTGTCTGCAAATGGGATGGACCCCTAGGTGACACAGTCTCTGGATGGCCTTTCCTTCAGTTTCTGCTCCACTCTTTGTCCTGAATTTTCTTTAGACAGGAATAATTCTGTGTTATATTTTTGAGATGGGTGGGGGGCTGTATATATATATATACCCCATATAATTATATTTTTTTAAAAAAGATTTATCTTTGTTTTATGTGTGAGTGCATGCCTGCATACATGTATGCGCACCGTTGCATTCCTGATGGTCACAGAGGGCAGAAGAGGATGCTGGATCCCTGGAACTCCAGTACAGATGGTTTTGAGTTTCCATGTGGGTGATAAAGTAAACCCAGGTTCTCTGCAAGTTCAGCAAGTAGTCTTACCCACGGAGTCATCTCTGCAGCCTCTGGATGGAATTGATACGAGTGAACTGTTTCCGTGTTGTCCTCAGATGATGGAGAATGTACTTAGTATTTTAGCATTAAGTACAAGCTGTAAATTAAGAAGTAAAATCCTTATCAGATTAAGGTTCTCTTTTTAACCTTATTCAACATGGATAATTTATTCCTGTCTTATTAACCTGGGTACCTTTTAAAGATATATTGAAATATTATAGGATTTAAAAGTTTTAATCCTGCTAGTATGGTTAAATACAATGATTTTAAATGTTAAACTTTTTAAGAATTTTTGAAATAAGCCCTCCTTTAGCACATGATGTATTATTATTTTTATGTAACACTGTCTCTGCTTTGTTATTTGACATACAGTTTTTATTTGCTTTTGTGTTCAAGTAAAATACACTTTATTTACTGCTTTTTTGGGATATACATACATACGTATTGTGTTGTATGACTATAACTTTATACAGTGTATGCTGTCTGTCATTCTGGGAGGGATTACTCAGTAGGTAAAGGAACTGCCGAGTGTGACAAGCTTGGATCTGACAGTTTGATCCCTAGAGTCCACATGGTAGGAACAGAGAACCAATTCTAGCAACTTGCCTGTTGACTTCTAATAAATGTGCTCTTTTGTCTGCTGGCACATGGGAGTTCTCAGGCCTGGCTTAGTTTTCTTTTGGTGGTGGTAAATGGAGGTACTAATATCCAGTGTAGGATTCCTGTTGCCTGTGAGATTCTACAGTTAATCTTAGCTGAAAACTTTTTTGAAACTAAAAGCTTAGGTAAAATTTTTATTTATATTATTAAGAACCCTGTAACCATAGTTGCTGTTGAAGCTCTGACTTTGGCTCTAGTCACCTCTTCAAACAGTTTGCACTCACTCTGGAGTATTTTTTTTTTTTTTTCTTGGGCCATGACAGTACTTGGTGATTTTTAGGTGATCCTACCTGTGTTGCTGCTATTCTCAGAACATGAATGAAACCATTTTTTCTTGTGCTTTAAGAAAAGCTGAATTGCTAGTCTGTACACATTTAAAGCTTGTCACTGGTGGAACTAGAATCCGTGTTCAAGTTTGCTCTTAACTCTCAGCCTATTTCACAGTTCCATTGGGCCAGTCTCAGGCTCCCCTTCTATGTACAGCTACCCCCTGGGTTGCAACTTTTGACTCCAGTAAAATTTTTTGTCTGTCTCTATCTTTGCCTTTGTCTCTGTTTCTTCCTCTTTCCCTCTCCCTCTTTCCACCTCACTTTCCTTCCCTCTCTTCTCCTTCCTTCCCCCTTTCCCTCTTCTTTTTCCTTCCTTCCTCTTCCCTTTTTCTTTCTTGCCTTCCTTCTTGGATCTCATATAGTTCAGGACGGCTTTGACTTTCTGGAATGACAGGTATGTGACACTATACTTAGCTATTAGATGTGATTGTTTTATGTTAGATGATATTCTGTAATGGTTAATATTGTCAACTTGATAGCATTTAGTCAGCCACCTGGGAGACAAATCTCCGGACGTACCTATGAAGGAATTTCTAGATTAAGTTAAAGTGGGAAGAAGACAGATCCTAAGTGTGGATAGCACCATTCCATGAACTAGGGTCCTGAGCTGAGTAAAAATGAGAGAGGGCTGGAGAAATGGCTCAGTGTTTAAGAGCATATACTATTTTTGCAGAGAACTGAATTTGGATCCTAGCACCCATGATGGGTGGCTCACAACTACCAGCTCTATGGGATCTGATACCCTCTTCTGGCCTCTCTAGGCAGTCATACTATATGTGTGGGCATTTGCATGCATGCACACACAAAATTTAAAAAAATTAAAGTATTATTTTTAAAGGAGAATGTGAGCTGAGTACCAGTTTTCATTATTCTTTGTTTTCTGAATATGGATTCAATTTGACCAGCTTCATTATACTCTTTATTAACATGTCTTTCCTGTGTTGATAGATTGTGTCCCCATACTGATATCCAAAATAAACTCTTCCTTCCCAAGTTAATTTTTGTTATGTATTAAATCATAGCAATGAGGAAAAAAAAGTCCTTTCCAACTCTGTAACTATAGTAAAGTTTTTTCTATCTTTTCTTTCTTTTTGATGCTGAGGTTTGAACCTAGGTTTTTGTACATAGTATATGCTGTGCCCTATACTATACCTGCAGCCCTCTAAATCTATCCCCTCCCAGACAGCCTCCCTTCTTTTTATTCATCTCTTCCCATACATCCTCCTTTCTTTAAATGGGGTCTCACCATATTTCAGGCTGGCCTTGAACTGTTTATTCTTTTACTCTGAGTACTGAAGTTATATGCTCTATCATCCTTGGCTCAAATCTATTTTTTAAAAGATTTATTTATTTATGTATATGGGTACACTGTAGCTGTACTGATGGTTGTGAGCCTTCATGTGGTTGCTGGGAATGAGGGTTGCCCACTCTGGTCGGCCCGCTTGCTCTGGCTTAAAGATTTATTCAATATTATATCTAAGTACACTGTAGCTGTCTTCAGATGCATCAGAAGAGGGCTTCAGATCGCATTAAGGATGGTTGTGAGCCACCATGTGGTTGCTGGGATTTGAACTCAGGACCTTCAGAAGTGCAGTCAGTGTTCTTAACCACTGAGCCATCTCTCCAGCTCCCCAAATCTATTTTTTTAAAAGACTTATTTATTTATTATATGTAAGTACACTGTAGCTGTCTTCAGACACACCAGAAGAGGGCACCAGATCTCGTTACAGATGGTTGTTAGTCACCATGTAGTTGCTGGGATTTGAACTCAGGACCTTCAGAAGAGCAGTCAGTGCTCTTAACCGTGGAGCCATCTCTCCAGCCCCCCCACCCCATCTATTTTTAATCACATTTCAAAACATATTTTTCCCCCTCCTAAGCTTGGATGGTAGCTATGTGAGAGTTTCTAACAGTTAATTGAACTGTGTGTACTTGTGCTTTACATATTTTCTTTGTGTTTTATTTTACAATGAACAAATCTTAAAGACTCCAGAAAAATATTAATTTCCTACATTCTTCCATATGCTAAAGGACTATTTTGAATAGATTAAAGACTTGAATACAGAAAGCAAAATCATAAGGTATACGAAAATATAGATAAATATGTTTTAGGTGTCTCCAAGGCTACTGCTAGGTTCAGTACTTCAGAGTCTAGGAGGACTCAATGCACTGAACAGATAATCGTCCTCTCAGATTAGATTGATCACGGTGAAACCACCAAAGGGAAGAAAAGGTGTATGGAGCGAATCTGTAGGAAACCATGTGCAAGCTTCCAAGACTCCTTTGCTGGCAGTCACACAGAACAGGCTTTCAATTCCTAGTTCCTGTTCCATTGAGTTCATGAGCTGTGACATGAGTGAAATGGTATCTACTAGGGATAATCATCACTAGGAATAGTCATTAGAGATTCAGTGTCATTTTTGTCATTTGGAGCTGGTCAGATTGACCCCTTTTGCCCAACGTGTACCACAATTCTCCAGAAGTAAAGCTTGTGTTTATCATAAAGTACATTGTTTGTAAAACCAATTCAGATGTGGTGAGTCATTCTTACCTGAATGGTGAGAATGCTCTTGCCCATGTTTCCAGAAATCAGTTAGCTCTACTATGGTCTTTTTTTCTTATACATTGTAATTTTTAAAACAATAATCTTGGCATAATAAAAAGAATTGTAAGCATGAAATTAAATATAGTCATAAAGTAAAGTAATGGCAAATTGAACTGCATTGAAACAGTGAGATCTGGAAAAGAAAAAAGTCCTATAGAGGATTAGAGGGGAAACTGAAAAGTGATTTATTTACTATATGGGGGAAAAGTGGAAGTTATTTGTCAAATATGTAAAAGCTCTTATAGAGGCCAGCAAGGTTGCTTAGTGGATAAACTTGCTCGCTGTGCAAGCTTGATGATAGCAGTTTGATCCCCAGAACCTGCATAAAGGTGGAAGGCAAGAACTGGCTCCACAGAGTTATCTCTGACCTCGACACCTGCACTGTGGCACACAGCTTTCTCTCCCTGTCGTCACCTCCTCTCCCCTCTCTCCTGTCTTCTCTCCACCTCTTACTCTCTCACACACAGTAGTGATAACAAATACAATTAAACCTTCATAAGTCATCAATAAACTGAGCAATGGGTTTGCATACCTATACTCCCCAGATGTAGGAAGCTGAGGCTGGAGGGTTAGTTTCATTGTTTGCTTAAGGCATATTGTGAGTTTTGAAATGCATATCTTCTATGCTATATCTGTGTAAAATCTGAAAAATTCTGAGTTATATCACTCTAAAGGGCTAAGATGAAAATTTATGTTAATTAAAAGAGGAAAGGCAGGCCAGGTTTGGTAGCACATGCCTTTAGTCCCAGCTCTTGGAAGGCAGAGATAGGCAGATATCTGTGGCTTCAAGGCTTGCCTGGCCTGCAGAGATCCAGGATGGTCAGGGCTCTGTAGAGACTCAGACTCTAAACAAAACAAAAAGAGCCTGTCTCAAAACAGTAAAAAGAGAAAGGCAAAGTTACAAATTAATATGTTATGTTCCAGTGTTGAGATTATATAATATTAATATATGAATAAAAATAGCTGTGAAAAATATGTTCCCAGTATTTGAATTGGGGGAGATATGAGCCTTCTCGAGTGAAATGCTTGCTGTACAAGCGTAAAGACCTAATAGAGATCCTCCATCACCCACACAGAAGCCAGAGGGTGGCATGGAGTTGAAATCAAAATGCTGGACTGACTCAGCCATATCACTGGGGCTTACTGATCAGCTTGGTTCACTGAATTGGTGAGCATCAGATTCAGTGAGAGACTTTTTGTCTCAGAAAATGACCTGGAGAGTAGTGGAGGAAGATAACTGTCATTGACCTCTGACCTCCACACACACGCCCACACACATGTACACGTACATTGAATCGATTACTTTTCCTGTTGCTATAATAAAATTCATAACAAGAGCAACTTGATGAAGGAAGAAGGCACACAGGATTTGAGGCAGCTGGTCACATTGTACCTACAGTTGGGAAGTAGAAGTGAGTGGCTATATTTAACTCACTATGTCCTTTTTCAACTTGGGATCCCAGTCCATGGAATGGTACCACCTGCATTAAGGATGGAGTTTCTAACCCATGTAGCTGAATTTAGAAGCTCTTTCATTGACATGCTCAGACTTTTGTCTCTTAGGTGATTCTAGATCCTGTCAAGTAGACAATATTATCTCTTTCTCTCACATATGCACTAACTCTCTTCTCCCTCCCCTCTCCCCACATTTAACTGATTGTTTAAAGAGTAATGTCTAATTTTTTGATAAGCAAAACAGTGGGAGTTTAAGTAGAAAATGTGAGAAGATGGAGCTTTCTCTTGTCTCAAATTCTGTTTCTCATCTGTTAGCATCTACTGTGATAATTTGGAGAGTGTCACTTAGAGCTAATAGCTTATGAAAGACGACTGAGTTGTAGATCTCCTTTAAATCTTCAGAACATATGGCTCTCTCTTTCTTTCTCTTTTTGAGAAGGTCCTTTTATGATATTTGTCTATGTTTGTTGCTATAACAGAATACTTGAGACTAGATAATTTATAGTGAAAAGAAATGTCTTTCATTTTCTTGCTTTTTTTGGCCCCTCTTCTTGAGACAGAACCTCACATATGCTAGGCTGACCTTGAACTTGTTATATAACCAAGAATATCCTTGAAATTAAAATTCTACAGCTGACAGCTCCTGACCATGTTTGATATAATGTGGTACTGAGCTTTCTACCAGTGAATCCATACACACTCTCCCACCCCAGTATTTCTGTTGTTTCTGAAAGCTCCATACTGAGAGGCTTTCAAATGTTGAGTTTTTCTTTTTCTTTTTCTGTGTCATGCCTCGTGGACGAATAGAAGTGCAAGAGGGTCACAATCTTAGGAAGAAAAATACCTGTATGCCTTCCCTCATATGTGGATCCTAGGTGTGTGTGTGCACACGTGTGTGCATGTGTATGTTTAGGGATGCACTTATCATATCACAATCACATATATGGAGGTTAGAAGACAACTTACAGGAATTACCTCCTTCCACTTTGTGATCCTGAGGCTCAGCTCAGGTTGTCAGTCTTGGAAGCAGTCTTGGTACCTTTTCCCTCAGAACCTTCTCTCTGTGTGTGCCCTACCCTCTCTTTAAGCTAGATTCTTGGTATGAGTAGGGTGGCCTTGAACTTCTCAGCATCCTGACTCAGCCTTCATCATGCTAGGATTGCAGGAGTATGTTAACCACAGCCCGCTTGATTAGCGTTTACTTAGAAGTACATCATGTCTCTAAAAGATGACCGGATTAGTTGTACATTGATCCTGTCTCTGTTGAATGTGGAAGATATAATTCTGCCTGCTTGAGAAGTAGTGCCCTTGTATGATGTTTGGTGAGATTTGTATTATCATATTGCATTACAAATGAGTATATTAAAAATAACCACAATATATCTCCCTTTTTAATTTTGTCATAGATTTTTCTAGGTAAATTTGTTAAGAAAATTTAACTTTTTGTCTTGTCTGTGAACAGTTTTCTCCTGCCTAAGAGCTGTAATGCACTGAAGAGTATGCTTGTTACTTGGAGCTTTCACAGATGGAGTGGTTGAATTCACCTTTCCTAAGGAGCACGTTCTAGGACAGCCAAGGCTACACAGAGAAACTCTGTCTTGAAAAACGAAACAAATTTTTTTTTTTTTCCACAATAGCACTCAGTGTTTATTAAGTAGAATCATCTGGTCCAGTATTCCCAGAGTTTACCTGCCTACTTTTGATTTTTGTTTTATTTTCCTTTCTTCAACTAAACTTGAACTTTACTTGGGATTTTACTAGGTTTTGTTTGTTTGTTTGTTTGTTTGTTTTAGTTTTCTTTTATTTAAAAAAAATTTTATTAGGTATTTTCCTCATTTACATTTCCAATGCTATCCCAAAAGTCCCCCATACCCTCCCCCCACCCCCTACCCACCCATTCCCATCCTTTTGGTCCTGGCATTCCCCTGTACTGGGGCATATAAAATTTGCAAGTCCAATGGGCCTCTCTTTCCAGTGATGGCCGACTAGGCCATCTTTTGATACATATGCAGCTAGAGACAAGAGCTCCGGGGTACTGGTTAGTTCATAATGTTGTTGCACCTATATTTACTAGGTTTTTAAAACATTTTATTGATTCTTTGTGAGTTTCATATTGTGTACCCCCTCCTGCTCATCTCCTTGTCCCCTCATATATGCCCTTCACTCTTGCAAAACTCCCCAACCCCCCAAAATAAAGCACATATTTGTGCTCGAGCACACGCACCCCCCAACAAAACCCCAAAGCATAAAAAACGTATCTCGGTGGAAGCTGTAGTATGTCACAGTGTGTCCCACAGTATATCCCTCTGTCTACACAGCTTCACTTGTAAATAGCTTTTGCAGTGAGTCATTGGTCTGGTTCCAGATCTCTGGCTTCTGTGACACCATCAATATTGGCTCCTCATTAGGACTCCTAGTGGTTATCCAGTTTGCATTTTCTGATGTTTTACCAGCAAATAGACTTGGATGGTAGGTTGTAGAGTGAATACAAGAGGGCTGCAATGTCTCTCTTGCTACAGATCATCATGCACACAGTGTATTGGGTGAGAGTATTTTTCCAGTGTAAAGTTATTATTTCCTTCTGTTCTAAGTAGTAACTAAATCCAGGGTACCCTGAGAAGAGAAAGAGGACAGGAATGAAGCTACACCTTCTTTAGGAAGATATTATTTTGAGTTCTTCCATAAGAAACTTACCTTTCCCTTTACTTTATTGACATCAATAAAGACCTGTGCGGGTTTCTAGTTTGGCTTTTTAACCCAGCCTTATATTTTTTTATTGTGTTCTGTTAGTCCAGTATAGCAGGAGTTCTTTCAGGTTGATTTCAATACCTTTTTTATATTTTCATTTCATCTCTAGTACTATAAGATGTTTCAGGCTCCCTTTTAAAAATCTTTTTTCCTGTCCTAAGCTCTAGTATTATTTTCCCAAGAATCTCTCTCCTTTTATTACTGAATTATATTTAAAATAAGATTCATTTATATTCATTTATTATTCATGGATATAGGGCTTGTATGTTTCTACTCGGGTGTTGCTGCTTTTGTTCTTTCAGGGCTCACTCATTGATAGATCTATCTACTTTCTTTCACAGATGGAGTATTTGAGGTAAACAAAAAAGTTAATTCTTGGGGCTGGAGAGAAGGCTCAGCAGTTAAGAGCACTGTTCTTCCCAGTACCCATATGGCAGCTTACGACTGTCTGTAACTCTAGTTCTCGGGGACCTGACACCCTTACACAGACAGACATGCAGATAAAATACTAATGCACATAAAATAGTAATTCTTAGTACCTGTTATAACAGTTGACTAGTTACCAGTCCTAGTGGGTAGTCTTGAGTTTCATTTGTATGACTCCTTTTGCCTGTCTTTTGGCTAACCTTATTATTTGAAGTAAATTTCAGTAACTGTATTAGTTCATCTGAATATGTTTTCGTTTTTATCACTAAGTAATAAAGACTTTTAAAAATACATTTTAAAATTGAGGTGTAGTTGGCATGATGCACTAATCAAAATATAAAATATTTTCAGCTCATTCTTACTGATAACTTTTGCAAGTGATTTGTGTGTGTCTTTGTGTGTGTGGGTGTTGTGTGGTGTAGTGTTGCCCATGTGTATTTTTGTAGATACGCATCCTCATGCATAGGGAGCCCTGAGGAGGTTTTGAGTGCTTGCTTTATTACTGTGCACCGTGCTCACTGGAGATAAGGTTGTTCATCAGCAGGCCCCAGTGTGTGTTCACAGTTACAGGGTTATAAGTATGCATGTGACTATACCAGGGTTTTACCTGAGTTCTGGTAGTTTGAACTCAGATCTTCATCCTTGTAAGAGTTTTTACTTGTAGAGGCATCCCTAACTCGTTTTGAGACAGCTAGTTATCTTGTTAAGCAGACCAGCCTAGCCTGAAACTTAGAGCGATTCTCCTGCCTCAGCTTTTCAAATGGTGAGATTACAGTCAAGCACCACTGTGCTCAGTGTCACTCATAGTTTTTATAAGAGCCTTTGAGAAACAAATATCTCATTACAGCACCCTTTTTTTTTCTTCAGTGCTAAGGTTCAAACCTATGGCCTCATAAATGCCTAGTACCTAAAAAATTAACAGTAATTTGCAACCAGGTGTTTGGCATTCTTTCCCCTCTGTATATAGTACATTGGTCAAAGATACATGGTGGCTTGTTTAATAATTACTATCTACATTTTGTTGGACACATCCCCATAGTCTTGTCCAACATGATTCTCACTATAGCTTCCTTGTGGGATACTTGTCTCAGTCCCAACATAGTAGTGGTCAGTGATTCTGACTTTGGAGAAACTTCATCAGTTAGTCCCTGACATCTAGTCAAAGTTCCTCTGTTGTGTTCTCCTAGCCAGGTTTAGATCACTTAAAACAAAACAAAACAAAACAAAAACCAAAAACGTATATATCTTTTCTTAGGACCTATCAGGAAGACTAACTGAATTACTCTTGGTTATTCTCCTTTTTAGAGATTAAATGTCTAAAAACAGGTGTACATGATTAGCTAATAGACCCTTTGTTAATAGTACTTTCTGGTTGTGACACAATCATTTGTATATGGGGCTAGTCTGGTTTAAATTCTTGACTGATGGATCTGCAGTACAGAAAAAAGAATTAGGCTATAAAAATAGGCTTGTTTATGTTTGGTTTGCCAAGTTCTCTTGTTTTCTTTTATATTATAGATCAGCTCGAACGGGTCTTTTTACGACTTGGCCATGCTGAAACAGATGAACAGTTACAAAATATTATATCTAAGTTCCTTCCTCCTGTTCTGCTCAAACTGTCCAGCACCCAAGAAGGAGTACGGAAAAAAGTAAGCATGTTGGGAACCGTTTGGGGAAATAAATGACGAATAAGTGGATATATACATATACATATATATATATATATGTGTATGTGTGTGTGTGTGTGTGTGTGTGTGAGTTTTTTATTCTCATTGTTGAAATGTAGGCTCCTGATCCTAACTACAGCTTTCCAAATGTATCGTAAGTCTAAGAACTTAAATGCCTACCTAGTACAGCTGCTATCACTACTTGTGTGCTTGTTACCAGTGTCAGGTAATTTAATCAAGATAATTAATTACCTGGACTGATCTAAAACTGAATATGAAAGCCAGTTTAGAAAGGGTATCAGTTGACGGTGAATATATCCTTAAATAAAGCTAATAAAGGTGACCAAATAAACTTCTTGAAAACGAACTGTTCTTGTATATATGTTCCTTCAAAATACTGTTTCAAAAAGCTATATAATTATAATATCACTATTTTATTTTTAAATTATTCTATATGGAGTACTTTGCCCTCTAATTTGTAACATGGTTATTTTTTCCAGTATATTTGTGATAGACCTGGTCTTTTAGCTGGTTGCTGGGAATTGAACTCAGGACCTCTGGAAGATTAGTCAGTGCTCTTAACCGCTGAGCCATCTCTCCAGCCCCTTAATTTGAGCTGTTTTAAAAGACAAACCAGTGATTAGGTGTTTCTTCTTGTTAATTGCATTTTTCTGTTTTACTCAAATTATTTTTCTTTTTCTCATATAAGATTTTTATCTACATGACAGTGTAATAATGATTATGTGTTAAGAAAAGTGCTAAGAAGTTGTAAGTTTATACAGGGTAATATGAACTAGTTCTTTCTTGCCTACATTTTACAAGCTAAATTTAGAATGATCAATGAGCTTTTATTTTTATTTGTGTTTATATGTAGCCCTGGCTAGCCTGGAAGTCTAGACAAGGATGGCCTTGAACTCACAGATCTGTGTGCCTCAGCTCTCAATTACTGGTTTTAAAGGTGTGTGCCACCACCACCCAGCTCAATTATTGATTTTTTTTCCCCCCACTATTTAGCCTTGACTGTCCCAGAGTTCCCTCTGTAGACTCTCCTAGACACTGTAGACGTCCTAGAGTTCCCTCTGTGGTCTCAAACTCACAGAGATCTGCCTGCCTCTGCCTCCAAATGCTTGGATTAAAGGCATGCACCACCACTGCCTGGCTAGTTAATGAATTTTTAAATGATCAAATAATGAATAGGTGAGCCAAGATTTAAAATTTAAAGTAAATTTTCTTTCAGTAATTATGTTTTCAAGAATGCTCAGGATGAATAAAAGCCTGTTTATGAACTTGTCTTTGGTGTTCTGGTTAGACCTTAGAGTTACACAGTATGCAGTATTGGCTTTTATTTTTGACTTAATTATTAGTAAGAACATTGGTTTTAGTTTTGAAGTATTTGTTGCAAAAATGTCCTTATTACATGGTGGACTGAGAGCACTGTAAACTTTTTTTTGGTGTGTGTGGTGGGTGGTACTTTGGATGGCTACCACGTAGGCGTTTGTGTAAGAGAAGCAGTGTTCTGCCATTGACTTACATCTCTGATCTAAAGCGTATTCTGTGTTCTGAGAAAAACCCTTCATAAGATTAAAAAGTTATAGTCTTGTTTGTTGAATGTGGAGTTGAGCATGCCCTGAGACTATTTGCTGTTAACACTCTACAGTTATATCTTGAGAATCTGTCTTCTAGTCTTATATATTGGTAGTTATGGATTACAGCCTTCTCTGGTTGTAGTTTTCCTGTTTAATATTTTTGATGTACAAGTTTAACATTAGCGATTATAGTATGTTACATATATTTATGTATATCTTTATTAGCAAAGGGATACTGTTAAGCAAACTTGAAAACTTCTGGGAAAAAGGAAACAATAGTTAAAGCTGATAGACTTTAACATTGTGCCACTCTGATAGATCTTTTTATTCAATCCTGTAGCTTTGAAGAATTGTCATTTGAGTCCTTCAAATAGGAAAAATGATCCTGAAATTAATAGTAATAGCCACAATTATTGGTTGATGTCTCAATTTAATAATTCTGTGAGGTATAGGTGCTCTAATAATTCCTATTTTATAGATGAAAAAACTGGAACTCAAAAAAGGTAAGTTGCCTTATATCACATGACTAACAATATTCTTTATAAATCAAGACTTAATAGACAAGTAATTTCAAAATTAATCTGGTTTCTGCAAGGTACTCCTTCTGTGTAATGGCTACACATGTTAATTGTTTTTTTTTTTTTAACTATATTTACAAAAGTAAATTTAATTCATCCAAAGCCAGCCAAAGTAAATAGAGGTTAAAAATGACTCTGAAGGAAGTAGTAGAACTTTTTTGTGTGGTATTTTGATTTTTAGGCAGTGGAGTCTTGATAGGTATTTCTACTTTTATAGTATATGTTGTTCACTGTTATGCCTTATAAATTATAGAACCAGTGTAATAATAATTGTCATTTGAACAGTATTGCTAATAAAAGATACAGACAGATATTGAGCACAAATTTATAATGCAGTTTTCCTCTTTCATAACTATATAAAAGAGATCTTGGATTTATTTATTTCTTTTAGTTTTTCAGGACAGGGGTTCACTATGTCACAGCCCTGGCTATCCTGGAGCTTGCTCTATATACCAGGCTGTCCTTGAACTCGGAGATCTGCCTGTCACTGTCTCTTGAGTGCTGGAATTAAAGGCATGTGCCGGCACTGCCTGGCTAGAATGCATTTTTTAATTTAAGGAAAATGAGAGTTGCTAAGTAGAATTCCGTTATAATTAACTTGTTTGGTAAGCATTATTAGAATACAAGGAAGTTAATGCTTGACCGTATTTGATGTTAGTTTAGTTAGCAAGTCTGTAGAACAACTTGAACTCTTAAATACTACTGGGAGAACTGTAAAATATTATGTTCATTTTGGAAAGTAAGTAAAAGTATCTGTTCAAACTGGGCATGTGCATAACCTACTGACCAAACACTTTGGTCTTGGATTTATATCCAACAAAAGTAAGCGCATACATATACCAAAGGGCATATCCAAAAACATCGTATCAGCATTATATTTAGTCACTCAAAATGGTAGCTTTCACTAATGTGTGCTTTGAGGCTTCAGTGCATATTTTAGGAGTGATATATCATGGATGCAGCCCTTAATTAAAATGTTCAGTCTTTCCTTTGGGAGAGATTTAAAAAAAAATCTCATTTCTCAGTGTTCATTTTCTTCTTCTTAGTACATAATATATTGGAGTAAGACTGTGGTCATTTATCAGAAACTTGTATATTTTCCTTTCTTTCCACAGGAATTGCTGATGTGTTAATTTCTACTTTTGTTTCTTTCCCATTTTAGGGGAGGAGGGAGGTTTTATGTTTTTACTTAAATTCTCTTAGTGGTTTTAGATGATTTTTTAGGATAAAATAAACATACTTCCGTGTTTTGCTAAATTCTGTTATAATCCAGATCCTAACTTTATGAATTCTTACCACTCTGTGTTTCAGATAGATATAATTTGCCATATTCTATTAGGTCCAGTTCCTTTTCTGAAACCAATTTTCTCCTTGAAATTTATTCCCTAGAACTCAGTGTTCCTACTACATTTTCTTCCAAGTACGCCTATTTGGCCAACCAAGTATATCTAGAGACAGTAGAATCTTGTATTTTACATTGTAATAATCTTGGTATCTTGCAAAATGTAGATACTGTGTTTCTGATTCTGATACATCCCTTTCTGCATTATAAACTTTATGTTCCTTAAAAGAAAGAAGTAGCTACTTTCCACTAAAATAAGTAATATCTAAGAAATGAATTTATTTTTAAGATATGATTGGTAATTCTAGTTCTGTCTTTGTTTTAGGTAATGGAACTGCTGGTCCATCTGAATAAACGTATAAAAAGCCGCCCCAAAATACAGCTTCCAGTAGAAACACTATTGGTTCAATACCAGGACCCTGCTGCAGTTTCCTTTGTCACGGTGAGAGTTATTTTGGGATTTTTTTTGCCGGGGGCAGGGGCGGCCTTATGTCAGTCTTCTCAGTGTTTAGTTGATGCCATCAATGTATATTGGCAAACTTAAAAGTTTCATTCTTAGACCATTCCTAACTGAAACAGTTGTTTTTTTGTTTGTAAATGATATGTTATTTTTTCATGGAGTACTGATTCACAGGTAATGCTGCTTTAAAGAAGTTATAGGAACATGGTAATGAATGGCCATTTATTGGGCAAAGAAATGTTGGTGAAATGACTGTCAGGTATTTAATATAAAAAAGAATGATTTTACTTATACAGAATCTGAGCAAGTTAATATCAAAGAAATTAAGAGTAGAGTACTGATTATCAGAAGTTGGGGAAAAATTAATTGCTAGGTACTAAGTTTAGAGAGCAGGAACTTGTGATGTGCTGTGGTTGCCCAGTTAGAGTGACTGCAGGTAATGGGTACTTCATACAAACAGCGTTTAGAGGCGCCCAGTGTGCTGTAGGACTTGTTAGGTTGAGGCAGGAGTATTGCTTTAGCTCAGAAGTTCAAGAATAGCCTGAACAAATTATGGGATGCTCTTCTTGAATATGAACTCTGAAACAACAAGATAACTTACAGAAAGCTAGAAAAAAGGCTTTCAAGGTTTTGCCTTAATGAAATGATAGATATTTAAGGGTATGTTTAACCTAATAGAAGCAATATATAATGTATACATAAATTTAAATGTCACATTGGTACTCTATAATATGTATACTTTAAAAAAAAAAATTTGGTACTGGGGATTAAGTCAAGGGCCCTTTGCATGCAAGGTAAACCTTCTACTGAGCTATATCCCTACCCAATACATGTAATTGCTTTTATGTAAGTAACAGTAGTTTGATTCTTAGTATATGACACAAATCTGAAAGAGAGAAGAGTTAGCAATACTCTTTCTGATGTGTGTACTCAAAAGATATCCTTTTTTGTAGTGGAGTAAATTTGAGACTGGCAAGTATTCCTCTTCATTCCGTTTCATGAAAACAAAATTTAAAAAATGTTGATGTTATATGATGACAAATAGTGTTTTTTTTCTGGCTCTTGTAATTTTTCACAATGGGGCAAAATTTTCCAGATTGTTTTATCAGGAGTCACAGTTTTATTTGGAGGTGCTTTGTCTATTTTCTACATATTGTTTCATTATAAGACAGTATCTTTCCTTTAAGCAAATACAAATAGTGAGGTCAATAACTATGCCAAATAGAAGGAAGGCCTTATGATGCCTGTTCATTTTTGTGAAGAATCCTTCAGATTAGCAACTATCTTATTTTTACATCTGGATTTATACTCATGAGTTTACTTGAGTTGTAAATTTTGCGTGGGTTATATATAGTGATACTGATAACATCAATTTCCCTGAATTACCTGCCATCCATTGCTGAGTTGTTACTGGATTGAGGAACCACATAGTGCTGTAGTTCCTAAAGATGGTTTTAGTAATTGACCTGTGAAATGGAAGCTTGGGATTTGTTAACATGTGATCTTGGGTTAATGCAGCAAACCAGGAGATCTGCTGATAATGTGTATTATAAAGGTTTAGATAGGCTAAATGCCTTTCTTCTTCCTAGCTGTAGTAATTGACATATGACTGTTTCTGGTTAAGTTACCTTTTTTACGTAAGAAGCTGACTTTAAGAAGAAGTTGTGCTTGGGGTCTTCCCTGAGATGAGTAATTTGGATAGGCTGTAGTAAGCAGAGCGTGACTCTTGTGATGATTGTGTTGTAAGAATAACTTTCTGTAATGGAATTTCCCCTCCATACTCACTTGCTTTCTCTTACTGCATTAGAATTTTACTATAATTTATGTTAAGATGGGCTATCCTCGCCTGCCAGTGGAAAAACAATGTGAGCTGGCCCCTACGCTTCTTACTGCCATGGAAGGGAAACCTCAGCCACAGCAGGATAGGTATGGCTTCCTCGCTTACCTGTTCCCATCTGTAAGAGTCAACAACTTTTGCCTTTCAGATACAGGTCAAGTTTGGTTTTACTTGGCAAATGGAAAGGCTTGGGGTTGTTTACCTGAAGGAAGGTTGAATTTTCTATGATATTTTAGTTACTGTTTTTATTAGTGGCATTATAAAGTTCTTTATATGAACACAAAAAAATATGTAAGACTGACACTTTCCTAAATTTAACTGCTTCACGTTTTTTGTTGTCTTTTTAAAAGTGGTTTATGTGATGTTAAAAATCTATTTCATTGACTTGTTTTTCTTTCATTTCATCTGGAGAGATGGCTCTGTAGTTAAGAGTACTGTCTGCTCTTTCAGATGACCCAGGTTCATTCCTGTCAACCACATAATACAACCATTTGTTAACTCCAATTCCAGGGGATCCAGCACCCTTTTCTGGCTCTGGGCACTAAGCTATCTTTGTAGTGTATAGACTTGGCATGTAGATGAAATACCCATGTATGCATTAAATAACTAAAAAGAACATTTTTCATTAAATCATTTCTGTCTTGATGGATAAAACATTTCTCAACAATTTTTGGAAGCAATAGGGTATTATTAATATAAGCACTGGAAAAAAAAGAAAGCCTTTTATAACATTTATTTGTGGGCTTAGAGAAAATATCTTTATTTCAGATCTGTCAATTAGAAAGTTTCCAGTTCTGGCTTACTTATCAGTCAATCAGTTGTTTGATAATGGTCTTGGGGATCAAATGCAGGGCCTCAGAAGTCTTGCATAAAAGACTACAGGTGTTTACAATCAAATTAATAATTGAAGCACATTTTTATTGAAAGAACATGTTGAACTTTACTTTTATCTAAAATGTAACATGAAGTACCTTCTGGTAAAATCAAGTTTATTTTATATACACTTTTCTAGATTCTTAAAGTGATGAACCATGTTGGCTAAGAGCCAGTTATCACTTAATACTTTGAGATCTTTGTTCAAATCTGTAAGATTTGTTGTTTTTGTTTTATTTTGAGACAGAGTTTCTTTGTGTAGTTCTGTGTGTCTTGGAACTTGCTCTGTTAGCCAGCCTGGTCTCAAATTACTGAGTGCTGGGATTAAAGGCATGTACCACCACCATGCCTAGCTTAATATTTGAGTCTTTTATTTTTATTTGTCTTTTTATATCTTTTGAGACAGAGTTTCTTTGTGTAGCCCTGGGTATCCTGGGACTAACCCTGTAGACCAGGCTGGCCTTAAACTCACAGAAATCTACCTGCTTCTGCCTCCTGAGTACTAGGGACTAGGAAATCAAGGCTACTCCCTAAATTAAGACTTTGTTCCTAATTGGTATAAAAAATGAATAGCTCCTGATATAATTGCCAATTTGTATTAAGTATATCTTTTATGCGTGTATAAAATTGATTTATAAACTAGCTGCAATAAATTTAATTTTTCTTTCAGCTTAATGCATCTCCTAATACCAACTCTTTTTCACATGAAGTACCCGGCTGAATCGTCCAAATCAGCTTCTCCTTTTAATCTCGCCGAGAAACCAAAGACTGTGCAGCTGCTCTTGGACTTTATGCTAGACGTCCTTCTGATGCCTTATGGGTGAGTTAAAAATGACAGAGCCAAGCAGTGTTGTCTCCAGCGTTTACTCTGTGGAAATTGTGTGCTACTTTAAATGGCTCAGCTTATGTGTAATGCATCTCTGAGGATTTGCATCAGTACTAAATGCTAAAGTCCAGCTCTGCTAACATATTGGCTGTATAGATGTAGTAATGCTGTTGTCATTTTTAGATTTCACCAGTCCCCAGCTGAAGTAAATGTTGGGTCTCCTAGCTCTGTGTACCTTAGGAAATCAGGAAATCATGTCCAGCTTTCCTTGTTCTGTTTTCCTTGATGTCTTGAAATTTCTTTTGCACTTCTACCATTTAGTTGTGGATCTGTTTGGCTCTTCCTACAATTTTGTTCTCATAGCTTTGTTTTTGATTCACTTTCTTTAGTGTACAAAATGTGATTTACATTATGCAGACGTATCAGTGGACTCTGCTTATCTCTCTCACGTCTTCAAACAGTGCTGGAGAGTTGCCTGATTTTTGCACAGATTTTAAAGCACATCTTAGAACCATGGGTTCTCAATAGCCAGCATTACATGTATTCAGTGGTCATACTCCCCTCCAAGTACTTCCACCTTATTCTTTAAGATAATGGAGCACTTTAGGACATTTCTCTACAGAGAAACAAAGTCACCTTGGAAAATATCTCTTACTGGCCAGATGTCAACTCAGTGTCTGCTACAGACATTTCTTATTTTGTGTAGACACATTTGTTCTATTTTTCTGTGTCCCTCATAGCCCCCAAGAACTACCTGTGTAGTACTTTGTGTTTTTATCACATTGTTGACATCTTCCTCTTTCTTAATAGTTTTTCAGCCCCTTGCAGTGTTTTATCAGGCTTTTGAATCTGGTTTCCAGATTGTGGTCTGACACTAGCCTACTGATTTGGTCTTGTTGCTAGAGATATTTTCTAAACTGCTACTTTTATTCCGTTTTCCCCTGATCTCGAGGATATATGTACATAGACAACCATGCACATGGAGTTGCATAGCATCTATCCTCAGTGCAGAGACAAGAGGGTTAAGGCTGTATGATTCTTTCTCTTCCAGTTGGCTCTCCTTCTGCCCCTCTAGTTTAATAGCTTGATTTTTCAGGGCCTTTACTACAGGCAAGAAGCTGAGATAGTGAACTGGAAGTGGGGTGAGGCTATAAACTCTCATATCTCACGCTCAGTGACTTTTCTTCCTCCAGCAGAATTGCACCTTATGGTTATGGGGACATAATCTCCCCTAGAAGCGCCAGCAATTGGGAACTCATTTAAACCAAAACAGCTCCCAAGCTTCTCATTCTTTAATGAGAATTTTAGTATCTATTATGATCTATTATCAGTATAGAATTAATATCAGTATAGAGTTAAAGGGATTTCAACTGTTTATATAAAATATAAATATGATTATGAGGAATAATAGTTTTAATTGGATGAAAAATAAATTTATTAGAGGTCTTATTTCTATTCTACAAGCTAAAAAGTGTGTCAGATAACAATAACAAGGAGACACAACAAGGAGCTTTGAATATAGAATGAGAAAATGCTTTTCTTTTTTTTCAAATTTTTCTACTTTTAAAACTTTGTTATTATTCTTTGTATGTGTACAGAGTATGAGTGAAGTGCAGTTCTGTGGAGTTGGGTCTCTCACCTTTAATGGGTTTCAGGACTTAAGTTCAGGTTGTCAGGCTTGTGTGGCAAATGCCTTTTAACCATTGAGCCATCTTGCCAGGCCCTGACTGACGCCTTTTACTTTAGTTTTTTGTTTGTTTGTTTGTTTTTTTTGTTTTTTGTTTTTGTTTTTGTTTTTTTTTTTTGAGACAGGGTTTCTCTGTATAGCCTTGGCTGTCCTGGAACTCACTCCGTAGACCAGGCTGGCCTCGAACTCAGAAATCCACCTGCCTCTGCCTCCCAAGTGCTGGGACTAAAGGCGTACGTTACCACACCCGGCTTACTTTAGTTTTAACTTCTAGAATGTTACATGCTTGTATGGGAGGCAGTTTGTGAGAGGCTTCAGTGAGTTTTCTAATGTGAGTTACAAAGTAAGGAAAAAAACTGTAAAAGCTTTGTTTGGAGCATAGAACAATACTAACCATAAGCCTTGTGGGGTCAATAGGCTTATGTCTGTATTTGTCATTAAAAAAATCAAAATGTAGTGAGTCTATACTAACTCATCAGATAATAATATGTACCTGGAAATGGCATAAACATTTTGTAGTTCACTTATAACTGCCTTGAGTGATAGGTTCTTCTGATTAATTTGCTGACAATATATAGATCTATAGATAGATAGATAGATACCTTTGAGGTTTTTTTTTTTTTTTTTTTTTTTTTTAAATATTGCTGGATAGTGTTGCTGCATGCCTTCAATCCTAGCAGAGGCAGGTGGATCTCTGAGTTTCAGGCCAGCCTGGTCTATAGAGTGATTTCCAGGACAGCCAGGGCTATACAGAGAAACCCTGTCTTCAAAACCAAAATAAGTACAAAAGTGATTTTTACGTGGAAATTTTTATTTTAGTTGTTGTTCTAGCACAGTGGTTCTAAAAGTGACTCTTTAATAGAGTTCCTCATGTTTTGATGACCCCTAACTGTGACATTACTTTTGTTGCTTCTTCATAACTGTAATTTTACTATTATGAATGGTAATGTAAATAGCTGTGTTTTCCAATAGTTTTAGGTGACCCTGTGAGAGAGTCATTTTACTCCCAAAGGGGGTGCGACCCAAAGCTTTAAGAACCATAGCTCTAGCATAATACTGTTCAACGACAGAGTGTGAGTGTTTTATGTATATATGTGTATATATACACAAATTCACATGTTTTTATAGAGAGTTAAAGTTTTATTTTCTTTTCAGATATGTGTTAAATGAATCCCAGAGTCGCCAAAATTCATCATCATCACAGGGTTCTTCTTCAAACAGTGGGGGAGGTTCTGGAATCCCACAGCCTCCCCCAGGAATGAGCTTTTATGCAGCTAAGCGAGTTATTGGTGATAACCCGTGGACACCTGAACAGTTGGAACAGGTATCACAGTTGCTCTTTATAGGAGTACTGACCCTGAACACTTGCCCCTGTGAAGTTCCTGGAAGCATGTGCAGAGCAATTCCCGTCCGTATAGTCAAGTTCTCTATAAAGAGTATGTTGGAAAGGAGCAAATTCTTTTCCTCTGTCATTTATTTGTTAAAGCCCTAGGGATGGGGGGAGTGGGAAATGAGCGTATGTCTTTCTAACAGTGTTCACATCTTTCAAGTACTATGCACAACCTATTTTACATTGAGCAAATTTAGTTTTCTGTCATTTTAATTTATAACTATAGGTCTTAATTATGTAGTTCCTTTGATGCAGTTAAAATACAATTTATCTTTCATTATTCAATATTTTAGGGCTGTACATTTTGTGTAAAGTGAGGAACCTCTATACTTCACAAGTGACAATGTGGGGAAAAGCATGACTCCCTTTTATATTTCTTCTTGGGGTTTTAAAATTGGCATTAAGAATTTTATTCTGGATTTAAACAGGACACAGATGTTCTCTGAGCAGCTTTTAAAAATGACTGGTGCTCTACAGAGAAGGTGCCTCCCTGTGTCTGTCACCAGGCACCTCAGGGAAGAACAGAAATCAGTATGTAATTATTTTGGAATTCAAGCAACATGGGTTAGTCTTCCAATCCTTCCTTTATTTCTCCATAGCAGTCTCAATGATTTGATCTTTTCTTTTTGGGAATGTAAGTGATCATTGACAAAAGTGTTTTCAGGAGAGAGAAAAAGAAGCAAATGGGGCATTCTTGCCACTCAAAATGTAGTGTTCTATTCAATGAGGGTTATAATTGATTAGATTTACTTCATGCTTATACACCTTTTACCTCCTCCCTCCTCCCCTTAAGCCGTAGTGTGAGTCTAGAAACCACTGTAATGAGTGTGAGCTATGGCAGGCACTATACTGGGCACTTTTAGTATACTATCTCATTTCATCCTCACAGCAGCTAATGAGGCACGGAAGGTTTGAGATTCACCAGGGTCTCTCTTCTGATACCGGACTCTTAGCCTCGTCCTTTGTGAGCTTAAAGCTGAATATACTGGAGAGTACTGGTTACTGCTATTGTTCATTTATCATCTTAAGTTGGTCATTGTTGCTGAATTTAAAGGTTTCTGTATATGTTTTGTCTGTTTCATAATCTGGTGCTGAAATGAATAGTTTAGCTTTAAAAACAAAAACTTTTTAATTTTGAATACTTTTTTCCCCAAGTAAATCAACTTTCTCTCTCTTTCTCTCTCTCAGTTTTTCAAGACAGGGTTTCCCCGTGTAGCCCTGGCTGTCTTGGTCTCTCTCTGTAGACCAGGCTGGTCTCAAACTCAGAGTCCACCTCCTCTTCCTCCTTTGAGTTGGGCTTAAAGGTGTGTGCTACCATGCCTGGCTAAATATACTCATTCTTATTTTAATTAAAACATATTTTTAATTTTTTTCTGATTATAAAGGTAAAGGTTTTAGTAGTCAGGAATAGAATTGAGGGTGCGGGATATGTAGCTTAGTTGATGAGAGAGTTTACCTAGCGTGCATAAAGCCGTGGTTGAGTCCTGGCACTCCATGACTAAGACATGGTGGTGCATGTTTGTAATCCAGCAGCACTCAGGAGGTGAAGGCAAGGAAATGCAAGGTGTTCAAAGTCATTCTTGGCTGCGTAGTTCATTTGAGACCCTGATTCAAAGGAAAGGAAAGGAAAGGAAAGAAAAGAACCACCCCCCCGCCCCCCAAAACAAAACCTCCCAAAATAATGCTCAGTGATAAGAGTGCCTACAGCCAGGCTTAGGGTCGTGAGTTCAGTCCACAGCACCTCAAGGAGACAGTATAACAATCCGCCTCCAGTTCTGCCTCCTGTCTGTCTCTGTCTCTCTTCCTCTGTGTGTGAACAGTTTTATATAATACATTTTTATTTGCCACATAATAGTTTAGTCTTTACTATGTAGTCTTTGAAGATTAAAGAAAAATCTGCCCTTTTACTGCTTGTGTAAAATTTAACTATGTTTTATGTTTTAACTTGTGTTTTATTGTTGAGACTCTTGTCATTTTTAGTTTTTAGTACACTTTCATTATGTATTGTGTATTTGACTTTTATAATCATCCCCTTTGCAGTTTACGTTAATGACTCCTCCACCTTTCAAACTATTTCTTATTATAATTAAATTATACTGAGAAGGCCTTTTTGTCATCAGCTACACTTTTTTATTGGCATTTTTTTCCATTTAATTTTTAAAAATTTCTTTCTCATTTAATAATTGTATATTTTATCATTCCTAATTCATACATCTGAGAATTATTATGTAACTGGTTTTTAAAGTGAGGATAAAATTTTACTTTTCAGGTGTATTTGTCCCTGAATGATTGGCAGTGAAGTTCATAGCTCTTTCACATTTCGGAAAGTTCTTCTTAAAATCTATTGTGCTTCATTGAGTATGTTAGTTTAAACACTACTCTTGGATTGAGTTGCACTTGGAGTGACTAGAAATAATTTTCTTTATTTTTAGTCTTAAAAATATGTATATGTTAACAGTAGAGTAAAACTGAAATGTGAGTTGTTCAAAATGTTTCTCACAAGCATCTATCAGACACTTTGTTCGTAATGTATTGCTTCTCACCTGGAGGATGCGGGCAGAGATGTTAAGTCCTTATCCCTCTAGGAAGGTCGTGTGGCCTAGTAGAGAGACTCTTGTTGTTTTGTTGTCAGAGACTTGTCTTTGAAGCCTATTGTCATCATTTGTTGTGTAGTTTAATGTTTTAAGCTTTGCCTCAGTTTCTTCATCTAAAAGTGTCTGTAATTATATCTACCTCATAGATTGTGAGGGTTAAATGAAATTGTGAATAGTTAAGATGTTTAGTGTAGTGTCTGGCACATTATAAACCTAAGTAGGAGCTCTACTGTTGCATTAATCCATGGCTTATGACCGTGTTGTTATGTTAATTAGCTTTAGTGAGTGCTCTTTGTTTCCCTGACCCTTCTTTCTCCTTCCCTTCACTTATCTGCAGTGCAAATTGGGTATAGTGAAGTTCATAGAAGCGGAGCAGGTGCCTGAACTTGAAGCCGTTCTCCACCTGGTGATTGCGTCTAGTGACACACGCCATAGTGTGGCGACAGCCGCAGACCTGGAGTTGAAAAGCAAGCAGAGGTAATTACTTCCTTGATAAGCTTCAAAATCAAAAGGCAGAGTTCTCAAACCTTTGCAGGGTTTTATGAAATGATGTATTCAGCTTAGGAAACTAGGACACGTTCTTAGTTGTACGTTAATAAAGTTTACCAACGAGCAAAATTCTGTGTCCAAAAAAAAAAAAAACCTATTTGAAAATGTATTTCAAAGCTAAAATAAGTTAGGAATGCCATTATAAGAAATAAAAATTTTCCGCTAGGCAAATAAACTGAAAGTTAATGTTGAAAACGATAGACCCAAGAAATAATTAACTTTTGATTTTTCTTTCGTCTCAGACCAGTTAAGGTCACTTTTAATAATGAATGTGTATGTATTGTGGTTGTTATAGTAAAAACCAGGCTTATGGAAGAATTGCTGAGTAAAACTTAAATCTACATTGAAAAGAGATACAAATAGTAGATAGATTTAGAGGAATAATCTGTGTATGAAATAAAAATCAATGGAAAATGAGTACTTTGTACCTATGGTTAAATACACTTATATTGAAATGGTAAATCCATTTAAATTTCTGAGGAAGTACTGTATCTTATGTCTTATTTGAGCAGTGAGTCATTAAATAAATAAATATATACACACACATATACACATACACAGTAAATCTGGGAATTCATGTTCTAACATCATTCAGAAGAAGAAAATATATTTAGAAATGTTATAACTTTAGTCATTATAGCATGTCTTACAGTTATTGAAAAATAAAAACACCTGAATACCTCATGTCACATAATTCAGCACTTGAGAGATAGGAGAAGGAAGATCTTATTAGTTCAGTTAGCTTTTGCTACATAGTGAGATCCTGTATATATATTTAAAATGTAAATCCTGAGGTATTCATAACTGGCTTATTTGAGATGGTTTTGTTAGATAGCTTAGACTGCCCAGGCTTTCTACCATGTGTCTCTGCCTACTGCGGATTACAGGTGTGTGCTTCTGTGCCCAGAAGGTTGAATGCATGCAGGTTGTTAAAATAACATTTATAAGATAGAAATAGTGAAAATGCCATAAAACTTTATAACTGATATATGTATTTTACTTTGCTTCCTCTAAGAAGAAAGTGCAAGGAGGTATAATAAAATAAGGAAATTAATTTAATGGACCTTAGTTTGTTCTATTGCAGTGTTTGGGTAGATAATGGTAGTGGCTGAGAGTAGCTTCCACTGAGAAGCATATGAGGTGGCATATAGCAGGGCTTCTTAAACTTTTTTAAGTGATCCTTTTGTTTGAAATCATTTTTGTTTGAGAATTTTTTTTTATGTGACTGTGGATATATATTTTGTGATTCTTTTTGTTTGAAATTTTTTTATGTGACTGACTGTGTATGTATGAAATAGATATGGAGAGCAAACATTTGCTGGTAATAAATCAAACTCATTTAAAACAATTTCTGCTATACATACATCTTTTCCATTTATTTATGAGGAAATCAATTTTTTATTAATAAGATGGATAGGCTTGTTCAAATTTACACACAGAATTAAATCTTGGCTGGATATTTGACACTCTAAGGCAGAACATCTTTTTTTTTTTTTTTTTGGTTTTTCGAGACAGGGTTTCTCTGTATAGCCCTGGCTGTCCTGGAGCTCACTTTGTAGACCAGGCTGGCCTCGAACTCAGAAATCCGCCTGCCTCTGCCTCCCGAGTGCTGGGATTAAAGGCGTGCGCCACCACGCCCGGCTGGCAGAACATCTTTAACGTGCTTTAGGATTTTGGTTTTATAATGGTTACTGCTAAGAACCCTTGCTTTACCTACTCAGTACAAAATGCCCGAAGGAAGTTTAAGGCATCTAGAAATTATTGGAAATTCTGTCCTGATCCTATGCCAAAACTCTTGCAATGATTTTTTTTTTTTAAAGTTAAACTCAAGTCAGCAACTCAGCAAGTTTTAATTAAATATTCTAACATGATACAATTAAAAGATAGACTCATTTGATAATTTGCATACTGAGGAATGATGGTAGGAAAAAAATGAAAGTTTTATTTTATGTGTTTAACTCAGTTTCTATAAGAGGTGGAATGTACAGTAGGAACAGTGACATTTATAACCTGTGCTGGTCTTTAATAGGTTTTAGTCATGCTTGTGTAGTGTGGACTGATGCCAGATTCAGTGCACAATCATCATGTTTTGCATTCAGAGCCAAGGCTGTGGGGAAGATGCCTGACGCACCATAAGTCAGCGCTGCCAGAAGCAAACACGGGATTCATTACAGTTGATTTTGAGTAAAGTTTTGGTTGTTCCATGTTAGAAACTTAACTTCTCAAAATTTGTTATGACCCCATATTTAGTGATGTGTCGCCCACATAGGAGTCTTGACCCACAGTTTAAGGAGAGGGGCAAATCTTAATTTTGCTCATGTCCTTTTGGTTGAATTTGAGAACCTGGCTTAACTTGGCTAGACTAGATTAAGAGAATTGAAGTATGTTTTTTTTCCCCTAACATTCTTTCAAGTCTCATTTTTTTTTCTTTTTCTTTTTCTTTTTCTTTTTCTTTTTCTTTTTCTTTTTCTTTTTCTTTTTCTTTTTCTTTTTCTTTTTCTTTTTCTTTTTCTTTTTCTTTTTCTTTTTCTTTTTCTTTTTCTTTTCCTTTTCCTTTTCCTTTTCCTTCTCCTTTTTTTTCCTTTTCCTTTTCCTTTTCCTTTTCCTTTTCCTTTTCCTTTTCCTTTTCCTTTTCTGAGACAGGGTTTCTCTGTATAGCCCTGGCTGTCCTGGCACTCATGTTATATAGACCAGGCTGGCCTCGAATTCAGAAATCTGCCTGCCTCTGCCTCCCGAGTGCTGGGATTAAAGGCGTGCGCCACCATGCCTGGCTTTTTTTTTTTTTTAATAGATATTTTCTTTATTTACATTTCAAATGCTATCCTGAAAGTTCCCTATACCCTCCACCTGCCCTGCTCCCTACCCACCCACTCCCACTTCTTGGCCCTGGTGTTCCCCTGTACTGGGGCATATAAAGTTTGCAAGACTTAGGGGCCTCTCTTCTGACTAGGCCATCTTCTGCTACAAATGCAGCTAGAGACACGAGCTCCGGGGGTACTGGTTAGTTCATATTGTTGTTCCACTTATAGGGTTGCAGACAAATTCAGCTCCTTGGGTACTTTCTATAGCTCCTCCATTGGGGGCCCTGTGTTTCATCCAATAGTTGACTGTGAGCATCCACTTCTGTATTTGCCAGGCACTGGTCTAGCCTCACAGGAGACAGCTATATCAGGGTCACTTCAGCAAAATCTTGCTGGCATATGCAATAGTGTCTGGGTTTGGTGGCTGATTATGGGATGGATCCCCATGTGGAGTAGTCTCTCATTTTTTTCTTATTGCTTATAACTTAGAGTATTTCTGGTATCATTTAAAGGAATGAATTTTGGAGTGTTAAAAAAGTTCTTTTTTCAAAATTTTTAAGTTTGAACTGGCCTTATTCTTTATATCATATTGTAGATTTTGTTGTTGGAAGCCTAAATGTGATTCTTAGTGTATTTTAATTAATTTTGCTTTAGGATAAAAAAATGTATATAGCATAAAATTACATTAAGATTATAAAATTCTGTGGGGAGAACACATAGGTAACCATTTTGTGAGGGAAAAAAAAAAAAAGCTCGCCGGGCGTGGTGGCGCACGCCTTTAATCCCAGCACTCGGGAGGCAGAGGCAGGTGGATTTCTGAGTTCGAGGCCAGCCTGGTCTACAAAGTGAGTTCCAGGACAGCCGGGGCTACACAGAGAAACCCTGTCTCGAAAAACCAAAAAAAAAAAAAGCTCAAAGTATCTCTACAGGTATCATTTCTGTTGTTCCCTTTCTGCCTCCTAGCTGTACTGTCAAGTGATTAGAATCTGGAAACGGATAGCACCACAGTCAGTGGCTGTCATAATGAAAAGACATAGTGCCAGGTGACAGGTGGTGGCGCAGGCCTTTAATCCCAGCACTGGAGAGGCAGAGGCAGGCAGATCTTTGGAAGTTCAAGGCCAGCCTGGTCTAGAAAGCAAGTTCAGGATAGCCAGAGCCACATAGAGAGAGACCCAGTCTGAAAAAACCAACAAGTAAAATGTTAACAACAATAACAACAACAAAACAGTCAGAAAAGTAAACCTTAAAAAAGAATGGTAAAGCAAAATAAGAGGAATAGTGCAATCTTTCCTCAGTGGATGAGAGAGGTGAATCAGAGAAGCAGTTAAGCAGCAGGACACCATTGTTACACAAATGCAGCGTCAGTGGAAAGCAGAGCCAGTGAGTGTTAGGAGTCAGAAGACAGTGTGAGCAGCTGTCAGTAGTCAGCTGAAACCAAAGATCGAATTAGGCTTGTAAAATGGGTGAGTGAGGCCCACTGTGCTGGTGATGGTGGTGGGATAGATACTTACTTCTTATCCAGTCTCTATATCCCAACTCACCTTTCTTTATAGACCCCAGATAGGGGTGCATCTCTGTGACAAATGGCATTGTGACTTCTCAGATTTAGATATTGAAGCTATTGGGTTAGATGAGGGATTGCATAATGCCAGGAATCAAAGAACAGAACTGGAGAAATAAAACAGCTTCGGAGTTTCCTAGGGTGTGAGCATTTGAAGCATAAAACTATTTTGTTGTTTATCATTTTAAAATTCTGAATGGTTAAAAAGAAGCATCAACCACCAACCTAAGGGCGTTTGGAACAAGTGCAGTGAGTGTCTGCTCTGCGAGTTACTCCATGGTGTTGGCCCTGACCCACCTGGGTAGGAACTTTGTTCAATTTTTTCCCCTCCACCAGTAGTGCCAAGTTGGGCCATTGCGGAAGTAAACTGTTGAGTCAAGAAGGAAGAGCGAGACGAGTGAGCTGGAGTTCTTTTTTTTGTTTTGTTTTGGTTTTTCGAGACAGGGTTTCTCTGTGTAGCCCTGGCTGTCCTGGAACTCACTCTGTAGACCAGGCTGGCCTCTAACTCAGAAATCCGCCTGCCTCTACCTCTGGGATTAAAGGCGTGCGCCACCATGCCCAGGTGAGCTGTAGTTTTTAAAGCTAAGTTTGACAGTAGTCACCTTCATTTCTTCTCTTCCACAGTATCCGTTGTCAATTCATTTGGTGTGTTTCTGCCATTTTCTTTGATGACAAATATTAGGGTATTTTTCTAATCATTGAAATGGCAACAAAAATAATTTCAACCATCTCTGTTGAAATCTTCCGTAGCTTAATTGACTGGAATAACCCTGCCATCATTAATAAGATGTACAAGGTGTACCTTGGGGATATACCACTGAAAACAAAAGAGGTAAGCTGCTTTGATTTAGTCTCATGTCAGCATAAAAAGTATTGTGTTGACATGAACTGTGTTTATTTTTTCCCTAGTTTGTAAGCTGAATCCATGTTTTTTGAATGATTAGTTTTAAGCCATGTTTGTCTATATGAATTAAACTCCTGAAACGTGAGTTTAATAGATCTGGTATTTTCAGTGTAGATACATAAATAATGATAGTACATTATATAGATGAAGGATCCACAGACTTTCTGCAATTATTTGGGGCATTTGAGACATTAAAGTATTTGAGGCTATAACTACTCAATTTCTATAACATGAGAGAAGCAATAGGCAGTATTTAATGGACATGGTAATATTTCAGTAAAAATGTGAATACTGATACTTGGATGTTATATAATTTTCATGGTCTACAAAATATTATTTTTTTTCCATTTAAAAATATAAAAGCAATTTATTAAAGTCTCAGTCCTTGTTGAAATAAATGATGGGCCATGTGTGATCTATGAGTTATAGTTTACTACTATCTGGTTTAGAATCTAGAACAAAAGGTTGTTTCTGCAGCCTCAGAGTAATAAGATCATTGCTTAATAAGGTCTTTTCACTGTGCCAGTCCAAAACACACAGTGTGATTTGTGTATTTTGTTGCTTTCTTTTAAGAACATAAGTAGGAGTTAATAGTTCTTTAGATTAAATTGGTTTAGCAGAAAGAACAATGAATTGAGACCCCTGGATTGTAACATTGAGTGTCTGTACACAAACAAATGTGTTAAAAGGAGAGATTTGGCTAATCAGTCAACTCCCCTGTGCCTCATATTCTTTGTGTAGAACATGCAAGAATTGAATAGAGTACAGTCTGTTGATCTCTTTGGAGTCATAAAGAACTTTTTAGAGGATCTGCAAAGACGAGATTATTTGTCAGTTTTTTTTTTTAAGTTGATATTTGCATTGATGTCATAGTGGTGGGTATATATTGTGTGGGCTCATACTACAGATCAAAGCAAAACCATACCATATACTTACGGAGGAAGAAGAGAGGGAGAGGTATAAGATGGGAGAGGAGGACACAAATGAAGAAGGAGAGAGAGAGTCAGAAAGGGAGAGTGGAGGTAGAGTAATTGTATTTTATCTTAATATCGCCATGAAGCATTAGAAATTATTTTATTTGAAGAATAGGTACATAAGCTATATATATTGTGACTGGTATTTTGACAGACCTTTTCTCTCAAAAGAAAAAGAACATATCAATGAAAACTGAAGTGACTTTTACCCCCTCCTTTTTGGAATGTTAAAAGTTGACCTCATAAGGAAATATTAGAATTATAGAAATTTGAACTCATTGACGTAGTAACTTAGCAGTATATTTCCTGAAGAGAATGGTGTTGCAAGAAATACTTTAAAAAATATGCATTGGGGGTATTTTATGCTGATGTTTGTTTAACTCGGTAAAACAGTATTTTACAGATAGCCAGTGGTATTACAAAAGCAAATAACCTAAGGACCCCATCCAAACTGTATGGCAGCGGAATTTTATTTAAATGCATCTGCCAGAGCTCACCAATTTGGCTTAAACTCCAAATTACAATTAGCCTTTAAGAAACTATTATTTATTAAGCTTTGATTTAGAATCAAAGATCTACAATTACTTTTTAAAAGGACAAAAATCATCCTTACTTTCTCACCATGTGTCTGTGCAAGCTGGGACTTACCTATCAAGTCAAAGAGCTACTGCAGCAATTCGAATAGAGTATGGAAAAACCCAGTTCTTTTCTAGTTACTTCCAAAAAATTGAAAATGATTCTGTTCTTTAGTGCAGTTTTTAAAAGTTTGTCTTTTAAAAGAAAAATATTACTTATTAAAATATATTAATTTATTGATGTTTCAGATTGTCTTAATCAGTGTTTCTATTCCTGCACAAACATCGTGACCAAGAAGCAATTTGGGGAGGAAAGGGTTTATTCAGTTTACACATTCACATTGCTGTTCATCACCAAAGGAAGTCAGGACTGGAACTCACACAGGGCAGGAAGCAGGAGCTGATGCAGAGACTTGGCTTGCTCACATTGCTTTCTTATAGAACCCAAGACTACCAGCCCAGGGATGGTACCACCCACAGTGGGCCCTCCCTCCTTGATCACTAATTGAGAAAATGCCTTACAGATGGATCCCATGGAGGCATTTCCTTGAGGGAGGATCCTTTCTCTGTGATACCTCCAGCTTGTGTCAAGTTGACACACAAAACCAGTCAGTACACAGATGTCTCAGTTGTATTATTTAATATAACAATTGCTATTAGGTGACACTGATAAGAGCTTTTGGAATCTTCAGTAATTAAAGCAATTTTTTAAAAAAATATTTTGTTTTATGTGTAAGTATTTTGCCTGTATGTATTGTGTGCTTACCATGTGGGTGTCTGCTTCCCACAGAGGCTAGAAGAAGGCACTGACTTCCCTGAAACTCAAGTTATGGCTGTTTGTAAGCCATCATTTGGGCCCTGGGAATCAAGCTCAGTTCCTCTGCAAGAGTAACAAGTGCTTTTAAACTACTAGGCCTTCTCTCCAGGACCTAGGAATCTTCAGTACCCTAAAGATAAAAGCCACAAGTAGTTTTAAAATGTTGTTATAACTAAACATGTTTTTCTCAGGGAGCAGTTCTAAAGCCGGAGCTGAAAAGAGACCCAGTCAGTACTAGAGTGAAGTTAAAGATTGTTCCTCATCTCCTGCGGTCTAGACAAGCTGCTGAAACGTTCCCAGCTAACATTCAGGTAATCTTTATTGTCTAGCAGAGGAAAAGTAGTTTGAACAAATAGCTTTAATTACCAGAAAAAAAAAGAATTAGTGGATATTCAGGAAGTAGGCTGATGTATGTAACATGACTAACAAGTTTTATTTCATCTTAATTGTAGCTGTATAAATTATTTTATAAAAATGTACTTTGAATACTTTCATCCATATTAGTTTTCTGCGATTGCCCAGCACCATAAGAAACCACACTTATGCTGGTGGATGGTGTGCGCGCCTTTAATCCCAGCTTTTGGGAGGCAGAGGCAGGCAGATCTCTGTGAGTTCAAGGCCAGTCTGGTCTGCAGAGTGACTTCAAGGACAGCCAGGACTACATAGTGAGACCCTGTATAAAACAAACAAAACCAAAACAAGCAACAACAGGATAGAACAAAACAAATAAAAAAACCAAACAAATTAGTGTGTGTGTATCTTCAAAAATATTATCATCATAAGTAGTTATGTACATAAGAGGCAGTGGGCAGTTTTGACTTTGTCCTCACAAAGTCTTTGCTTTCTGTGCTTACAGATGATATCAACTCACTGTTGCTTCTTGATTTAGTAACTGCAGAAGTTTTCTCCCTCATCTCCTGGCCCCCATTCAGTCTGTCTTCTGTATTGACACCTAAGTATCTTGGTAGTGGAAAATTATTAAACAGTGTGGATGGGTGGGTACTGGGTGGGTAAAGGGTATTAAAACCTTCACAAAAGATCTTATTTTTAACCAAGTTATGTCTACCTCAAGGCTGATAATCTAATTTATTTATATTGTTTGTTTCTTGTTTAAAATTGTGATATAATGTACTTGACATTTGCTGTCTTAGTCATTTAATACAGTTACACTGGCTTTAAAAACTTCATTGCTACAATTCTTTTCATCTTGTGAAACTGAAACTCAGTATTTATAAAATGTTGTCATTGTCCTTTGCCCCCCTGGCAATCATTATTCTGGCTTTTGTCTCTGAATTTCAGTTCTCTAGGAACTTCTTATATATGAAATTTAATAGTATTTGTTTGTGACTAGATTGTTTCACTCAGTACAGTGTCATTGAGGTCTGTCTGCTATGGCATTCATTTGTCAGGAGTTCATTCTTTTCCAAATCTAAATGTCCCATTTATTTATTTGGATCCTGGCGTACTTTACATTTTAGTTTTCATTTATAATGCTGTCATGAACATGAATGTTCAGGTATCTTTTTGGAACTTTGTTCTCCATTCTTTTATGAATAAATTCTACTTCTGAATTGTTTGATTGTATGGTAATTTTCAGGTTTTGAAGAGTTGGGTTTCTTGTTGCCTGTATGTGATTCAGCCTTTCTCCATATCCTTAATAACGCTTAGTTTTCATAGGGGGCTTCATAGGGAGAGGGTAGTCTCCCTAGTGAATATGATGCTGTGTTTCTTTGTCATGTGCTTTTTTATTGTGTTCTCCCTCTCCTCCTCCCTCCCCGCTGTCTCCCCCTTGCCCCCAGCCTCAACACTTTCCCCTTCTAGTTTGTTTTTCAGATGGGGGTCTTGCTACCTTGCTTAGACTGGTTTCTAACTTAAGAATTTCCTAGCACTTACCAGCTGCTAGGGAAGGAGGAGATGGTTTATTCAAAAGTGTAGCTCCTGCTAAGTCAACTGTTCTCAAGTAGTCTACTATTATACTTCCAAAAATATTAAGGCAAGACAAACTGTCTTGAGGATTTGTTTTTTAAAGGATACAAAGTTAAGAGGGTAGGGAAGCAGAGTGTTGGCTCAAGCTATCCTCCCTGCTCATTCTCTCAAGTATAATTTTGAAGTTTTTGTTGTTCACATTAAGGAGTCTGTCTGTATCCTGAATATTAGTACCTTAATTAGATTTATGACTTATATTTTCTCTTCCATGCTGTGAGCCTCCATTATTTACTTTAAAATTATTTATTAGTTCTTTGAGAGTTTCATACAATGTGTTTTGATCATATTCACTCCACCAACTCTCCCAGATTCTCTACTGCTTCTCTACTCCTTTCCTACCAGCTGATAATTGCTAATAGCTCCACAGGTAGGAGTAGAATTGTGTGTCCAACTCCCTACTCTCTGCTGGGATTTGGTCTCATTTTGGCTAGTACCGGGTTTGTGCATGCTGTCATAACCACAGTGAGTTCATATGTGTAGATTGCTGGGTTTATAGCTAGACACGATTAGTGATTACTTTCCCAGTAGCTTGCACAGCACTTTTTTTACAAAAGCTCTCTGGTTGGGATGAAGCTTGCAGGTCTGTTATAAGCTTGGTTTTTGCCATGCCATTGTTTCTCAGGTATGTGGTGTCTTCAGCAATACGTACGGTCTTACTGTCAATTTCTGAAGAGTTATTGAGAGCAATGGCAGTAGCCTGTAATGTTTGAGGGTCTATGGGACTTCTTTTACTAATCTACTGGAAACAGTGAGAGCCTTTCTTTCCAGTCAAGTCTATAATCAAGATTAGCCATTATACTATGTGGTGGTTTGAATGAGAATGACCCTGTCAGCTCATATATAATGAGTGCTTGATCCTTCATTGGTGGAACTGTTCTGGAAAGGATTAAGAAGTGTAATCTTGTTGGAGGAGATGTGTCACTCTGGGGGTGGGCTTTGAGATTTCTTTTTTTTTTTTAATTTTTTATTAGGTATTTTCCTCATTTACATTTCCAATGCTATCCAAAAAGTCCCCAATATACCCCCCATTCTCCTACCCACCCATTCCCACGTTTTGGCCCTGGCGTTCCCCTGTACTGGGGTATATAAAGTTTGCAAGACCAATGGGCCTCTCTTTCCAGTGATGGCTGACTAGGCCATCTTTTGATACATATGCAGCTAGAATCAAGAGCTCTGGGGTACTGGTTAGTTCATAATGTTGTTCCACCTATAGGGTTGCAGATCCCTTTAGCTCCTTGGGTACTTTCTCTAGTTCCTCCATTGGGGGCCCTGTGATCCATCCAATAGCTGAGTGTGAGCATCCACTTATGTGTTTGCTAGGCCCCGGCATAGTCTCACAAGAGACAGCTATATCTGGGTCCTTTCAGCAAAATCTTGCTAGTGTATGCAATGGTGTCAGCGTTTGGAAGCTGATTATGGGATGGATCCCTGGATATGGCAGTCTTTAGATGGTCCATCCTTTCGTCACAGCTCCAAACTTTATCTCTGTAACTCCTTCCATGGGTGTTTTGTTCCTAATTCTAAGAAGGGGCACAGTGTCCACACTTTGGTCTTCGTTCTTCTTGAGTTTCATGCGTTTAACAAGGTGTATCTTATATCTTGGGTATCCTAAGTTTTTGGGCTAATATCCACTTATCAGTGAGTACATATTGTGTGAGTTCCTTTGTGATTGTGTTACCTCACTCAGGATGATGCCCTCCAGGTCCATCCATTTGCCTAGGAATTTCATAAATTCATTCTTTTTAATAGCTGAGTAGTACTCCATTGTGTAAATGTACCACATTTTCTGTATCCATTCCTCTGTTGAAGGGCATCTGGGTTCTTTCCAGCTTCTGGCTATTATAAATAAGGCTGCTATGAACATAGTGGAGCATGTGTCCTTCTTACCGGTTGGAACATCTTCTGGATATATGCCCAGGAGAGGTATTGCTGGATCCTCTGGTAGTATTTATGTCCAATTTTCTGAGGAACCGCCAAACTGATTTCCATAGTGGTTGTACAAGCTTGCAATCCCACCAACAATGGAGGACTGTTCTGACTTTGAAAGTTCTTAAGCCCATACTGGGCCCAGTCAGTCAGTTGGTCAGTCAGTCTCTCCCTCCCCCTCCCTCTCCTTCTCCCCTCACCCCTTCCTCTTTCTCCTTCCTCTTTCTCCCTTTCTCTTCTCCCTCTCCCTCTCTCTTCTCCCTCTCCCTCCTCCTTCTTTCTCCCACTCTCTCCTTCCTTTTTTTTTCTCTCTCTCTAACTTGTGGATCATATGTAAGCTCTCAGCAACTGCTTCAGGGCCATGCCTATCTGCCTGCCTTCATGATCCCTGTCATGATGGTCATGGACTCAGCCTCTGAGTAAGCCCCCAATTAAATGTTTTATTTAATAGTTTGCCTTGTCATGGTGTCTTTTCACAGCAACAGAAAAGTGATGGAGACACACTGGGAAGTCTGCTCTTAGTGTGCTGTCATTGATCGTAGCAGACAACTGAGATTGGTTTATTCCATGTGCAGTCTTCTGTGCATTGTTCAGGAAGAAGCAGGAAAGTAGTTCACAGTGATGGACTTCTGCAGGGGCCAGGGTAGGACAAATTCCTCATCTACACCTATCAGCCTATCATTCAGGCACATTGGGGTTTTGCCAAACTCTGGGAAGAATAATGGTGAAAAGCCGCTCTTTTAGTTGTTGTTGTTGAAGTTGCTTTCATTTTTATTTTATTTTATTTTTTAAGATTTATTTATTATATCTAAGTATACTGTAGCTGTCTTCAGACACACCAGGAGAGGGTGTCAGATCTCTTATGGATGGTTGTGAGCCACCGTGTGGTTGCTGGGATTTGAACTCAGTACTTTCAGAAGGAAAGTCAGTGCTCTTAACCGCTGAGCCTTCTCTCCTGCCCCGTTGCTTTTACTTTTTACAGCCCAGTTGTTGCCCCCCTACTGGTCTGCCCTCCCACAAGTTCTTCATCCTATTCCTCTTCCCCACTGTCTTCAAGAGGATGTCCTGTTCCCACTAGCCCCTCAGGCCAGGCCTCTCCATTCCCTGGGGCCTCAAGTCTCTTGAGGGTTAGGCGAATCTTCTCCCACTGAGGCCAGACCAGGCAGTCCTCTGCTATATATGTGTCAGGGTCCTTAAACCTGCTTGTGTATGTTGCCTAGTTGGTGGCTCATTGAGAGATCTCAGGGGTCCAGGTTAGTTGAAACTTCTGGTCTTCCTATGGGGTCGCCCTTCTCCTCACCTTCTTCCAGCCTTTTCCTAACTTAACCACAGGGGTCCCTGACTTCACTCCAATGGTTGGATGTAAGTATCTGTCTGAATCAGTCAGCTGGAGGAAAACCACTCTTAATGCATCTGTGTCATGCCTGTGGCCACTAGTGCTGTCACAATGTCATTTCCCAAGCCTCACACCCTGTTAAGGTAGTGATACTTACAATACTAAAGGAAGAGCATTCTCCACATTGTTGTGGACTGTCTCTTGCTCAGGTGGACGGACTGGTGGTGCAAGACTGCTGCAGTCAGTCAGGAGTAGGTGATAAGGGCTGGATTAGAAGTCTGGTAGATAAGGACTTTATATGATTTTTTTAGCATTGGATTGTCCAGGAGCCTCCATCAGCTAACAAAGTCTAGGGCTGACTGCTTTGTTCTATACAGCAAATGAGGTATTATACCATATTATGCTGCCTGAGTTTTGGGCAGTATTCACAGCAGAATTCCATTGATGATGTACTTAAGCCAGATAGCTATAGGGAATTGCATAGTCTTAGGAAGCTGTGATGTATACTTGAGGCCAAATTTAGGATGGCAGTGATGTGAGGCAAAATTGGGTTTTCCTTAGACTCAGTCAGGTCTTTCTTTGCCTTATTTTGGGACAGGTATAATAGATCCAGAGTATACTCCAGATCAGGAGTAGCGGTTATGGAGCTTTTAATTTCTACCATTGTGGCCATGGAACTGACCTCCAAGATATCTTAAAGTAGCTTTGGGACTCTTGATGGAATTCTGCTTCCTGCTGTGCAGCTAGAGGTTGCAGGGGTGATAAAGATTTTTCAATTGTAGTTCCAGTAGCTCAATCTGAAGTTAATAATTTAATAGTGGCATTGGTCCTGGGGTTCTTGTAGTTGTGGGTCTGTTACTGGATTTTAAGGCCTGGACTTAATTCCTTTGACTTACCTGAAGCAAGCAAGCTTTCTAAACTCCATGTTTTTCTGGTTCTAGTTGAAAAATGAAGCTAATAAGTACTTCTCTCTTGCCTTTTTCATTGCACCTCCTCCTTTTCCTTGTTGTCTTCTTCATTTTTGTTTTCGAGTTACAATCAAACCAGGCACTGTGGGCACCCTGTTTCATTAGTTCTTCCGAGGACAGTTTTGTGTCTGTAAGGTGATTTGAAAGATCTTAACTCAATGGCCGCCATCTTCCTCTGCTTTCTTCAGAGATTACTTTTAGAATGTTAATGTAGTTTCTTTTTATTTCTGGCCGAATGTCTTTATTATGTAAAGATGAAAAATTTTATACATCTGCATAAATTGAAACAACCATGTATTTTTCTTTTTCTATTCTGTTGACATGGATTATTATAGCAATGATTCTGTCTGTGAGACTTCCTTATCTTCAAAAGCTATTTACAATGAAAAACTTATTAATCAGTAGGAAGGTATGTGAGCTATGCTGCATCTGTGGACATCACAAAGCACCTCAAATGGAGTCCTTTATGTGGGTTCCTGGGATTGAACTCAAGTTGCTAGGTTTGCATGGCAAATGCCTTTACCTGCTGTGCTGTCAACAGTCTTATTCAGTAATGGTGTATAATAACTGATGTGAAGTTGGCTTACTAACTAGTTGACTAAGGAGTGTTTATCTTTTCTATTAATGTTCATAAAAAGATATTGGTACATAGCTTTCTTATGATATCTTTTTTCCTACTTATTGATTATTTGGGAGTTTCACATAATGTGTCCTGGTCATCTTCACTTCCCAGTTTTCCCAAGTCCATCCTCCCATACCTTTGTGACCTTACCCCTCAAAGAAGAAAAAAAGAAAGACCAAGTCCAATTTTTGTTACTCATATACTCACTGAAGCATGATCAACCTCCCAGTGGTCAGCCCCTTAAAGAAAATAGTCCTTTTCCACTCCTACCCCGAAAGCCATCATCTGGGAAGAGCTATGCTTCAGAATCCCATCACTATTTAAGAGTCCTCTTCAATGATTTTTTCAATGACTTTTTTTTTTTTTTTGCGGGGATGAGTTGGAGGAGAGAAATCATAGAAACCTTCTATGTCTCTCATTCTCAACTGAGTCTGCAGTCATTGATCGATACCGCTGCCAAAGAAGCTCCTTGCTCTTTACAGTCAGCTGTGACACGAATCTTAGACTTCCAGGGTTGTCATCATGGGCCTTAGTGGCAACACAGACATGGGCATCAACATGATCTTTGGCTGCAGCATGGACGGACCATGGACGTCAGTATGACCTTCGATGGCAGCATGGGCCATAGATAGATATCAACATTCAGTAGCACAGGCCACACACATCAGCATGGTTTTAGGCGGCACACATGCCTCTTCTGATCCCCAACAGCAGGACCACAGACATCAGCATGGCCCCAGGTGGCAGCACAGTCCATAGGGATCCACGTGGACCTTGGGCATTGACATGGCTTGGGATGGCAGCAAGGACTATGGATAGCACAGATCATAGGTACCAGCATGGCCTCCAGAAGCAGCATGGACTCAGGGGTCTTTCAAGGAGTCCCAATTCAGAAAATGGACTATTCTCCATCTTGGACATCCTGTTGTTCAGAGCCTGGGCGATCATGCATGTTTGAGAGCAGAGCCTTGGAGAGCTCCAGACGGCTGCACACCACCCTGCCTACCTTACTCAGTAATGCCATGCTCTCCTGCCCACTGCAGCCTTCTCCCACACTGTCATCACTGTTGCATCTATCTCTAGTTCTTCCTCTCTCTCCCAGCACTCTGGGTTTTCTACCTCTCCTTTGCATATTTGTTTGTTGAAATAACATTGCAAACTGTAGTGTATCACACAGTGTATGTGTGTGTGTGTGTGTGTGTGTATATATATATATATATATATTTCTAAACAGTTTTATATGTAAATACTCAGTGCATTGGTCTGGTTTAAGATTTCTGGTTTCTAAAACACAATAAACACCAGACAGTCACAGGAACTCATTTTGGATATCCTGTTGTATCCCAGAGTCAGAGTGGTCTTACTGCTATGCTGTGCAGGGAATCTGGGGACAGGAAATTAAAGCCTTTATCACCTACAAGGATGAAATGGACACATAAACACCAAGCCGTAGACTGGAGAGGTACTGCAGTAGAAGCTGATGCCCACCAGATAGTGAGAGCACAAAGCAGAGTGTGTTCAGTGGAAGGAGAGGTGGGATCTGGAACACTAGATACCGTGGCACGCTCTAGTGAATAATAGCAGGACATGTGGAGGTATTTATCATGGGAGAGGGGAGCCTGTGCTGAGTATGGGTAGAAGCAGCAGCATGAGAGAGACCTAGCCATGAAAACTGTATTTAAGGAGCTTTTATTCACAGACAAGATGTGGGGGAAGGCATGGCAAGAGATGGGACCAGAAGGGAAAAACTCCTAACTATTCACCATTTACTGAGAACATAACAAGAGTACCAGCTTCTGTACTCTAAGCTTCACCCATTATTTTAGTCTTTGGAATATTGCTATGAGGGAGGTGTTAAAAATTTTGTTAAAAAGAACAAAAGAAAAAGAAGGGGCCAAAAACAGCTTGTCAGGTAAAGGAGTTTACTGTCACACTCAAGAAACCTGAATTTGATCCTTGGAACCCACATAATAGAATGAGAACAGACTCCAGTGACTTGTCTGTTGACCTCCAATTATGTGCTTTTCTGTCTATTAGCACAGGGGATTTTTATCTCTCAGTCATGGCTTCATTTTCTTTTGGTGGTAGTAAATGAAGGTATATTTTACAAGTGATCTTAGCTGAGTATGTATTCTGAAACTGAAAAACTTGATAAATTCCTAACTTATATTATCATTGTTGCATATATAAATAATATTTTAGCTTTTAAAAGTGGTCAGCTAGTATATTCAATATAGAAATTACATTAGTTTTGAGGAGCATGGTGTAGTGCAGAGGTTTGTTATTGAATCTTGACTGCTATTTGAAAATGCCAGATTGTTATTTGTTAATTGGTATCTTTGACTTTGTTCATTTTACATAGGTGGTATATGATGGACTTTTTGGTACAAATACAAACTCAAAGTTAAGAACACTGTCCCTGCAATTTGTACATCACATTTGTATAACGTAAGTTTTATTTTATTTTTAAAGCTAATTAACTATTCATTATTTAGAGTAATCAAGTTTCAGGTATTTTTCTATCCATCTTTCCTAAAAATAAACTTTTGTTTATGCAAGAGAGATTCCATTCTTTTAGATTTATTTTTTCTCATTTAAAAGGGTGTGTATATGGATGTGTCTGTGTGGGCGTATACACGTATGTGGTGGTTCCTGCAGAGTCCAGAACAAATTGTAGAGTCTCCTGGAGCTGGAGTGGCAGCCTGTGAAGAGTTTGTAAATTGCCCAGTGTAGGTGCTGAATAACACCTGGGTTCTATGGAAGCAAGCAGCACAAGCTTTTATTGTTGAGTCGTTTATCTAATCTCTAGAAAGAGTCACTTAAATATTGTTCAGCTTCATTTATTGCTAATATTTTAAATGATCTTCTGAAAGGATATCTTGATTTTTGTTTTTGTTTCAAGTTGCCCAGAAATCAAGATTAAACCACTAGGTCCTATGCTTTTGAATGGTCTCACTAAGCTAATAAATGAATATAAAGAGGTAAGTGACTTGTTTTAAATTTTACCATTTAATAAATTATTTAATGTAGTAAATCTTCCAGGCCCATCCATTGATAAATGTTTGGCATTGACCTTTGTTTCTTAACATTTTTATTTGAAGTGACAATTTTATATACTATTGCAATTTTTTTGCCTTTTAAAAAATAGTTGTTAAAACTGATAACATCTTTAAGGATGTCATTACTTTAAGCCATGTATGGCAGCGAATACATTTTATGATACATGTATGTCCTATGTGAAATTGAAATTAAAATAATTTTATGTTTTATTTCTATATGGAACTATTTAGAGTTGACTTATATAGTAGGAAATAGTGTTAATTCTTAAGGGGCTCAGATTTTACCAATTTACAATTTTATCAAAATACATACATTCAGTAAACTTTGATTCTATAAGTTAAGTGGTGGGATTTCTTTGCTATATTTTGTGGGTTTCCAATATCTGATTTTCTTTGCTATATTTTTTCACTATATCTTATATATCTTGAGAATATGCTAACTCGATAAAGTATTAAGTCTAGCTAACATTGATTTTCTCAGGCTTAGTTAAACATGAGTCCATCTTTGCAGTACAGGGAGATCAATATCTAAAGCTAGAGTTCAATTTGTGTCCTAGGTCTGTTCTTTGACGAGCTGCTCAAGTTATTTGGTCTCTTGTTTGTCAGAAAAAGGATAAATTACCTTATTGTATTATTCTGAAAATGAAATGACTTAGCAAAGTTGTTTAGCATAGGCAGGTAGTTAGGTTATTGTTATTAAACATTATTAATGTTATTAGCATTAGTTAGGTATTACAGATTAAAATTGTTGATTTGTTTACACAATTTGGGATTTAGCTTTTTTCTTTCATTGAATAATGCTTGCCTGTCTTTAATTTTTTTATTATTTTTGGTTTTTTGAGTCAGGGTTTCTCTGTGTAGCCCTGGCTGTCCTGGAACTCACTCTGTAGACCAGGCTGGCCTCAAACTCAGAAATCCGCCTGCCTCTGCCTTCCAAGTGCTGGGATTAAAGGTGTGCGCCACCACGCCGGGCTTGCCTGTTTTTTAAAGCATGGTAAATTTTTTGTGTTGTTTTTGAACCCTGACTGTCCTGGAACTTGCTTGTACACCTAGCTGGCCTTGAACTCAGAGATTTACCTGTCTCTGCCTCCCAAATGCTGGGATTAAAGGCGTGCACCACCCCTACTTGGCCACTTTTTTCCTTTAGGGTCTAATACATCTTAACGTTATTTTATGGCATAGATTATGAGATAATCATGTGCTTTAGAATGACTGGTAGAAATAAAAATGCTTTGGGATTTTTGGAGAGAAACTATATTGCAGAATAAGTTTTAGGGTGGGTTCAGTCCTGTGGCTTATGATAGGTATGTATGTAGGGCAACCCAAAATTATAAACTGACTTAAATCGTGTGTGTGTGTGTGTGTGTGTGTGTTTCCCTCCCTCCCTTCCCTCCCTCCCTTCCCTCTTCTTGTAACTCAATTGCACACGTTAGATGACAATCGTGTTAATATGTTGGACATGCCTGACCCATTCCAGATAAAACACAGAATCTAGTCTTACTTCCAAGTATCATTTACAAACCTTCCCAACAGATGTGTCAATAAGTGGGTGTTCAGATATTGGAAGCTGAATTCTAGGTTAAATGGACAAGATTGATCTTACAGGAGTTTTACTGTGTTCTGAGTAATGCTGATTATCAGTGTTTGTGACACTGTAAAGCTGTGTATCTTAGGTGGAGGCCACTAATTTCCATAATGACTCTGATCTCAGTAATTTGTTACAGTATAAGAAATGAAAAGCCATTTATTTTATTACAGGTGTTTAGAAAATTGTACTAATACTTATTACAGTTTTGATGGGGGAGGTTAAGATAATAGTTTGTCAGAGCAGGGATAAATTTCCCAATAAGTCAAGTGTATTGGTAATTAATTTGGTGTTGACAGGATACATGGTATTGAAAATAACATGAAACTAGTGCAAGATAAGAGAACCCTTTCATTTGTGACCAGTGTATTTGGAGTGAATTAAGGATTTTGTTTGTATTCTCTTTTGTTCTGGGTTTGGATGTTTTTGTTGTTTTGATGGCATTATTATGTAGGACACTGTGATTGAGAAGTAAAATAACAAATGTTGTTGTGGCAAAAGGGTTTGCTGTGTATTGCATTTTTGTGTGTGTGATTTTTGTTCCTTTTTAAAAATTTTAAGGACCCTAAACTACTGTCAATGGCATATTCAGCTGTTGGGAAACTCTCCAGGTGAGTAAAGTTTTTTCTTCCATTTTTGCTGTGAGAGACACCTGTTGGTAATTGAGAAAAATTTATCTGGTATTAATAGATGGAGAATAATTTGCTATGATTCCAACAAGAAATGTATTTTATGGCAATAAGCCAATGTCTTCTTTTTTTAGAAAGGATATAAATCATTTTAGTTTACATTTGAAAATACAGTTTTAAATTTAGTCTTGAAATTAGTTTTTAAACTTAATTGTGTCAAAATAGGTCACCATTATGGTTGCATAATGGATTACAATCTAGACATTCAATTAACCTTAAGTGTTCTTGTTGCTTTTTATCACTAAATCTTATAATGCTGTCTGACATGAACATGAATGATCCTGTTTTCAAAGATATATCTATTTCCCTCTGCTCAATATGATTTCTTCATTCCAATTCCTTCTGGTGTCATCTTTCTTCACTTCATACTGGAGGGGGAAAGAGATGAAATGTTTTCAGTGGCCCCATATGTTGCTTTGGCTCCACACACAGGCTGTGAGGGAAAGAAAGAAGCTTCAGGGTTCAGAGGAAAGTCACCCAAGATCAGTTTACAGCACAAGATTGTCACAAACTCTGTCCTTATCTCTATTAGCAAAAAGTAGCAAAACCGCTTACTATGACAGATTTTCATTTAATTTGTAATTTATTATCTCTTCACATTAAAATTAAGAATGTTAACTGAGCATTTGGAATATTATAGAAGGACTATCATGAAAACATGTTAATGAGGATTATATAATTGAAAAGTTAAATAATCACTTTACAAAATATTTGGCTCCTGGAGAAAGTTAGCTAATGATACTGACATTGTATTTAGAGTTGTGAAAGAGTGAGTTGAGGAATGTTTCTATATATAGTTTCTTTTTCTCTCCTTTTCATTCCATGGACATTTATGCTAATGATATTCTTACATTCTCTTACAGTCGAATGCCCCATTTATTCACTAAGGACATAGCTCTTGTGCAACAGCTCTTTGAAGCCCTCTGTAAGGTAGGGAAATAGTGTATACACTTCTTCATGGATACTTTCCTAAAAGTCAGCAGGGGGGAAAACACCATTTTTACTGTCTGTACAGGAAGAACCTGAGACTCGACTTGCTATTCAGGAAGCATTATCTATGATGGTTGGAGCTTATAGTACCTTAGAAGGAGCACAGAGAACTTTAATGGAGGCACTTGTAGCTTCATACTTGATAAAGGTAAGTCGTATATATATTTTACATTAACTTTTTTGTTGATAAATATAAATTATACATAAAGAGTATCATTTTCAGTAAATGTGTACAATTATATACTTTTCCAATCAGGATAAATGAAAAATCCCCTTTCTGGTTTTCTTTTAAATATGCAATATACTTTAGCATCTGTAGTTATTCTTTTATACACTAGGACACCAGAACTTAATTTTTTGTATCTAACTTACTTGGTACCTGTGGACCTACCTTTTCTGATCTTTCCCTGTCCTCTTCTTTATCTGTAAACTGGTCTATTTTCAGTTTCTTTGAGATCAACTTTCTTAGAAAGTTGTCTTAGACTCAATAGAAGTCTGAGAGAGAGACTTGATAGAAGTCTGAGTGAGATAGAGTGGCGTTTGTTTTTCTGTGCCGATTTAACCTGTTTTCTAGTCCCTTCATGTTGCTGCATATGACAGTACTACTTTTTAATTATTTTATAATTGTGAGGATTGAACCCAGGGTCTTGCTGAAATACAAATACAAATGCAAATACACTTACTCAAATGCAAATACACTTCTACTGAGCTTATTGCCATATTGTATAGTGTTTAGAAGGAAATTTGAATTGTTTTTTGTTTTGTTTTGTTTTGTTTTTTTGTTTTGAGACAGGGTTTCTCTGTGTAGCCCTGGCTGTCCTGGAACTCACTCTGTAGATCAAGCTGTCCTTGAACTCAGAAATCTGCCTGCCTTTGCTTCCCAAGTGCTGGGATTAAAGGCGTGCGCCACCATCACCCAGCTTGAAATTTTTTTTTCGGTAAAATTTTGATTATTAAGAGGTATATTTGCTGGTTTGCATTTATGACTTTGATCATTTAAATTCTTCATGATGGAACTGTGGTTTTGGGTTGAAGTATGCATAATGACTTATATTTAAGCCTCTATGTGGGAAAACTAACCTTAATGCTGTTTTCCAAGCTGAAAGTTTTTTTGTCATAACTGGTAGCTGAACACTGCCATAAGAGATCTGTGGTATCACTGTTAGGCAAATGCAGAAAGACAAATCGCATTTGTCAAAATGAGCCTGTAGGAAGAAACCTAGTACCATCCATCAGACATGCCCTTCCTTCACTTTCCGATTTGCTTTTCAAGGGAATATTTGTAGGCGTTTTGGATATCGACAGTGTGTATATGTAGTATATAATATATATTTTTGCTACAAACTATATTCATATTAGGTGTATATTACAGGTTATATGTATATGTGTATGTTATGTTATTTGTAACATATATGTATTGTGTTATATGTACATATAACCTGTAATATATAATAAAACATTATTGAATGTTTGCCTTACTTCTTTTTCTTCCATTTTTAGAGATAGAGGAAATTGGGAGAGGTAATTATTAGAATATACTGGTGAGATAAACATAAATGTATTTTTTAAAAGATTAGACCACCATGATATATTCATGTGATGGAATTATTAAGATAGTCAGAAAAGCATCTGGTGCCACTGAAATATGAAGAGCAAATTGTACCATTGTATGTGTTTAGAGCTTGCTGTATGTATATGTGAGTCTTGTCATATATGCTTTTGGTGTCTTGTTTGTGTGCTTTATGGTCTTATTTCATAGCAAATTCTTAGACCTATCTGGACACCCATTAGAACACATAAAATTTTTCCAGAAAATCTTATGAGCAAGAGTGATGTACGTGTAATGCTTGTAGATGCTGTTTATACTCACGTAAATGCATCCAAATAGTAGTATCACCAAGACAAGGATACATTGTTTTCTCATAGACTACTTTTAAACCGAACCTTAGGTTAAATTGTTTAATTTAAAACTACTCTTTAATATCATTCTTCTTTTTTTAACCCAGGGAATGTAGATAGCATGAATTCTAAAAGAATAAGGCATATATTTTTAAATTTCTCACATATTTCACTTAGGTTTGTGGCTGGAGGAATATATTTAGGAAAGGTACATAAAACTAAGCCGTTAGCATCAGTAAATTTAAAAACTGGCCAATTTCACAAATTTTTAAAATATTTTTTATTAGGTATTTTCCTCCTTTAATTTCATAAATTTTTAATCAAAGTGAATATATTTGCATTGTTGAATTTCTGATCTGAAGTCAATGTTAACTTCAGAACAAATTTGAGAATGATAGAGATATTTTTATTTCAAAATTATAGTAAATAAGGTCAGATTATGTCCCTGGTAAAACATTTGAATTTCACTTGTGAGCTGGGGAGAGGAGAGTAGTGATGAAAAACCTCACAATGACTGTGCCTCCCTCCATGTTTGCACTAGAGATGTGTATGTACAGAGATCCTTTGTAGCTAGGGTCTTTGTAGATCTTTGGTCTGTCTGCAGGATTCTTGTAAGTCATAAAAGTGCTCATTACATAATGTCAAATACTTCTAAGCAGATCTTGAACAGGGCTAAGTGGTAGACCTTGTATATAACAATTGTGAGGTCCTGGGTTTAATATCCAACATTTTCTATTCCATCAAAAGAGAGTTCTTGAACAAATGATTTTTATTTGTTTCAGTGTATATTTATTGATATATTAAATTTGAATGATATACAGTTAGCTTGACTTATGACTGGATTGAGATGCTGATAATTAAATTCTTTTTTGGGGTGTGTGGGTGGATGTTTTTTTGTGTATGTTCAATAGCCTGAAGTTCAAGTTCGGCAAGTTGCAGTGAAATTTGCCAGCACGGTGTTTCCCTCAGATCATATACCTTCCAGATACTTGCTCCTACTAGCTGCAGGAGACCCGTAAGTTTAAAAAGCTGTCAATTTGAATTTGGGTTACCTTTAAGTATATTTTAAAATTAGTAAAATTTATGTTGGTTGTTGGGTTAATTTTAAGAATATTTTAAAATTACTCAAATTTATATTGGTTGCAAAGTTGGCTTATGAAAATTAGAAGTAATTTATTAAGGAATTCAAAGTATACCCCTTCAGGTAACCTGTAATTCATATAGCTGTATATTTACATATTGAATTATAAGTATATCTATAATATATGACATAGATAATATGAATAGAAAATTCTAATTAGTCAAATGTAAATAAAACCATAAGGTTTTATTAATTGTATAAGTATTATAAATATATTTAGATATATATACTTATCCATAGAGTTCCTCTGTAGGAGCAAAAAGGATTAACGTTATTGATTAATACATATTTAATATTTCATGTTGTTGATGGAATATCATTTTATGTCTAATATACCACGATTTAAAAATTAAGTGTGTATATATATTTTTTTTAACTTGTTAGTGAATTATATTATGACAATTCTGAAGTATATTTTTAATGAGACCAATGTGCTACTCTCTATACTAATAAGGCATCTTTTTTCATTTATATATTTCCGAATTTTAAATCATATGTAAATACAGTAAAATATATGTGTGCATTTAAAAATAATTCTTAAGAGTCCTGTTTTCTGTTTTATAGTCAATGGCATATCTTATAATTTTTTAATTTATGCATTTGTTTTTTAATGTATGCTTACTCTGTCTGCACGTACACCTGTATGCTAGAAAGGGCATAGATGGTCATAAGCCACCATGGTGGGTATGCTGACAGTTGAACTCAGGAACTTTGAAAGAGCAGCCAGTCTTTACCACAGAGCCATATCACCAACCCCTAGTCAGTGATATCTTAAGATGTGTGAAGTACTCTGATATCTGCCATAGTTTGTAGTTATTCCTTTTAAATTAGATTATTGTATTTTAAAGCCACATTTATGATGAAGCTCTAAATAAAATTAAGCTTCCTTTTATCACTTGCATATCCTTTCTATAAACTCTGAGGTCTGTTTAAAAAATAACAAGAAGTTACTTGGTAACTGTTGAGAATTTTAATGAGTTCAGCTTTTTGCCTTTAATGTCCATCTTCAGTATGTAGTGATATGATTTCTTTGTTTGATATTTTACAGATCCTTTACTTCTGATTTCTGATCTTGATTTTCTCCTTATTTATTTACATTTCAGTTTGGCACCACTGGTTTTGGATTGTTAATCTTGATTTTGTTGACCTTTCCCCACCCCACCTCCTACCTCTCCTTTTCTCCCTTTCCAACTACATGCCAGATTGCTTAGGGATTTCAAGTTAATGTAGCAATTGATATTAGAACAAGATTTCAATCCGTCTGTTCTGCTATTTATTAGGCCCTGTTAGGAATTGAGGACAGCCCAGAGGTAGCTAAGGACTGTTCAGAAGACTTGTGTGGTGTGGAAGCAAAGCTGTGAAGGCAGTTTCTAGGTGTTCTGAAAGAGATTACCAGTGCTATACATTTACCAGTTTTGTAGCATTGTAGACAACTACCAAGAGGAGTCAGAATTGAGGTGGGAATACAGAACACAGGATTCTCTAATGATTTTTAATGTATGTCATAGTTGTTTGTGACTTAGTTTTAATAAGAGTAAACATGCAAATAGAAATTTACATAATGAGTTGTAATTAGTCTTGTTAATGATGCAAGCCAAGTGACTCAGCAGATATCACTGTTATGAAAAGGATATAATTTCTTACATTACTTTTTATTTATTGCTTATATAGCCAAAAATATACTCAAGACATTTTGTTAGAATCCTAGCTGTCAAATAAAATTTCTGTTTTCATTCTTCAAGTGATGACTTTCCAGGTGTTAAAATTTAATTTTTACTTCTTATTTGTCCATCTAAAAGACGAGAAGAAGTCCATGGTGAAGCACAGCGCGTATTACGATGTCTTCCTGGTAGAAATAAAAAGGAAAGTGCTTCTAAGCAGATGCCATCTTTTCCAGAAATGGTATATTACATTCAAGAAAAGGTAGGGATTGTAACTATAGGTACTTAGTTTGAAACATTTAATAAATGTTAAAAATAAAAATCAACATTTTAAAAGTACAGATGCAATAATTAAAGTTCCTAGCAATTATAGTATTTACAGTAAGATGAAACCACAAGGCAAGGAGAGAAATATAATTTTTACATGCAGTTAATTTGCTTTTCCAAAGTATGAATGACTTATAATTCCTTTAATGATTGTAAACATTTTGAGTATGTTCAAAAACATTTTCTTTGGTATGACATAGTTAAAAAACATTTCTTTAAAAAAATTGTTGTTCTTAAGGGTACCAGGTGTCATCAATTTAAGGATGCTTTAGAGAGCAGTTGAGATTTTCCATGATTATTATTCCATATTCTGTTGTAAATCTTCACTTTGTGCAGTGTTTCTGCAGCTGAATCAGAGCATTGGGAGCAGTAATCCTCAGTGCTGACTGCCCCAGTTTTTACATTGGTGTTATTTTGATTATGTTAGAGGATAACTATCGTTTTTGTGAGAGCTGCATGCCCTAGGACAGTGTTTTGTTTAGAAAAGACAAGTGCATGGACTGGAGGCTTAGCTAAGTTTATACGTGGCTTTTGTAGTATATCTGAATTTGATTTCCAGGACCTGCGTACACCTACTTTGAGTAGTCTTGCGTATACCTAGTCTTGAGTATATTTTTGAGTATATATTGTGACTATTGCTCCAGAGGATCCAATGCATCTGTCCTCTGTGGGCACCTGCACCCAGTCACGTGTGTTCATTAGCAGTCAAGAGTATCTGCTGTCTTGCAGAGGATCTGGGTTTGGTTTCCTGTGTCTGCATGGTGCCTCGCAATTTGTAACTCCACGTCCAGTGGATCTAACACCCTTTTGCCTCCAAGACATGTGCATGTATAAGGCACACTTAGATACATTCAGGCAAAACATGCATATAAATAAAACAAGATTAATTTTTCTGACGAGAAAAACTCTTTAAAAAGGCAAATAAAAGGTGTTGAGAGCTGGCTCAGGGGTTAAGAGCACTGGGAGCTTTGCCAGAAGACCTGAGTTTGATTCCTAGCATCTATGTGGTAACACACATCCTTCTATAACTCCAGTTGCAGAGGATATGATGCCCTCTCTGGCCTCAATAGGCACTGTTTGAATATGATGCACATACACATTCAGGCAAACACCTATACATATATACATATACATCTGCATACACATCTATATCTACATACACATACAGATACATACAAATTATATATGAAACAAAACAAAAATCAAAGATAATGCAAATGGATAACAGTGATAGAGCTAGCAATAAAGTTATTTTCAGTTGAGTAAGAGAACAGTTGGTTTTCAAAAATTTATTTGTTTTGGAATTATTTTTATTAGGCTTCTCATCGAATGAAAACTCCAGTCAAATACATGACCGGAACCACGGTCCTTCCATTTAATCCAGCAGCATTTGGAGAGGTAGGACTTCAGCATCTTTCTGTAATGACTAAAAACTAACATCATACCCAAGCTGCTGTGTCTGATCTTTTTGCTTTATAGGTAAACTCATATCATGGTTTCATTGTACTTTTAGGGTATTTATTTTGAAAAAACAAGACCCAGTATTTGGTAATTTGTTTTGTTTTAATTTATAGTTAACTCGAAGTTTTCTACCCACACTCAGCCCCTGTACTGGGAATAAAATGTGGGGCTTTAGACATGCCAGGGAGGTACTCTACTGCTCTACTGCTGAGTCACACTCCCAGATTCTGGCCCCGGCAAGAGTTTTGTTTGTTTTGTTTTATTTTTTTATGACAGAATATTTGGTTACTGTTGGGCTTTTGTAGTAAATTGGATTTAACTTCTAAAGTCAACATACTATTGAAATTGCTAGAGTTTTCAAGGTTAGAAAACAAAATAAGATTTATCACACTTTTTGAGAGGATTAACTCAGCACACCCATTAAGGTGAATTTTATGTTTTAAATTATTTAAACTGTTAAATAATAATCTTGTTTAGAGTGAGAGAATGGCTAGGGACAGAATTCCTTGGTAGAATATATGCTCAGCATCTGAAAGGAAATGGCTTCAATCTCAGCATGAAGAAGAAACAAAACTCAAGCTTTTTACTTCCCTTAAAAACATATCTGGATCTGTGAAATGTTTTAATACCTTTTGTTAAATTATAATAATTTACTTAACATATTGAATCTTGCTTCCTGGCTTCCATTAAGATTTTGTAAAGTTTTGTTAAGAAGGAATGTAAAAACTGAAAATTATCACTTTGAAGATTATGCCTCAGTTCTGATTTTTTTAAGAAGCTGGGACTTTGGGGCTGGAGAGGACCTGGATTTAATTCCCAGCTCCCACATGGCAGCTTATAACTGTCTGTAACTCCATTTCCAAGGGATCTGACATCCTCACACCAATGCAAATAAAATTAAATAAAATAAAATTTAAAAGGAAGCTGGTATTTCTCATCTTTTTTGTTTTAGATAGTTCTGTACTTGCGCATGTGCCTGGCTCATAGTGCAGGGGTGGTACCCACTTCCCAGAGTTTGGCTGATATGCAAGATCATGCTCCGGCTATTGGACGGTACATACGGACTTTGATGTCAAACAGCCAGGCGACAGCTTCATCTTCTAATAAGAGTGGAGAAACCAACCCTGTTCAGATCTACATTGGCCTGCTTCAACAGCTGTTAGCAGGTGTTGGAGGTAAGAAGCTAATCATACTAAGAAAAACATATCAAAACAAGTAAACAAAAAGTTAATTTTACCCTTTTCTTCAGTATTTGCCCATCTGGCTCAGTGGGTAGGTTCCAAACTCATGGTCTCAGAGATGATCCTGGTTAAACTCTGGGCCTCAAAATAAAAGACATTAATTTGGGAGAGATACTTGTAGGGAGGAGATGGTTATACGTGTGTATGTGTGCGATAATAGGAATGAGAGAAATAATAGAGGGTTGAGGGCTACACTAGTCAGAATATACTATATAAACATATGAAATTATCAAAGAAAATTCAATAAAAATCTACAGTAGAAGTATTCCAACCTTCTTGACTTCTGTAACTAAACATTGACCTTTGTTTACATTCGAAGCCTACCTGATTGATCCTTGATATGCTTTTCATTTCAGAAAGAAAATGCTGGTATAGATACATACTAGATACATACTTTGTCTTTGAAAATGCACGAGAAGAGCAGGGCATCCTTTTGATAATTGAACTTTATTCTATATTTAGAGTTTAATCTTTTGATCTTTCAGACCAGAATTTGTAGCATATTTGAGAGAAATTTAGGGATTTCTGTAAAAATGAATTCTTTTTCATGAAAGTTAAAATGGTTCTGAATTCTTATTTAGGTTTGCCTGTCATGTACTGTCTATTGGAAGCTGTGTCGGTGTATCCAGAAAAATTGGCTACCAAATTTGTAGACAAAACAGAATGGATCAAGGTATGACCTCATGATACATTTTATTTTTTTCTCTGTGGACTCAGATATTTCAAACTAATTGAAAGGCTTTGGTTTTCCTACCAGTCTTATGCCTTTCACTACTTTTAGGTTATTTTAAACTTTCCTATAACCAAATACTTACTGAAAAGAATGTAAGCTAATATTTTATAATAATAGGAACACATATTTTGAAAACACACTTGTATACTTGTCAATAAAACACCCCTTTTCTGTAATTGTGTACTGCCTCCTTAAATCTTCTCAGTGTTCTACCCTTCTCTTGCCTCTGACAAACATGCAAAGAACATTAATAGTTTTATGGGGGGAACTTTCTGTTTGCTTATGCATATATACATAAAACAATGCATTTAAAATGTTTTTCTTTCTTTTATACAAAAGATAGCGCACTGCTGGCACAGATTTGTACTTATTTAATGGATAGTAGAGCCTGTAGCTAGTCTTACAACTATGGAGACAACTCATATTTATTTTAACAGCTTCATCATTTTCCATTGTAAGGTTAATTCTGGGTTGCTATTGCTGATCGTTTAGTATTGCTATGTAATTCTATTTTTCATACAAGGAAATGTCACATTTTTTTCTTTCTTTTTTTAAAATTAAATTTATTTTTTACACTCCAAATTCCATTCTCTGCCTCCTCCCCATTCACCCTCCGACTGTTCCACATACCACACCTCCTCCCCTCCCCACCCCTGTCTCCATGTGGATGCCCCCACCCCCCACCCCACCTGACCTCTAAACTCCCTGGGGCCTCCAGTCTCTTGAGGGTTAGGATGAACACAGACCCGGAAATCCTCCACTGTATGTGTGTTGGGGGCCTCATATCAACTGGTGTATGCTGTCTGTTTGATGGTCCAGTGTTTGAGAGAGCTCAGGGATCCAGATTAATTGAGACTGCTGGTCTTCCTACAGGATTGCCCTTCTCCTCAGCTCCTTTCAGCCTTCCCTAATTCAGCAACAGGGATCAGCTGCTTCTGTCCATTGGTTGGGTACAAATATCTGCATCTGACTCTTTCAGCTGTTTGTTGGGTCTTTTGGAAGGCAGTTATGATGGGTCCCTTTTTATGAGCACTCCATAGCCTCAGTAGTAGTGTCAGGCCTTAGGGCCTCCCCTTGAGCTGGATCCCACTTTGGGCCTGTCACTGGACCTTCTTTTCCTCAGGCTCCTCTCCATTTCCATCCCTGTACTTCTTTCAGACAGAAACAATTATGGGTCAAAGATGTGACTGTGGGATGGCAACCCCATCCCTCACTTGATGTCCTGTCTTCCTGCTGGAGGTGGGCTCTAGAAGTTCCCTCCCTACTATCACACATTTCATCTAAGGTCCCTCCCTTTGATTCCTAAGAATATCTTACCTCCCAGGTCTCTGGTGCATTCTGGAGGGTCCCCCCAACCTCCTATTTCCTGAGGTTGCCTGTTTCCAGTCTTTCTGCTGGCCCTCAGGGCTTCAGTCCTTTTCCCTCACACCATTTACCCCCCCCCCGACCCGTTTCCCCCCCTCTGTGTCCACTTTCCCTCCCAGGTTCCTCCCTCCTTCCCTCCCCACTTGTGATTGCTTTCTTCTCTCTCCCAAGTGGGACAGAGGCATCATCACTTGGGCACTTCAGCTTGTTGACCTTTTGTTGTACTTTTTGTTTTGTTTTGTTTTGCTAATATCCACTTATTAGTGAGTACATACCATGCATGTCCTTTTGGATCTGAGTTACCTCACTCACGATGATATTTTCTAGTTCCATCCATTTACCTGCAAAAGTCAAGATGTCCTTGTTCTTGGGATTTCTTTTTTATAGCAAAGAGTTTTATTGTATTACATGGAAGAGATGTAATAGTGAGAAAGTATACGTTAAGTATACGATGTGGAAGACACAGTGCCTCTGTTTACAGTGCCCACCCTTCATGTGGGTAGTACTAAGTTATATGGCCAGCTAGGTGAGAGTTGTTCTTCCAGGGTAACACCAAAAATGTTCCCAGGTTTAGCAAATAAAAATGTAAGTTAAATTTGAATTTTAGATTAGACTTTTTAGTGAAAATATGGCTCATACAGCTGTATACCTATTGTGCTTTGTAATACAGTTCTTTTTGGAAACTAGCCTGAGTTACAGGAAAATCTATGGATGGGAAAATAGGAATATAGTTTGTCAAGACATACGAGTTTTGTATTTTTTTTGAAAAAATTTGGTCTCCTAAAAGTGCTTCTTGTTTTAGAAGGGTTTTCATTCTTTGTGAATATTTTTTAATTTAAGCCAATCTTGTGAATTTTGATCTCTTAGTAGAAGGTAAAAGTTTTCTATGATATGAAGAGAGACCAGACTATGAGTTTGATTCTAGGGCCTGTAATGCTCTCTTTTATCTTCCGTTTTATGGTCTACACGATAATAATGCTTTTCACATTGTTAAAAAAAATTTATGCTGAATTTTGGAAACAAGACTTTGCATATAGTAGATAGGTGTTTCCCTCTCATCTACAACTATAGCCCCTCTATATTTTTTAAATAGTTGAAAAAAAGATAACAGAAGACATTATTTCATGACATAGATCTCATCTTATTGGAACACAGCTGTGTATTATCTGTGCCTGCTTTTGTGAACTGCAGTGGCATAATGGAGTATTCTCAGCAGTGACTAGATAAAAGGTTTCTGATCTCTATTTGAAATCAACTATATTTATTTTATCTGTTTTAAAGTTTTGTATCTCTTTATGAAAATGCAACTAAACTAAGATTTTTATATATAATTTCAGCCCATAAAATTTAATTAATTTTTAATTAAAATTTAATTATCATCCCCCTTTTTTCTTCTTGTAGCCCTTCCCATGTTCCTCTCTACCTTTCAAATTGATAGCCTCTTTTTTTATTATTTCATATATATGTATGTGCATGTATATATGTGTACATACACACATATTTATATAATTTGATGTTTGTTTTTTATGTGTATGTGATTTCAGGGCTGGCCACTTTGTATTGGATAGGCAGTCAGGGCGCTCATCCCTGGGAGTGGGTAATTCTCCCTCAGCAATCATTGATTGCCTGTAGTTTTTTGTCTAGGGGTAGGACCTAGTAAGATTTCCCTCTTGGTGTGGTAGAGTCTCTGTTGATAGTGTCACTGTTTGTGTCTTGTCTGTTCTATCATTTTGAAGAGAGGCAGTCTTGGTATTCTCGCTCTTTCAACACCCCTACTCATCAACCCTGTTGTTTGCATTTGTGTGAATTGACGAGACAGCAACTGTGCTGCAGATGTATCCATCCATTCATGCTGAGCTCCCTACAATCCATCGATGTTTTATGTGCATTGCGTTCAGTCATGGTTTTCTATAATGGCCTCCATTTGTTATAGAGAGAAGCTGTTTTGATGAGACATGATAGCTGTACTTATCTCTGGGTATAGGGACAGGATTTAGAGTGTAGTTAGGAATTATCCTGGTGTAAGTGGTTATAGTAGATTCTCTTTTAAAATTTAGGACCTCACTAGTCCTAGGTAGTTGACTAGGTTTCTGGTACCAGGGATAATTTCCCTTGTGTTGAACGGGTCTTGAGTCCAGTTAGGCAGCTCTCGATTGGCATGGGTATGGGGAGTGCAGCTGCTGCACCTTTATGCATACCTTGTCCTGCTGGTCATTGTTGTGATTGATAGGTGTCCCAGCTGAGTAGGACTGTTGTTTGTTTCCCTTTGTAGCTTTTATAGTACTTCTGGTATTGTGGAGGCTAGGCTGCTGGAAGAAGGATTTCAGGTTAGATCCAGTTCCAATATATTAAGCTTGTTCTTTTATAATATCATACATACATAATACTTTTTGATATTTCTCTCCCTTACTCTCTTTTATCTTCCTCCCATCCGTATTACCATCCCTTTGCCAGCCTCTTTCCCATATTTATTATTTTTGCTTTTGTTTTTTGTAAACACTTAGTTTAACCAAGGCCATATGTATTGTAACTGTCCATTGAAGCCTTGCAGAGTCTTTTTTTAAAAAAAATAATAGCTTTTTGCATTATTTTTTATGGATATCAATAGATTGAGTGTTAAGCTATATCATTGACTTTTATAATTTTAAGTGTCAGAGGTCAGCAGGAAGATGATTATGCATCACATATCTGTTTCTTTTCTCTCTTGCTCAGAGTCTGATGGGTAGCAGTAAAGAAGAAATGCGTGAATTGGCGGCTTTGTTTTATTCTGTGGTTGTGTCAACAGTGTCTGGAAATGAGTTAAAGTCAATGATAGAACAGCTGATAAAGGCCACAAAAGACAATCACGTATGTTATCAGTTTATCTTCACTCTTCTTTGTTATTTAAATAACTTTGTATTTTAAGAAAACACAGGAACCTGTCTCTGAAGTCTATGCACTGTTTTAATCATAAAGGCGGGGTTTTTTTTTCCGTTCCTACAGATTTATCACACTTCAGAGCTAAGTACTGTTATGGCCAGAACTTAGGTTTGCTAGAAAGGATCAGTTCCTCCTTTGAGCCTGTAAGACAGTGAAAAAATATATGAAATTTTGACTTTTTTTTAATACCTTGTTTTTCTTTCAGTTCTGAAAATAGGTGAATCTCATAGGACCATCTTCCTGGATTAGGGAATTTACTTCTAAGGATGGATATACCTGATTGTTAGATCTTTTTGAGCCTGCGTCTCACGGTGTAACTGTCGCTGCCCCCAGACTTGAGATCTTTCTGCCTTAGCATGTTCCATCATAGCTTGGCCCTATTCTTTTTCAGTAGGTGATAGGGTTTTACAAAGTATTTGTACTAGTTTTTAGTTTTCCATTTGTAAAGTAAACTTATAAATTCTTAGCCTTTATAAGTAATACTTGAGATAAGTGTGCTGATTTACTCATTTCATTTAGCAGATTTTAACTCTTTGTCTGAAAAGTACTGTTTTTAGGTGCTGTACACATTGTGGTAGGTAATTAGTTGGGAATCCCTAGGACTTCCTGCCATTCAGAGTTACTAGCTCTCCCTGCCCCATCACTGCTACCACTTAATCACAGTACCTACAAAAAAAGCAAACTTGATTAGTATAAAGTTTGTATTTGAAGATTTTAACAACTAGAAAAAGGACAGATCATTGTATTTTGTTGGCAGTATAGAGAAGAGAAATTATCCTTGAACATGATGATAGTTAGCTCTATAGTGATATAAATAAAAAGACAGCATCACGGGCTGAAGTGATGCACAGTGGTTAAGGATACTGGCTGCTCTTTGAGAGAGCCTCGGTTCAATTTCTAGCACCCACATGGAGATTCAAAACCATGTGCAACTCCTTGTCCAGGGAGGAGAAGACGACTTCTGGTTCTGGAGGCACTGCATGAACATGATAGAAAAGCATACATTCAGGCAAACACTCAAAAACTAAAAATTAAATAAGGAAGTATAAGGACTATAGAAGCTTATTTTAAAAATCCCTGTTCCATAGATGGAGGTTATATGAAATTAAGGTATCTAACTCTGGATGTCAGTAAAGATTCAGCTTAATTTCTCAGCATTCTTATGTTAGAAACTCTTGTTATAAATTGCCATTGCCTAATTTTGATTCATTGGCTTCCAGTAGAGGCCAGAGTAAACATTTTCTTTTTTAGCCTTAGGTTTATCAGGGGCATTATCCTAACAGGTTATTTCAGTGTATCTTTTCATGTGTGAAAAAGAAACAGTGCTGTCACATTGTTAAATTCAGAGCCCTGAGGTACAACATGGATCTTTGCTTGCCTTGGGATTCACTGTTGGAAGATACTTGGCTAAGAAGAGAGTGAGGATGGCAGAGCAGCGTGACCTAGAGACAGATGCTGACCTCTTGCCTGAGCAAGAGGAGATCATTCGGAGTGCTACAGAAACAATAGGTCAGTGTGTGAACTGGTTTGCTTGGCTACTTCAAACTTTGATTTTTAAAAAAATTTTAATATGGTATTTTTGTTTCTTCTTGTAGCACTTTAAAGGAACAAGCTTTTCTATAAAATAATTTCTTGTTTTTTAGTAAAAATGAAAATCTTTGTGTGTGTGTGTCTAACATGTTTTTATATTTTGGTGCCACTTATGGGGAAAACACTAACATTCAAGGACACTAAGCATTATTGCCATGGTGTCTTATTAGTGCATAAATGTCAACAAGTGGTCAATCAGAAAACATTATAGACCTTGATTTTCTGATGCTGCCTTAAAAAAAATTAATACATGGCTAATTGGTTTAAATCATAAGAATAATTAGTATGTCACTCTCTTGTATCTAAATATTCTTACAGGTTCATTTTTAGACAGTACATCACCTCTGTTGGCAATTGCTGCCTGTACAGCCCTGGGTGAAATCGGCAGAAATGGTCCTCTTCCGATCCCCAGTGAAGGGTCTGGATTTACTAAACTGCACCTGGTAGAAAGCTTACTCAATAGAATTCCGTCTAGTAAAGAAACAAACAAGGCAAGCCTTTTTCTTTCTTTCTCTTCTAGAATTCTGTGTTTTCTATTCATAGTTGTATAAACTAACAAAACCAAGTTAGAGTATAGTCATCTTTCTGTATCCATCCATGCACACTGCAGCCTGAGTAAGGTTTTACTAATGTGTTAAAAAGTGATAAAGATGAAACTTTGATAAACTTTGTATTTGCTTTTGAATCAGGGAGACTGTATAAACTGTTTTATATGTTATCTTTTGACCTAGTCATTCTAACTCCTTAACAGTTAGGCTTTCAGTAAAATTAAAAATTCATTGAAGAATCATTTTTGTCATATAAAAGCTGGATAATAAAATAATCAGTTACACAATTTGTATAATTTTAGGGCAGTTCTCAAGCTTATTTTTCTTACAGCCAGTTTCTTTCGAAGCAGAATGAATAATCTGAGGGAAAGAACAGTGGCAGTTTCAGTTGAGATAGTTGTTTTCATAGACTTTATGGCATTCTTTATAATTAAAGTACCTGATGTTGAAGAGGAAGATAATTTAATGAGTAGAAAAGTACCAGTTTACTATAAGTTAAAAAATATTGTAATTATATTCTTGGTTTAGCTGCTACTTAAAACCAAAATAATCACACCACATAGTTTTCTTTTTAACCAGTCATCATCAGCCATTGATGAGTGCTGCAGCTTGCCCATGGGGTATGCTATAAGTTTCTCATGTATTAAAACTAAGACTTTAAAAGATAGAGTGAAATAGGCATAGTTGCCATTTCTCTGTGAGATGACACCGAAAGAGTTTCAGAGAGTTGATACAGCGTGCCTAAAGGCTACTGGGTAGTAGAGATAATTTGTTCCTGGATCCTCTGGGCTTGCAAACCACATTGGCAACCTTGACAGTTTAAAAGATAAGCCTAAGGCTTTCTTTTTCGTTTTAATTTTTGTAGGTATGGGTACTTAATGGGCTCAATTTTCTGTTGTTTTTAATGTCTTGTAGATATAATCTTGTAAAATTGGTTGCTTTTGTAACAACATAGGCATCAGTATATGAGGCAGATTGCCTCTTCCTGTCATCTTGGAAGTACTGTTTTGAAATAAAGCTGCTATTTATTTAAAATTAAAAAAAGATTCTGTGCTCTTCCAGATGAAAGAACGAGCAATCCAAACACTGGGCTATTTTCCTGTTGGAGATGGGGTTTTTCCCCACCAGAAACTCCTTTTGCAAGGTCTGATGGATTCTGTGGAGGTACTTATATTTTTAATTATTCAAATAAAATGCATTTTTAGTTGTTTTGCTTATTATCAGATTTTAGAATTTTGTTATTGGGAGGTTATTAACTTTTTATGTGTCTGTGTGTCTGTGTTATCACCCGCATGTAGTGCCCACAGATACCAAAAGTGGGCATTGGATCCCCTGAAACTGTAATTGCAGATGGTCATTAGCTACTATGTTGGTGCTTGTCTTAGTCAGGGTTTTTATTCCTGCACTGTAGCCACCCTCGGCCACACACGAAATGGGTTCCTGAGTGGGAGGCTGGAGCTGTATGGGAGGAACCAGCGAGAGAAGAAAGAGACCAAGACAGATTTCTGATCAAGGCCCAATGTTTACTAAGAGTGTGTGCTTATAAAGGGGGAAAGCCCATCCCCTGCCATGCCAGGCTTCTTGATGCTTTGTTGTCAAGTTGTTAGCACTTAGTCTGCTAGAGCTGTTAGCATTAGGTCGCCAATTCCACAGGTTGTCAGCTATCTCAGGAATATCTCTGGAAGATAGGTTCAGCCTCTCAGCGGGTAGCAGTGGCAGGTAGCTGGTAGCCATGTCTTGGAGAAGAGGAGCAGCACAGGAACAGAACAATAGAACCATCTAGGTGGGAAGACTCCACCCTAGGTGGTCTCAATCACAGTGGCAACATAGGTCTGAGTCAGTCTGCTTAAGGCTGGGGGAGGCTACACTGCACAAACATCATGATCAAGAAGCAAGTTGGAGAGGGAAGGGTTTATTCAGCTTATAGTTCTACATTGCTGTTCATCACCAAAAGAATTCAGGACTGGAACTCAAGCAGGTCAGGAAGCAGGAGCTAATGCAGAGGCCATGGAGGGATGTTACTCACTGGCTGCTTCCCCTGGCTTGCTTAACTTGCTTTCTTATAGAACCCGAGACTACCAGCCCAGAGACGGCACCAACTTCAATGGGCCCTCCCCCCATGATCACTAATTGAGAATATGCCTTACAGTTGGATCTCATGGAGGCATTTCCTCACCTGAAGCTCCTTTCTCTGTGATAACTCCGGCTTGGGTCAAGTTGACACAGAACCAGCCAGTGCAGTGCTGGAGACTGAACCTGGCTTCTCTGGAAGCGTAATCAGTACTCTTAAGCACTGAACCATCTTTCCAGCCCAAAATCTGAGATTTTTTAAAAAATTAAACATTTGTTTCTTTATCAAGTATTTAATTTTGAGTTTGAGCTTTAGGCTTGTCACTGTGTTAGACATAGCTCTATAAAAAGCATGTCTGGAAAAGACTCTCATTGTTTTTGAGTGAACCATGGTGTAGTATAAATAGAAGAAACCAGTTAGCCATCTGTGGAGATTGTGGGCTCGAACTCTAGTTGCTCTTGAGTTGCTAATGCCTAATGTGGGAAAAGTACTCTACTTAGTAAATTCTAATGTGTCTTAGCATGACCTACTCTTTCCTCCACCCACATTAGAGGTGATCCTCCACATTTTCTCATATTTCCTGTGCCAGCCTCTTTGCTCTGACCTTCTGAAAACCTTGTACTTATTTTTCAAGATTGTTGTGATGCTCATGGGAAACCTTTTTGTTATGGCATCATCACACCTTCTAACCATACATGGAAGGCAGGGTCTGCTCTGCTCATCATTAATACAAGTGTCTAGCAGTATGATTGCAAAGGTAGACGCTCATAAATATTGGTAGAAGTAAGTGAATAGGGATATATTTGCATAGAATGAAGGAGAATACTAAAGGAGTGTGTGATTGTGTCCAAGAATTCTGGTATAATCTGCTTGTAGGGGAAGTTACTGCTGAGCCTCAAAGGATGAGGAAGGAGATAAATGTTAGTTGAGGATAAAAGATGTAAGGATTGAGATTGCTGAGTAAGAGAACTGGTATTGAAGTTCAAGCTTAGATCCTTTTGCTTCCCCTCTGTTGGAGAGTGAATCCAGGGCTTTGCCCATACTAAGCATATACTCCTCTGATGAGCTGCTTCCCCATTCTTACATAATGTTTTCAAAGAGTTATACTAATGCCATCATCACCAGATGCTGACGTCTTACTTACTTTTCAGTTGCTTTGACAAAACACCACAACCAATGCAACTTGCAGAAGAAAGTTTATTTGTGGCTTACAGTTCAGAGTGTGAGTTCATGACTGTCATGGTGGCAGGCAGGCAGGCAGGCAGGCAGGCAGGCAGGTAGGCACTGGAGCAGTAGGTGAGAGCTCATGTCCAAACCCATAAGTCCTGAGTTAGAGAAAGCTAACTTGGGATGGCCTAGCTCCAAAGCCCACTCTCAGTGACACACTTCCTCCAACAAGGCCATGCTTCTTAATCCTTCTCAAACAGTTCCACCAACTGGGGACCAAACATTCAAATATATGAGCCTATGGGAGTGATTCCGATTCAAACCATCACATCAGTTTAATTGTAACCTCTTGGAAAAAAGCATAATTTTGCCGCCGCGGCCTCCTCCTCCTCTTCCTTTTCCTCTTCTGCCTCCTCTTTTAAAATAATGCCAATTCCAGTTGTATTTAAGTTAATGAAAGCTTGTTAGATTTTATTTATTTGTTTGTTTGTTTAATGTGCATTGGTGTTTTGCCTACCTGTATGTCTGTGTGAGGGTATCAGTTCTCCTGGAGCTGGAGTTACAGGCCCTTGTGAGCTGGCATGTGGGTTCTGGGAATTGAACCTTGGCCCTCTGGAAGAGCAGCCAGTGCTTTTAACTGCTAAACCTTCTCTCCTGCCAACATTGTTGGATTCTTAACATGATTTTAATGTCATTGTTTTATTCAAATGAATACAAAAGTAGAATAACAAAATGATGACTCCCTCATGAACTTGTTTTATTTAATTACTAATTACCTATTTACTCAGTGCATAGTAAACTTAGGTACTTTTAACATTCCTAAATATAACTATAAAGTTTTGATTTTATATGTGTGTGTGTGTGTGTGTGTATACAAATTATGGTATCAAAAATAGGAAGCATGTAATTAACAGGTAGGTAAACAAATCAATTATTAATTCCTGATGAAGATTCTTAAAATACTTTTTCTCAGCTCTTAAGGTCCCCAGAGAAGCTTTTGACCAGAGATGATGAGATCTAAAATCTTCAGCCCTATTTTTCTAGATTAAGAAGTACTAGATGGATGCTCCATGAAGATTGACACACTAAATTTAGAATTACAGTGGCCTAACCTTCTGTTCTGTGTAGTCACCGTGGTCATGTCCCACATGCACGTTCCATTCTTTATCGCATCCTTGTTTTTCTTATGTTAAAATGTTTGACAGTAAACAGGAAAATGCCAGAGGGTACCAAGGCAGATCCACTTCCATGTTGATACAATGATTGCTGCTTGTAAAACATCATCAGAATTTCTAAATGAAAATGTCAATATTTGAGTATGTAACTGTACAGAATTCTTAATGTTTGGCCTTTGAAATAATGGCAAATTTACAGTGACATTTTAAGAATAATGCAGAGAACTTCTGTATATACCCTTTGATGTAGATTTACCAAGTTTTAGCATTTTATATTTGTTTTTTCATTCTCTACTTTTTTTTCAGGACCTTTTGGAAGAGCGTGAAGAGTTTTTATAAAAATATAGTGGCCACTATTCAGTGTGCAATTATTATAGTGAAAGTGTTCTCTAAGTTAACATCATTTGCTCCTTACGGGCTGATGAGGGGAATGATGATATTGTGCTCATTTAACAGTGACGTTCTTGAGGCCCAGAGCAGTTTAGATCAGACATGTGAGAGACTAAACTTTATAATGTGCATTGATGTCTCTGAGGCTTTACCTTTGAATTATCCCAACCTCTTATATAAACCTATCATGGTTCCAAAAATTAAAAACCACCGCGTAGCAATTGTGTGCTGAGGGTTAGAAGCCATTCCCTGAAGGTGAGAAATCTGCCTTCCTTAGTTCTCCATTCCTTTATTTCACCCTCTTTTGCATCACTGAGTTAGCTTTAGTGTGGACTAAAATAAAATAAAATAAAATAAAGCCTGCTGAGAGGTCAAGCAGCTCTTTTATAGAAATGGATATTTCTCTTTCTTTCATTGTAGGCCAAGCAGATTGAACTTCAGTTCACTATTGGTGAAGCCATTACCAGTGCTGCAATAGGAACTAACTCTGTGGCTGCCCGAGATGCCTGGCTGGTGACTGAAGAAGAATATATACCTCCTGCTGGTATCAAATACTTACCTAATTGATTTACATTTGCTGAGTGGTTTTCTTCTCTACTAGTTGCAAAAGTAATGTTTTCCCCAAATACTAATATGTGCCTTACTAATTGGTCTGCCAAGAAGGATTAAAGAAGATTGAACATAGCTGGGCATGGTGGTGCATGCCTTTAATCCTAGCATTCAGGAGGCAGAGGCAGGAGGATCTTTGTGAATTCAAGTCCTGCCTAGTCAACGTTGCAAGTTCCAGCCAGAGCTATGTAATGTGATCCTGTTGGGGGGCAGGAGGGGGAGGGAGAAAAGAAAAAAAAAAAAAAAAAGGAAAGATTGACCGTAAAAATGAGAACTTTCTCAGCCTCTTGTGTCTAATTCCTTACTATATAATGAGCCTTCTTTGTCCTCTGCTAGTCCTGGAAGTACAACAGAATTTAGTTACTGTGTCATTTGAGAGATCATACATGTATGTGTTTCTTGAGCATATGGTAACAGATCCAAAGATTTCAAACTAAGATGATGTATGCTTGTAATTCCTGCACTTGGAAAGCTAAGGCAAGGGGATTGCAAGTTGGAGAACATGTGGGATATGTAATGATATCAGAGTCAGTCTGGGCTACACAGTGAGACTTTATCTCAAAAACAAAATAAAACAAAAACCAACAACAACAAAAGAAAAGTAATACAAGATCTAGTGAGAACACTCAGCAAGTTCTGCCAAGCTTGATGGCCTGCGTTCTATCCCTGGACCCCACGGTGTAGGAGCAGCTTTTGCAAAGCTGACCTCTGACCTCCACATGCACGCTGTGGCATGAGCTCTCATGTATGTGCACATATGTGTACATGTACACAAAAAATGTGAAGAAGCCTAATATTAACAATTAAAGAAAAAACAATAGTGCAAAACAAAAAAATCCAAAACACAGACACAAATATTTTTTCAGTTGATTTAAATTTAGAATTGAAATATATTTTAGTATCAAACCAGGATTTTTGTTTTTACTCTTTAAAGCTAAAAGAAAAATCAGAAAGTATTTGTATTTTATCTTCTTAGCTGGGAAAATTGAATAAGAATATTTTCATGGTAACAGTACTATTGTGAATTGTATCCATAGTGAAAAACAGTTGCTGTGCTTAGTATTATAGTTAACATTTAACTCGGTAGTAATATCTTCATCTACTATTTTGTCATCTATCATAGAGAGACTTTAAAAGAAATAGGGAAAAAGTTTTTCTGGTAGTGTATGTAGGGTGACTGTACTGTGATTGGTGGAAGCCAAACTAGTTCTCTGAGGCTTCTGTTCGAATACATATACGGTAAAGCAAGTCAGCATTTTGCTGGGATTGCGAAACTGCGTAGTAATGGGGAAACAGACAAATATGTTATATTTGGAGGACGAAATGAAATCCAAAGTTATTGATCAGCTTTTAGATGGAAGTTTAGTTTAGAAAGATTCAATTTAAAAAAAATGCTGAGATTGAAGAGGCTAGGATACATTTTTTATCCAATAAACTAGAGTCATTTGAATAATTTAAAAGATTATTTAGCTTACATTAGCTTCTGGACATTCTTGGTCACTTGGATTTTAACATTGGGTTATTGTGTGATTGTTGATCTAAATATGATTTTGTAAAAAAATTATATTTGGGTATTTTAATTGTAATCTTTCTTTGCTTATTCCTCAGGTGCCAAAGTGAATGATGTTGTCCCATGGGTTTTAGATGTTATTTTAAATAAACATATCATCAGCCCCAACCCACATGTCAGGCAAGCAGCCTGCATCTGGCTTCTTTCTCTTGTGAGAAAACTAAGTACCCACATAGAAGTGAAGGTGAGTTTTATAACATTCATTGGATATGTGATGAACTCAGTAAGGATCCCAAAGTGTTTATGAATTAAAAGCAGGAAGAAAGTATATGAAGTATGGAATCATTAAAGGGTAGCAGAAATTTTGAAATAATTACCATGTGAGGCACTGAAGGATGATGATTTGATTAATACTGGCAAGAAAATGATCTAAATGTGAAGATGTAAAACCAGAAGGGATAAGAATGGGCAGGCTCATACTGGGACAGTGGTCAGTCTGAATGCTTAGACAACCTGTGTATGGTACAAGTTACGGTGATATGGACGCCTGTGACGTTCACTGCATGGAAAGGTCATGACTGCCTTGGTCCTAAGACTCTCTGGCCTCTGTGTACCTTACCAGCAAGATGCATGTTTTCCTGAAGAGGAGGTAGAATTTCAGTGTTCTGATGCCTTTACTTTTCTTTCAGTCCCATCTTAAAGAAATTCAGAGCGCATTTGTATCAGTTCTGTCAGAAAATGATGGTAAGTTGTTGGTAAATACTTGATTTGTCACCTTCAGTGTACTTGTATTTAAAATTTTAAAAGCGTGAGTGAATGAATTAGAGCCCAAAACCTTTTGAGCCATGTCACTACAACAAAACTAGCCACAACCTTTAACCCCAGCACATGGGAGGTAAAAGGCAGGAGGATCATGAGCTCTAGACCATCCTGAGTTAGAGATAGTAAGACTCTCTGCAATAGAATTAAAAATTAATTTTTTTAGTATTAAAGGTAATTGTATTAAGGCAAAAGCCAATATTAACTACCACAGTACCATCTTTCCACTAAAGTTCTAAAGTAGAGGAAATAGATATTCTTTCTTATACATAAATTAGAACTTTACATTTTTTTAATGGAGCTTAGGCCTTAACATTAGTGTTAAAGTCTTCCTACTTTGAATTACTTTTTCCTCTTTATTAAAGCCAGGAGAAGTTGAATATGTTAGAAATTTAAATAATAGTTTTAAAACATCTTATTCAGAACACATGGACTAGTATTGCCTCTATTTTTCTAAAATGGAATATAGCTGTCTTAAAGTCCTAGGAGAGTATTTTATCTCTAATATAAACAATATATGTTTATACTCTGATACTGTGGTTTTTATAGTGACACTGTAGTTCATTGGTATTTTATTAGTTTATGGTCATGATTCTCATCTTTATTAATTGAGGATTTCTTGTTCATTGACTTGATTTAGTTAATTGAGAGTGCTTCTACTTTTATATCTTTTACTTCTGTAGCATTTTAGAGTAAAGAGAATTACTTGAAAGAAAATAATTGGCCGCGAAACAAATTTCTTGTAGGATAGTATAATTTTGTCTACCTTTTTTGTAGAACTCAGCCAAGATGTTGCCTCAAAGGGACTTGGGTTGGTTTATGAGCTGGGCAATGAACAAGATCAACAAGAATTGGTGTCTACACTTGTAGAAACACTTATGACTGGCAAAAGGTATAGTGAATTTAACATTTCAGATATGAATACTTAAGACATTGGGAATATTATATGGAAGAAGGATAATTCCACCTTCTACTTATAAAGGCATTGCATATCAATGATTGTAAACAGTTTAATTTTCCCAGTGTATACTGTTTACTTAAGAAAATTTCATACCTTAATGGTCCTATGACAGTTAAAGCATTGGATTAGAAAACATTTTAATACCTTTGGCTAAAAAAAGTTAAGGTGTGATATGAAGAAACTTGAATGTCATTCATAGTCTAATGTTGATGAGTACATGGAAGGAGATTGGCTTTGTAATTGCTTGCTGCTTTCTGTTAGTTACCTCCTTGAGGGAAGGGTTGTTTTTATGTGTGACACATTGACTATAATTAATCTGAGAAATTTTTTGCTTATATTTGATTTTAGAAAATTTGCAGTCTGGTAGGAAAGAATAGTTTTATATCTTTTATACACTAGACACAGGTTTTATCAGTTTGCAAATGGATTATATCCAATTGTTTATTGTTGGTATGGAAAAGTTGAAGCTAATTTTAAATTCTTCTGATTTGTTTTAGAGTCAAACATGAAGTTTCTGGAGAGACAGTGGTATTTCAAGGGGGTGGCCTTGGCAAAACACCTGATGGGTAAGTGTGCTAAATCTAAACACATTGATCAACTAAGGGAGAATAGGAATATTGTTTGTTGATGGATAAATAAAAATGACATGGAAAAAACCCAACTGTCTTAGATTAGATTTTCTTGGCCTCTGAGATAGAGATTTGTATGCTGGAAGATTATTGGAGAATACCCTTAGGATTGTCTTTGGGAGCAGTGAGCATTGTTGGCCTGAAGCCATACCTCACTGGACACTGGATTCCTGAGGAGCTTCAGGCTAGATGGCGTGGCCCTTCAGGGGTGTCGGCCTCCCTCGAGCCACAGAGCCTGGGCCTCTTGCCATACTTCTTAGGCCTTTATGCCTGGCCAGTGAGTAATCATTTGTGGCAGGCTGCTTTGTGGGAGGCCATGACCTCAAAGACTAAAGTTAGTTCTCAGACTGATACTAGGTCTAGAACTGTCTGCTTCTAGGAAGCTGAGTCCTGAGTAGACATCTTGCAACATAGAACTACGTTAAATTCATCTAAATTTTTTCTGGGAATACTTTTTGTGTTTGACTAGTGTGCCTGTTTAGTATTTTAAATTAATTTTGATGTTGTCCCTCTTTCATTATTATTTCAGTGTAGTTATATTGTCATTTTTTTCTTCTAAGAATTGCCAGATAACATATGCCACTTGCTCTGTCTTCCTGTGACATTTGGAACAAGAGAATATTAATATTGTAGGTGGTTTATCTGTCCTGTGCTATCCTACATCTTCCTGTTTTCATATTCAAAGTTCTTTTTATATGCTTGTTTTTCTAAATTCTTTCTGAGCTTTTCCATTTGTTTTCTTCTTATCTTGTTCTTTATCTTTGTTCTTATCTTTAAGATAAGAACAAAGGTCTCTTTATCTTTGTTCTTAAACTAGTTGGCTCAGTTGAATTCTTTGGTACAACTACAGAGGTACAAACCACTGTACTTGGCTTCTTTACGAATTAAAAAAAGGTGCTAATTTTTCACAAAATGCTATATTATACCTAGATGAAATTTAGCATAGAGATATTTTCAAATCACTCATGGTTATGAGAGATTGCATAAACATGATGAACTTTCAAGGTGTCTCCAGAGCCACCAAGAGCTTTACTTCCATGGAACATGCAGGCACATTTTAGGTATTGTTTTTGTTACTATCAAATAACTGATAAAAAACTGGTTTACAGTTGGAGGCTGTAAGGTGTGTCACGGAAGGGAAGGAATGGCAGTAGATGGCTGTGCAACTGCAGGGGACTCTGTCTCCTAACCTCTTTCCTCCATACACCAAAGATCCACCTCTTGTAGATCCTACCGCCTTCCAAAACAGTACCATGAACTGGGAGCCATAGGCTCAAACACTTGACCTTATGGGAGGTATTTCACAGTTAATTTGCAACAGGTATTTACTGGCAGAAAGATTTAGAAATTACTGATAATTGAGGTATATGACTTTTTATTTACTTCTCAAACTAGTTTTCAGTCTCCTCAGTGATGATTGTGGTATTTAGTAACTGAGGAAAATAGAATTTAAAAGAGCCCTGTAATATTGATGCTGAAATTTACGTCAAGCCAAAGATAGCTATAAAAATATTTTATTGTGTATTTCTTTTTGTTTCTAAGTCAGGGCCTTTCTACTTACAAGGAGCTTTGCTCTCTGGCAAGTGATCTCAGTCAGCCAGATCTGGTATATAAATTTATGAATCTGGCAAATCATCATGCAATGTGGAACTCCAGGAAGGTAAGTTGTTATTTTATTTCATTTCTTCAATTTTTGCTGGAGAACAAACTTGGCATCATGTATACATGACAAGTGCTCTACTACTGAATTACATACCCCTATCTCTTACTGAGTTTTTATTCTTTTACTCCAAAACCAGACTTGTTACATTAGCCTTGTAGTGCCAGTTCATGTATAGTTAATTTTGAAACCTGTATCTGAGAGCCAGATTACCACATTAGTCATTATTTGGTAAAGCTGGAATACTAAGTTAGGTTCTATTTAGGGGTAATTTGAGAAAGAATATTTGAAGCCTTTTTGTACTTACTATGTTAACATTTTATTATGACAGTCATGTATAAGTTAGTCTTTATTATTTTCAGGGTGCTGCTTTTGGTTTTAATGTAATTGCTACCAGAGCTGGAGAACAACTGGCTCCTTTTCTGCCTCAACTAGTTCCTCGACTTTATCGATACCAGTTTGATCCCAACCTTGGAATTCGACAAGCTATGACCAGCATTTGGAATGCATTGGTCACTGACAAGTCAATGGCAAGTATCTGTGAGCCTATGTGTTAGGAAACCTCTGTAGCTTGCCTGTGGTACCACACAGGATTTAAACCAAGCACCAGTTGCCCCTTGTATATTTATTTCCTTTCATTGCTTGTTTGCTTTTTCTTTGAGTGATTCTGTAATATTTACTGAGATCTCAAAAGCGAAGGCAATCATAGTGTCACTGGTTGGATAGACAGTTAAAAGAGCACTAGTCTAACCTCTGCGTATGCTCTCGACAGTTCTCCCTCCTCTCTGTTGGGCATTTCAGCTAATCTCATCCCTGTTCGGTCCTGGGAACCTCTTATTTTCCTGGCACCTGGGGCTTTCTGGTGGCTACCACAGTGGGAGGAGAGGCCCTTGGTCCTGTGAAGGCTCGATGTCTCAGTGTAGGGGGATGCCAGGGTCACCACCCTGGGTGGTTGGGTGAGCACCCCCATAGAATCAGGCGGAGAGGGAGGAGATAGGGGGTTTGCGGAGGGGAAACTGGGAAAGGGAATAACAGTTGAAATGTAAATAAATAAAATACCCAATTAAAAAAAAGAACAATAGTGTATTCTTACAAATGGAGTACTATATATTTACAGGGATCACTGATGCCGTGGAGAGTGGGTCACAGACATGCTTAAAGAGTTATTTTAGTTGGGAAGACAAAGAAATAGTTAATTGCCTACGTTGTCTTCCTCGGTTCTGGAAGCTGACTGTTGGTTGCTGAAGTCCTCCTTTCAGATATGAAGGTTTCTCAGGAACTGTCTCTGAATACTGTTGTCCTCTTAGCTTTCTTTTACTAACTCCTGGGCACACAAATCTCATTTACTGTGATGGTATTACTCAGTTCTTCCCTGGCTCAGACAGGACCTCTCCTCCATCCCTGTTTACAGACTTAACTTCCTGCGTCACGCCTTCACTGGACTGTTACTCACATGTCCCAGAAATGTAACATGTCCAGGAAAAAGCTGAAAAGACACCTTTCCTTTGTTCTCACTGTTCATGTATTTGTCCAAGCCAGAAAACTTGATATCTTCCTTTTTTTGTCTGTGTCTTATAATGCCCCCAATCTCACATCAAATCTAGCCACCGTTTCTGTTGATTCTGCTTTTGTCATGTGTCCCTTGAACCTGCTCCTGTCCCTGATTCTTCCTGATGAGTAGATCGCCATCATCCTTTCCTTCTCTATGTCGTATGTTTAATTATCTATATAGCAGCAAAAGTAGTTTTAATAGTACAAATTGGATTTTGGTTAAAATTCTTAAATGATTTTTTTTTTTTTTTTTAGTTCACATTTCCCACCCCCTACCCCCAATATTGGAATTTGATCCCAGGTTCTTAAATGTGCTAGGCAAGTGTTCTACCACTGATGATATTTCCCTTTAAAAAAAAAAACAACTTATTTTGATACAAGATCTTGATCTGTTTCAGGCTGGGCCGGAACCTTTGTGTTTGCCTCAGCCTCTCAAATAGTTTAGGTTATAGGGGTGCACAGCTACTTTTAGCTTGCAGTCTACTGTTCCAAATTAATCTGCCATTAATTTGTTATCACCAAAGCTTAGATCAAACTCACTTTCCTTCTGAACCATTATGTATTACTTTTGTACCAGAGTGCAGACCACTGAGATACCATCTTGCCATTGAAATCCAGTGTAATAGAGCAGGGCAGTAATGAGTTGTCAGACATGATTTACCTTAAGAGGATGGTTGGGGACATGGAAGACAGACAGTAGTCAAAATTCTCTTGAGTGGTGCTCACTCCGAATTGCCATGGACAAAAGGTTGGACTGCAGAGGTATTGTATGTATGCGAAGGAACAGAACTTAGACTAATTAGAAGCCAGAGTAGCAAGATGAGTCACAGTGGGCTTTGTGTTGTATAAAGCCCACGTGATTAGACTTAATTCCCATACACTATGGAAAAGAATCATCTATCAAGTTATTGCAAAATGGTGAGAGATTTGCAGACTGAGAGGCCCAGGGTCACTTTTATAATGAAGTGATCAGTGTTGTTGGAAGGTAAATACTGGGTTGTGGAATTTTACAGTTTTCATTTTATCCTTTTGCTTTCATTAGGTGGATAAATATTTGAAGGAAATTCTTCAAGATTTGATTAAAAACCTTACGAGCAGCATGTGGAGAGTTCGAGAATCCAGGTATTACTTGGAAACTGATGAGCTGGGAAATTTCCCAGAAATTTTTTTATATAGTGTAATAAAAAATTAAGCTAAAACCATCATATTTTTAGTTGAGTTCTTCAACTATTAAACTCTACTTGATTTTCTTAAATTAGTTTATATAAATATGATATTAAAAATTTGTGATCATTTGTTAAATTGGTAGACATCAAGCTGTATAATTCATGGCTTTATATTGTAGGGTGTATTTATATATTCAGTTTGTACACATTCAATGCTTGTTATGTACTTGGTGATAAGCCAGACACTGAGAGCACAGTTGAGTTAAAAGTGATGTATTGGTGTATCATTAAAGGGACTGAATTATAGTTGTAGGAATTGTCATTAGTGATTTGTGTCATATGTGATAGATATATTTGAGGTAATACTAGAATAATCATGATTGTCTTAGGGTGAGAGGTTAGAACTAGAAATACAGGTAGGAGTCTATTGTTTAGTATGACTGTTTGATAGTAAAATACTGGACTTGCTTGATCATATATTTGAAATCAAGTTTTTATTTTCAGCTGTTTAGCTCTGAATGATTTATTGAGAGGAAGACCTTTAGATGACGTCATTGACAAACTTCCAGAAATGTGGGAAACACTTTTTAGAGTACAAGATGATATTAAGGTATTATAGAAGTAAATCTACATTTATATATGTTTTTAAAATATATACATAGTTATTAAACTGGAATCATTAAAATATACTATAGCTTTTTTTAAATGTATGTGTTTCAAAATTCTCTAGCTAGACAATTTTAGGAAACTGCTTTGTTTCTAAATTTCAGCTTTGATGTATATGTAAAATTAAAAGTTTGGTTATCTTTATTTAGGACTCAACTGAACAGACTTAAAGTGGTGGCTACAGCCTGCCTTTTTCAATAGAAATTTGATGATGCTGTAGAGAATTAGGAACAAATCCCCATTTTGAAGTAATTCATAATGACTAAAGTTTTAAATTTTAGGCACTCATTTCCAAATACTGTGATTAATACAAAAATATATCAGTTTTTCTAGGTTATTTTACTTATTTCCTATCACTATAAATCGGGTGATTATCTGGAGAGGTAAATGGTTGGTCTTAGCTATTTTGGAGGCTGTTATTTTACCTAGAGGGACTCTGTTGTTTGGGTCTATGAAGACTGAGGCAGTCTGTCAGGGTCAGCGTCTGAAGTGGAAGAAAACATTTACTTGGGATAAAGAGCAGAGAGAAGGAGGAAGACTCTGAGGCCTCATAATCCCCTTCAAAGGCACTTTCTTCCCCTCGTGCCAAGATTCTAGTACTGCCCTTCACTGGATCCAGCCGTTAGCATGGAACCCTTTCGAGGACAGGCAAGAGCCAACCAAAGTTGGGTCTGTACCAAAGATGTCCAAAACTATTTTGACATTCTTAAAATTAGACTGCTAGGCTTGTCTTTCTTGCTGCTTTATTTATTCATTAGGAAATTTTAATTCTTTGAGACTCTTCACAGAGATTTTTTTATGTATTTACTTTTATAACATATCTTATTTTTGACTGTTATAGTTAATAGCTATATTTTTACATGGTCAAAAATAGATCAGATATATATGTCTTTCAATGGGCAAAGAGTCTAACAGAACAACATATATTTAAACCTGTTATTGAAAATTATGTTTTGCTATTTTATATTAGGATCTAATTAGAGAGTGGATAAGAATGAGTGCTGTCTAATATGTATAATGGTAGGCTTTTTTCATTTCTTAGGAGTCTGTTCGGAAGGCAGCAGAACTAGCTCTGAAAACTCTGAGCAAGGTGAGAGTACTAACCTCACGTGAGGTACAGTAGGGTAGGGGTCGCCATGAACTTGACAGCGCTTTTTTATTTTTTATGTTTTTGTCATATGAACTAGTGTTGCCTTGTAATTGGCTTCTTGTGTAGTTTATTACTCTTAACAGTGAGTAAGAAAGCGGGTCTCCTTATACTGTGTTTAGTGTATATGTGTAGTGTGTCATGAACACCTTTTGCTTTTGGTTCCTTAAATGGTGAGCCTCTGTAGGATGCCATATGAGGTGTACTTTTGCTTTGACCCTGAAGAACACATGACTCACTTAAATGAAGCAATATATGTCTTGCTTTTAATATCTTTTCCAAATTGAGATGTTGGCAAGCTTTTTGAAACTATAGTCTGCTCCTTAGGCTTAATTCTGTAATTTACACTCTAAGGCTTAAGCTTTGTCATCAATCACATTACAGAGCAGTAAAAGTATGTTTTAAATCCTGGTGCCTTTCATGCCTAGGTTTGTGTTCTTTATCAGAATATTTTCCTGCAATCTGTAGTGGTGAAATGGCTATATACACAGAACATTTTTAAAAAGTTCTTTCTTAAATATTTTTCACCATAATTTTAGCTCCTTTGTTTTTCACTCTACAAATTAGAAAGTCAGAAATTAAAGAATAGAATATATCATCAGGATTTCTGTTTAGATACAGCAGTCCTCTTGGACTCAATACTGGTCATTCCTCTATCTCCCTACAACCCCCATAGTGGCATAGAAAGTAAACTCATTTTTCATTGCTGATAGTGACATTAAAAAAAACAAAAACACTTTGTCAGAGAAATGCTTTAATAGTTGTGAGGCCAGCTTCACTAATGTCCCTGCTCTTTGTATGTGAGGTTTGTGTGAAAATGTGTGACCCTGCCAAAGGAGCAGCTGGCCAGAGAACCATTGCTGTCCTCCTGCCCTGCCTTCTGGACAAAGGAATGATGAGTCCTGTGACGGAAGTCCGAGCCCTCAGGTGTGGTTTGGTTGAAGTGAATGTACTGGAATTACTTAGTTTCTAGCCAGTTTGTAGAAAATGTGTTCTCTTGAATGTTAGATTCCTAAACATATGAAAAATGGGCTGAGGAGAATCCATTGACGTAACTTAAGCATTTATGAAAAGACATGGGCCAAAGTATTTTATAGTCCTATTTCATGGGGACCTTGATTTGACGAACATTCTGAGTTGCATATTATTCTATTGCATTGGCCCCTTTCCTTAGCAAGTGCACATCTTCCTGTTATGTCTCATGTCTTCAGGGCCTTGCTTGTTGAAGATAACCAACTGTCCTTGGAAAAGTAGTATATATGGTGACTGTTAATGGCTTCTAAGTCTACTAGCTAAAAGGCAAATGTGGAAATTAATGATGGTTCAGGCTTTCCAAACCTGAGCCTAGTCGTGACTCTAATAGGATAAAAGGACACAACAGGAAGTGCATCCTGATGTGGTGGGATAGGATATATTCCGCATTGCTCATGAAAGAGCCTTGCATTTTTTCAGAGGCAAAGTCTACCCATATTTGCTATATAGTAGCCCAGCCTGGCCTCAAACTAGTGATCCTCTGGCCTCATACATCAGAATGCTGGCATTACTGGCAGAAGCCATATTTTTAAAATAATTGAACCTTTACTTGGTTTAGTGTGTGTGTGTGTGTATATATATATATATATGATATGTTAAATGACACAGCTGAAATAGGATCAGTGCAGTTAAATGAGAAAACAAGAGAAAGACCAGGACTGAAAGTTTCAAGAATCAAGCTGGGTGTGATGGCACATGACTTTAATTCTACTACTCATATGTAGAGGCCATCAGATATCTGTGAGTTCAAAACCAGCCTGGTCTCAATAGCAGGTTCTAGGTTAGCCAGTTCTGTATAGAGTGAAACCTTGTCTGAGAAAGAAAGACAAAGAAAGAAAGAAAGAAAGAAAGAAAGAAGGAAGGAAGGAAGGAAGGAAGGAAGGAAGGAAGGAAGGAAGGAAGGAAAGAAAGAAAGAAAGAAAGAAAGAAAGAAAGAAAGAAAGAAAGGAAGGAAGGAAGGAAAGAAAGGAAAGAAAGAAAGGAAAGAAAGAAAGGAAGGAAGGAAAAAAAGAAAAGAAAGGAAGAAAGGGAAAAGATAGATTGAAGATGGTAGTGGATAGACTTTGAGCTCTGAATTTGGATTCCAACAAACTATCATTTTTTTTCACCCCTCTATGTGTATGTATGCTTGCTTAAAAATATCTGTAATTGCCGGATGATGGTAGTGCATGCCTTTAATCCCAGTGCTTGAAAGGCAGAGACAGTCAGATCTCTTATTAGTTTGAAGCCAGTCTGGTCTACAGAGCAAGCTTCAGGACAGGTTATTCAGAGAAACTGTCTTAAACAAAACATTGCAAGACAAATCTGTAATTTTTTTAAGTGCCAAGAGATGAGAGACCCTGAGTTCAGTCATAATCAGAAACCCTACTTTCCAGTTGCCAGGTTAAGCTTTGAGCCATGAGTATATATACCCGAATAAAAGTGCAAACCATCCTCATGATTAGATTGTAGGCCTTCTCATTTGTGGTGAAGGGAATGAGATGGTGTTTTCTGTGTGTCTAGCATTAGCACTCTTGTGAAGATCAGCAAAAGTGCAGGAGCCATGTTGAAACCACACGCACCCAAACTCATACCAGCACTCTTAGAGTCCTTAAGTGTGTTGGAGCCTCAAGTTCTCAATTATTTGAGTCTCCGGGCTACAGAACAAGAAAAGGTAAGTTGATAGCAGAAGTATATTGGTAAGTACTGCTGAGGTATGCTCACTAACCATCTATAAAATGCCTAAGTAAAAATTTACATGTAGACTTTGGTCTGAAGTTGCTCTGTTTTGTCTTTGATCAGTTATTACCTGAAAGGGTAGAAAGTAATCCACTAGAGGTCTCCTCAATGAATGGTTTCCTGGGGGCTTTTAAATTTTCTTTCATATTCATAAGTCACAAACCCCCCAAATATCCAATTTAAAAACAAAATGGCCACTTGAGAATCTTTTCAAAATCTATTGGTTGCTGTTTTGTCCTAGTAACCTTTTCCTTACAGAAGCTTTCCAGTTTCAAGTGGTCCTATTTATCAATTGTTGACCTTAAACCCTGAGCCATTGGTGTTCTGGTCAAGAAATTTTCCCCTGTGCCAATGTGTTCAAGGCTATTTCCCACTTTCTCTTCTATTAGATTCACTGTATTTGCTTTTGTGTTGAAGTCCTTGTTCTACTTGCACTTGAGCTTTGTGCTGGTTAATAAATATGGATCAATTTACATTCTTCTACATGAAGACTGCCAGTTAGACCAGCACCATTTGTTGAAGATGCTTTTTTTTCTCCACTGCATGGTTTTGGCTTCTTTGTCAAAGATCAAGTGTCCATAAGTGTGTGAGAGCTGCAGTGTTATATTTTGAATGTTTTTTTTTTTATACATGTACATTATCTCTTTATACTTTCTTAGTTCCAATCTGCTCATCTCCTCCCACCTGCCCAAACCAAGACCTTTTGCTTGGAACACTGTATGCACTGAGCTAAATCCCTAACTTTTGGATCTAAAGAGATATCCTAGCAGTTACCTACTCTTATAGAGGCCTGGAGTTCGATTCTTAGCACCCACATTTGATACTTTTCTGTAACTTTGCCTTTTGTGAACATGCACAGTCATTTGCACATGCCTACCCTATACTTTATAACTCCTGTTAGCCATTTATCTATTTCTCTGAATTTTGTTTGTATTTTATATCTAGTTTTTACAGCTATGCTTGTTTAGTGGGATGATTAGGCCTAGAGAATATGTAATGTGCGTGTGTTCTCTCAGTTCACTATTTGATTGTTAATTTTTATAATCTACTCTTATAAATTACCCTTTTCATTTGCCTTTTAATACTGTTGTTTCTTCTTTATTGGGCATTCTTTCCTATTTCAGTAGACATGCCACCTGCTATAAAATGTTTTCTAGTATTAAAAATTAGGGGACATAAGTTCTATCCATCTTTTTGTGAACCTCAGCAAATTACATTTTTGTGCCTTACTCTCTGGATAGTAATAACCTTTCCCCTAGTGTAATTTTGATGAAACTATCATTGTAAATATGAATCCACATAATAAAGTTAAAGAATTAAATGGATTATACCAACACCCAATTTTTGTTTTGTTTTGTTTTGTTTTTTTGACAATGTTTTAAACATTATGTAGAAATGCAATGTATTCTCTTTTTAAGTGGATAGAGAACCTGGAACTCAAGAATGCTGAATGGCTTGCTTAGAGCCATAGTATCTTTATTAATATACATTGTTTCTGAATTTCTTGTAACAGAAGGGATTGATCCCAGGACCTTGTTCATGCTAAACTACTAGTAAGGTGCACCACCAGCCCTCATAGTTTGTTTATTTTTAACTCTTGTCTGAATTTATGATTTTTAGAGATATGCTAACTTTACAGTTAAATTGTTAAGGAAGGTCAGCGGAAATTAGAATTTGACTTCCATATTGATTGTTTACTTAAAAACCTTTAGTTCGGAAATAAAACCCTTTAATTAATATTTCTATGGCTAATTCATAATTAGTTGAATATTCTGAGTATCTTGAGTTTCTGCTTTTCAGGATGCAATGGACAGTGCTCGACTCAGTGCTGCCAAATCCTCTCCCATGATGGAGACAATCAACATGGTGAGTTTCCAAACACAACCGAAATACAACCCCTTTGCATCTCTTTGAGTACAGTTCTCCAAAAGAGCTCATGCTCTGTAACATGAGACAAACCTAAGGGGATGTATTGATAAAATACTGTGACTGCAATTGTTTCTTTCAAAATTCTTAAGTTTTTAACTGGCATATACAAATTTTGCATATTTATAGACATTTTTCTTAAGCAGTAATAAATAAATTTTCTGAATAGCAGAATTTGTCAAATTTTGTGTTAGATTGAAAACAACATATTAGTAGATCTATGTATAACTCATATCTATTTATTTTTGGTCTTATTTTAGGTTTAGCAATGTGTTATTTTATTATTATTTTTATTATTATTATCATCATCTTTCACCTATCTCTGCTTGAGAAATTTCTTTGTTAAAGATCATGAAGGTGTGAGATCAGAGAGATTTTAATGAAGTAGCACAGAAGGTGGGCAGCAGGAACTGAGCCATAGTGATGTATATCCTTCAGATGCTGGAAACGTAGTGAAGAGTTCATGGCACTTTGAGGCTCTGGGAGTCTTTGCAGAGTCACCTTCTGGGCATTTCCTGTAGTGATTATTAAGAGCTTGCAAGCTACCAGAAACTGTTTGCTAAGCAGATCACAAATGGGACAAAAGTCAGGTTTTAGTGTCCACTGGGGACTGCTGCCAATATTCTAAGAGTCGTATGTTTTAGTTTTACTGTTGGGGCAAATGAGAGAAGTATTTAGCAAACATCATTTGGAAATATTCATAAATAATGAAGTGTGTGCCTGTAATTTAAAAAATATAACAAGCTATGGTAAAATCACCTAAGAAACTGACTTATTTGGGGTCTAGTAGGCTAGACTCAGTTTGGAAGGTCAGTTTTCATCTAGGTATTTTACATTTGCTATAGATTGATAGAGGGGGGATTGAAAGAGAGGTAATCATTTATTTCCTCTTAGTAAATTAATGCTTTTAATTATTTTGTTTTTCTATTTTTAATGTTGAACCATCAGTGAGTGAATTTTCTGTTTGTAGTACTGTAGTAGTTTAATTTTCCAGAGCAAAATCAAACCAGTGATTTTCAACTTTCTATTAAAATTGTAGGTATATATTTTGATATAGGTAGTTTTTAAATAAGGATATGATACTGACTTATTTGTTTAGGCTTACTTTTATATTTATTCTTTTCTCAAAGTGCCTGCAATATCTTGATGTTTCGGTGCTAGGTGAACTAGTTCCTAGGTTATGTGAGCTGATCAGAAGTGGTGTAGGTCTTGGGACTAAGGTAAGATTTGTGTGTGTATGTGTTTGGGGGTGTGGGGGTATGTTGGTGTTTATGCACATGCATGTGAAGGACAAAGGTATCTTTATTTTAGTTTTACTTTTTGGGTATCTCCCACTATTGCTTCCCACATTATCTTTTGAGAAAGATTCTATCGCTGAACAAGGTGCTCACTGATTGCCTAGGCTGGCTGCCAGCAAGCTCAGTGAATCTAGCTCTTCCTGCCCCCACAGTTCTTAAGACTGCAGATATATGAACCCAGATTTGTATGTGAATGCTAATGTGATCCTGGGTCCTCATGCTTGCACAGTAGGTACGTCACCTACTGAGCCATCTTCCTAGTTCATAGAAGTGTATTTTTATAAGAGCAAATATGTGTTTGTGTTAAGTTTTTAAACAACAAAAAATGACCACCATGTTTAACAGTTAATATTTCTGGCCGGGCTGTGGTGGCGCACACCTTTAATCCCAGTACTTGGGAGGCAGAGGCAGGTGGATTTCTGAGTTCGAGGCCAGCCTGGTCTACAGAGTGAGTTCCAGGACAGCCAGGGCTACACAGAAAAACACTGTCTCAAAAACAAAAACAAAAAACAACAAAAAGTTAATGTTTCTGTTAAACCATAGTGCATGTTAAATATTTTGTTTCTATGGTTACATGAGTAACTTAAACTGTGTAACTGATTTGAAAGTATGTATGTATTTATTTTAGATAAGGTCTCTTATAGCTTAGTCTAGTCTCAAACTTCCTATACTGTGAGGATGACTTGGAGCTTTTGATAGTTCTGCCTGTATTTCCTGGTGCAGGGATTACAGGAATCTTGTGTACTGTCATGATTACATGTTATCATGCTCTGCTTGTCTTGCTGTTTTTAGTACAATCTTTTATGGTTACCATAAGAGTGCTCTTAAATTTTCTGATACTACCAGTTAATGGACAAGCTCACTTATCTGTTAAAGCAGTAATCATTTTAGACAGTATTAGAAGTTTTCATGTAAGGTTTAATAGATGTTTGGATAGAAAAATACCATTTGTTTGTTTGAGAATCTTAAAATGGTCAGATACTCCCTTCATCTGCTTATTTTTTTTCCTACTGTTAAATTTTAGTTGTTGTTTTAGCCCAAATCTCATGGTGTCCCCTTTTCATTTTTGGTGTTTTTCTTTTTTCTATATTCAATCTCAGAGGGGCTATTAGACTTCATATGTTTTATCTTTAAATTATTAATGCCTAACAGTAGTAGTTTGGTAGTGCATAGAGACATCAAATTTAGACCTTTGTTTTTGTGACCTTAAAGGGGGGCTGTGCCAGTGTCATCGTGTCTTTAACTACTCAGTGTCCCCAGGACCTGACACCTTACTCAGGTGAGTTTAATATGTGTAGGAGCACTGTTTCACGACTGGTTATTTCAGAGTTTTTTTTGTTTTTTTTGTTTGTTTGTTTGTTTGTTTTTTAATTTTGTTTTTGTTTTTTTGAAATGGGTTTCTCTGTGGCTCTGGCTGCCCTGGAACTCTCTCTGTAGACCAGGCTGGCCTTGATCTCAGAGATCTTTCTGCCTCTGCTTTCTGAATGCTGGTATTAAAGGTGTGCACCACTGCTGCCTGGCTCTTTCAGAGGTTTAAAAGGAAAATTACTGGGTGATGTTGGCTTGCTTTGCCTCTACTGAAATCTCTGACCCAATCATTCTGTTAGCAAACTTTTATTGTGCCATCAGTTAAGTTTGTCAGTGCATAAAGATGTAAAAGTACCTTTCATTCTGCAGAACTTTGTAACTGTTCATAGCTAATTTTACATGAGTGCTTTTCTAAAAATTCCCCTTCTAGACAGGCTTCTAGGTGGGATTCTGTATCTACCTCTCATTTTTGTACCTTTTTCACAATATTCTGGACAGAAGTTAAATTTTAGTTTTTGAATTAAATGAAATAAAGGAGGTAGTACAAATAATATTTAAAAGACCTAACGTACTATGCAGTAAACCTGATTAATTTCAGGGTTATGGGGTTTTAGTCCTAGGAATATAACATGATACCTGGCCAGCGCACAATTGACTGAATCTATTATCTCTGCAGGTAAACTTATGAGTGCTTTGCTTAGTGCTCTGACAGATCGCAACAGTGTAGTTCAGAAATCCTGTGCACTTGCCATGGGCCATTTAGTTCGGGTGAGTTCACTTTCCTATTCAGTTCAGCACAGCTCTGGTGACCGTACAGAAATGAGTAAGAGTGCTTGCTTTTCAGACCTCACGGGACAGCAGCATTGAGAAACTGCTACAGAAGCTCAATGGCTGGTACATGGAGAAAGAAGGTGCCTTTTTTTTTTTTTTTTTAATCATTCTAAATTTAGACATTAACCAAATAAGCTGTATATTGTTTTGGTGAAAACATTTTAAATTGTTTTATTTAGATCATTTATCCTGAAAAATAGTTAAATGCTAACAAAATTTTGGTTTCTTTAGAACCTGTCTATAAGACGTCTTGTGCTTTGACAATTCATGCAATTGGAAGATACAGCCCAGATGTATTGAAGAACCATGCTAAAGAAGTTCTGCCCTTAGCATTTCTAGGCATGCATGAAATTGCTGATGAGGAGAAATCTGAAAAAGAAGAGTGTAATATGTGGACTGAAGTGTGGCAGGAAAATGTACCTGGTTAGTAAATGGTGGATGCAGAGTAAACGTGTTTCCTGAGAAACACAGCTGGAATGTTGACTCGTGTTGTCTGATCATAACGCTCCCAAGAACTGGAGCAAGCTATGTCACATTTTGAGTGACATCCTAACTTTGCAAAGTTTGCAAAGTGCCACGCAGAACTCTTTTCTTTGACTTGTTACTGACTGTGTGAGGGAGTATAAACAATGTCTAAGCAAAAGAGACCTTCATGTAGGTTAGCTGAGTGTAATTGTGATTTTATGTTGGCTTAGGGTATCCTTATACTGTGTTTTTAACCTTGATACACATTATGATGATGACCTTTTAAAATAACACTCCTGGCAGTATGTCCAAGTTCATACATTCCTACTGTTACAAAAAGAAGCCATACTACTGCCTCTCCCATTAGCAGGTGGTATGTTTCTCAGTTGACAGTCAGTGCTTTAATGAGTAACACTCACTCACTCACTCACATTTAAAAATTATCTTTTCAATTTTTTTTTCACTTAAGAGGTATTATAACTTTCTTTCTTCTAAATGTAGGCTCCTTTGGAGGTATTCGATTGTACCTGCAGGAATTGATTACTATTACACAGAAGGCTTTACAATCACAATCTTGGAAAATGAAAGCCCAGGGTGCAATTGCTATGGCATCAATTTCAAAACAAACAAGCTCTCTTGTACCTCCTTACCTGGGGATGATCCTGAGTGCATTGATGCAAGGCCTGGCTGGAAGAACATGGGCAGGAAAGGTAAAGGAACTCATGCTGAAGAACTGGGCATGGAACAACTTGTAGACTAGGAATGGGATTTTACGTGACTTGGATTATTTTTGCAGCTAGGTTTTCTAGTTAGTGGAGGACTTTGCTTGATTATCTATGATATCAAAGTGTGTCCCATATGTTCTTGATTAAGTCTAGAGATTGATATGTTTTTACATATTCAGCTTTACACGTCACCTCTTAAACTGATCACCATTTTGTGTCCACTGACCTTCAGTAGAGCCAAACTGGTCATATGAGTGCCCTGAGCTGCTTTTAATCCTAACATCAAAGATGCTCATTGGGGAGGCTTGAGAGTTGGGAACTCTGGGAAGCTTGAGAGTTGGGAACTCTCAAGGACTATAGAGAAGTATGCATAGTGAGCATCCTGTGGGGAACATGAGATTGGGGTAGTATGTTTTCTGTTTTGTAAAGGCCACTATTGGCCACCACAGTATTGTGGACATAGTACTGAATAATCTTGGTTGCTGGTTCTTGGACCTTTATGAATTAAAGATTCATGTGCGTAGTGCATTAAAGGTGAGATAAATGTTAGTTTGTTGTTATGGTCGTAAAATACTCATAGGGTACTAGTAGTGTAGAGAATGTAACATGTGGGTTTACTGGTATTTCTTCATCTTTAACTTCTCAGGAAGAACTATTGAAAGCCATTGCCTGTGTAGTGATGGCTTGCAGGTAAATATTCTTTTGTTGAACATATCATTTCTTAAAATGAAGATTAAAGCTGTAGCTTTTCTTAACTGTTGTGATGTTTTTGTGTGAATCCTGTAGTACAGAGTTGGAAAAGTCTGTGCCCAATCAACCCACCACAAATGAAATTCTTCAGGCTGTCTTGAAGGAGTGTTGCAAAGAGAATCTCAAATATAAGATTGTTGCAATCAGCTGTGCAGCTGATGTTTTGAAAGCCACCAAAGAAGACAGATTCCAGGAGTTTTCTGACATTGTCATACCCCTCATCAAGAAGGTAATAGCTAACTGTGTCATTCAGGTCTTCAGCTGTCCTGGCTATATGTTTTTATTAGGACAAGTTTAGCTGTAAAATAGCGGGAAAATCCCAAAACATTATGCCTCAAACAAGATAGAAGAAGTTTGTCTCTTACTTGATAGATGGAAGCCCCATAAAGTATTCAGGGATCCTATTCTTAGACATTATTCTCATGGTCTATGGTTTATCTGGGTCCCAGGCAGATGACAGAGTAGATGAAGTTCGGGTCACAGTGAGCTCATAATTTCTCTCCAGAAAAGCTCTGGAAATGGAAACATCATTCTGATGGGTGTCCCACTGACTGGCACTTAACCACATAGTGCCAGTTGGCAGCAGATGAGGCTGGGAAAGGTAAGTTTTCATGTGGACATTTGAGTTTCCACCTGTTGGAGGAGGATGAGAGTGCCAATGCAGTGAGTGAGCAGCCTTGAAAACAAGGAATACTATGTGTTGTAAAGTTCACCTCTGCATTGTCCTGAGGAAAATTTTGGTTAGAAAAAAGATGACTGGCCTAATTTGGAAACCACTGTACTCAGTGTTTTGTTTTGTTTTAATAAAGTGGGCATCATAAGGAAAGAGGAATGTCATTGGTCTTTTTGTTTATTTGTTTTGGTTTTCTGAGACTGGCTCTTTGTTTTATTGTAGTGCTAGCTATCCTGGAGCCCACCAGGTAGCTATGTAGACCTCAAACTCACAGAGATCCATCTGCCTCTGCATCTCAAATGCTGGGATTAAAGGCATATATGCCACCATGCCTACTTATTTTTAAAGCATGAAATATTTTTAAGTATTCTTATGTCTTCTGTTGCTCCTACTTCATATATTTTTCTTTCAATAATAAGGCTGACTTGGTGATTTCGCTGATAATGTGTAGGAGATTTATATTTCAGTGGATTATATTGCCTACAAGCTGATTGATTACTTGTGACCTTTTTACCAGTTTATTAAGAGTTTGTGTTTGAAACATTGCCAAGTTCTTTCCATCTTTATTTAATTCTCTTGTTCCAAATGTAGGTCTTTTTAGGTTATGCTCAACATACTACATAATTTTCCAACTACATAATTTTCCAACTTTTCTATAGAGAATGTTTAAAAGTATTTCTCAGCCGGGCAGTGGTGGTGCACGCCTTTAATCCCAGCACTTGGGAGGCAGAAGCAGGCGGATTTCTGAGTTCGAGGCCAGCCTGGTCTACAAAGTGAGTTCCAGGACAGCCAGGGCTACACAGAAAAACACTGTCTCGAAAACAAAACAAAACAGAGTATTTCTCAGCTTTATTAGATATGTATAATTTTAATACAAATGGAAAACTCCTGTTAGAGAACTCAGCATTTAGTTCTTGGTCAATATCTCCTGTTTTACACTCTGCTTGTTTTAATAGTATAACTGTAACTTTATTAGAATTCTCTCCTCTCCCTTCCCCTCCCCTCCCTCCGTTTTCCTTCTTCCTCTCCTTGCTCCTCCTCTTCTCTCTCTTTATCCCCTCCCCTCCCCTCTCCTCTGATACATCCTAGAACTCACTTGAAAGTATGGGAGTCCGTACCACCAAAGCTGAAGATGAAAATGAGAAGGAAAGAGAGCTGCAGCTGGAGTCTCTGCTGGGCGCCTTTGAGAGCCTTGGCAAAGCATGGCCCAGGAACCCAGACACCCAACGTAAGCACTGGAACACAAATTTGTAGAAGTGCTATAACGAGAAGTCACTTAGTAACAACACAGCTTTTTTCTGTGTGGCAAAGTAATATTCCTTATATGGTCTGAATATTAATAGTGAGAATTTCTCTACATCCATTTTACTCATTCATCAGCAAATAAGTACATGGATCACTGTATTGTTAGGGATAGTGCAAGAAAGTGTCACAAGGAGCTAGAGAGCTAGCTTAGCACTCAAGCATACTTACTGGCTTCTCTTCAGGAAACCTGATGAGTTTTGATGCCCAGTACTCACATACTGGCTCACAGCTGTCTCAGGGCATCCAAGGGCACTGGACATCCATGTAAAACAGAAATACACAAGCAGACAAAAACACTCATACAAAAAATAAATAAGATTAAAAATAAAAAAAAATAAATAAAATAAATCTTTAAAAGTATCATGGACTGGATAACTTAATAACAAAGTGTCCCCCCCCCCCCCCCCCAGCTCCCAGTTCTGGTGAGTAGACGTCCAAGATCAAGTTGTTGGTAGGGCTGCTCTCTTCTGAGATTTCTCTCTCTAGCTTCTGAGTGGTTGCCTTGTCTGTCTTCATATGGCCTCCCTCTATGTTGCTGTGACCTGATCTCTTGTAAGGGGATTGGATTAGTATCCACCCATATGATTCTTTTAATATTATATCTTCTAGTGCAGTACAATAATGTTGGGGGATGCAATTGAGTGCATAACATCCATGAAGTACTTTATGTAGATAGTTTGACTATAAAAAAAGTTTGTTACTTTTCTTTGTGTTCCTAACTATTCTCTGATAAACTCACAATTACCTCTCAAAATCGGTCCTCTCAGAATCACCAGCCTTGACATCATGTCTTCAGTAAGCCAGTGATAGCTGTTTTATTGAGAAACTCATGACAGAGATTTTCAGAATTAAACATATATTTATAGAAGATTAATTAAGCCATGATTATTAGTTCAAGTTGTAGTTATAACACATTGACAAGGCCATTAAGTTTGAACAGATGCTATTTAAGTTTGTCTTGTTCTGGGAAGACACTCCGTCCTAATGATAGTCTTTGTATCAATTATTTGTAAACTCAGGCATTACATTTTCTTTGAGCCCATCATTCTTTGTTTAACATATGAAGAATTTTTCAAAAGAAGTCATCAATTTGTGAGTGGTCTGTAGTAGAAGCTGCTTGACACCATTAGCATGAGTAACTCTTGCTTAATAGCCAAAGAAAGTTATAAGGAATTCTGTAAGAAGGATGTCACACACAAAGACATAGGAGTTGTACATTTGTTGAACAGTTATCGAGGAGAATCAAGCATTTTCTCTAAGAATGTCAGTGTTGCATACTAATTTCTCACATTTCAGTGTCAGCTGTAATTTCTGGTTTTGTCCTTTTAAATTAGAGAAATAAATTACAAGCTGTTATGAAGCAATCTCAAGGTAGAATTTTTAACCCCTTCCTCTCATGTTTTATATTTAAACCTTATTAAATTTTATAGTAGGTGTCCAAGTTATGGCCCATTGGCCACATGTCACCAGGGTAGCTATGCATGTGGCCTGATGTTGACGTGATAGAAGCTTGGAAAGCCCTGTTCTAAGCATTTAAAGTCAACTTCTATTTTTATTTTTGTTGAGTTTATACTCCTATCAGTATGGTATTAATTGTATAATGATGGTGACAATTGTGATTGGGACTAGTTTATGATAAAAGACTACTGACTGTTGATAAACCCACAGTTGGCTGAGTACTTTAGGGTGCTTAAGGGTTCCGGATCTTTTGGTTTTATAAAGGGAATTACAATGGAAGGGGAGTGTAGCTAAGCTGTTGGCTCTGTTCTGAGGAGGACAAAATGCCTTAAGAGCAAACTGTTAGAATAGGGGTGTGTGTGTGTGTGTGTGTGTGTGTATGTATGTATGTATGTATGTATGTATGTATGTATGTTGTGTGTGTATGTATGTATACTAATGTTAACAGTTTGGGGAAAATTCCGTGTCTTTAGTTAAACTGTCCCTCACGTTACTCCACTTTTGTCTTTGCTTTAATGCTACTTTCTGTTTTCTCTCCACCTCTTGTTATCTCCCACTCTTCACATACTTCTTCCTTTGTCCCACTTGGTCATCTGCGCAGGTTGTTATCGGCAGGAGCTGTGCAAACTGATGTGTGAGCGGCTAAGACTCAGCACGTGGAAAGTGCAGCTAGGTGTCCTCCAGTCAATGAACGCCTTTTTCCAGGGGTAATGTGCTTCATGATTCAGGTTTTTATTTTATCTCCCTGTTGAATGGTTTTCTCAACCTTTACACATTCTTTTAAAAAAAAAAAAAGTTTTCTCATACAATATATCCTGATTATAGTTTATTCTCCCTCTACTCCTCTCAGTTCCTCCGCACTTCCCCTCTTCTCTTATCCACTCCTTTTATGTCTCTCAGTAGAAAAGAATAGGCTTCTAAGAGATAACAAGCAAACGTGACAAAGTCAAATAAGATGAAACAGAAACCATCACAGCAACCCAATAGGAGGAAGAGTCCAAGAGCTTTCACAAGAGTCAGAGACCCACTTGTTCTCACAGTCAGGAGTCCCATAAAATTCTAAGCTGATAACTATAAAATATGCAGTGGACCAGGTGTAGACCCATATAGCCCTGCGCTTACGGCTTCAGTCTTCGTGAGCTTATATGTGCCTTACTTGATGTTGGTTCTGGGGTCTTATTCTCCAGGTGTTCTCCTCCCTTCTGGCTCTTAACAATTATTCTACCTCTTCCTAGGAATTTCCTAAGCTCTGAGGGGAGGGATTTGATGGAGACCTCCCATTTAGACTCTCCACATAATGTCTGGCTGTGGGTCTTTGCATCTGTTCCCATCTGCTTCTGATGGAAGCCTCTCTGATGATGACTGGATAAGGCACTGATCTATAAGTATAACAGAATATCATTAGGAGTCATACTTTTATTTTCTTTTTAGACCAGTAGTGTCTGGTTTTACACTGGGTCCCTGGTTCTTGGTTACCCAAGCAGTGCTGGGTATGGATTTCGTCTTGTGGAGTGCTCCATAAGTCAGTCAGACATTGGATGAATACTCCTACAAGTTCTGTGCCACCATTGCACTAGCTTATTGTGCAGGGAGGATGGATTTTAGACCAAAAGTTTTATAGCTAGGTTGTTGACTTTTCTATTTTGGTAGATTGCAGTGTACCTTCCCACACCAAAGAGACAAGAACGTAAGAGAGGCCCCAGCTCATCTTCCCTGTGTTTAACGCCTTGTGTGGGCACATCCTCTGCATTGGGCCCTGCTTTCAGTTTGCACTGAGCCACCCTTCGTCTTAGCAGCAGCCAGGTTGTTTGGGGATTTCCATGGATCCCCTTGACCAGCAGCTCTATTGAGTACAGCCCAGTCCTGTTACTGGGATCCTTGCCTGGCTACAAGAGATGACCAGTTAAGACTTGGTATCCCCCATTACTAGGAGTCCTTGTTAGGGTCGCCTTCATAAAGTCCAGGAGGTTTCCACTGCACTAGGTTTCCACATGATCATCCGAATGCCCCCCAGTTCCAGCTCTCTCTCCCCATACCATGCCTTTCCCTGCCTGCTCCCATCCTCACTCCCCCAGTCTGCCTATGAAACCCATTTTCCCCTCTCAGGTAGATCCATGCATTTCCCCAGACCTACCTCTTCTCTTTACCTAGCCTCTCTGGGTCTATGGATTGTAGCTTGGTTATCATTTTCTTAATGGTAAATATCTACTTCTAAGTGAGTATATACAAAATTTATCTTTCTGGATCTGGGTTACTTCATTCAGAATGATTTTTCTAGTTCCATCCATTTGCCTTCAGATTTCATGATGTCATTTTTTTAAACAGCTGAGTGGTACTCCATTGTGCAAATTTATACATGCTTGTAATCAATTTAGATATGACTAGTATCTGAACTAACATGATGATATGTACAGATAGAAGTTGTGCTAGAAACGTTTTCAATTGTATATATCACTTTTATACTTGAAGGTTAATGCTCCTAGAAGAGGAACATGCAGATCCTGAAGCTCTGGCTGAGATTCTTCTTGAAACGTGTAAATCAATTACTTACTCTTTAGGTGAGTAAGGAACCAGAACTTGAGTGATTTGTCTTCGTTGTTGTTGCTGCTGCTGCTGCTGCTGCTTATTTTGTTTTTGGTGCTGGTGATCAGGCACAGTCCTTCATGCTGGGCACTCTACCACTGAGCTACATTCTCACCCCTTCTTCGTTCTCAGTTAGGTCTCTCTGTGCTACCTTGGCTGAGATTGAATTTATGGCTCCAGTCATCTCAGGATCTAGACTTCTGGAACAACTACTGACTGTTCTGTTTATGTGCCATAAGTCCCCCAACAAGGGTATTTTATGTAGCATTACAGTAGAACTTTAGATTGTACCTTTACATCAGTTACTTAGAAATAGTTGCTAGTTTATACAACAGTTGTTAAAATAGGTTAGATAGTACCTGTGTATCCTTCGTTTTACCTGAGACGTTTAATAGTGTGTTGCTTACAACTTGTTCTTTTCTTACTAAATTCTTCAGTGTATATTCCTTTTTATAGCATCATTATGGTATCAAATTTATATAGTTTTGCATGGATGCAGTGTTCTCTTATCAATTTTTTCTCATTCATACTTTAATTTCTTCAATAATTTTTGTAGGATCTTGTATTCCGTATTACTCGCCATTAAAAAAAATACAAAGATCACATATAAAATATAGTTGTCATATCTTTTACTTTTCATGTGATAAACTCCTTCAGCGTCTCTTTCTCTTATATTATACTCATGATTTTGCAAAATAAAGTCCTCTCTTCTTTTTGGAAAAAAATAATATAGTTCTCATTTGCTGTTTGACATTTCCTCAGGCTTGGATCTAGCTTATGAATTCTGATACTAATGATAATAATTTTGCTCATATCAAGAGGCATGCAATGTCCACAGCTTTCCTGATTTTCAAAGTTAATTTTGTTTATCTAATCAAGGTACTATGTTTTTTCTCTATATTATCATTCTTATTATTCCTTATGTCTAGTAGGTAGTGCTTGAAAACACTCTGTTGGATGTAGCTTTGCTACTCTTCCTTAATTCCAGGAACAGGCTGCACTGCCAACTCCCATAGATTCCCTTGAATCTATGGCTAGAAACCACAGACAAACACAGTTGTTCAGTTTCAACTTGCCCTTTTGGCATAATTGCTGGGTGGTACTGATCTCCTACTTGGAAAAGGGTGCCCTTATCAATACTCTTAGCTCTGCATCTCTCCACCTACCCTCAACTTTAGTTGCTCAGTTACATGTAATCTCAGCTAAACATCCCCAACCGCTCTCTTGTAGGAGCAGCTTAGGGCCCCACTGTCCGAGATCTCACATGGTTGGTCACCTTTTCTCCCTCAGAAGCGTAGCAAACACACACACACACACTACCTCACTCACTCACACACACACTCCCTCCCTCCTTCGCTCCCTCCTCCCTTCATCTGCCTCTTTACCTGTGGAGACCCGGAAGTCCCACCTATTCTTCCCACCCAGCAATTGACTCATGTCTTTTTCATTAAAGATCAAGAACCAATTGGGGAATGGGGCCTTAGCATCAGAACCACCCCTACAACATACTTTAAGATTATCCAAATAATCTCTTCTTCAAAAGTGCATCTAAACAATCCATAAAAATACACTAAGGCCATGTAAATGTGGGCTTCTCTTCCAGGGCTTTTGCTTTAGATTTTTACATGCATTGATGATTCTTCTATGAGCTGTTTTATTTCTGTGATGAATTTTACAACTTTTGCCCTTCTTCATTTAACCATTCTTTAACCATTTAGTAGCTGGCATTTTATTTTGAACAAGATTCTTTTCTCTTTTCCTTTATTTATTCATCGTTAACTGATATTAATTTATACCCCTTAACTTCTCAGTGCTTTATATTTACTTTTAGGATTTATTTTTAATTATGTTTATGTACAAGTGAGTACTAATGTCAACAGAGGCCAGCGGTGTTAGGTCCTCCTAGAACTGAAATTACATACAGTTGTGAGCTGCCAATGTGAGTGCTGAGACTTGAAATCTTGGCCTCTGTAAGAGGATTACGTGCTGAGCCATCTCTTCAGCCCCTGATTATTTTGTTTGTTTTTTAGGTGTCCTAGCATCAGCATGTTTTCAAGCTGATTCTCCTGTCCTTGTGATGGGTCACTATCAGTTTTCCCAATACTTCTCCCCTGCCATGGACTTGGATGCATAGTAATTTTTGTTAGACAGTTGATCGAAAAATTCGATGCCTTTTATAAAATAGTGTGTACCAACCAAACTTGTTTTATTTATAATCTTTGGAAATAGCTTGCTTTTCTAGATATAGAATAGAAAGCTAACAAAATTGTCCTTTTAGGTTTCAAGGTGTCCCTAGATGATATTCTTCAGTAAAATGAGGAGAATCATGCAGATCAAGACTTGTCTTAGTTGTAACATAGTGATTGTACATTTGGGGTAATACTTTTGAATCTCGAATCTCTCATATACAAGATGGGTCTTTAATATTACCACTTAAAATTAATGGCTTGTTATCTATAGTGCCTCAAAATTGTGTATTTGAACATAATAGCATAGTTTAAATGTTTGATAATAGTTACTGAATAGAAGTTTACTTCAAAATGAATCCATAAGAGTTTTAACTTTTTATCATTCAGTAACATTTAATGTTGGAAGTTCTGTTTTTAAAGCATACTCTTGAATTGCATATTTTTCTTCATAGAAAATAAAACCTACTCATCTGTGAGAACAGAAGCTTTATCTGTGATAGAATTACTGCTTAAAAAACTTGAAGGTGAGTTCTTCATAAATTTGATTAGAGCACCATAAATCCAGGATATATCCTATGAAACACTTTGAAAATTTTTTTATTTCTGTTTTTGCATATATGGTATAAAATACATATTAATGTATCTGCACATACAAGTAGACTATAGAGAACTAAAATCATTAAATTTTAAAGATTTCAATTTGTTCTTTATGTTTATGTATTTCTAATGAGTTACTAAGCTATATTATCTCAAAGTAATAAAGTTTGTTTCTGTCGTGAACTCTGACATACTCTTGGTTAATTACAGGAAATTGTTGGCAGTGATAGCGTAGACTTGTCTGCGTGTAAATAGTTAGACGCAGCAAGAAGAGAGTCAGGTTATTTTATCAAGACCCACTTGAGTTACCATATTTGACAACAGCTTGTTTTTAGTCCTATTTCTTTTCTTTCTCCTTTTTCTTCTTTTAGAAACCTTATAAATTTTGTGTTATGTCAGTGGTAGAAGAAAAACAGCTTTCCCTTTTTTCTTCCCAGAGTTATGTATCTGTCACTGGTTTCAAAAGAGACCCCCCTTCTGTGTTCACTTCCTTCTCTTTTTCCTATTCCTGTTCCTTCAGTTAATAGTGAAGAAGATGAAACAGTTTTCATCACAGCCTTGTGACTTTGGTATTTGTACTTTCCCCTCTTTTTTCTGCTTAGTGGCTGGCACCTATCATAGGTTTCTACAAAAATGGGTTCTTTAGACTCAGAGACACTAGATATCATATGACCTATTTTTTTCTTGATAAAATAAAACAGCATAGGCACTTAGCCATATGGCTGAATTCTCAGTTTTCCAGGTAAATACTAATATTTCTAGATGACAAAAGTGAGGGTAAACAGCTTTCTTGAAGCTGGACATGGTGGTACAGGCCTGTAATACCAGCCTTGAGGGTAGAGATAGGAAGATAGGAGTTTAAGGCCAGCTTGAACTACATGAAACCCTGCTACAACTATAGTATTTGCTTGAAGTCACATCACTAGAAGATAACAGAGCATTATAAACAGAGTTAAGATTTCCTGTGCATTCTTGTTTTTAAAAATTTCTAGTATTTACATGGTTCTCTAAGGCTTTCTTGTAAGAAAGGAGTTATAAAGTGTTAAACTATACAATTACAAAACCTTTTAAGGTACTGTTTTTTCATGTATGTTATTAAATAGCATTCTGTTGTGGCTGAGGTAACTATCTTGCTCCCATGCCTTGATACTCCATTCTTCCCTCTGTGCTGTGGTATAGTTCATCTCCCCATGCCTTACCCATACTAGGGAAAGGTGGAGCTCTCCCACCTGCTTTCAGGCTATTGTCAGGAATTGGGCTTGGGCACCTGTCCAACCTGTGATTGTTATATACTCTTCTGTTATTATAGAGTTGCTGTGTGGTTGTTTGGGGAGTAGAATATATGGAAATATTAATTCTATAAAGATTTTCTATTTTCTTTCCATTCAGAAGCTAAACAATGGGAAAGTTTGACAGCAGAATGCAGAGGACTTCTGATTGAGTCTTTAGCTACTATGGAGACAGACAACAGACCAGAGCTGCAGGAGAAAGCCTCAGTATTGAAGAAAACACTTGAAAGTCTGGAATGAATGAGAAGGGGAAGAAACAAACAAGTGCCATGTTCTTTTGGGATTGGAAATGGTGGTATTTAAAAAAAAAAAAAAAAAACCAAGTGGGGGAAAGTAAAGGTTACTCTGTAGCATGCATCATTCCGTGGCTGAAATAAAAAGAAAAAAAAAAAAAGCCTTAAATTTTGCTCCTTATTAGCTTTATTTTTCTTGTCTTTAAAGTCTGTGGGTAAGCGAGCTTATTAGCTTGGGTTTTTGATATGTCTGGCGACCATCATTGCTACAAGAACTGGAACTACTATAAATGAAATACAGGACAAACAGGATTAACATCTTAGAACTACATCCATGTTAAAATCAGGGTAGACAGGGATCCTGTAAATCACTCGATATGTCACCTTACTCCTTGTACTCCCTAAGAAGCAGGATTGGGGATGACAAAGCTGCTTTCTGAGGCCAGGAGCCAAGGCCACAGACCCAAAGTTTAATATCCTGTCTTGGATATTTTCTCACCCTGTTACCAAACCAGTGTTTACTCTGCCCCTATCCTAGAAACTCCCAAAGTGAGGTACATATAGGGAGTCCTACAACACTTCCTATACTAGAGCTAAACTGACCCTTATCACTGGATTCTTGAAGTCCCATGCTCTGCATTTCTTGTGCATATAGGCAGTCAATTTTTAGGAAATGGTTGTTCAGGATGTTTATAGGTTAAAAATAATTTGAGTTCCATAATATTCTGACAGATGTCCTTTTACTGGAAGATGAAAGTAGATTGGAGCAAGATTAGAGCAAGTCTGTCTGTATTTGTGATCATGTGTTTTTCCAAAATCTAAAACAGCAGTAAAAGTTAGAGATTACCTTGATTTAGACCACTTAAACATCTTAAAACTGTAACAGTAACTATTTCTACTCCTAACTGTCATGCATACAGTGTGACTTGGAAGGACAGATGGAAAGCCTTTTAGATAACTGAGAATTTCTGTTTTTTAAGTGCCCGCTCTCAAATTAGCATGATACCACTTCAAGTAAACTGTTGTTGCCAGGGTCTTTTTCCTGCTTTCTGCTGCTCCTGTACCTGCTGAAGAGTGCAGGGTTGGTTTAACTTAGGTGTCTATAGTAAGCTAAAAACTCTAGCTTGTCTTTTTGGAGCACAAGACTGATTTATATATTCAGTACTATCTCCTTGATGACAACACCTGGAATCTTTATGTTCAATATTTTTGGTCAAAACTCCATGTTTAGTTTGGTAGTCTCCAGACCAGTGTATTTCAAAAATTTTTATAACTGTGACTCACAATAAAAATAACTTAACATTTGATTCATAATGTGTGTGTGTCTGTGTGTGTCAGTGTTGGTGTATGTATGTGTGAATGTAAAACCTTTAACTGAAATGTTTCATGAAAAATACTTAGTTGCTAAGTTTGATAGACTTTCATCTCTGTGTCTCACTGTTGTAAATGTTCTTCAGACTCACTAAATCATTTCCTGATTCACAAACTAGGTTGCTATTTAAGTTTGAATACTACTGCCACTGATAATACCTAAACTTCTGCTGTATTTGAGACTGTTTCTGATTGAAAAAGGCTTTCTAACTAAAATGTTCATTGCTCACTCAGTATCATTTTGGCTGATACTGGGCTGTAGTAGTGAGTTTGTAGAACATCATGAATTTTAAAGAATCTGTTGTAGAATTACATTTAAGAATGGCTTTTGCTTTAGTGAAAAACAAATGGCTTCAAATGTTTTTTAGAAAGCTCTGGCCTCTCAGGATATGATGGGTTTTTTGGATTAGCATTGAATGCACTAAGGACCTACCTGACTTTAATTTGTTGTATCCAGGATGCTTCCTTGGCAAGAATGCAATGCAGGTCAAGTATGTTGTTGAAGATGAGAGGGTAAGGGCAAGAATAATGTACTTGGTTTGTAGCAAATGTTGAAACCTCATCAAATTTTATGCGTTTATAGTTTCTTGTTATTTAACATTGGGGATTTCCCTTGGTGCTGAGATGGTGCTAAGACACCTGAACCTTAGTGCTATTGCATTACATTTCTTTTACGTTCCTGAGCACATTTCTAATTACGTACTTAATACCTTCATGTTCGCCAGCCAAATCATTTTCACAGCTAGTAATGAATGCTATGTTACTGTTTCAAATATAGTTTATGTTTGGTATACATATATACATGTTTACTTTAAAAGGTTAATAATCAGGACTCTCTAATTGTGGAACACATGGTAAAAGTTCCTGTACATGCATATATCATCAGTCTTTATTTGCCAAAGCTATCTTGAATGACTTGATTTTCTCTCTCTATTCATTTCTGTTTACCATACAAATATAACTAGTTTGGAGGACTTGTTCCTTATTCCTGCCATTAGTGCAGTAACTATCTTTATTGAGACATGGAAAAGATGTCTGGATTGTAGCAGTTGGGTTAACCATGAAAATGGTCTACAGTTTTGGTGGTCAAGAGTAGCTGTTTGATTGAATGTTTGTGTCTTACTTATAGTTCCTAGGGGATTTTGTCTATAACACAGTCCACTTAAGTAAGAGGGTACCAAATCCCCATTGCTTTGTCCTTCCTTTTTTTTTTTTTTTTTTAACTCATGTATTTATAGTAAGAAAAAGAATAAAGATGTGACCTCACTGGTTGGTGCCCTATCAGCAGTTGCGCTGTGTGAGCACTACCTGCCCTTGTGGAACATTTCTACCTGCTGCTGTCACAGTAATTCATGCTGCTTGTTAAGTTCAGGGAGTTATTTTAACATTGGCACTTACTGAACTGTGCAATCTGTCATTAAATGGATGTATATGTAACAGATTTTTGTATTTTATATGCAACTTCATAGATCCTCTGCAATATGTACTTAGCTACCTAAGCATGGAATAGACTTACTGGAAAGAAAAAATCCTCACTTACTCCCCAAAGATATTAAATGGTAAATAAAAGCTGCATGACCTGGTGTTTTGAAGTAGTGCTTTTAGTTTTTACTAGTTCTGCAGGCAAGTAATCTGATTGCTTGCTAACACATTGACTAGTTCAGGAAGGAGAGAAGCCTTACTGCCTGGTGTACTCTCAGCTATGTCTAGTTAACAGTTGCAGGCTTAAGTGTCTGGGATTCCAAGTCATTATGAACTGCTGCTGCCACATATTGGAAGAAAATTATTTCACGATACAGTTTTCTAATAAAAGTGACTTTCCATGAGCAAGTGGAAACAACAGGCAGTTCTGTTGATCAAGGTGAACATATATCACTGCTGAGAGTGATAATACAGGCAAACATACTTCCAGTGTAGAAGATAGGATTAAAATAAAACATGTTGCTTAGTCCCAGATAAAAGTTTACTAGCCTGAGCTGTTAAGTGCCTTTAGTAATCTTGTCATACTGGTTTCAAATTGATGAGAAAGAATGTTAGAAAACATGGAAATAACCAGTCTTTTGAATGATGTTTATAGAAATGTGTAACAGTTTGTAATGGTGTGTTCAGGGGTTTTGGATTTGCAGGGGCAGAGGGGAGGGTAAGATGGTTGATGAAATGTTTTCACTAGATGACTATTAAGAAGAGGCGAAACTAGGATATTCCCAGGAAAGAACATGACTAATGGTAAAGACAGATGAAAAGCATGGAAAATTTTCAATGTGATGAAGAAAATAAGCAGCCCACAACTCTAACCCTGGCTTTCTTGCCTGGGAAGGGACCATGTAGCTGCAACCAGAAGGTAAGTCAGGCAGCTCTGTTGATAGCAGATTGACAGCTCTGAAGAAGATACCCATAGTCTTCAAACGCCTTAAATACGGTGTGACGGTGACTCCTGCACTGCAGGCTAACATAAGCGAAGGAATCTATTTCATTTTTCTGTACATCTCAGGTTGCTGTATAGCCAGGTACCTTTACCTTGAGAGGGAACCTGTTTGACATTGAGCAACCTTGGAGATGTGAGAAAAGACATCTCAAGGATACCCTGCCACAGTATTTTCATGGGAAAAGGCTGTGAAAGGCAGCTGTGCAGAGGGTCAGATTTTAGGATTTGAGGAGCACGTGGAAGTTGTGGTTGACCCTGCCTTCTGTGGCTACCTGTTGGCTACTGCAGAGGCCTTGACAGACGTGCCTTCTCTGCATGTGCGGTTTGCTGTGAAGTGAGGCAGGTGGAATGGGTTACTAGCATTCCATAACCACCTCCCTGCCACAGGGTGATGTATAGCTAGGGTAGGTAATCCCAGCAGAGAGCAGTTAGGGAAGATTTTGAAAACTTAAATTGGGAGATTTAGAGGAAATGAATAAACATTTAGATACATATGACATGCCAAAATTGAACTGTAGGGTTAAAAAAAAAAAGTCACATGCAAAAGAGAGACAGGAGTGTTTTAGAAAAAGAGTCAGGTTCAAAGTGTCATTAAACACGTGCTTGGGGGAAATGTAGGAAACTAGCACTTTTCTGATTCAGAGAAGCGGTCAGACTTAGGAGATACATCGCTATGGGTCTGAGCAGTTGCACTGAGGGGAGACTTTCTTGGAAAGGGACATCTCAATAAAGAGGTAACTGTTCCTCCTATCTCTTTAATGTGGTTTAAGGTAAAGCAGCCTTCCCAGCGCACGGTCCCTTAGTCAGGTGATTGACTGGCCTAACTAGAATGTTAGGTCTCCACTCAGGCCAGAGATTCCATTCTCAGCTAGAGGTAATCCTTCTCATTGATTAGGAAATGGACTGAAATTGGGGGCTTGGGGTGGGGTGGGGATGTTGATATATCCTATTTTTACCAGAAACTTCAGTGGTCCAGTCCTGAAGCTGCTCACAGAAGCATCTAGTCCCTGGAATAGAGTTTTCCTTAAAAGACAGGCTCCAGGCAGGGGGCATTCATTTAGGAGATAAGACCCCTGTGTTCCCTTCGATATTCCTGGCTAGAGAACCAAGGGCATTGCTGGAACTGCTGCAGTCCCCAAAAGGGATCTGTGCTCTGAGCTGCTTGTTCAATTCCTATTTTCTGTTCTAAATATGATTTTACTTAGAAGACCCCAAAGGCTTACAGCTAATATCTTCAGCAAAGTTTTATGCTACAAAGATCAACATAGCTCTCCTTATATACCAATAATGAACAGGCTGAGCAAGAAATCAGGAAATAACTACACTCAACAGACAAAACCCAACAACAGAAAAAACATACAAGAATAAACCTAGCGAAAGGTTATAAAGTCCTCTGCAATGAAAACTATTACACTGAAGGCTCTAGAAAATGTATTGTTCATGGATTGACAGAATTAAGTACATAAAAAAATGAATATGTTACCAAATTCTTCACAGAGCTAGTTCTAACATGAAGCAAAAGCACCTCAAATAACTAAAGCAGTCCAGAACAAAAGAAGTAATGCAAAAAATATCATACTTGTTTTCATATTATACTAAGAAATGATAAAAAAAATATGCCAACATTGAAGCAGATACATAGACCAATGTCTGTTACACATCTGGATTACAAATGGTGAGCTTGCTCACGTGCATGGGTTGGATGATCGAGAGGAAGATAAAGTTTTAACAACTTGATAATTATAGGCATTAGATTTGCTTTATCAAATATATAATGGTACACAAGTGGATTTGTCATATCTACAAAGGTAGTTATTGTTGGCTGAAAATTGTAAAATGATTGATTAGGAATATTAGAAATTGATTAGGAATTTCCCCATTGGAATCGAATCATTTGTTTTCCTTGGGTTTGTGTTGCTGTTAAATGGAAATAGTGCTCTTGATGTGACTTTCAGTCTTATTTTTGGTACCAAATATTATGCTACTTATTTTTATGTAATTAAACTATATTATTGTGAAACTGAATAGTACCTACTGCTTTTTGTACAAGATGACGGAATATTTTTAATGTAATTTTAACATAAAATGAGTTTTCCTTTAAATCTCATTTTTAAAGAAAAAAAGGAAGTAGAATGCCAAATAGAGTCCTAAGGACTTAGTAAAGTCTATGAAAATCATCTCACTTCTGGATTACTTCATTAGCAAAATTTAATTATTCCCTGATTTGGTTCTTAATTGTGTCATTGCATAAGCATCGAGTCCATCTTACTACTGTGATGTAACTATGGCCCACAGAGCAAATCCAACCTGCTCCCCGTTTTTATAGATAAAGTATCATTGGAACATAGCAAGGTCTATCTGTTTACAAGTCTATTGCTGCTTCCATGCAGAGGTGTGTGGAATTATGACAGAGATCATAAGGCCCACCAAACCTGAGTTCTATCTCAGAATTGATAGAAGAAAATGAGAAGGGTGAGGCATACAAGTGTATCTGTTTCATCACTAGTTCCTTTAAAGCTTACTTAAATAGACTAGTATTCTGTGAGTGCTTTTAAGTTCATCAAAAACTGGAAATCAGTTTGGCGATTCCTCAGAAAATTGGACATAGTACTACTGGAGGATCCAGCAATACCATTCCTGGGCATAGAAGATGTTCCAACTCCCATTATGTTCTTAGCAGCTTTATTTATAATAGCCAGAAGCTGGAAAGAACCCAGATGTCCCTCAATAGAGGAATGGATACAGAAAATGTGGTACATTTACACACTGGAGTACTACTCAGCAATTAAAACCAATGAATTCATGAAATTCTCAGGCAAATGGGTGCATCTGGAGGATATCATCCTGAGTGAAGTAACCCAATCACAAAACACACATGATATGCACTCCCTGATAAGTGGATATTAGCCCAGAAGATTGGAATACCCAAGATACAATTCGAAAAACATGAAACCCAAGAAGAAAGACCAAAGTGTGGATTCTTTGGTCCTTCTTAGAAGGAGGAACAAAATACCCATGAGGTTACAAAATGTGTAACAGAGACTGCCCCACTTGGGGATGCATCCCATAAACAACCACCAAAATCAGACACTATTGTGGATGCCAACAAGAGCTTGCTGCCAGGAGCCTGATAGAGCTGTCTCCTGAGAGGCTCTGCCAGTGCCTGACATATACAGAAGTGAATGCTCACAGTCATCCATTGGACGGAGCACAGGGTCCCCAATGAAGGAGCTAGAGAAAGTACCCAAGGAGCTGAAGGGGTTTGCAGCCCTATAGGAGGAACAATAATATGAACTAACCAGTATCTCCAGAGCTCCCTGGGACTAAACCACCAACCAAAGAAAACACATGGCTCTAGCTGCATATGTAGCAGAGGATGGCCTAGTTGGTCATCAATGGAAGGAGAAGCCCTTGGTCCTGTGAAGGTTATGTGCCCCAGTATAGGGAACTGCCAGGGCCAGGAAGAGGGAGTGGATGGGTTGGTGAGCAGGAGACGGGGGAATGGATGGGGGTTTTTGGAGGGGAAACTAGGAAAGGGGATAACATTTGAAATGTAAAGAAAATATCTAATAAAGAAATTGATTTGTGATGGTTGTCATGGATAGAGAACTGTGACATCAAGTTTCAGCAAGAGAAAAGATACTTATTTTATTAAATGTAAATTTTTTTTTTTTTTTCGAGACAGGGTTTCTCTCTGTAGCTCTAGCTGTCCTGGAGCTCACTCTGTAGACCAGGCTGGCCTCGAACTTGGAAATCCTCCTGCCTCTACCTCCCAAGTGCTGGGATTAAAGGCATGCGCTACCACTGCCCAGCAAATGTAACATTTTAATCTTTGATTTTTAAACCATATGTATCTGTTATATCTTCCACTCAAAAGCAGTAATAAGGTAAAAAAAAAAATATTTCAGTCAATGAACACTCATTACATTTGATAATCTGATGTTTCTGGTGTCCTTTAATTTAGAATGTTACTTCCGTATACAGTCCAGGTCAAGTACTATATAGAATATTTTGTAACTTAGGTTTCTCTTTCTCCAATACCACATTTCCTATGAATAAAAATTCACACACACACAAAAGAAATTGAGTTAATTATACAGATAACTGCTCACAAAGAAAATACCATGCCTAGATGGTGAATTTGACCAAATACCTTAAATGCTACTTCCTCCTAAAACACATAAGAGGGAGCATTTCCCGTCTCCTTTTAGGAGGCCAGTATTAGTTGCCCTGATAAGCAAACTGGAGAAAGAAATAAGATGAAAAACTGCAGATTAAAATTTCATTATAATTACCCGCAAAATGCTAGAAGCCAGGTGAAGTAAAAGTATTATTCATCATAACCATATGAACTTATCCCAAGAATATAAGATTGCCTTAATTAAGAAAATTAGAAATAATGCATCATAATTTTTTTTTAAAAAAAGATACAGACCTCATGATATGTCCACTGGGTGCAGAAAAGTGTTTGGTAAAATCCAGCACTCCATGAGAATTTTTTACCATTAGGAATAGAAGAAACTTCATAAACATGGTAGCAGCATCAACAACACATTCAGCATACAGTATTAATCCCAATGTACAACATGGGATTACATGGTCCATAGTAATGAAAATCTGTTTCACGCTAAGATCTGGAATGGGAATTGGATGTTTACTCGTTAAAAAAAAAAGGTGTTATGTGTATGAGAACACTGTAGCTGTCTTCAGACACACCAGAAAAGAGCATCCGATTCCATTTCAGATGGTTGTAAGCCACCATGTGGTTTCTGGGAATTAGGAAGAGCAGTCAGTGCTCTTAACTACTGAGCCATCTTTCCAGCCCATGTTTACCCTTATTAAATTTATGCAACATTGAACTGACATTTCTAGCTGGGGAAATTGGTGAAGAAAGTGAAAAGAGAAGAAACCAACTTGGAGAAGAATATGAAAGAAAATTTCCCGATGAAAGAAAATTTCCAGATGATGATATTATATATATATATATATATATATATATATATATATATATATATATATATATATTCAGAAAGTATAGAGCTAACAAACCAGTTTGGCAAAGCAGAGAATACAAGATTGACTTATAAAAATCAGTTTATTCATATATAATGTCAATAGGCAGTCTAACTGAAACTAAGAAAAATTTCATTTGCAAAAGAATTTCTTACTCAAAAGAATAAAAGCCTTAGGAATGGATGATGAAGCAAATGTAAAAATTACACACTGGGAATTCAAAACATTATTGAAAAAAAGACTAGAATAGCTAATTAACTGAGAAGATAGTCTGGGATCATGCTTAGAAGACTAGAATAGCTAATTAACTGAGAAGATAGTCTGGGATCATGCTTAGAAGACTAGAATAGCTAATTAACTGAGAAGATAGTCTGGGATCATGCTTAGAAGACTAGAATATCTAATTAACTGAGAAGATAGTCTGGGATCATGCTTAGAAGACTAGAATAGCTAATTAACTGAGAAGATAGTCTGGGATCATGCTTAGAAGACTAGAATAGCTAATTAACTGAGAAGATAGTCTGGGATCATGCTTAGAAGGCTTACTATTGCTAACTCTTCACTTCCAGGTTCAACACAATTGCTTTCAAAATCAGAAATGGATTCTTTGCAGAAAAAAAAGACTAATCCTAGCATTCATATAGAGTGTCAGAGACCAGAATAAATAAAATGCTTTGAAAAATAACAAATTGGATGATTCACATATTTTTTTTTAAAATGTACTGCAGAACCACAGTAGTTCAATGTCTGTGGTATTGGTATAAAGATTGGTATGTAGACGAAGGGGGTAGAATAGCAATCCATATTTATAGTCTTGTTTTCAACAGAGAAAGTTGCTTTTTTTTTTTTAAATAAATGATACTGGCAATGGATGTCTACCTGCAAATGTATGGAATTGGACTTCTTCCCTGTATCAGACAAAAATCCCAAAGTGTGTTAGATATAAAGAATGTAAAAACTAAAACTATGTGTGCTGGAAAGATGGCTCAGTGGTTAAGAGCACTCACTGCTCTTCCAAAGGGTCTGTGTTCAGTTCCCAGCACCCACATGGCAGCTCACATCTGTCTGATGCCCTCTTCTGGTGTGCATATGTACATGGAGACAAAGTACCCATATACATAAATAAATCTTAGAAAAAAAAAGAAACTCAAATTATAATTCTTAAAGTGTAGACACAAATTAGTATGGCCTTGGGTTGGGGGGAAAAAGTATGTCTTAGATACCAGAAACTCAAGTGACAAACTAAAATATAAATAGAACTTTATAAATGAAAACTTTTGTATGTGTTTTCATAGGACACTGTCAAAACATACAAAGACAACTCACAGTGAGATAGAAAGAAAATACTCTAGAATTACATATCTAGTATCGTAGAATATAAATTGCTGTTGAGATGTATCAATGGGTAAAGTAATTGTTGACCAACTATGGAGATTTGAATTCGGACACTCAACATGTAGCCAGACATGCCAGACAACTGCATGCGTGCTTGTAATCCCAAGCAAACAGATCCAAGAAACAAGGCAGAATGATTTTAGTGTCTGACAAAATAGACTTCAAGCCGAAACTAATCAGAAGAGATAAAGACACTACGGACACTACATAGTCTTTTTTTGTTTTTTTTGGTCTTTTGGGTTTTTTGAGACAGGGTTTCTCTGTGTAGCCCTGGCTGTCCTGGAACTCACTTTGTAGACCAGGCTGGCCTCGAACTCAGAAATCTGCCTGCCTCTGTCTCCCCGGTGCTGGGATTAAAGGCGTGCGCCACCACGCCCGGCCCTACATAGTCATTTTTAAAATTCATCAAGAGAATATGATTCTAATCATTTATGCATCTAACACATTGCTGCCAAATTTCATAAAAAACACAATTATATCCAAAATGATACATCAAGCCTAAACAGTGATAATGAGTGACTTTGATACCACCTCTTACTAATAGAAAAGTTATTCAAATAAGAATGAAATAAGAAACTCTAGAGTTAAATATTATAATAAATCAAGTGAACTTACCATCTACAGAATATTCCACCAGAAAATAAAGAATTCATTCTCTTCTCAGCAGTCTGTAGAAATTTCTCCAAAACTGACTATATATTTGAAAACAAATCTCAACAAAAACAGGAAATTTGAAACATCCTAATTCCTATCTGATCCCCATGGATTAAAGCTCGATGTCAGCAACTGAAACACAAAATCATGGGAGCAGAACTACTCACTACTGAATGAAAATTTGGTCAAGACAGGAAAAAAAAAAGCTTTTAAAAATTGAATGAAAATGAAAATGCTAGTTCCAGCACTTGGGAGGCAGAGGCAGGCAGATTTCTGAGTTTGAGGCCAGCCTGGTCTATAGAGTGAGTTTCAGGACAGCCAGGGCTACAGAGAGAAACCCTGTCTCGAAAAACCAAAAAGAAACCAAAAAAAAAAAAAAAAAAAAAAAAAAAAAAAGAAAGAAAGAAAGAAAGAAAGAAGAAAAAAGAAAATGAAAACGCAACATGCCAAAATCTATGAAATATAAAAATATAACAAAGATTGTTCTTAGAGAAGAGCTCAAATCACTAAGTGCCTACATTAAAAAAAAAAAAACGCGAGAGATCTCATATTAAAACTTAATATCTACTAGTCATATATCTAAATTTTACTGTGATTTATCCAGAGGTTTTTTTTTTTTTTTTTTAAGTTGGTTTCTAATTTTCTATTGTCTCCTTTTCAATTGTCATAAAATTCTTACTGCCTTGTTGCCCTCTGATAGGAGAAATGTGACGGCTGATCTTTAGGAAAGCATTTCAAGGGAAACAACACCATCCACAGTAGTCACAAATAATATAAACTATCTCGGTATAACTCTAACCAAACAAGTGAAAGATCTGTATAACAAGAGCTTCAAGTCTCTGAAGAAAGAAATCGAGGAAGACCTTAGAAGATGGAAAGATTTCTCATGCTTATGGATTGGTAGGATTAACATAGTAAAAATGGCCAGATGGTTTTAGTGCAGAATTCTCTTTCAAAGAAGAGCTAATACCAATACTCCTTAAACTATTCCACAAAATAGAAACAGAAGACACATTGCCAAACTCAATCTATGAAGCCATGGTCACCCTGATAGCTAAACCACACAAAGACTCAACAAAGAGAATTTCAGACCAATTTCCATTATGAACATTGATGTAAAAATACTCAATAAAATGCTTGCAAACCAAACATGAAAAACATCATCTACCATGATCAAGTAGGCTTCATTGCAGGGATTCAAGGTGGTTCAATATATGAAAATACATCAATGTAATCTGCCACATAAACTGAAATAAAAATAATCACGTGACCATCACATTAGATGCTGAAAAGCTTTTGACAAAATTCAACCCCCCTCATGTTAAAAGTCTTGAAGGATCAGCAAGACAAGGCATATACCTAAACACAGTAAAGGCAATATATAGCAAGTCAATAGTCAACATCAAATTAAGTGGAGAGAAAATTAAAGCAATTCCACTAAAATCAGGGACAAGGCAAGGCTATCCAGTCTCTCCTTATCTCTTCAATATAGTAACTGAAGTTCTGGCTAGAGCTATAAGACAACTAAAGGAGATCAAGTGGATACAAATTGGAAAAGAAGAAGTCAAAGTATCAATATTCTCAGATGATATGCTATATATATATATACGCATATATTCATATACATATATATATACACACACCTCCAAAACTCTACCAGAATATTCTATATTTTAGCCACTTACATTTTTTTTTACACAATTAGGGATGGATAGATAAAGAGGAATAACAAACTTTGTTTTTATGAGGTCTTTGCAAGTATTTTGAAGAGTCTGTGGTTGGTGTTTTTGAAGTGTTTAAAAGTTTGATATAATGGGATCTTTGGGGCATTATCCCTGAAGGATGAGAAGTTGCAAACCTCTGTATAATATAGCTGCTAAACTTTAAATTGTTCAGGGACAATGAGTATTCCCCCAAAACAACAAGTGATTTAAATGTATATAGTACTGCAGTTTGGGATCCTTTGGTAATTTTGGTTATGTTTGTAACATCTGGTCATTTTGAAAGAAATGCATTGCATAATTGATTTTTCTATAGCATTTCAGATTTTAAATGTAGATATATTCATTCTTCTTTGCATATAACCAACCATAACTACCTTGTAGAACATATCATAAATCATTTTTATTTGGAGTTTATAGCATGGGATTCAGGTGGGAGAACCATTTTTCTTTGATTACCATTTTTGTGCAGTATCAAAATATCAAATTCTGAGCACCCATGCTAACTTTGGTTTTAACAAGAGTATACATTTTTTTCTTTAAAGTAACTTTGTATAATAATTTACTTGGCAGGGGTTTTATTAAGTATTAAAATTTGCAGAAAAATACATAAGAAATAATTTGTTAACTAATGAGTAAGAATCAATGATTTTTGATGAAAGAAAATATTAAGAAGAAAAGCAAAAACTTTATGTTTGGTTACCATAGAGAGGAGGAATTCTGAAAATTTTTTCTAGCATACTAAAGCTACATTCAATGTTACTGATACTGTTTGGACTTGCAGTGTAAGCTGCTTAGGAATCAGTGAGTAAAAAGGGAGAAATAAATAAAAGCACTTAACTGGGAAGAGACGAGCCACAGTGGAAGGAGAAGGGAAAGATAATGTGTTGTGATGGAAGCACTTTGATAAACCACGTCTCTGTCATCCACACACTAATACTCTGTCATGTCAGTACCGTGTTCACCGTCTCTGTTGATGTCAACTTCTGAAAGGCAGAGAATGTGGAGAAGACTGACTGGTTGGAAGCAAGAAACAGAAACAAAGGCTGAAGTACTGTGACATGGACCATCTGATCGGTGAATCTTTCTAAGAAAGCAAGCAGAGACAGTGGCAACATGGCAGGATGCCAGTGGAAGGAATATTTGGGAGCATATGTGTTTGAAGAAAGTCTGGAGAGAATCAGAAGGGAAAGCAAAGTTTTGACGGTGGTAATGAGCAATGTAAGTGCAAAAGCAAGATATTGGTTTTGGGTTTTTGTTTTGTTTTGTTTGGTTTGGTTTTTGTTTTTGTTTTTTTTTGGGGGGGGGAATAATTTTTGTTAATGAAACATGGAAAAAGTAAACTCCAAAGTGCCCATTTTACAACTATCACTTTTATTTTCAAAAAAACTCTTAAATAAAATTCTAAAAGATTTTAATTTCTGTATTTCCTGGAAATCATGGATTTTAATACATAATAAGAATACTACCAGAGCAAATTTCTTTTAGAACTCTTTAAGTATGAGGTATGGGATCAGTAGTGAAAGAAACTGTGTAGTGGACATATCAGTGCTTAAATGAGGTGAGTTATTTTGTTTGACTTACAAAATGGTTCTTAAGTGTAACCCCAATGCCTTACACATCATCCATTTTGAAAAAAAGTTTTTTAAGGTGTTAGCAAAACAGACAGTTCTTCTAGACCTGGAACATCATAGAGTTTCTTTTAAAAATAATTCATTTATGTCAACATTCCTTCCTTTAACCACTGAAGTGGTTAGCACTGACTTAGCATGAGCTGTCACCTCTTCAGGTATGTGACCGACTTTTCTAAATTGTGTTCAATTTACAGAGTTCAAAATGGACTTATGCAATATCTATTGATGTTTTTCTTCATTCAGTCATACCTTTGTTGCAAACCTACTGTGCGAAGGATAGGATTATGGGCTGACAAAGATATTAAATTAGCATACTGCTGTCTGCTTCATTGTTTTCTAAACTTTGCTGTGGATTAAACAAATGGATTGAGCGCTTTTCTTCTCTTTATATCAAAAAGCACACCGTCCTGTAATTTGTGTGTGTGTGTGTGGTGAACTTGTGTTTATAACAATGAAAATAAGTCTGAAAGTACTGTTCTAGCATAATGGACATTATATGTATTTATACTCCTCAGATGAAATGAAGAGAATCTCTCTAGAATAGCTGTTGGTGCTGGTGGTGCTCGTGAGGAAATGCCAGGAGAAAATGTCACTGTTTGGAGCCTTTTTTTCCTAGAGGGATTTTCCCGGTACCCAAGGTTAGAGATTGCTCTGTTTGTCTTCAGCCTTGTCATGTATCTGGTTACCCTCCTGGGTAATGGTACTCTTATCTTAATCACTGTCCTGGATTCACGCCTTCAAACCCCCATGTACTTGTTTCTTGGAAACCTCTCTTTCATGGATATCTGTTACACGTCTGCTTCTATTCCCACTTTGCTTGTGAACTTGCTGTCATCTAAGAAAACCATTATCTTTTCTGGGTGTGCTGTACAGATGTACCTGTCCCTTTCCATGGGGTCCACAGAGTGTATACTTCTGGCTGTGATGGCCTATGATCGTTATGTGGCCATCTGTAACCCTCTGAGGTACCCCATCATCATGAACAGGCAAGTCTGTGTGCAGATGGCCACCATCTCCTGGGTGACAGGCTGTCTGACTGCTCTGCTGGAAACTAGTTTTGCCCTGCAGATTCCCCTCTGTGGGAACATCATCAACCATTTCACATGTGAAATCCTTGCCGTGCTAAAATTAGCTTGCGTGAGTTCCCTGCTCATGGACCTGGTTATGCTGGTGGTCAGTATTCTCCTTCTGCCCATTCCAATGCTCTTGATTTGCATCTCTTATGGCTTCATCCTTTCTACAATTCTGAGAATCAGTTCAACAGAGGGAAGAAACAAGGCTTTTTCAACCTGTGGTGCACACTTGACTGTGGTGGTCTTATATTATGGGGCTGCTCTCTCCATGTACCTGAAGCCTTCTTCATCAAACTCACAAGAAATAGACAAAATCATCTCGTTGCTTTATGGAGTGCTTACCCCTATGTTGAACCCAATAATATACAGCTTAAGAAACAAAGAAGTAAAAGATGCAGTGATAAAACTGCTGGGCAAAGTGCCCTTGGCACCAAGTGTGTGACTGTCTTCTATTGGGTACCCGTGACTTTCCCAGGGATGCACCTGCCATTGGCAGAACTCAGCAGAGAAATTCTAGATATGATTTAGCCCTTTAGGACTCTGACCTGAATATGAGTTCTTCAGTTTCACAGAATTTGTACTCAGACTAGTTTATTATGGATGTAGTAGGTCCCAAAGTTCACTTACTAATATTTCTTGTCTTTGGTGTGTTGGGAGGACATCAATTCAGTCACTGGAAATTTGCTCCAAATCCAAAATAAAACTTGGATAAGTGTAGTCAGTAAATATCAGTGCCAGAAGAAATATCTTTTGTGCTTCAATCCTTTATAGAATTGGGTAGGATCCTAAAGATATAAACTGAATAACTAAAAAGAATAATAAATATATTAGCATTGATTATGGAAACAAGAAAATGAAATCAAAGAAAAATCAAAATACCTGATCAACACTGTATTGTGGCAAACTTTGATGACAATGTCCTTCTGACTTCTTGGTCAGAGCTTATTCTACTCCATGGTGGTAGCTTCTTAAGTGCTGACTAAAAATTCCTGTCTTCTCAAGTAAGGATCTAATAAGGCTTGCTTGACATCTGCCTGCCAACTTTGCTTTTTCTAAGCAAATCTATTCCCATGAAGTTATTCTTTCTATATGTTAAGTCTTTTTCATTTGTTCATGTATTTTTTTTCTTTATTGGATGACTGACTTCACAATGGCTGACAAGGAAATCTTGTTCTAGAAATAGCAATATTTTTCCTTAGACACCTTAGTCATTCCTCTCTCTGGTATTTTCAATGGCACATTGCAGTAAAATTTTAGAGTAGGCTTTCATTAGACTGGTGTTAATTTTATCTTTGGGATAAAACTGAATTGTTTGATCTCTGGAATTTGTTACAAATGTGTTAAATGTAAACAGTACTAGAGACATGGAGACAGATGACCTTGAAGAACCTGGAGACACGGAGGTGGAACAACCCTATGTAATGTGTCTGCTTGCTACAAGGCAGTCAAGATGTGGACATGGGACTAAGTCTTCAGGCTGAGATATGACCAGAAGAGGGACAAACAGATGAGAAGTCCTTCAAGTGTCAGAAGAGGAATCATGAGAGAAACGGGGCAGATGGCTCTTTAGCAGAACTCAACCATGACAGTTGTGACTCCAGACACATGTTTCATAAAGATGCAGTTGTTGAAATTATTTAATCTCAATCAGGGACTTCTACCCTGCCTTTGATCATTCAGTTCCTGAATAAAACACACGCTTTTATACTTACAATAAGGCTTAATCAGCACTTCAGCTGGGCCTGATATCTACCCTCTATGCTATTAAAATCTATTTCCCATCAGTAATCCCATGTTATAATTTGCTATGTTCTTTCTAGATAGCTCTTAACCCCCATTGGCCAGCTCTCATGGCCATATTATTATGACTCACCTACCCCATGGTGGCTTCCTCCTCTCTCCCTTTCT